>NC_136915.1:139153499-139779202 GCF_949752795.1 Hyperoodon ampullatus
CATTTTACAGGAACCAACATTACTCTTACAGGCCCGGCTACCAGCCGACGAGAGGATCTTAAGGATACCATCATTTGGTATAAAAATGGGCAAGCTATTAATATTAGAGGTCGAATCTCATATGCCTCACCACTTTGGGATTCCGCTATTACTATAGCCAAGGTTCCAGGTGAAGATTCAGGAAATTATTTCTGTATGAAGCATTTACTTGGAGGACAAGGGATACTTATAGTTGGACATAAGGTTACTATTCTTGACAGAAAATCAAAAACTCAATTTCCTCCTTTTATGACCATTAACTTTGCTGGATCCAATTTTGAATGTTGCAATGCATCTTGGAATAATAACCAAATATGGTGTACTACAGATCATACCAAGGGGTCAATTCTTATCTCTTCTATTCCCATCATAGATAGGTTTATCACATTTCAAAAGAACTGGGATATATGGAAACTAGCTCTAACTTATTCCAATACACCTGTTATAACTTGTGTTGCTCCTCCATATACACTTTTGATTGGTTCTATTAACATTGGTAATTCTTCCAAAGGAGGATATAATATTAGCTGTGTTCATTGTATTTTTAGCAGTTGTATGTTCCCTTCTGCAGGAACACAATCTGTGCTTATACTAAGGCAACCCATATATGTTATGGTGCCTGTACATCTGAGAGAACCTTGGTATGAAGATACTGGAGTACAGGCATGGGTGGAACTCTCCAAAGCCTTGCAGAGAAGGAGACGCTTTATTGGGTGGCTAATAGTAAGTTTACTTGCCTTGGCTGCTCTGTCTGCTACCGCGGCTACTGCCCGTCTTGCTCTTTCACAGAGTATTAATCATGCTCACTTTGCTAATCAATTATCTCAAAATACCAGTCTTGCTTAATCTTTACAAAGTCACATAGATTTACAGATGAATAACAAGTTAGATGAATTTAAAAACGCAATTTTGAGGATTGGAGATCAGATGGCAGCATTAAAATTGAGGATGCGTTTAGCTTGTCATGCAAAGTATACGTGGATTTGTGTTATTCCTTACAAGTACAATGACTGTATTTGGGAATGGGAAAAAGTAAAAATGCATCTGCTGAGTGTTTGGTCAGATAATAATATTAGTCTTGATCTTAAGAAATTAAATGCTGAAATTCAGGATATACAAAATGCACATCTTGATGATATTTCACCAGAAGATGTAATTCAAACTTTACTGGATCATTTAAAGTGGTTAAACCCTTAGTCGTGGATTACTAGAGGGTTGTCAGGATTTATTACCCTGGCCATAATTTGCCTATTATTGATAATAATCTTCTCATGTCTGTTTCATATCCTCATGCAACAGTATACTACTCTCGGCACTAAGCTTCATGGAATTATTTTGCAGCAAAAATTAAAAAATAAAAAAGGGGGACCTGTGGGAAGCAGTCAGCCTTGAGAGCAGGCTACAGACATGCCAGGCATGCCGCCGCTGCTCGAAGGGACCGTCCCTACTTGTTCCCCTCCTTGTTCCATTCCATGGGAGATAAATCACCAGGGCCCAGAAATCAGAAAGAATGTAAAATGAGACAAGCCAATCTGTCTCCACCCTGCACGTGCAGGTTATTTTGGATGATTCTGGGTTTATGGGTTTTCTCCCAGGGAAGTTAACCTTGAGCCGAGACAGTCATTAGATAATGTAAACCACCGTCTGGCAACCTTCCCTTTTCTAGTCTATATAATCTGCAACTGTAGCATAATAAAACTTGCCTTGCAACCATCAGTTGTCTTGGTCCTTCTGACCCCATTCGATGGTGCTACTTCAGTTCCTTACCCCGTCCCTTCTGACCCTGGGCGGTGAAATCCTCTTTCTGAGGCTGGTCCGTGGCACATATGAATATGTTTTTGTCTTGCTGTACTGCACATATGCTGTCTAGTAACAGATATTTTGTCTGCTATTAGTGTTTTAGATTATGTCTTTCCAAAGCGCTGAGGCAGTGCACCTATTTTGAAGTTGCAGCTGATGGCTGAACGTATCCTAGCTGACAAATTATTGATTAATAAAAACATGAATTTCTGAAAGATGTGTACTGTTAACCAAAATCTGAGCAAGGAGTGTCAAATGTAATTCTTAGCCAGAATTACATGTTAATGAACCATTTAACAGTGTAAATCAAGGAACATCAATGTAGGGATTTCTTTTCATTTATTTCTTACCTGCTTGAAATATCAGTTAAAGGTTGCCAGCTTGGTTGCAGATGAACGGACGTTTGAAGTTCCCCGAACTACTTAATGTGGAATAGGATACTAGACTTCCAACGCCCTCAAGGCTGTGACCTTGCAGCCATTTTACATAGCACATCATCCTCCTATAGGGATGAACCTTTCCCTGGCCCGAAAAGTAGCCACTCCGTTGAAGCTTTGCTTATTGTAACAGGCTTTTGTTTCCAGGTTACATGTCTGTGGAAGACTTAATTCTGAATAGAGATATAGATATTACTGGAAACTAATTGTTTTTGCTATTATACTCTGCTTTATCAAAAAAAGTAAAACATTTAAATTGTGCTACAAAAATTCAGATGTTGTTTTGCAATCTTTAAACAATAAATGAATGAATTACCCTTTAAAAAAAAAAGAATTAAGCAGTTAGTTAAGCTGTTGGTCCCACATCAGACAAATTATCCTTATACCTCCTGTCAATATTGTTAACAGAGACTGTTATTTTATTAATCCTTATGATCCCGTGATTCTTTCTTTCATGTTTCGGGGCACAGCAGGTGAGAGAGTGGGTTTGTTAAGCTGGGTGGGTTTATCCTTCTTTTATGCGTTCATTCAATTTTATGTTCATTTACTTATTGTATACATATGGCAATAGAAGCTGCTAAGGCAATCATTGCTATTCTGCAAAACAACAAGGCACAGAAGCAGATGTCTTATTTCCGAGATTTCTCCCCCCAAGATTATTATGATTAAAGATCCTTTCCCCTCACTCCCTGGAGAGGACAAGGAGCTGCTCGCTGGAGGATTTTTAATGACTTGGGGAAAGGCTCAAATATCCCCCCATTATGGTAATCCACCCCAGGGGCAAACCACACAAGAATATTATGAATTTATTTTATTTTTCTATCCTTGCAAAGGTAATACTCAGCTCATTAGAATATGAAAACTATACTGTCAAATTTCAGACTTACATGGATGAAGAAAATCACCAAAGTGGCATCATATCATGTGTGTTATAGTTGTATTTACTATATTGAGTATATTAAATATGTTGTGTTAACAATGTATTGTATAACTATATATTGAAAAGGCAAAATGCTGTAACGTATTTCAGAGAAAATAATTATGTTGGCCAACCCCAAATTGTGCATTGTAGACGGGTCCTAGGAAAAGAAGATTTAATTCATAGTGAACAAGAGGTTAGCTTCTGTTTTCAGCCATGTGCCATTTCAAGAATTAAACATCATGAATAATACAGGATATAAGAGGAATAGTCTAAAGATGGAAAAGCACATTTTGATTAGGAAAGAGAATTTAAGGCTTAAGTCTTTTTTTTTTTTTTAAGGAAAACTGCCTTATTACTATGAGATAAGAAAATTGTTTCCTTCTTTTCTTCCTTGCTTTCTTCTTCTTTTTTTTAACCTTTTTAATTTTGGATATTTGACCTCTAAGCTGAGGTGACTGAAAATGCCTCCTCTGGGCATCAACCTTTTTGAAAGACTTTTTCCCCCTCCCTAAGGGCTATTTGTCTCTTGGAGGCTTTGTCTACATTACTCCTCAAGAGGCAAGCATTTGTCCTTGCGCTAAATGCTGACATCTCCTGATAAGAGGGAAGCTGCAAAGTAGAAGAATTGAAGGTCAGTATGTTGATATTGGTCTCAAGTGCATTGATGTACATTTGTGTATTGGGGAAGGGGAGTGAAGCTTGAGAGTGGGCCAGTGGGGAGGGGTAAATATTTTGTGATGCTGTCTACCTATGGGCTTATAAAGTTTACAGCTGCATTAGGAGGACAAGCATTACCATTAGCATGAAAAGTAGGGCAGACCTCAGTTGCAAAAGCTTCTAGCCATACACATAGGGCAATACGTAAATGATACACCTTATTGCATTCACCCATTCACCCTCCCCTGTTCACGCTAATTGGAAATTTCCATCCATTTCAGAGAAGTAACACAACTATCAATCATTTTCCCTGGCACGAATCTTCCAGGAGGAAGAAAATGGAATACACCTAGCGACAGAGCTCACGCACTAGTAGTCCATGTGTCTTAGATTTAATATCTGATGACTAGCTGCATTGAAGCCAAGAGGTGGTTCACAAAGTTGCTGCACATTAGAATCACCTGGGGAACTCTGAGACCTCCCTGTGCCCAGGCTCCTGCCTAGACCTACTGAATCAAAATCTCTGGGGCTGGGACCCAGACACCAATGTTTTTCTTCAAAGCTCTTTAGGTAATTCAAACGAGCAGCAAAGCTTGAGAACCAGCCCAATAATGGGAACAAACTTATTTCACACAGATAAAGTGGGGCAATTCATATGTTAGAAGAACGTGAATATATGTATATATTTCTTTTTTTCGCTTTATTCTTTTTGTATTTCAAATAGGCTTTTTTTTTCCTTCTGCAAAAAGCGTTATTGTTTCCATCTGGTCCAAGGCTTGGGAGAGGGCTCCAGGGCGGTTACAAAGCTGCCTAGTGGCTGCAGAGCGGGGCTTCAGGCAGAAGCTCTGACGCCAGAGGGTCTCCTCAGACGCGGCTGGACTTCAGAGACTCCTGTTTGGCTCGAGGGTGAGCCTTTCAAAGAGATACTCGCCCAGCACAACCTGCGGACCAGCCAGCCTGCGGAGGTTGGTCAGGTGGTCGCCCATCTTCTGGATGAGTTTCACCGGCTCCTCCAGGAAGCGGCTCTCCAGGAAGTCACAGAGCTGGGAGTCTTCACGGGCAGGACCCAGGGCGCGCAGATCCGATAGTGCCTGGTTCCGATTCTTCTCCCTAAGAATGGCGGCTTCCACAGCATCCTGGGTTTTACCCCACTCATCCTGAGAAGGCTTCCGCGCATCCTGGAAGAGGGCGCGGCCGCAGCACTGGTTTTGCATTTTCAAGAGGCGCTGGGCGCCCTCACACTTCTCCTCAGCCAGTTGGCGAAAAATGTGGCCCATACTGTCCAGAGTCCCATTGTTGCTGTCGAAATAGATGCTCAGAGAGAGGTAAGTGTCCACAGATGCATGTTGAACAGGCGGTGGACGGCGGCCTCCACCTCGGTGGAATAATTCTGACGAACCTGGGAACTCGTGGTTGATCAGTGATAAGGAGCTAAGCTCAAAGAATGGTGTTGGCCTGTCCTGGAGGCTGAGGATAGCTGAGTGTCTGATTCCAAAGGTTGCGAAAGGAAGAAAGGTTGGAGGGTGGTCGGGGGCTGGAGCAAGGAGCGTCCCTGGGTCTGTTCATTCCAAACACTGTTGAAGCAAAAGACAGATCTGCAGGACTGCCGAACGCACTGCCTCAAATAGGCTTTGATATAAATGAACAAGAAGTCCAAGCAAGGACAAAACTTACCCTTCCTCCCACCAAAATAGCTGGTGATACTAGAATCTAGATCTGGGAAGGGATTCTTCCATTACTTTCTTAACATTCCAAGCCACTAGAGCAGTGGTTCTCAAAGTATGGTCACCTTGTAACCAAGCAGTACCCTATGGGGCCTTCCTAGGACAGACCCATCCCCCATATCCTCTATTGTAGTTTCTCTCTGAAGTACTCAGATAATAGTATCTCAGGCATATTTCTTGAGTTTTCAGACACTAAAAACCACCACCCAATGGAAGAAATGAACTCCTTGATGATCATGAGCACGTAGCCCCCAGACCTTCTGGCACCTAAGGATGGATAATGTTACCTGCCTTGTGGCCTCAACATCAGCCAATCAGAGGATTGTGCACGAGCTGATCACATGCCCTGGGATGTCCCTCCCTCACCTGGCCTTTAAAAATGCTTTGCTGAAATCCTTTGGAGATTTCAGGGGTTTTGGAACACGGACCACCCCTCTCCTTGCTCGATCCTGCAATAAACCTTTCTCTTCTCCAGACTCCAACCTTTAGGTTTGTTTGGCCTCACTGTGCTTCAGACACACGAACCTGCATTCGGTAACAAGCTGACCAGCTTTACCAGCGTCCCCTGATAATGTGTCAGATATTCAAGTTTTAGGGCCCTATCCAAGCCCTATGGAATCAGCAACTCTAGTGGGGCTCAGTGATCTCTGTTATAACAGGCCCTCCATATGATTTTTATTCACCTTAAAGTTTGAAGATATCTGCATTGTCAGCTGGCCAAAGCGTCCACCAGCAGGTGAAGGGGAGTGACGCCTGGAAGAGATAGGGAGTAGCCAAGGCAAGTACAGCAGCATTTGCCGTGGTAGTAATGGAGAATGCCTTTTCTCCACTGGTTGGCACAGACTAGTATCTGGGAGCAGTGGCAGGGTTATTTAGGATGCTTTACATTTCAATGTAGTGACCGCTGTCCTGGTTTGCCAGGGACTTCCCCTGTGTGAACACTTAAAATCTCATCCTGGCAAACCCCTTAGCCCTGGATTTGAAAAACTTAGGGAATAACATGAAATTTAGGGGAAACATGATCTAGGATTTGGGCAAGTCACAAGTGCTAATTAAAGCTAAGCAAGTATGGACAGCATCTAGCCTTCTTTACCCCTTTGTGGGAAGGTAAATCTGATTGGGTGAAAGGACTTATTGTTAAGAAATCTTTGTAGAAACATCCCCTGCTGCTTAGTCCGCTGGTTCTCAGTTCTGGCTAGACACTGGCATCGTCTGAGGAGATTTAAAATTATTTTATTGGTCTAGGATGACCAACAGTCAGTGTGAGGGTTTTTAAAAAGTGCTTCAGATGATTCTAATATGCAGCCAAATTTAGGTGCCACTGCTTAAGCTTTTGAACCACTGCTACATATTTTCACCTCATCTTCCTATGAGAATATCCAACTGTAGTTGAGGTTTGTTGTTTTTTCTTTTTCTTTTTTGAACTCTCTTATTATAAGATTTACTGTCTTAAATAAGATTGAATGTACAGAAAATCCTGCTAGTCCATCTGGTATAGCTAGACACTTAGAATAATATCGTTAAGATATATACCATTTAAGTACTGTGACTGGCCTTTTTAAAATTAACATATGCATTGAATTAGTACAATCTCTTTTGAAGTTGTCATGTTGGGGAGCTATACCTGTAATCTGCTGCCATTGCTAAATATCTGGACAACTCTTATTAGGAATTGTTTTTAAACATCTTTAGGGATTAAAACCAAGAGTGCTGTATTATTTGTACTGGGACCACAAAAACCTCACAAAGTTTCCCCACTGTACCTTCTACCCCCATCTCTAACCCTTGGCAACTTCTAATCTGTTCTCCATCTCCACAGTTTTGTTATTTTAAGAATAATATGTAAACATAATCATGAATTACTTAATCTTCGGAGATTGGCTTTAAAAAATTTTTTCTTCAGCATCATTCCCTTGAAGTTCATTTTAATTTTTGCATATATTAATAATTTGTTCCTTTTCGTTGCTCTGTAGTATTCTATCATAAGATTTTATCACAATTTGTTTCAACATTCATCCATTGAAAGACATTTGGGTAGTTGCCAGTTTTTGGCTATTATAAATAAAACTGCTATGAACATTTATGTGTAAGTTTCTGTGGGAACTTAATTAAGTTTTTGTTTCTTTTGGATAAATGCTCAAGAGTACAAGTACTGCGTTGTAGGGTGAATCTACTTTTAGGATTAAAAGAGACTGTCAAGCTGTTTCTCAGAGTGGCTAAACCATTTTATTTTCCCACCAGTGAGGTGATAAAACTTTTCTACGTACTCGCCAGCATTTGATGTTGTCACTATAATTTTAGTTATTCTCTGATATCTCATTATGGTCTTAATTTGCATTTCCCTAATGCTAATGATGTTGAGCATCTTTTCATGTGCTTCTTTGCCATGTGTATATTCTCTTCCATGAAATGTCTGTTCCTGTCTTCTGCCTATTTTCTAGTTGGATTTTTTTAAGTTGTTTGGAGAGTTCTTTGTATATTATAGATACAAGTCATCTGTCTCATATGGGATTTTCAAATATGTTTTCCCACTGTGTAATTTGAGTTTTCATCCACTTAAAAGGATCTTCTATGAAGCATTTTTAACTCATTTTGATGAGATCCAATTGATCAGTTTTTGCTTTTATTGATCATACTTTCGGTGTCAAGTCTAAGAATTATTCACCTAGTTCTAGATGCCAAAGATTTTCTCCTATTTCTTTTTCTAAAAATGTCCTGCTTTTACATTTCAGATTATGATCCACTTTGATTTAATTTTTGTGTAAGGTGTGGAGGTTTAGGTTAAGGTTCATTTTTTGTTTGTTTTTGTCGAGGGATGTCCAACTGTTTCAGTACCATTTTTTGAAATGTCTATTCTTCCTTGATAGCTTTGGCACTGCTGTCAAAAACAGGTTAAATGTATTTATGTCAGTCTATTTCTGGGTTCTCTATTCCATTCCATTGATCTATGTATCTACCGTCCAAAATTACTGCAAAGTCTTGAAATTGGGTGGATTAATTCCTCCCATTTTAATCTTCCTTTACAAATTGTTTTAGCTATTCTTCAGCCTCTTCTTACCATATAAATCTTAGAAAAAGCTTGTCTATATCCGCAAAAACCTTGAGGGCATTTTAAGAGTAATTGTGTTAAGCCTCTTGGGGAGAATTGACATCTTTATTATGTTGTGTTTTCTAATCCATGAACAAGGTATGTCTCCCTATTTGTTTGGGACTTTAAAATTTTTCTTCATCAGCATTTTGTAATTTTCAGTATAGAGGTCCTATAAATGTCTTAGTGGGCTTGTATTTAAGTATTTATTTAGGTCAGTTGTAAATGGCATCACATATTTTACTTTAAGCTTCTACACATTTGTTATTAATATATAATGTGATAAAATTGTGTTGATCTTGTACTCTAAAACATTTACAAACTAATATTATTTCTCAAGCTTTTTGTGGATTCCTTGGTATTTTCTCCATTTAGATTATCATCTCATCTTCAGACACAGACAGTTTTACTTTTCCTTAGGCAATATAATAGGATATATTACTATTCAACATTCAGTAGGATATATTCCTTCCTATTCAACATAGTAGGAATAGTCCTTTTATCTTTTCAATGAACTTTTTAAAAATTTAACTTTTAAATTTATGTATTTATTTATTTTTGCTTTATTTTCTTACTAGAACCTCCAGTAATATATTTAATAAAAGTGGTGAGAGTAGATATCCGTGCCTTGTTTCTGATCTTACAGAGAAAGCATTCAGTCTTTCACAGTTAAATATAATGTGGGTATAGGTTGTTTGTAGATCATCTTTATGAGTTTCAGTATGTTCCTTTTGTATTCCTAGTTTGCTTGGAGTTCTTTTTTCTTCTGTTTTTACAATCATGAATGGGATTGGATTTTGTCAAGTGCTTTCTCTGCATTATTGGATAGGATCACATGACTTTTCCCTTTAATCTGTTGGATATGGTGGATAACATTGTTTGATTTTCAAATATTTAACCAACTTTGCATAACTAGAATAAATGCCACTTGGTCATGGTATATTATTCTTTTTATATATTTCTGGATTTAATTTGCTAATATTTGGCAGAGGATTTTTACAGCCAATTTCATAAAAAATATTGGTCTGTAGTTTTCTTCTTTCTATCCTATCCCTGTCCGGTTTTGGTATCAAGGTAATACTGGCTTCATAAATTTAATTAGGAACTGTTCCTTCTACTTCTCTTTCTTCTCAAATCATGTAAAATTGGTGTTAATTCTTTATGTCTTGGGTAAAAGTGAAACATCTAAGCCTGAATATTCCTTTTGGGAGTTTTTAAATGAAAAATCAGTGTTTCTAATGGTTACAGGAAAATTGAGATTATCTATTTCATCTTGGCTGAGTTTTGGTAGTTTTGAGTGTAGAAGCATTGGCCCATTTCATCTACATTTTTGAATTTATAGTGTAGACTTGTTCATAACAACTTGTCCCTTATTAACCTGCAGGATATGTCATGGTATCCCTGGTTGCATTTCTGATATCTGTGATTTGTGCCATCCATCTTTTTATCTTTATCAATCTTGCTAGATCTTTATTGATTAGGTTGTTTATTTCCAAAAACCAGCCTTTTGTTTCATTGATTTTTCCCCCCTATTTTCCTGTTTTCAGTTTCATGGATTTCTATTTCATCTTTATTATTTCCTTCTTTCTGCTTGTTTAGTGTTTTTTCCTCTTCCATTTTTACTGTTGTAATATAGAAAATTATATTATTGCTTTTTTTTTTTTTTTTTGCGGTACGCGGGCCTCTCACCGTTGTGGCCTCTCCCGCTGCGAGCACAGGCTCTGGACGCACAGGCCCAGCGGCCACGGCTCACGGGCCCAGCCGCTCCGCGGCACGTGGGATCCTCCCGGACCGGGGCACGAACCCGCGTCCCCTGCATCAGCAGGCAGACTTTCAACCACTGCGCCACCAGGGAAGCCCTAGATTATTGCTTTGAAATACTTTCTTTCCCAATTTAGTGCTATAAACTTCCCTTTCAGCATTGCTTTCACTTCATTCTGCAAACTTTGATCTGTTATATCTCCATTTTCTTTTATTCTATGCATTAAAAAATATTTCCTTGATGCTGTCTTTTTTACCCATGAGTTATTTGGAATTGTGATGTTTAGTTTTCACGTGACTGAAGACTTTCCTGTTGTCTTTCTGTTATTGATTTCTAGTCTGATTCCATTATGGCTAGAGAACATACTCTATGATTTTAATTCTTTTAAATCTGCTAATTTTTTTATGAATATATAAATGAAAGAAATAAGAAAACCTCTGAGTCTTAGCATCCAACACTTAGGCACATTACAATTTAAATCTGCTAAGGTTCTTTTTATTGCCCAGTATATAGTATATGAGTGAATATTCCATGGACACTTGAATATGTATTCTGCTGTTACTGAGTGTGTTCTTTAAATGTCAGTTATATCCTATTGATTGATGATGTTTTCATTTCTTCCATATTCTTGCTGATTTTTCTCTCTGGTAGTTCTATAAATTGCTGTGCTGAAGTCTCAAATAATAATTGTGGATTTAAAATTTTCTCCTTTTACTACTTTTTTCAGTGTTTGCTTCATGTATTTTGAAATTCTGTTGTTTGGTGCATACACATTTAGTATCATTAGGTCATCTAGGTGGATTATTCCTGTTATCTTTATGTAATGACCCTGTTTGCCCCTAATAATTTCCTTTTCTCTGAAGGCTACTTTATCTGATATTAATATAGCCATTCCTACTTTTTCTGATTAACGTTCACATGATATATCATTATCTTCCTTTTACTTTGAACTACCTATATCATGATGTTTAAAGTAAACTTCTTATAGACAGTATATAGTTGGATCATGCTTGTGAATTTTTAATCTACTCTTCCAATCTCTGTCTTTGACTTGGTTATTTAGATCATTTACAGTTAATGTAATTATTGCTATGTTAAAGATTAGGTCTACCATTTTATTTTTTGTTTTGTCTTTTACCTTAGTTTCTCAATCTTGTGTTTCTGTTATTTTGCCTTCTTGTGGGTTACTTAAACATTTTTTAATAAGTCCATTTTAATTTAATTTATTTATAATCATTTGTGTATACTGTTTGTATAGTTTTCTTAGTGGTTGCTTTTGGCATCACAGGATACATATGTAACTTACCATAGCCTACTGGAATCAGTGTTTTATTACTTCAAGTGAAGTTTCAAAATTTTACTTCCATTTAGTCTCTTAATATTCCCCAGTTTTAAAGTATGATTTTCTGTAGTATTTCCTTTCTCTACATTGAGAACCACATCAGATGGTGTCATAATATTTGCTTTGACCATCAGATAGTATTTAAGAAACTCATGAGGCTAATGATCGTCTCTTATATTTACCCCATTTGTTTTCACCCATTCCATTGTTCCCCTTTCCTTTCTGAAGTTCCCAGTCTTCTGTTGTTGTTTTTTTTATGTTTTCATAACATGAGGTGATATCTGAGCTTTCCAGTGCCATTGGATATGAGTTTCAGGAAACACTGAGTCTGGCTCACTTAATGCTGCTGAGTTGGAGGGTTTGTATATGTTGGGCCTGTTGGCGCAGCAGGTGCTAGCAGATTAGACTAATGTTGATGGGACTAGTGCCACAGGAGGATGGGTTCCCATTCAGGCTATGCTGCTGCTACAGTAGATCAAGTCCCCCTCTACCCCAAGTGTGGGGCAGTGACCTGCTACTGTCACTGCTTTGTATTAGGCTGCTTTTGCCTCAGGTGTGTGGTGGGATTCCTTGGAACCTGCTGCTGCTGTCAATCACAAGGTTAAATTCATTTCAGAAATACTTAAGTATAAATATATAGCCTGGCTCCTGTAGGACCCCTGTAATAGTTTTTATTTTTATTTTTATTTTATTTTTTTATTAGTTTCTGCTTTATAACAAAGTGAATCAGTCATACATATACATCCGTTCCCACATCCCTTCCCTCATGCATCTACCTCCCTCCCACCCTCCCCATCCCACCCCTCCAGGCGGTCACAAAGTACCGAGCTGATCTCCCCGTGCTCTGCGGCTGCTTCCCACTATCTATCTACCTCACGTTTGGTAGTGTATACATGTCCATACCTCTCTTTCGCTTTGTCACAGCTTACACTTCCCCCTCCCCATATCCTCAAGTCCATTCTCAAGTAGGTCTGTGTCTTTATTCAAGTTTTACCCCTAGGTCCTTCATGACATTTTTTTTTTAATTCCATATATATGTGTTAGCATACGGTATTTATCTTTCTCTTTCTGACTTACTTCACTCTGTATGACAGACTCTAGGTCTATCCACCTCATTACAAATAGCTCAGTTTCGTTTCTTTTTATGGCTGAGTAATATTCCATTGTATATATGTGCCACATCTTCTTTATCCATTCATCCGATGATGGACACTTAGGTAGTTTTCAGCTCCGGGCTATTGTGAATAGAGCTGCAATGAACATTTTGGTACATGTCTCTTTTTGAATTATGGTTTTCTCAGGGTATATGCCTAGTAGTGGGATTGCTGGATCATATGGTAGTTCTATTTGTAGTTTTTTAAGGAACCTCCATACTGTTCTCCATAGTGGCTGTACCAATTCACATTCCCACCAGCAGTGCAAGAGTGTTCCCTTTTCTCCACACCCTCTCCAGCATTTATTGTTTCTAGATTTCTTGATGATGGCCATTCTGACTGGTGTGAGATGATATCTCATTGTAGTTTTGCTTTGCATTTCTCTAATGATTAATGATGTTGAGCATTCTTTCATGTGTTTGTTGGCAGTCTGTATATCTTCTTTGGAGAAATGCCTATTTAAGTCTTCTGCCCATTTTTGGATTGGGTTCTTTGTTTTTTTGCTATTGAGCTGCATGAGCTGCTTATAAATTTTGGAGATCAATCCTTTGTCAGTGGCTTCATTTGCAAATATTTTTTCCCATTCTGAGGGTTCTCTTTTGGTCTTCTTTATGGTTTCCTTTGCTGTGCAAAAGCTTTGAAGTTTCATTAGGTCCCATTTGTTTATCTTTGTTTTTATTTCCATTTCTCTAGGAGGTGGGTCAAAAAGGATCTTGCTGTGATTGATGTCATAGAGTGTTCTGCCTATGTTTTCCTCTAAGAGTTTGATAGTTTCTGGCCTTACATTTAGGTCTTTAATCCACTTTGAGCTTATTTTTGTGTATGGTGTTAGGGAATGATCGAATCTCATTCTTTTACATGTCCCTGTCCAGTTTTTGCAGCACCACTTATTGAAGAGGCTGTCCTTTCTCCACTGTACATTCCTGCCTCCTTTATCAAAGATAAGTTGACCATATGTGCGTGGGTTTATCTCTGGGCTTTCTATCCTGTTCCATTGATCTATCTTTCTGTTTTTATGCCAGTACCACACTGTCTTGATTACTGTAGCTTTGTAGTATAGTCTGAAGTCAGGCAGCCTGATTCCTCCAGCTCCGTATTTCGTTCTCAAGATTGCTTTGGCTATTCGGGGTCTTTTGTTTTTCCAAACAAATTTTGCAATTTTTTGTTCTACTTCTGTGAAAAATGCCAGTGGTAGTTTGATAGGGATTGCATTGAATCTGTAGATTGCTTTGGGTAGTAGAGTCATTTTCACAATATTGATTCTTCCAATCCAGGAGCATGGTATATCTCTCCATCTATTTGTATCATCTTTAATTTCTTTCATCAGTGTCTTATAATTTTCTGCATACAGGTCTTTTGTCTCCTTAGGTAGGTTTATTCCTAGATATTTTATTCTTTTTGTTGCAATGGTAAATGGGAGTGTTTTCTTGATTTCATTTTCAGATTTTTCATCATTAGTGTACAGGAATGCCAGAGATTTCTGTGCATTAATTTTGTATCCTGCTACTTTACCAAATTCATTGATTAGCTCTAGTAGTTTTCTGGTAGCAGCTTTAGGATTCTCTATGTATAGTATCATGTCATCTGCAAACAGTGACAGCTTTACTTCTTCTTTTCCAATTTGGATTCCTTTTATTTCCTTTTCTTCTCTGATTGCTGTGGCTAGAACTTCCAAAACTAGGTTGAATAAGAGTGGTGAGAGTGGGCAGCCTTGTCTTGTTCCTGATCTTAGTGGAAATGGTTTCAATTTTTCACCATTGAGGACAATGTTGGCTGTGGGTGTTTCATATATGGCGTTTATTATGTTGAGGAAAGTTCCCTCTATGCCTACTTTCTGCAGGGTTTTTATCATAAATGGGTGTTGAATTTTGTCAAAAGCTTTCTCTGCATCTATTGAGATGATCATATGGTTATTCTCCTTCAACTTGTTAATATGGTGTATCACATTCATTGATTTGCGTATATTGAAGAATCCTTGCATTCCTGGAATAAACCGCACTTGATCATGGTGTATGATCCTTTTAATGTGCTGTTGGATTCTGTTTGCTAGTATTTTGTTGAGGATTTTTGCATCTATGTTCATCAGTGATATTGGCCTGTAGTTTTCTTTCTTTGTGACATCCTTCCCTGGTTTTGGTACCAAGGTGATGGTGGCTTTGTAGAATGAGTTTGGTAGTTTTCCTTCCTCTGATATTGTTTGGAAGAGTTTGAGAAGGATGGGTGTTAGCTCTTCTCTAAATGTTTGGTAGAATTCGCCTGTGAAGCCATCTGGTCCTGGGCTTTTGTTTGTTGGAAGATTTTTAATCACAGTTTCAATTTCAGTGCTTGTGATTGGTCTGTTCATATTTTCTATTTCTTCCTGATTCAGTCTTGGCAGGTTGTGCATTTCTAAGAATTTGTCCATTTCTTCCAGGTTGTCCATTTTATTGGCATAGACTTGCTTTTAGTAATCTCTCATGATCTTTTGTATTTCTGCAATGTCAGTTGTTACTTCTCCTTTTTCATTTCTAATTCTATTGATTTGAGTCTTCTCCCTTTTTTTCTTGATGAGTCTGGCTAATGGTTTGTCAATTTTGTTTATCTTCTCAAAGAACCAGCTTTTAGTTTGGTTGATCTTTGCTATCGTTTCCTTCATTTCTTTTTCATTTATTTCTGATCTGATCTTTATGATTTCTTTCCTTCTGCTAACTTTGGGGGTCTTTTGTTCTTCTTTCTCTATTTGCTTTAGGTGCAGGGTCAGGTTGTTTACTCGAGATGTTTCCTGTTTCTTAAGGTGGGATTGTATTGCTATAAACTTTCCCCTTAGAACTGCTTTTGCTGCATCACATAGGTTTTAGGTCGTCGTGTCTCCATTGTCATTTGTTTCTAGGTATTTTTTAATTTCCTCTTTGATTTCTTCAGTGATCACTTCGTTATTGAGTAGTGTATTGTTTAGCCTCCATGTGTTTGTATTTTTTACAGATCTTTTCCTCTAATTGATGTCTAGTCTCATAGCATTGTGGTCGGAAAAGATACTTGATACAATTTCAATTTTCTTAAATTTACCAGGGCTTGATTTGTGACCCAAGATATGATCTATCCTGGAGAATGTTCCATGAGCACTTGAGAAAAATGTGTATTCTGTTGTTTTTGGATGGAATGTCCTATAAATATCAACTAAGTCCATCTTGTTTAATGTATCATTTAAAGCTTGTGTTTCCTTATTTATTTTCATTTTGGATGATCTGTCCATTGGTGAAAGTGGGGTGTTAAAGTCCCCTACTATGATTGTGTTACTGTCGATTTCTCCTTTTATGGCTGTTAGTATTTGCCTTATGTATTGAGGTGCTCCTATGTTGGGTGCATAAATATTTACAATTGTTATATCTTCTTCTTGGATCGATCCCTTTATCATTATGTAGTGTCCTTCTTTGTCTCTTCTAATAGTCTTTATTTTAAAGTCTATTTTGTCTGATATGAGAATTGCTACTCCAGCTTTCTTTTGATTTCCATTTGCATGGAATATCTTTTTCCATCCCCTACTTTCAGTCTGTATGTGTCTCTAGGTCTGAAGTGGGTCTCTTGTAGACAGCATATATATGGGTCTTGTTTTTGTATCCATTCAGCCAATCTGTGTCTTTTGGTGGGAGCATTTAGTCCATTTACATTTAAGGTAATTATTGATATGTGTGTTCCTATTCCCATTTCCTTAATTGCTTTGCGTTTGTTATTGTAGGTATATTCCTTCTGCTGTGTTTCTTGCCTAGAGAAGTTCCTTTAGCATTTGTTGTAAAGCTGGTTTGGTGGTGCTGAACGCTCTGAGCTTTTGCTTGTCTCTAAAGGTTTTAATTTCTCCATGAAATCTGAATGAGATCCTTGCTGGGTAGAGTAATCTTGGTTGCAGGTTTCTCTCCTTCATCACTTTAATTATGCCCTGCCACTCCCTTCTGGTTTGTAGAGTTTCTGCTGGGAGGTCAGCTGTTATCCTGATGGGGATTCCCTTGTGTGTTATTTGTTGTTTTTCCCTTGCTGCTTTTAATATGATTTCTTTGTGTTTAATTTTTGACAGTTTGATTAATATGTGTCTTGGCGTATTTCTCCTTGGATTTATTCTGTATGGGACTCTCTGTGCCTCCTGGACTTGATTAACTATTTCCTTTCCCATATTAGGGAAGTTTTCAACTATAATCTCTTCAAATATTTTCTCAGTCCCTTTCTTTTTCTCTTCTTCTTCTGGAACCCCTATAATTCGAATGTTGGTGCGTTTAATGTTGTCCCAGAGGTCTCTGAGACCGTCCTCTGTTATTTTCATTCTTTTTTCTTTATTTTGCTCTGCATCAGTTATTTCCACTATTTTATCTTCCACCTCACTTATCCGTTCTTCTGCCTCAGTTATTCTGCTATAGATCCCATCTAGAGTATTTTTCATTTCATTTATTGTGTTTTTTTTTTTTTTTTTTTTTTTGCGGTAGGCGGGCCTCTCACTGTTGTGGCCTCTCCCCTTGCGGAGCACAGGCTCCGGAGCACAGGCTCAGTGGCCACGGCTCACGGGCCCAGCCGCTCCGCGGCACGTGGGATCCTCCCAGACCTGGGCACGAACCCGCGTCCCCTGCATCGGCAGGCGGACCCTCAACCACTGCGCCACCAGGGAAGCCCCATTTATTGTGTTTTTAATCGATGCTTGATTCATCTTTAGTTCTTCTAGGTTCTTGTTAAATGTTTCTTGCATGTTGTCTATTCTATTTCCAAGATTTTGGATCTTGGAAATAGAATCTTGGATCAGCTTTACTATCATTATTCTGAATTCTTTTTCAGGTAGACTGCCTATTACCTCTTCATTTGTTAGGTCTGGTAGGTTTTTATCTTGCTCCTTCACCTGTTGTGTGTTTTTCTGCCTTCTCATTTTGCTTATGTTACTGTGTTTGGGGTCTCCTTTTTGCAGGCTGCAGATTCGTAGTTCCCGTTGTTTTTGGTGTCTGTCTCCCGTGGCTAAGGTTGTTTCAGTAGGTTGTGTAGGCTTCCTGGTGGGGGGGGACTAATGCCTGTGTTCTGGTGGTTGAGGCTCGATCTTGTCTTTCTGGTGGACAGGTCCATGTCTGGTGGTGTGTTTTGGGGTGCCTGTGGCTTATTATGTTTTTAGGTAGCCTCTCTGCTAATGAGTGGGGTTGTGTTCCTGCCTTGCTAGTTGCTTGGCATAGGGTGACCAGCACTGTATCTTGGTGGTCGTTGACTGAAGCTGGGTGCTGGCGTTGAGATGGAGATCTCTGGGACATTTTCGCTGCTTGATATTATGTGGAGCTGGGAGGTCTCTTGTGGACCCGTGTCCTGAAGTTGGCTCTCCCACTTCAGAGGCACAGCACTGACTCCTGGCTGCAGCACCAAGAGCCTTTCATCCACCCGGCTTGTGTCTCAAATACCATTCTATACCATGCTGGGAAAGCTGTGGATTCCTTGAGGGTATTTGTCTTGATTTCTGTGGTCCAATTTCCTTTTCACTGACTCCTTTTTGCTTAGCCGGCATGTAAAAGGGTACCAAGAAGGTGGCAGCAGGCACAATAAATCTCTTTAAAAGACTCCTGTACCCCTTGCCTGTAATAGTTTTTTATTGCTTTCATACAAATTACCACAAGTATAGTGACTCAAAACAATGTAAATTTATTACCTTACAAGTCTGACATTGGTCTCAATTGAGTAAAGTACAAGTGTTGGCAGGATCGACAGATGAATAGATAAAGATGTGGCACATATATACAATGGAATATTACTTAGCCATAAAAAGAAATGAAATTGAGTTACTTATAATGAGGTGGATTGACCTAGAGACTGTCATACAGAGTGAAGTAAGTCAGAAAGAGAAAAACAAATACCGTATGCTAACACATATATATGGAATCTAAAAAAAAAGAAAAAATGGTTATGAAGAACCTAGGGGGCAGGGCAGGAATAAAGACGCAGCCATAGAGAGAGGACTTGTGGACACAGGGAGGGGGAAGGGTGATCTGGGATGAAGTGAGAGAGTGGCATGGACATATATACACTACCAAATGTAAAATAGATAGCTAGTGGGAAGCAGCCACAAAGCACAGGGAGACCAGCTCTGTGCTTTGTGTCCACCTACAGGGGTGCGATCGGGAATGGAGGGTGGTAGGGAGATGCAAGAGGGAGGAGATATGGGGATATATGTATATGTATAGCTGATGCACTTTGTTATGAAGCAGAAACTAACACACCATTGTAAATCAGTTATACTCCAATATAGATGGTTAAAAAAGAAAAAAAAAGTGTTGGCAGAGCTACATTCTTTTCTGGAGGCTCCTAGGGGTGTTTCTGTTCCCTGGACTTTATCCGCTTCCAGCGGTCCCTTGTAGTCCTTGACTCAGAGTCCCCTTTCTCCACCTACAAAACCCAAAATGTTGCATCTCTCTGATTCTGCTTCTATTAGGACATCTCTCTCTTTCTCTTTCTACAGTTGGGAATGGTTTTCTACTTTTAAGGACTCATGCAATTAGATTTGTTCCATGAGGTAATCCAGGATATTCTTTCTATCTCAAGGTCTATAACTTCAGTCATATCTGCAAAGTCCTCTTCACCATGTGAGGTAACACATTAATAGGTTCTAGGGATTAGGGTGAGGGCATTTTTAGGAGCCATTATGCTGCCTACCACACCCTTAACAAGTGACCTTGAGAAAATTACTGAGATTTTTTAAAGCCTTACTTTCCTCAAACATAAAATGGAAAGAAAGCTAACTAGTTAATATCATGAAAGTGAAACAGTATATATGAAATCATCTAATTCAAAAAATAAGATTTCTTCTTTTTCTTTATGATTTACATGATTCTCAGAGTTCAGTTCCTTGAAGAGTTACTTTTTTTAAACAGAACTAAGGAATTTCAGGGTTCAGGTGCTGTAAGATTGTCTGAATTATCTGAGTAACAATTAGCTAAGCACAGGTGTAAAGCATTTGATTTACTCCCTGGTTTTTTTTATCTTCTCATCCCAATAAATGCCTATCCCTTTTCTAGCTCCAGCCAGTAGAGTCAGAGCTTGTTTTACTGTTTAACTAAAGTTCAATTTAAATTCTCTCTACATCTCCAGATTCTCAGCCCTGGTTGCATATTATAATCACCTGGGGAGATTTCAAGAACTACTGATGCCAAATTTCTACCTATCATGGATATTTGAGGAGGGACCTGGAATGAAATGCTCTAGCTTATGGTTTTTGGAACCAAATCATAGTCTACACTGAGCCAAATTATTTGCGAGATCACCTCTAAAAAGGAATTTATCTGTGGTGACTAATGCTCTTCCTTTGTCAGTATGCTTGATTTGTCCCTCTTTGGGGGAAAAAAAGAGGGGGAAAAACCCCCCAGCAGTTGTGCTCCCTGAATTATAACCCGATGCTGTGGAATTAGTGTTGGTTTAGAGTGCACATCTTCGGATACCCATTCTCTCTCCTGCTTCCTTGCATGAACTTATATCCTTGGGCAGTGTTTCATCCACCACCCTCTTTTGCTTCTAATCTTAGCAAGTAAAGTCTCCCCTTAATGAAACAGCATTTCATGAGGCTTACTGGGAGCGTAGGTCTGTTCCAGACCTATCCTATGTTAGCTAAAGCAGATATAAGTGATGTATTTTTGGTATTCATCCTTGTGGGTTGCAAAGAGAAGACAGAATTTTATCCTTTAGGTGTCATCTGACTGGACAAATGGGCTCTTTCCCTCTGCTGCCTACCATGTAAAAACCTGAGGGTGTTACCTCTAGAAGGTATCTTCTAGTTATCAAAATAGTTCAGATAAGTCAAATTTCTCAGTAAAAGATGACAAAACTATGGCTTAGGTGGTTAATTTTCTATGTCAATTTGTCTGGGCCACCATGCCCAGTTATTTGGTCAGATATTATTCTGGATATTTCTGTGATGGTGTTTTCGTGTTTTTTACAATTTTTATTTATTTATTTATTTATTTATTTATTTATATTTTTGGCTGCATTGGGTCTTCGTTGTCACACGTGGGCTTTCTCTATTTGCAGCAAGCGAGGGCTACTCTTTGTTGTGGTGTGCAGGCTTCTCATTGCGGTGGCTCCTCTTGTTGCAGAGCATGGGCTCTAGGTGCACGGGCTCAGTAGCTGTGGTGCACGGGCTTATTTGCTCCACGGCACATGGGATCTTCCCAGACCAGGGCTCAAACCTGTGTCCCCTGCATTTGCAGGCGGATTCTTAACCACTGCGCCACCAGGGTAGTCTCTGTGATGGTGTTTTTGGATGAAATTCATATTTACATTGGTGTTGGACTTTGAGTAAAGCAGATTATCCTCCATAGTATGGGTGCGCCTCATCCAATCAGTTGAAGCTCTTCATAAAACAAAGACTGACCTCGCTGTCGCAAAAAGGAATTCTGCAAGAAGACTTACAGAAATTGAACTGCAACTCTTCCTAGAGTCTCTAGACAGCCTAAGCTGCAGATTTTGAATTGACCAAGCCTCTATTATTGTGTGAACCAATTGTTTAAAATCTCTCTCTCTCTTTCTCTATCTTTATATAGATATGGATATAGATCTAGGTATCAATATTGATATCTAGATCTATATCTATCAATATATATGGGCACATTGTATACACATGCTGTTGGTTCTGTTTTTCTGGAGAAGCTTGACTAATATAGTGGCCCATATAAATAAAAGGATGAACCCAAGTTCACCCAGGTAGAAAGTAGTACAATGAGAACTGGAACTTAAGGCTTCATGACTCATTCAGCTGTGAACACTGACCCAGAACTGGGGTCCGCAAACTCTGGCCCACTGATCAGATCTCGCTTGACTCCTGGTTTTGTACATAACATTTTGCTTGAACACAGCCACACCCATTCATTAACGTATGGTGCATGGCTGTTTCTGTGCCACAGCAGCAGACAGGCAGTTGCAACGGAGAGGTATGGTACACAAAATCCAAAATATTTACTACCTGACCCTTTACAGAAAAGACCTGCTGACCCTTGCTCTAGGATGCCATCTGATTTCTGATAACACAGAGGAGAATAATTCATGCACATTGGGGTTGATTGTTAATCTCATGTCCTCCTTAGGTCAAAGAACTCTTAAATGCTCACCCTTGCAATAGCCAGCTTGGGGAGCATTGTCTGAGGATGCAGAAATATTTCTTGCCAGGTCTTTCCAATCCACACTGCTCCCTGACTATGGTTCTTAAAACCTATTTTTAAAAAATTTTTTATTGGAATATAGTTGATTTACAGTGTTGTGTTAATTTCACGTGTACAGCAAAGTGAATCTGTTATACATATACATATATCCACTTTTATTTTTTTTTAGAGTCATTTCCAAATAGCCCGTTATAGAGTATTGAGTGGAGTTCCCTGTGCTAATAAGAAGAGCAGGTTCTTATTAGTTATCTATTTTATGTATAGCAGTGTGTATATTTCAGCCCCAATCTCCCAATTTAGCCTCCCCACCACAATCCCCTGGTAACCCTAAGTTTGTTTTCTGCATCCCTGCCTCTACTTCTAAAACCTGTCTATTTTAACCAACTACCACTCATTGCTTACTGTCTCTGGCTTCATGTACTTCATAATAAATCTACCTCTTGTTCAATCCTGGATGACATGTTCCAAGGACTGAGATAATATCTTATTCTACAT
Source organism: Hyperoodon ampullatus (assembly GCF_949752795.1). Lineage (NCBI taxonomy): Eukaryota > Metazoa > Chordata > Mammalia > Artiodactyla > Ziphiidae > Hyperoodon > Hyperoodon ampullatus. Next base: position 139,176,057 of record NC_136915.1, read on the forward strand.
AACTTGTCCTTGATATTGTCTAACTTGGGGTCTTTATCTATGTCCCAAAGAAGACAGTCACACTCTGTCTTCTAGTACTACTAATAATACCACATTTTATGGCATGAATTTGACCCAATGCACTGAACTATCCCTTTAGAAACTGTATGCAACCTGTCACTGGGTTTTAGCACCGGGATAGAGCTCAAATTAGTGTTCATATTTAAACAAATCTACTTGACCAGAAACTTTTTGTCTCACCATTTATTTTATGACACAAGTAACTTCTCTCTTTGCATCTATGATGTAAATATTTTTAGTTTCCTAAATTATCTGCAAAATTATTTAGAGCTTCCATTTCAGTAGGCATTGGAATTGCTGTGTTATGACTATTTCATTATTTTATTTCCAAATGTTAAAATAGGCTTCAAGCTTTGGCCAGGAGTAGACAGGAAAGGGTTTTAAAAGAAATGAAGAATGGGAAAGACTTCTGATGCAACGGAGACTTAATAAAGATTTGATTTTGAATCAAGAATTTATAATAAAGGTTTGATTTTGAATCAATAAGTTATGTCATTGCAAAATAGCTCCCTGGTAAAATTCCATTCTTTTGTAATCATTAAGTACAGAAATTAACCATCAAAATATGCAGTGATCTTTTTCATTTTCTAAAAACAAACCTATATCTAGATGAGAGGAGAATTCATTTCATAACTCAGGCTCTGGACTTACGACTCCAAGTCCTGTTTTCTTTCAACCATGCCTGCTAAGTTTCTGTCTAACTTCTTGAGCATGAGGTAATGGCTTCAGCTTTCATCTCCTTACTCAGTATATAGCTTGGTGACTAAGAGTAAGGGATTTAAACCTTGAGAACTTGGGTTCCAATCTTGACTCTAAAATTTACTTGTTGAGTACTCTTGAGCATGTTATCTGTTTTTGCCTCAGTTTTCTCATCTATAATATAGAGATAACATTACTTCTCTCAGCGCGTTGCTATGAGGGTTAAAAGAGAAAATTCACACAATGCAAGAATTTATCAGTTCTTGGGACACAATAAATACCGAAAAGAAATGTTAGCCATTATCAAGGGCCCCTCATTTTATGGATAATATAGATTAGTTTATATAGGTCTAATATTTACATATACATAAATATTTTGTACCTATATGTGTGTATACGTTCTTCTTAGAAATTGAGCAGTCAACATTCACATCTAAAAGTATGTGCTGTGTGAAATGTAGATCTCCTGTGTACAGACACAGTGCTTTAGTTATCTATTGCTACATAATAAAGAAGTCCAAACTTAGTGGTGAAATAAACTAAAATTTTAATATGTGCCCAGATTCTGTGGGTCAGCAATTCAAACAGTACGCAGAGGAGATGGCTTGTCTCTACTCTGTGACTGATGTCTGAAACCTCAGTCATGAGGATTCAAATGGCTGGGGCTGCAATCATCTAGATCATTTTAATTCACATGTCTGGCCCTTGAGATGGGATGACTTGAACACTGCGCCCAACAAGGACTGTTGCCTGGAGTGCCTATAGATGGCTGCCCATGTGGCTTGAACTTCTCATAACGTGGTCGTTAGGATTCAAGATAGAGTATCCCAAGAATGAGCGTTCAGGGTTGAAGCATTCCAGGAGAATCATGCAAAAGCTGCATGACCTTTTATGACCTAGTCTTAGATGTTACATAGCATCACTTTATACTATTGCAGGCGTTGGAGACCTTTTTCCATAAAGTGTGAGACGGTCAATATTTTAGGCTTTACACGCCATACAGTCTCTTTTGCAACTACTTAGCTCCGCTGCTGTGATGTGAAAACAGACACAAACAATACATATACTAAGGAACATGGCTGTGTTCCAATAAAGCTTCATTTATAAAAGCCGGTAGAGGCCTAGATTTGGCCTACCAGCCATAATTTACTGACCCCTGCTCTATTGTTTGAAGCCATGGAAAGCCTGCCCAAATTCAAGGGAAAATGCCCACATCTGGATGTGAAGAATGGCAACGACTCTGAGACCTTGTATTAAAACCACTACATATGGGATACTTAGAAGAAGATCTGTCTGCATACCTTGTTTCTCCCATGTATGGTGGATATGAGGTATTGGCACATGTTACATCTCTGTAAGCCTGGGTCAAGGTCAAAGTTGGAATGTGAACTCAATGACCTTGATTTCTGGAATAATTGGTAACTCTACTTATGATATCCTTACACTCCTTACCCATATAAATACACCACAAAAGATAGATTTCAAGTAAAGAGTTGCTTTATGGCAGATTTTTATTATGTCTCCATTGACTGAATTATTCCATTTTGGTTAGAAACATGAGTTTTGTTTCTTTCCTAAAGAGATCTGCAAGTTTTCAGATGTGGCATTTCATTCTAATGAGAGGATGATGTAGGTTTTTATAAACGGAAAAAGCAGGGCAGGCTGAGTTCACTCAGATCATACCAATGCTTACAGGAATAACCGAAACTGGAACACAGGCTTCCAGGTTTTCCTGTCCTGTGCTCTTTCCGGTAGGTGCCATTGTCTGCTGGGCCTGGCAGTAATAAGTTTTGACCTTTACCTCTCTACGCTATTGTGAAGTGGTTTTGGGCTTTGTTAGCTTTCTTATGAGTTTGTACTAAATTGTGTCCATAAAGTAGGCTGAATTCCTCAGGGAAGGATGATAGCTGTTACTGTGTTATTACTGCAAATGTTGTGTTGGTTACTTTTTTTTCTTTTCTTTTGTCCAGTTGTATCCTGAACTTAAAAGTTATATTATCTGAAATGAACAATGTGCATCTGGTGGAAAACACTAATTTAAGGGATGAAAATTCCTGATGATTGCTTCAGTCAACCCTTAATACACACTGAGCTTCATTAGTAAATAGACAACTCTCAGACCTTTCCCTTGGAAGAGGTCGCATAATCAGGCTTTGTGTTGATTTCGCATTCTGTTCGTTAGAGACAGAACAAAGTAGAATAATTGGCTGGTACAGGGAAAGCAGAAAGAACTTTCTTCTATTTTGGTGATGCATCCCGTAATAAGGGTTGAAAATGAGACTGGAGGTAAAAACGTGAAACTCAGAAGAGCAAAGGAGACAGGATATTGTTTCTTTGAAAATATTCTTTCAGTGTTGGCCCAGATGAAATATGAAGCTGAGGAAATTTTTTTTTAAATGATGATTTTTGTGTTAACAATGTGAGTGTGGAATTAGTAAGAATCAGAAAGCAAGCATCCTTTTCCACCAAGGACTTGGGAGCAAGTGAAACCATAAATACTCCCGGTTCTTGGAAACCCTTTTGGAGCAGTAATCAGAGAAGGGTAAAGGCAAAGCCTCAGAGCAGAGGTGTTCAGAGCAAAGGGATAGGAGGAGAACAAAAGGAGAGTGGATATTTTTAGAGCTGTCATTTTGAAATTTACCTGCTTCTGATTCAGTGCTGCTTTGCGACTGTGTTGATCCCGTGGAAATCCTCAAAGCAGGAGCAGCCCTATTTTAAAATAATAAGGTTAGAGCAAGTGACTTGAATCCAGGTCTCTTTAGCTCAAGAGGACAGAGGAGAGTGTGAGGAAAGAGTGAGGCCACAAGGAATTGTTCACTGGGTACATTTTCCCCAAACCTCACTAACTGGGAGAAACTGACCACTGGATTATGTGGCTTGAAGGAAAGCAAAAATGTTGAAAGCAAAGAGTGTGGAGCTTGTTTAGAAAGCAAGCTCTATCATTTGGTCACCTGCTGATGATAATAGCATTGGCTGAGTCCTGACCATTTGCAATGAAGGCACTTCTGTAGGTCATAAGTTCCAGGAGGGCCAGAACTGAGTACGTCTGTTTCAGCATTTAGCATGGTTTAGCATCTTAGAGCCCGGTACATTATTGGCATATAGTAGACTTAAAAATGAATATTTGTGGATTGTCTGAATGAGTGGATGGATGTGTGTGATTCATATCCTATTTGCAGGTCCTATGCCCTACAGTGGATTTTCAGTGTCAGATTGTGAACGTATTTATGATGGGGATTGGCATTGTTCCCTATCTAATGGATAAAGATTACACATCAAAGGACTTTACATTGACATCCCAAAAACCTCATAGGAATTACTTAACAAAAAAATAAAATTGGATTCTGTATAATTTCTAATTTATAAGCTGGCCAGACCACTGGTATTTCTGCCAGTCCTCTGGTAGTTCCGATGATGTCCCCCTGATAACCCAGGCATAATCAGAATGGCTTTAGGATTTGGGAGCCAAAATTTTCCTCAGTATTTACTGCTTTGCTAGTCCATTTAAGAAAATGGACTATTGAAAAAATAGCTTCAGACACAATATGGCATTTTATGATTTAGCATAAAATCTGAGAAATATAGAGGTTATCTGAAGCCTGCAATGGTAAAGTTCCCTCTGCTATTGAAGTTATTGTCTTTAAATAAAGATTCTACATCAGTAATGCTATATATATTTTTTTTTTCTGATATTCAGGTTAATTTCCTATTCTCTATAAGGAAGTAATTGGTTGGTTGGTATGAGAGATAGTGTGGCTTCCAAAAGTGAAAAGTATTATTTTGTTGTAATTTCCAGCTACCTAAGGATGGGAGAGGCCCAGGACACTGCAGTCAGTATATTATGTGGAGCAGGTTATATTGTGGTTTATTTATGACCTTTTACATGTTTATTTTCTATGCAATTTTGTGTGCTCCTTTTTGAGTTTTGGTAGATAAGTGTTTTGTAACTTCAGAATACTTGGAGTTATATATATATATATGACATATATATATATATATATATTATCATAGTAGTTAAAGCCGTGGACAGTGTACTAGTCTACCTAGGTTCAAATTCTGGCTTTACCCTATGACTTCCCTGTGGCTTCCTCTGCTCACCTATTTAAAAGGAGTATAATAAGACTGCTGTGGTGAGTTATATACTAAGTGCTATTTAAGCATTTGCTATAATGATTATGTATACTCGAAGGCCAGGAACTTGCCCCTTGATTGTCTCTGTATTCCTAGTGCTTAAGAATTCCTAGTGCTTTCCTAGAACATTGTCTTAGGATAGAGATAGCTCAGTATAGTTCTTCTCACTATAAAGTACTGTTACGTTGAAAGTCTTTGCTTGTGTACTAATAATCTATGACATATCTGCTGAGGACAAGGAAAGGAATAGTTTTAAAACTGCAATGGATAACAAAAGATTGTATGATGTAATGCCTTTATTATGTAATTATAAAACTAACAAATGATCATGGTAGAAAATTTGAAAAACTCCTAGACAAAATAGAGATCAATAAAATTTGGAGTAGCGTTCAGAGTGTAGAGTTGTCCATGAATATTAGTGCTTTCACATTTTCCAGGACTTTAAGTAGACTCTGCTTCTTAAGAGTCTATTCATGATATTTTATTTTAATGATGTTTTCATCATGGGGACACACACACACACACACACACACAGAAATCTTTTTAAAAAAAAAAGAAAGACATGTAAATCACTGATGTTTCAGATAGCCACATGAAATAAAGTGAGAAAAGTCAACAAGCTGAAAGAATGTGGAGTAGCATCTCCTTAATTGCTTACATAATTCTGATAATTACCTCTCTGTGGATAATGTAATTAATGGGGAATCTAATTCAAGAAAAATGTATGAACTTCAAGCCTTCTCGAAGCCAAGTATTTCTTTCTGCAAAAGTTTAATCTCCACGGCCGTGCTTCCTTATTACCTGACAGGGAAAGTGTATTGTATGGCAAAGGATCTTCCCGAAGGAGGGTGCTTCCCACACTGATCGTCCTAAATGACTTCGGAATTACTGTTGCTATATTACCAAAATCTTAAACTAGGGTATTTTTGACAAATGCGGTCCTTAGTTAATTTTTAGAGCTACAAACTGTCAGATGGCTCTGCAATAACAATTGTCTGGCTGTTCTTCAGGGTGATCACAATATGGTAATGACCTTGAGGTACCACTAAAAAGCAGGAAGGTGTGAGTCTTCCTTTGGTTCCAGAGTGAAATGCGAGTTGGAGTTGGAGTTGGAAAAGAGGCCGACAACCAAGTGATAGAGAAGGAAATGTGAGGTCATTAATGAAAAACCAGGTTTAAGTTAAGGTGAAGAGGCATGAGGAAATGGTCAGCTGTTACAGTATTACAAAGATCATGAAGAAGCGTATCCATGAATGTGGTTTGTATTGCAATCTGCTGAAAAAGAGACAAATATCCTGGCCTGGCCTTCATGGAGATTATTTTTATTGATTCTGATAATAGATTATTGTTGAAAAGGGCCTCCTATAAATTATAACCATGCAAAGGCAGCAAGATAATTTGTTTTTTCTTTATGTATGTGTTTCTCATTCCTACTCACTTCTCTCTTAGGGGAAGAGAAAATCACAAAACACAAAAATGTCAAATCTCAGCTATTCATTCTCAAAATAATTTTTTTCCCAAATTCCAAAGGAGGCAATAGGTTAACTGTTAAGATTTGTAAGGCTCAAAAAACTAGATTTTTAGAAAGTGTAGCCAAATTTTGTTCCATAAATAGTAGCTTTGGAAAGAATATGTGATGATGCAAAGTTGGAAAAAGCTGGTTTTTCTTCCGTAAATGACTTCACCGTGTGGGAGAAGAGGCAGAGAAGAAATCAAAGTAATTAAACATGGGGTGAGTTTTTCTGATAGGGGACTCTAGTGCTTTAAAATTGACTAGATAATCCTCGGGATAATCTGAGGGTCGAACAGACCAGTGCCTCATTTCCAATCTGGTACCCTGGAAGAAAACAGTGTATTTCCTTTGAGGTCTTGAGAGGTTTTTCTTCTTCTTTGTTTTGTTTTTGGTTCATTTTGTAATCAACTTTATTAAGGTATCATTTACACACAATAAAATGCAGACATTTTTAGTCAACGGTTCAATGACTTTTAATTAATGTACACATTTGTATAACTACCACCCCCATAAGATCGATAACAATTCTAAAACCCTAGAAAGTTTCCTCCTAGGCTTTTGCAAAAGTATCCCCATCTCCCACCCCAAGGCAACCACGGATCTGATTTTTATCTTTAGAGATGAATTTTGCCCAGTTTAGAATTTCATGAAAGTTGAATAATACAGTAGGTGCCCTTTTGATCTGGCTTCACTTGCTCAGCATATGGTTTTTGAGATTCATTCATGTTGGGATGTTTTAAACCAGGACTTTAGCCTGGGTGGCTGATGTTGTCTGAAGGCACCTATAGGTACATCTGAGTCTCTGGCATTGTCGCTGTCTGTTCTTGGCTCAGTATTTTCAACTTTACTAAGAAGCACAAGGTTGAAGTAAGGAAGATCATTGTCAGTATAATGGAGGTGAAGTGGGGTCTGTTATATAATATTCTCAGCATAAATTGACCTGCTTGGAATCATTGTGTTGATAACCGACAAGGATACTCTTCCTCCAAAAACCTTGATACTATAAAACTTCTAAAGGACGCTGTCCTAGGACTCTTTTAGTTTTCATTTTTTGGGAAACATTTCTGGAAAATTGAAATGCTCACAACCTGAAAGAAGCAATTATTCACCTGAAGGCTAACTCTGCTAAAGTTGAGTTGTCCGACCTTTACATGCTGATAGAACCCAAATAGCCTTGCAAAACAATGCTCTCTTATTGGATATAAGCATATAGATTGTTTAAGACGGACGTGTATATGCAGTAAAGTGAAAAAACAAAGAATCTTTGAGTTTTCCTTGCTGGTTTTTTTTAATTTTTTCATTTACGCTTCTATATCATACGCTAATAGTTTAGGGTAGCCTCAGGTTAGTTTTAGGTCCACTCTTTAGGTAAATGTTGATGTACTCCATATGCAACTTTTTTCTACCTTCCTTCTTTTCTTCCATCTTTCCTTCCTAACTTCTTATAATCCATTATACTTAATCCTGCATTTGTTGAGGTGGCAATTACTGTAGGAAAATTGAAAGCAGTGTGAAATTTTGCTGTTCAGAATGCATGTTGACCAAATTCTATATTGAGAAAAGGTCTGAATTTACCCACAGTAACCGTTTCTCAGCGTCTCTGAATAAAGGCCATAGAAACTGGGCTATATATAATATCCTGACAGGTATGTAGAATTCATAGCCATTGCCCTCAAAGAGCTTACCTAGCGTAGATGCATATGAATGCATTTAATGATTGCGTTATTGGCAGCAGTGCCAACATACACAGTCTATTTTGTTTTATATCATTATCATTACCTGCTGTTTACCACTGTATACATTGCTAATGGTGTGGTTTCTATGGCTTGTGAATTTCACGGCCCAATATCATGTAATTTATTGCACACTTTAGTGTAGAAGATGGAGACTCCATAAATTTTCGTGTGCTCTTTGCCCCTTTGGAATGTATTACACTGAGATCAGGCAAAGTAATAAATTTATTTCAAATGTGCGTGATAGCTAAGCATCAATTAGGACTTGATGGGAAATATTTCTTCTTCCAGCAACATAACAGTTTTTAAAGACTAAGCCATTGAACGTGGAGTTCCTGAACATGGGACTCAGTTCACTGGGATCCCTTCTTAGAAAAATAAAGGAAAACTTGAATTGGATGTGTGTGGCTTATTCAAGTAGTAACCAATCAGCTACATCTTTGTTAACTTAATTTGTCACAATGGTTTGGTATTTTATTAACTCTCTTCCCCTTCTTCCCCTGACTCTCACGAGAATGGATCATGAGTATCTTAAAACATACTAAGTCGTCTTCCATCCCTGTTAATCTAACTACAAAAACACACTTTCCTTATCCAATGTAACATACTGTCTTTTAGAGTAGCTGTGGTTTTAATTCTCTACAAAATTAAAACCAGCAAAGAGAAACATTTTCAAGGAGCCACCACATTGTAGAGCTTTAGAAAGAAGACTTTAGAATTAAGGGCAACTATATCATTTTATAGCTAAAGCACCTGAGATGTAAAGTAGGAAGGTAACCATCGAGGTCAGGGAAAGGGGTTGAAGATCAGGCTTCAAGCTGAGAAAGTGTCTACAGGGACTCAATCTGAGCAGGTCAAAAACTGAAATGAGACCACGAATGTTCTGGGAAGGGTGGCACCTGGCCTCGAGGGTGGGATTCAAACAGGGAGTGGGCCTGGGGGAACTGAGCTTCTGCAGTAGGCAGAGAAGGCCACCTCATCTGCGGAAAGTGCCACTGACATCAGGGAGTTGAGGGGAAAGAGCAGTGAATTCCAGTCCCCCTGAGAAAGCAGGCCAATGTGATTAACTCTGTATTTAGGCTTATTTCAGATACTTCTAATTTTTTTTTCTTTTTTTTTTTTTTTTGCGGTACACAGGCCTCTCACTGTTGTGGCCTCTCCCGTTGTGGAGCACAGGCTCGGACACGTAGGCCCAGCGGCCATGGCTCATGGGCCCAGCCACTCCACGGCATGTGGGATCTTCCCAGACTGGGGCATGAACCAGTGTCCCCTGCATCGGCAGGCAGACTCTCAACCACTGCACCACCAGGGAAGCCCAGATGTGTAGTTCTTTAAAAATATTTTTAACATTTTTCCAGCTACATGTAGAATACAACTTAGCATAAAAACAGTATGGGTTTTATTTTAAGTAATTTAACATTTTGACATCCTCATAATGAAATTAAATCCAGACGGTTTCTCTCCATGATCTCTTGAAATAGTCCTTGATCATCCACAGTATTTCCCATCATCACAAAGGTGGTACCAAGGGCAGAGAACTCCAACATTATTAAAGTTTCATAAAGCAAAGTCAATTTTAAGAATATAATGTCCCCTAACTGATAAAGGTCTTGACAGATAATTTCAAGGGAAGCATAAATTATTTTCTGTTTGTCAGAGGGCAGAATTATTTAGGTTGACTTAATGAATGGTAGAGTTTTTGAGTGCAGAGTGTTCTTAAAATATTATGTAGATCTGTACTGTCAACAGGTGCTAGCCACGTGGCATTATTTATATGGAAACAAATTTTAAAATAAGGTTAAAAATTCAGTTCCTCAGTTGCATTTGCCATATTTCAAAGATGTTTATTAGCTCCATGTAGCTATTGAATACTGCTTTGCATAGTACAGATATAGAATATTTTCATTATCACCAAAAATTCTATTGAGCAATACTAAAATTATACCCAGTCACAGAGAAGGCAACTAAGAAATAATATAACTTCCCCAAGGTCACACAGCTATATTTTTAAAGAAAAGCAAAATGACACAAAGGAAATAGTAACAGAGGCATTAACGAAACCTAGTAAGTTTCTGGAGCAGTCAAAGTAGGGTTTAAAAGTGCACACTTAGCTGTTAGCAGGGTTGAAGCTCTTGATGGTTGGTAAGATCTACCTGCCTGAATTTGGACATTAGCATTTTATGCAATGAATTAAAAGCAAAAAATCATTTCAACGAATGCCTTCCAGCTCCATATTTTTAGCCACTGCCGTGCTTCCAGATTATGTTTATCACTTTCATATACAGGGCACCACTGTGAAATGTGATGGTTTATCTGACCCCAGAGAAATCAGGAAATCTTGTGGGGGTTATGGCTCTATTTGAAAAGGTTGATTTTTCAATGCATCATGCAGACTGGCCCTGTTTTAGAAGGGATTCCTGCCATCAAATAATCAAAATGTAAACCTCTTCTCAGCTTGCAAAAGTCAAAGATAGTCCCTGCATCTTTATTATTTCCTTGAAATCCAAATATTATTTTTCCTTTCTCTAACTTGTTTTCCTCACAGTGTGATCAACTATTGCCAAGGAAGGAAAGGTTAGATTTATCAATCAAAGTTTGCTAAAGGCCCCCTAGGTAATTGAAGCTTCAGGAGAAACAATCCTCATGTATTCTTTTTCTGTTGTTTCAATAGCTTTGTAAAGAGTCATTTCAGTATGTTTGGTTCTGTAGCAGAGGTTCTGTGAAGTGCTTGTCGTCCTCAGAGGTCCAGAAAGTCTGCGAGTCTGTGGGTAAAGATGGGTAAGGAGAGAGAGGGAAGGAGGATAGAGAGAGGCTCAGGGCTGAGATAAGGACAGTGATCTAAAGCCTCCTGGGGGTGAGGCTGGGGTGCACAGACACCCATGACTAATCTAGACAGAAACTGAGTAATCAAGGGGATGACCACTGTGAGGTCATGTGGTCACCTCTCCCTCTAGAAATAAACATTGCCCTCAGTAAGTCTCCTCCCGCCCCAGAAGAGCATTAGGAAGGTCTGGAGAGGGGGCTTATTGGCAGAAATGGAAAAAGCAGGTTGAAGGGATTAGCCTGGAGCAGAGAGACCAAGAAACCCAAGCCAGTAGGTGGAAGGCAGACTTTTCATGGAAGTCTCCAAGCCCAAGTCAAGTTCTGGGACCACCAAGTACAAGTCAAAGAGTGCTCATTTAACCCCTTTGGGCCCCATGGGAGTGGAGGAAGACTGGACAGAGAGGGAGAAGGGGCCAATGAAGGTACAGTATTTACTATGGGATTTAACTCCTGAAAGGCCTCCCAGTAGCTTCAGGTCTGCTCAAGAATCCTTCATGTCCTGCTGGTTTGCAGTGAGTGGCTCACAGCTTCAAGGCCTCCTCTGCCAGATAGAGAACTATTTCAACCATCCTGCCTCTATTTTGGACTGTAGCAATGCAGACAGGAAACCTGACCCCATTTTCAGGTTCTAAAGAGAAATTCTAAGTACCTGAAAGACTGAGGAACATGGTGGCTTTTATTTAAGATGGGGAGCTAGAGAGCACATACCTGGACTTGGGCCTGCAGCAGCACCAAATTGCACCAAGAGTTCCCTTTATTTTCTCTCGCATCTCTGTTTCTCCTTTTCTCTCTGCTGGATTAGCCACGGGGACTCCAAGTTCTTCATTGTGTGGTCCTGGTACCAAGATTCTCCTGGGAATTATAAAGCTATTCACCTTCTACATGGAGCACTTCTTATTTTTTCCCCAGCAAAGTTAAGTCATCCTTAAGAGGAGTCAGGGTGCTAGCTCTTAAATATATTTTAGTCATCCCTTTGTACATTAACTGCTCTTTCTTGGAGACTGCTCCTGACGTGGCGTTCACCGTGCTCTCAGCTGGCCTCCTGAAGTTCTGCCCTGCCTTCCCCACCAGGTACAGTTCAGGAGCTGCCTACCTCAGGGTGATAGGTTATCTTCTAGTTGCCTTATTCCTTTCCCTTTTACATTTAGAAAATATAATTTGAATACATAAACTTCTCTGTGGCCACAGCTTTATTTGCAACCCACAGGTTTTGTTATGGCATATTTTCATTATCATTCAATTAATAAAATTCTAATTCCCATTGCGACTTTATCTTTGACTTACATAATGATCAGAAGTATGTTTTTAATATCCAACTATTTGGTAAAATATTGGTTATATATTTTTAAATTTCTTGCTTATTCGGAGTCTTGTTTTATAACTGGAATATAGTCAATTTTATAAATGTGCCATGTGCACCTAAAATTTTCTGCATAATATATATATTCCATCATTGTTGTTGCAGTGTTTTATGTAAATGTAGGCCAACGTTTTTAATGTTGGTATTCAGATCTTCTCTAATCTGCTGATTTGTTGTTGTGGTTCTATGTTACTGATCTAGGTAATTTGGATTTTTCTATTTCTACTTAGTTTTTTGGAATTTCCCTTCATCTATTGCATTGAAGTTTAAATTTATAATCTATTCCTTGTAAAGTAACAGTGGGTTTTATTATCCTGCCTTATCGCCAGTGATACTTTTTGCTTTCAAATTTATGTTAACATTAAAAAATCTTCAATTTTACTTATTGCTGTTATGACATAATTTTTGAATCCTTTAATTTTCAATCTGACTCTTGTCTCTTGTAGGTGGCATAGAATTACGTTTTTTGTTTTAATAATCCTTGTCCTTTAATTTGAGTATTTACAGTTAACGTATTTTCTTGTAGACCGTTTACTCCTCGTTTACTATCTGTCCCACCTTGTTATGTTCCTTTTGCTCTTCTTTCTTCCTTTTAGATTTCTTCAAATTCCATTTTCCCTTGTATTAGCTTGTTATTTTTACATAAGTAGCAGTTACACATGTACCATGACTTATTAGCTCTTTTACTGCTTCTCAAGCAATGCTGAGATCATAAATATCTTTTTTTTTTTTTGGATGGGGATGTACAATGTTTTATTTTTTTATTTTTATTTTTTTGCTTTATAACAAATTTAATCAGTTATACATATACATATGTTCCCATATCCCCTCCCTTTTGCATCTCCCTCCCACCCTCCCTATCCCACCCCCCCAGGCGGTCACAAAGCACCGAGCTGATCTCCCTGTGCTATGCGGCTGCTTCCCACTAGCTATCTACCTTACGTTTGGTAGTGTATATATGTCCATGCCACTCTTTCACTTTGTCACAGCTTACCCTTCCCCCTCCCCATATCCTCAAGTCCATTCTCTAGTAGGTCTGTGTCTTTATTCCTGTCTTACCCCTATGTTCTTCATGACATTATTTTTCTTAAATTCCATATATATGTGTCAGCATACAGTATTTGTCTTTCTCTTTCTGACTTACTTCACTCTGTATGACAGACTCTAGGTCCATCCACCTCATTACAAATAGCCCAATTTCATTTCTTTTTATGGCTGAGTAATATTCCATTGTATATATGTGCCACATCTTCTTTACCCATTCATCCGATGATGGACACTTAGGTTGTTTCCATCTCCGGGCTACTGTAAATAGGGCTGCTATGAACATTTTGGTACATGTCTCTTTTTGAATTATGGTTTTCTCAGGGTATATGCCCAGTAGTGGGATTGCTGGGTCATATGGTAGTTCTATTTGTAGTTTTTTAAGGAAATTCCATACCGTTCTCCATAGTGGCTGTACCAATTCACATTCCCACCAGCAGTGCAAGAGTGTTCCCTTTTTTCCACACCCTCTCCAGCATTTATTGTTTCTAGATTTTTTGATGATGGCCATTCTGACTGGTGTGAGATGATATCTCATTGTAGTTTTGCTTTGCATTTCTCTAATGAGTAAAGATGTTGAGCATCCTTTCATGTGTTTGTTGGCAGTCTGTATATCTTCTGTGGAGAAATGTCTATTTAGGTCTTCTGCCCATTTTTGGATTGGGTTGTTTGTTTTTTTGTTATTGAGCTGCATGAGCTGCTTATAAATTTTGGAGATTAATCCTTTGTCAGTTGCTTCATTTGCAAATATTTTCTCCCATTCTGAGCGTTGTCTTTTGGTCTTGTTTATGGTTTCCTTTGCTGTGCAAAAGCTTTTAAGCTTCATTAGGTCCCATGTGTTTATTTTTGTCTTTATTTCCATTTCTCTAGGAGGTGGGTCCAAAAGGATCTTGCTGTGATTTATGTCATAGAGTGTTCTGCCTATGTTTTCCTCTAAGAGTTTGATAGTGTCTGGCCTTACATTTAGGTCTTTAATCCATTTTGAGCTTATTTTTGTGTATGGTGTTAGGGAGTGATCTAATCTCATACTTTTACATGTCCCTGTCCAGTTTTCCCGGCACCACTTATTGAAGAGACTGTCCTTTCTCCACTGTACATTCCTGCCTCCTTTATCAAAGATAAGGTGACCATATGTGCGTGGGTTTATCTCTGGGCTTTCTTTCCTGTTCTATTGATCTATCTTTCTGTTTTTGTGCCAGTGCCATACTGTCTTGATTACTGTACCTTTGTAGTATAATCTGAAGTCAGGGAGCTTGATTCCTCCAGCTCCATTTTTCGTTCTCAAGATTGCTTTGGCTATTCAGGGTCTTTTGTGTTTCCATACAAATTGTGAAATTTTTTGTTCTAATTCTGTGAAAAATGCCAGTGGTAGTTTGATAGGGATTGCATTGAATCTGTAGATTGCTTTGGGTAGTAGAGTCATTTTCACAATGTTGATTCTTCCAATCCAAGAACATGGTACATCTCTCCATCTATTTTTATCATCTTTAATTTCTTTCATCAGTGTCTTATAATTTTCTGCATACACGTCTTTTGTCTCCTTAGGTAGGTTTATTCCTCGATATTTTATTCTTTTTGTTGCAATGGTAAATGGGAGTGTTTCCTTGATTTCACTTTCAGATTTTTCATCACTAGTATATAGGAATGCCAGAGATTTCTGTGCATTAATTTTGTATCCTGCAACTTTACCAAATTCATTGATTAGCTCTAGTAGTTTTCTGGTAGCATCTTTAGGATTCTCTATGTATAGTATCATGTCATCTGCAAACAGTGACAGCTTTACTTCTTCTTTTCCAATTTGGATTCCTTTTATTTCCTTTTTTTCTCTGATTGCTGCGGCTAAAACTTCCAAAACTATGTTGAATAAGAGTGGTGAGAGTGGGCAACCTTGTCTTGTTCCTGATCTTAGTGGAAATGGTTTCAGTTTTTCACCATTGAGGACGATGCTGGCTCTGGGTTTGTCATATATGGCCTTTATTATGTTGAGGAAAGTTCCCTCTATGCCTACTTTCTGCAGGGTTTTTATCATAAATGGGTGTTGAATTTTGTCGAAAGCTTTCTCTGCATCTATTGAGATGATCATATGGTTTTTCTCCTTCAATTTGTTAGTATGGTGTATCACGTTGATTGATTTGCGTATATTGAAGAATCCTTGCATTCCTGGAATAAACCCCACTTGATCATGGTGTATGATCCTTTTAATGTGCTGTTGGATTCTGTTTGCTAGTATTTTGTTGAGGATTTTTGCATCTATGTTCATCAGTGATATTGGCCTGTAGTTTTCTTTCTTTGTGACATCCTTGCCTGGTTTTGGTATCAAGGTGATGGTGGCCTCGTAGAATGAGTTTCGGAGTGTTCCTCCCTCTGCTATATTTTGGAAGAGTTTGAGAAGGATAGGTGTTAGCTCTTCTCTAAATGCTTGACAGAATTCGCCTGTGAAGCCATCTGGTCCTGGGCTTTTGTTTGTTGGAAGATTTTTTATCACAGTTTCAATTTCAGTGCTTGTGATTGGTCTGTTCATATTTTCTATTTCTCCCTGATTCAGTCTTGGCAGGTTGTGCATTTCTAGGAATTTGTCCATTTCTTCCAGGTTGTCCATTTTATTGGCATAGAGTTGCTTATAGTAATCTCTCATGATCTTTTGTATTTCTGCAGTGTCAGTTGTTACTTCTCCTTTTTCATTTCTAATTCTACTGATTTGAGTCTTCTCCCTTCTTTTCTTGATGAGTCTGGCTAATGGTTTGTCAATTTTGTTTATCTTCTCAAAGAACCAGCTTTTAGTTTTATTGATCTTTGCTATCATTTCCTTCATTTCTCTTTCATTTATTTCTGATCTGATCTTTATGATTTCTTTCCTTCTGCTAACTTTGGGATGTTTTAGTTCTTCTTTCTCTAATTGCTTTAGGTGCAAGGTTAGGTTGTTTATTCGAGATGTTTCCTGTTTCTTAAGGTGGGATTGTATTGCTATAAACTTCCCACTTAGAACCGCTTTTGCTGCATCCCATAGGTTTTGGGTCATCATGTCTCCATTGTCATTTGTTTCTAGGTATTTTTTAATTTCCTCTTTGCTTTCTTCAGTGATCACTTCGTTATTAAGTAGTGTATTGTTTAGCCTCCATGTGTTTGTATTTTTTACAGATCTTTTCCTGTAATTGATATCTAGTCTCATAGCATTGTGGTCGGAAAAGATACTTGATACAATTTCAATTTTCTTAAATTTACCAAGGCTTGATTTGTGCCCCAAGATATGATCTATCCTGGAGAATGTTCCATGAGCACTTGAGAAAAATGTGTATTCTGTTGTTTTTGGATGGAATGTCCTATAAATATCAATTAAGTCCATCTTGTTTAATGTATCATTTAAAGCTTGTGTTTCCTTATTTATTTTCATTTTGGATGATCTGTCCATTGATGAAAGTGGGGTGTTAAAGTCCCCTACTATGATTGTGTTACTGTCGATTTCTCCTTTTATGGCTGTTAGTATTTGCCTTATGTATTGAGGTGCTCCTATGTTGGGTGCATAAATATTTACAATTGTTATTTCTTCTTCTTGGATTGATCCCTTGATCATTATGTAGTGTCCTTCTTTGTCTCTTCTAGTAGTCTTTATTTTCATGTCTATTTTGTCTGATATGAGAATTGCTACTCCAGCTTTCTTTTGGTTTCCATTTGCATGGAATATCTTTTTCCATCCCCTTATTTTCAGTCTCTATGTGTCTCTAGGTCTGAAGTGGGTCTCTTGTAGACAGCATATATATGGGTCTTGTTTTTGTATCCATTCAGCCACTCTGTGTCTTTTGGTGGGAGCATTTAGTCCATTACATTTAGGGTAATTATTGATATGTATGTTCCTATTCCCATTTCCTTAATGGCTTTGGGTTCGTTATTGTAGGTATAGTCCTTCTGTTGTGTTTTTTGCCTAGAGAAGTTCCTTTAGCATTTGTTGTAAAGCTGGTTTGGTGGTGCTGAACTCTCTCAGCTTTTGCTTGTCTGTAAACGTTTTAATTTCTCCATCAAATCTGAATGAGATCCTTGCTGGGTAGAGTAATCTTGGTTGCAGGTTTCTCTCCTTCATCACTTTAATTATGTCCTGCCACTCCCTTCTGGCTTGTAGAGTTTCTGCTGAGAGATCAGCTGTTATCCTGATGGGGATTCCCTTGTGTGTTATTTGTTGTTTTTGCCTTGCTGCTTTTAATATGATTTCTTTGTGTTTAATTTTTGACAGTTTGATTAATATGTGTCTTGGCGTATCTCTCCTTGGATTTATTCTGTATGGGACTCTCTGTGCCTCCTGGACTTGATTAACTATTTCCTTTCCCATATTAGGGAAGTTTTCAACTATAATCTCTTCAAATATTTTCTCAGTCCCTTTCTTTTTCTCTTCTTCTTCTGGAACCCCTATAATTCGAATGTTGGTGCGTTTAATGTTGTCCCAGAGGTCTCTGAGACTGTCCTCTGTTCTTTTCATTCTTTTTTCTTTATTTTGCTCTGCAGCAGTTATTTCCACTATTTTATCTTCCACCTCACTTATCCGTTCTTCTGCCTCAGTTATTCTGCTATTGATCCCATCTAGAGTATTTTTTATTTCATTTATTGTGTTTTTAATCAATGCTTGATTCATCTTTAGTTCTTCTAGGTCCTTGTTAACTGTTTCTTGCATTTTGTCTATTCTATTTCCAAGATTTTGGATCTTGGGAATTGAATCTTGGATCATCTTTACCATCATTATTCTGAATTCTTTTTCAGGTAGACTGCCTCTTCCCTCTTCATTTGTTAGGTCTGGTGGGTTTTTATCTTGCTCCTTCTCCTGCTGTGTGTTTTTCTGTCTTCTCATTTTGCTTATGTTACTGTGTTTGGGGTCTCCTTTTTGCAGTCTGCAGGTTCGTAGTTCCCGTTGTTTTTGGTGTCTGTCCCCAGTGGCTAATGTTGGTTTAGTGGGTTGTGTAGGCTTCCTGGTGGAGGGGACTAGTGCCTGTGTTCTGGTGGATGAGGCTGGATCTTGTCTTTCTGGTGGGCAGGTCCATGTCTGGTGGTGTGTTTTGGGGTGTCTGTGGACTTTTTATGATTTTAGGCCACCTCTCTGCTAATGGGTGGCGTTGTGTTCCTGTCTTGCTAGTTGTTTGGCATAGAGTGTCCAGCACTGTAGCTTGCTGGTCGTTGAGTGAAGCTGGGTGCTGGTGTTGAGATGGAGATCTCTGGAAGATTTTCGCCGTTTGATATTATGTGGAGCTGGAAGGTCTCTTGTGGACCAGTGTCCTGAAGTTGGCTCTCCCACCTCAGAGGCACAGCACTGACTCCTGGCTCCTCAATTTGGGATGATTTGTTGTCTATTCATGTATTCCACAGATGCAGGGTACATCAAGTTGATTGTGGAGCTTTAATCCGCTGCTTCTGAGGCTGCTGGGAGAGGTTTCCCTTTCTCTTCTTTGTTCTCACAGCTCCTGGGTCTCAGCTTTGGATTTGGCCCCGCCTCTGCGTGTAGGTCGCCGGATGGCATCTGTTCTTCGCTCAGACAGGACAGGGTTAAAGGAGCAGCCTCTTCGGGAACTCTGGCTCACTCAGGCCGGGCGGGAGGGAGGGGCACGGAGTGCGGGGCGAGCCTGCAGCGGCAGAGGTCGGCGTGACGTTGCACCAGCCCGAGGCGCGCCGTGCGTTCTCCCAGGGAAGCCGCCCCTGGATCCCGGGACCCCGGCAGTGGCGGGCTGCACAGGCTCCCGGAAGGGCGGTGTGGACAGTGACCTGCGCTCGCACACAGGCCTCTTGGCGGCGGCGGCAGCAGCAGCAGCCCCAGCGTCCCACGCCCGTCACTGGGCTCCACGCTTTCAGCCGCGACTCGCGCCCGTCTGTGGAACCCCTTTAAGCAGCGCTCTGAATCCCCTCTCCTCGCGCACCAGGAAACCAAGAGGGAAGAAAAAGTCTCTTGCCTCTTCGGCAGCTCCAGAGTTTTCCCGGACTCCCTCCCAGCTAGCTGTGGCACATTAGCCCCCTTCAGGCTGAGTTCTCGCCGCCAGCACCAGTCCTCTCCCTGCGCTCTGACCGAAGCCCGAGCCTCAGCTTCCAGCGCCGCCCGCCCCGGCGGGCGAGCAGACAAGCCTCTCGGGCTGGTGAGTGCCGCTCGGCACCGCTCCTCTGTGCGGGAATCTCTCCGCTTTGCCCTACCCAAGTTTGTGGGGAGTTTCTTGCCTTTTGGGAGGTCTGGGGTCTTCTGCCAGCATTCAGTAGGTGTTCTGTAGGAGTTGTTCCACGTGTAGCTGTATTTCTCTACATAATTCTTTATAAAGTCCTTATTTTCGTCTATGATAATCTTCCTTCAGCCTGCGGGTCTCCCTTTATAATTTAATTCAGTCAGTTCTGATGAGAACGTATTTTCTAAATTTTGTTTGTCTGCAAATTTCCTTATTTCATCTTTCCTTCCAAACAACATTTTCTCTGCCTCTAGAATTCCCAATGGGCAGCTCTTTTCTTTAGCACTTTAAAATGTTATTCCATTATTTTCTAGTATCCAGTCAGTTTCGTTGAGAAGAAAGCTGTAATCTTAATCCTACTGTTCCTTTGAAAGTAATCTCTCTCTTTTTCGTCGGGCAGCTTTTAAGATGTCATGTTTTTCTTTGCTATTCATGAATTGTACTGTGGTGATCTCAGGTGTGGTTTTCTTTGGATTTGTTCTTGTTGCATTTTTTAGTGCTTATTGAATTTATGGCTCCATATATTCTTTTAAGTCTTAGAGAACTCTCAGCTGTTAATATTTCTGAAATATTGTTTTCATCCCAATCTCTCTCTCCTTTTTTCCTTGGACTCTGGTTTACACATGTGATAAAAAATATTTACTGTGGCCCATGTGTCTCAAATGCACTTTTGTCTACTTTTTATTCTTTTCGTTTCCCATGCTTTAGTCTTAATATTGTTACTACTCTATCTTCCAGTTCACGTACCTCTCTTTACCTGTGTCCAATCCAGTACCGAGTTTTAAATTTCGTATAGTTTTTAATTCTATCAGTTCAACTTCAATCAGTTTATAGTTTCTAGTCGTCAAGTTAAGTTCTCCACCTTGTCATCTATTTTCTTGAACTTGATAATAGTTACCAAAATATGTATGAACTTTAATGTTTAGGTCATCTATGATTCTGATTCTGTTTTGTTTTTTATTCTAATTCTCCTTTTCTTGGTAGTCTTGGTGGCTCTTCAGTGAATACCAGACTTGGGATATGACAAGTTGTATAGACTCTGAATGACATTACAGTTGCCCTTTGAACAACCTGGGTTTGAACTTCACAGATGCACTTATACGTGGATTTTTTTTCAATAAGTAATACAGTACTACATGATGTGTGGTTGGTTGAATCCTCAGATTCAGAACCACAGATAAGAAGGGCCGACCATAAAGTTATATGTGGATTTTTGACTGCACAGGGAGTCAGTGTCTCTAACCCCTACATTGTTCAAGGGTCAACTGTATTTTCTTGAGGAGAGAATTTCCTATTCTTAGGTAGGGAGCAGAGGGGAAGATCACCTCAGTCACTGGACCAACTTCATACTCATTTTCCTTCTTTATAAGGTTCAATGTAGATGTTGCCTCAACCTTCCTAACACACACACACACACACACACACACACACACACAAACACAGACACACACTCACACATATGTAGAGATTTCAATGTCCTAATTCATATCATTAGTTTACCATTGGGCCACAAATCTTTCATAGGTTCTGAACCCCAATTTTGTCTCTTCAGCATTATGAACCAACTAAGTCTTTGCTTTGACTTCAGTTAGCTTTTGTTTGACTTCTTAACATCTTGCCTTGTCTACCTATTATACATGGAAAATACTGCAAGGGAACACTGTTGTTGAATCCAGCTCCGTTCTCTGAATCTTTACTCTCTCTGTGATTTTGGTCCTTAAAATTCTAGCTACCTTGTTATTTCTCAATTCCAATTCTGGTTTCCTTAGTCCTATGACATTGTCCTAAGATCTACTGGCTTTTCTACCTCTTAGGAGCCACATTTGGTTTCTCAGCCTTTTGCTCTTCATCAGTAGTTTCTAAATGACTGGGCTAGAAAAGCATGTGCAGAATATTGTTCTCACTTCAGTGAGTTTCTTTCTCTATTTTACTTTTCTAGGTCATGGCTACCTCAGTAGCTTTCTAACGCTCACAGTCCAATGTTGCTTATGATTTATCTGGCCTTTCTAGTATGTTTTCCTAAGGTAAACTGATATAGTTGGAAACAGAAGTTCGTACCCACCATTTAAAAAATGCTGTTTTGTCTTTCTATGAATTCTCTTTTCGTCCCATCTTCTGTCACTTTTTCCCACCAAAAATTCCCATTCTCCCAGATAGATTATTTTAAGATTAAAAATTATTATTAAGCTAATATGTTAATTTTGAAAGGAATTAATTTTGCTTTGAACAAGAACACAGATTGGTGAATGGAATATGGAAGATTCCTTAAGACCTTTTTCATCTCTAAGAGTAGTATCCAACCATCAGTACCATAATAAGTTTGTCAACAATGGAAGAAAGCAGTCTTTATAAAATCAGCATTATTCAGTAATCTCAAAAACTGCTTCACTTTCCTGCTCATGCCACCAATTTCCAAATGTTCAATAGGAGCAGAGAATCATGGGATGGGATGTGGAGAAATGGCCTGTCATAGTAACTATAAATATTGGAAGAATGGAATTATAAATAAAGAGGGTTTTCTATGAATATATTTGACATGCTTGTTCCTACAGAACTTCTAGAATAAGACTCAAAAGTTTAACATAGAAACACCTCTTAATAAGTATGAAAATCACTAAAATTTATCTCATAATACTTTTTTCTTTTGTGTTATGTGATTGTCAGAGTCACACAAAACTATTTTTATCTGGACTTCACAGATCTTCTTATTTTTACTATGGGGTCAGTTACCCTACATTTTTGAAATTTGGCAAAATAGTTAAAATTGGAACATTTCCTCAAAATCCAGGGCATGTGACTTACATTTCTGTAGAAGGCAATATTATATTTCTGTCTAGTTCTGGGGTAAACATTTTCATACCTGCCAATCCAATTTGACTAATGTATCATTTTTCCAGTGCATTAGTGTAAAGTAAATGGTAAATTCAGTCAAACAGTCATTTCATACATCAAAAAGGCAAATCAGTCAACACAACTGTCTGACTGAAATGAATGAAGAAAACAAATCAAGGCAAACAACTGTCCCAGTAGACTTGTATAAATACAGTAGTGGTGTCATGTGCAGAATTAATCTTCCCTCACCCTTAACTGGAGAACACTCTGCCAGCCAATTCAGTCACTCAAATGATACTGAATTATAATATTCCAGTTTCATTTACTCTCAGTTACTGCTGACTTCCCTTCCTTCTCCTTCATCTGTCCATCAGTGGAGAATGTCAGAGCAGGAGAATAGTAATATTGGCATATTGTAATGTACTGTCTTGAATTCTACAGCTTCAAAATTCTTAGGATAACTCAATGATCTTAAAGAGTCTGGTGCAGAAAGGATATGTGAATTAAATCGCAGACCACTGTCTGACCCTTCCAGCACTAACACCCCTTATTCCTGGTTCTAATATATCACACAATACTCAAGAGGAAGGTTTTGAGTGGTCAGCAGAAATATGGCTCCAAAGCAGCCACATGGAAAAGAAATGTTGTCATCTCTGATCCACTTTAAAGTTGACTTGTCTTTTACTCATAAACCAGATTCAGTGTGAATTCTGTTCTGCTAAATGTTAGAGAATCTATTGGAGGAGTGTGGCCAATTCTTTTGAATTTTTTTACTCTCTAACTTTTTGTTTTTTTAACATCTTTATTGGAGTAGAATTGCTTTACAATGCTGTGTTAGTTTCTGCTTTATAACAAAGTGAATCAGCTATACATATACATATATCCCCATATCTCCTCCCTCTTGTGTCTCCCTCCCACCCTCCCTACCCCACCCCTCTAGGTGGTCACAAAGCACCGAGCTGATCTCCCTGTGCTATGTGGCTGCTTCCCACTAGTTTGTGTTTTACATTTGGGAGTGTATATATGTCCAAGCCACTCTGTCACTTCATCCCACCTTAGCCTTCCCCCTCCCCGTGTCCTCAAGTCCATTCTCTACGTCTGCGTCTTTATTCCTGTCCTGCCCCTAGGTTCTTCAGAAGAATTTTTTTTTCAGATTCCATATATCTGTGTTAGCATACGGTATTTGTTTTTCTCTTTCTGACTTACTTCATTCTGTGTGACAGTCTCTAGGTCCATCCACCTCACTGCAAATAACTCAATTTCATTTCTTTTTATGGCTGAGTAATATTCTACTGTATATATGTGCCACATCTTCTTTATCATTCATCTGTCGATGGACACTTAGGTTGTTTCCATGTCCTGGCGATTGTAAATACTGCCACAATGAACATGGTGGAACATGTCTCTTTTCGAATTATGGTTTTATTAGGGTATATGCCCAGTAGTGGGATTGCTGGGTCGTATGGTAGTTCTATTTTTAGTTTCTTAGGGAACCTCCATACTGTACTCAATAGTGGCTATATCAATGTACATTCCCACCAACAGTGCAAGAGGGTTCCCTTTTCTCCACACCCTCTCCAGCATTTATTGTTTGTAGATTTTTTGATGATGTCCATTCTCACGGGTCACAGAAAGAACTTTGGCATGGTGTTCATCATCTAACTTATCCTAACATGCAGACATTTATGAGAGTAAAGTCATGTCTTTGCCAGAGTGGGTTGCTTATCTGGGCAACTGGGTCAAATCAAGAAGGGCAAATGTAGGCTGCCAGAGTAAATAAGGAGAGGAAAAACAAAAAGAACGAGCCATATCGTTCATCAGTGATTTTCTCCCCAATATTCTTAGACTCCACCTATCTCCATCTTACTGGTAACACAGGAACTAGACTGAACAATCAGGTAAAAGGTCTCTACAGAAACTGAGTTAATATAGAAAATTAAAAAAAACATAAAATTGTAAATTTTCTTCCTAGGGCTAATTGAGATGATACTTCAATAATAACATAAGATCAGGTGAAGTCTAAAGAAATTTTAGAAAACCTGGATACAGTAAGAAAACATGTGTTCGCCAGCACCCGAATGTTAGAGAGACACCAAGACATGTGGGCCAAGTTCTGGAGAGAAGGGAAACACAGATGCAAGCGTGACATTTGGTGCAGCTTTTCTCCTTGGGGCATTTGCTGATTCAAATGTTACAGCCTAGGAGCTGAAAAGCCAAGGAGTTCAAAAGACTGTAACCACAGAAGCCAAACGGCAAGAGCTGAAGCTAAAAGCAACAACTAATGGAATGACAAGCTACACGTATCCTTAGTCTCACAGGGCTGAGGGAACCATTACATTTAAAGCCTAACAAATACAAGGGTAGTTGGGAATAGGGAGAATCCAAACTTTCACATGGTAATCCCAAAGGGCAACACCCGTAGAGGAAGGACAAGACAGAAATAGAGCACCCTTCACACAGACGGAAAAAAAGGCTTTTAATGAGCTCAAACTGAGAATGGACTAAGGTTTCCAGTCCCTATGGTAACTGTCTGCCATGGGCCAAAGGAAATCTTTTCAAGAGAACGATAACAACATCCAGAATATGGAGGTATCTTTATAGTTTCCTAAAATAAGTTAAGCCCAATTTTAATATAAAAAATAATTGGACATACCAGGAAAAAAACTAAATGATCAAAAGCTCAAAAAAGAAAGAAAGAAAGAAAGAAAAAAGACAATATAAATAGACACAGGAGGACAAGAGTTAGTAGGCATTGGTTAAAAAACAAAACAAAACAACTATGATTAAACAAAGAAAATAGACACATGGCAAATAAGCATATGAAAAGATGCTACACATTCCATGTCATCAGGGAATTTTAAATTAGAATAACGAGATACCACTACACACCTATTCAAACAGTTAAATCCAAATAATGAAATACCAAAGTTGTTGATGATGCAGAACAACTGAAATTCTCATTTGCTTCTAGCAGGGTACTTGGCAGTTTCTTACAAAACTAAGCATACTTTTACCATACAGTGATCTAGTAATCATGCTCTTTGGTATTTACCCATGGGAACTGAAAAGTTATGTCCGCATAAAAACATGCACATGGATGTTTATAACAGTTTCTTTCATAATTGCCAAAACTGGAAATCAACCAAGATGTTTTTCAATAGGTGAATGGATGAACAAACTATGGTATATCCGTACAAAGGAATAGCATTCAGCAATAAAGAGAAAAGGCTGTGAAGCCATGAAAAGACATGGAAGAAGCTTAAATGCATATTGGTAAGTGAAAAAAAGCCAATCTGCAAGGGCTCCATGCATATTATATGATTGCAGCTATATGAAATTTAGGAAAAGGCAAAAGTGTGGAGACAGTCAAAAGATCAATGGTTGCCAGAGGTTGCGGGGAGGGAGAAAAGGATGGGTGAAGCGCGGAATTTTAAAGGCAAAGAGACTTCCTGTGTATGGTTCTGTAATGGTGGATACAGGTTATTGCACATTTGTCAAAAATCATATAATGTACAAAACAAAGAGTGAAGTCTAATGTAAACCATGGACATTAGTTAGTAATAATGTATCAATATGGGTTCATTAACTATAACAAACATCTTATGCTAATGTAAGATGTTAATAATAGGGGAAACTGGGTAGAGAGCTAAGGAGGTATGAGAACTCTGTCCTTTCTGCTTAATTTTTCTGTAAACCAGAAACTGCTCCGAAATAGTCTGTTAATTTAAAAAACAAATCTAGACCTGCATACATAACTTGCACGTAAATCCAACCACAGCAGCATTATTCATAAGAGCCCCAAAGTGGAAATAACCAAATGGCCATTTACTGTGAATGGATAAATGAAACATAGTAATATCCACACCATGGAATATTATTCAGCCATAAAAAGACATCAAGTACTGATGCATGCTACAACATGGATGAACCTTGAAAACATGCTAAGTAATTGTATGATTCCATTTGTATGCAATGTCCAGTCTAGACAAATCTGTAGAGACAAAGTATATTAGTGGCTGCCTAGGGTTTGGAGAAATGGGGGAGTGAGTGACCTATAATAGATTCTTTTTCTTTTGGGGGGTGGATGAAAGTTCTAAAATTGATTGTGGTGGTAGATGCATAACACATTAAATTGTACACTTTAAATAATATGGAAAGTAAATTATATCTCAATGAAACTATTATTTAAAATTATGATTAATGTATTAAAAGAAGGGCAACATGTACAATTTAAGCAAAAATTATCTGTGAAATGCAACCAAAAGAAACTTCTAGAATTAAAAAAGTTGAAATTAAGCACTCAGAAGATTGGTTGAACAGTACCTTAGTCAAACAAAAGAAAGGAATACAAATGTCAATTAAAAAATAACTACACAAAAATTTGGAGGGAAAATGATGGAAAACAGAGAAATAAGTACTTAAGACATATAGAGTATATGTAAAACACTGTGTCTAGCCAGCCCCAAGTCACACAGCCTAGGAAGGAGACACACAGCCTACCTGAATCACAAGGACTTCTCCAAAGTAAAAATGAGGTTCTGAGGCCAGAAGTGGAAGGAATGAATTACAAAGGAAAAGAACAATGGTAAACTATAATGTAGATATACATCGGTAAATACATAGATTCCCTGGGGTTGTGATCTGGTACAAACAATAAAAAGAAAAAAGATAAGACTCATAGTAGAGGCTGCTAGATTCTGCTGAGGAAAATGTCCAGGGAGGGAAGAGTTGATTTATTTCATTATTTTTTTAGAGTCCACATATAAGTGACATCATGCACTATTTGTCTTTGTCTTATTTCACTTAGCATAGTGGCCTCCAGTTTTATCCATGTTGACTTAAATAATAGGATTTTCTTCTTTTTTAAGGTTGAATAATATTCTATTCTATATATATACCATATTTCCTTTATCCATTAATCTACTATGGACACTTAGGTGGTTTCCATACCTTGGCTCTTGTGCATAATGCTACAATAAACATGGGAGTACAGATATCTCTTCAAATTATGATGATATTTCCTTTGGATATATACTCAGAAGTGGGAGTGAGGAAGAACTTATGACACAAATCGACCATATGTAAAAGATGTTGTAGGAATGAAAAAGTCTGAACACCTAGAAAGAGTGTGGAGTATTTGGAAAGGTCATTGTTCAAGGTCATACATAGTTTAAAGTTATGACATTTCAGTGAGCCTGTGTGCATGAAGGCTTGCTTATATTTTGGGATTTGAATACAGTGCAAAGAAGTGTTGCTAAATTTTCGATCAACGTCAAAAAAAGGGTGGAAATGTTTTTTTCTTTGATTATGAAACTGCAGGAAAGGCAAGCCTAGAATTCTAGGCCCACTAGGATTTTCCCTGATGATAGTGCTAATTTAGGAGAAGAAGAAGGATCCAAGGCTATAGAACAATTTTTTTTTTTTTTTTTTTTTTTTTTTTGCGGTACGCGGGCTTCTCACTGTTGTGGCCTCTCCCGTTGCGGAGCACAGGCTCCGGATGCGCAGGCTCAGCGGCCATGGCTCACGGGCCCAGCCGCTCCGTGGCATATGGGATCCTCCCGGACCGGGGCACGAACCCGTATCCCCTGCATCGGCAGGTGGACTCTCAACCACTGCGCCACCAGGGAGGCCCTTATAGAACAATTTTGAAACCAAAATAAGACTGCCGAGTCTTCACCCAGTGTATGAGATTAAGTTTTAATGGCATTTGATGAAGTGGCCATGACACAGCCGGCAGAGCTCGTTGAGTTGTGGAAAATGGCTCTTGAAGCTACAGGAAATGGACAGTAGACATAGAAAAAGAACAAGGTAAATACCAAAGAGTGGAAGGACAAAATTAATCAAGAGAAAAGTCAAAAATAGAGAAGAAAAGCAGTAAACGTGACAAAGAAAACCAAAAGCTTGCTCTTTACAAACACCAATAAAATAAGCAATATTTGGCAAATATGATAGCGATGGGACTAGCTATAAAAGAGAGAATTTTTTTTTTAATTACAAAAGAATACTATGGTAGCTTTATACCAACACATCTAAAAATCTGGACAAAATGGCTGATTATGATTAGTTATATGCAGCCATTATTTACTCCTGTTTTGAGTAGAGAATACAAGAAGCTTTATGAAAATAGAAAACATAATCAAAGATATACACCTTAGAAAGACATCAGTTATTTTCCAATGTATATAAAAAATTAGAAGAGTCCTAATACGAAAATCAGATATGGGGCTTCCCTGGTGGCGCAGTGGTTGAGAGTCCGCCTGCCGATGCAGGGGACACAGGTTCGTGCCCCGGACCGGGAAGATCCCAAATGCCGCGGAGCGGCTGGGCCCGTGAGCCATGGCCGCTGAGCCTGCGCGTCCAGAGCCTCTGCTCCGCAACGGGAGAGGCCACAACAGTGAGAGGCCCGCGTACCACAAAGAAAAAAAAAAAGAAAGTGAGTGACAACTTAAATGATATATGGAATATTTTGCTGACTTACAAGAGCATGCATAATTAAATATGACCCAGTTGAAATGTTAATTTTATTTTAATGTGTGTGTTGGGATGGAGTCTTCAAGGTGCCAGAAAACAAGCATTCATCCATCCTGTTTGGAACTGCAGCACACAGACACCTTCAGTTACCAGTTCTGTTCATGCCACAGAATCACATACTGTTTTTTATGGACCTGGTATATATCTTAATTAGTTTGAAGAATTCCCCAAATACCTGTTAATATGTAGTGCTCCAATTCCAATCTTGCCACGTCCTGTACCAGTGACACAGCACATAGGAGTTTCATTTCTCTTTCTTTCTCTGGGTTGTTCAGAACCCAATGAAAGAACAATGGAATGGCATCAAAGAGATCAGGGTTCTTGTCCCAGATTTACCATAAAATAATAGTGTCCTCTTGGGAAAATTATAGTTATTCTAGGCCCCTTTCCTTTTCTTTACTTTGACAGAGCTGCACTAGATGACCCCAAGTAACATTGCACTCTTTGCAGTAGTAGCTTAGATGTTATTGGTTTTCTGAAACAAATGAAGACAATGACACATGAAACTGTGCAACATCTCTGTAACTATGTTTTCTTAGAGTTGCCTCCATTTTACAGATGATAAGATGGCTGAGCACAGAAGTAGATGTCTTGACCAGAGGTTGCAGAGTAGATGGAACTGAACCACAAGTTTCCTTCTTTCCTGAAGCTCACTTAGCCAAAACATAGGCTTCTGAATATTAAGCTGTAAAGCATATTATCAGTATGCTTTAAAAGAAGCGGTTCTTCTAGGATTTCCAATTAATAGCAGGAGGTTTTGAAATTCTTCAAAGATCATCTAATTTTGTGAGATTTACAGCTCAATTTTCCTGTCAAGCAAGTTGTATTAGTGCCAATCATCTGAGCTTCTGGATGCTTCTCTGAACTTCTTGAAGTTTTCTTCTTGCTCTCTGAAATTCATGCCAGATAAGCCTTTTTCTAGAGCGTATATACAGACTTGTGTATTTTTATACAGAAAAGCAATGCAGTGAGTCAGGACGGGGGTTAAGCCCTCATTCTCAGAGTGGTATTGAGCTCCTGGTGAAATATAATCATCATTTCCTCAGAATCGAAAAGCAGTTATCTCTAGTTTTTAATCCCATTAACTATTTATACATTTATGTATGATACATGTACTTATTGTACCTACTAGGTGTGTTCTCTTTGGGAAGTACAAAGGTCTTTGAGATATAGGTTGTTCATTTTTTTGTTTTCCCACAAATACTGTGACCTTTTGAGCAGGAAGGTCTATATTTTACTAACATCTAGAACCAGCAGTTAACACGGTGTCTAAGATGTAGTCAATAAATATGAAATACATAAATGAACACATTTTTAAGGAAGGGCCAGGAAATGAACAAATAGAAATTTTTCATTTTCAGTCACAAAGCAACCAGAGACATAAAAATGATACAGACAACGAGTGCTACGGTCATTCAAATAAGGCATAGAATAGATGCAACAAGGATCTCCTTATTGGCACAGGGAACTCTACTCAATATTTTGTAATAACTTATAAGGGAAAAGAATGTGAAAAAGGAATCACTGTGCTGTACACCTGAAAGTAACACAACACTGTAAATCAACTATATTTAAATTAAAAAACAAACAAACAGACAACAACAACAGCAAAAAAACCCGAAAGAGGTCATAGAAGTTTTTATGAGATTCCATAAGAGAAGCCAAATGAGGATGGGAGAGACAGCTTTTGAATCAATTCAGAGAAGTCACAGAGAAACTTGTCTTTGACCTGAACTTGAGTTTCCATTAAGATTGCAACGCAGGGATATTACAGATGAAGGTAATCACATAAACTTACTACACTGAAACTTGCAGAGGTTATGAGTGTTGTTCAAGATCCCAAAGCAAGTGCATTGTGGAATCAGAATTTTAAGTGAGACCTAATGAACTAAAAACAAACAAACAAAAAAACAAACCTTTTCTGTCATACCATGTTGCCTTTGAAGTCGTTATTTTGGTGGGTTGGTAGAAAGTGGTTCCCGTGTTTCTGGCAGCAATGACTAGTTCTGTGCCCCCCGCGGCCCCCCACCCCCGAGTTGATCCTCAAAGTTTCCTTTAGAATGGACTTGCTAAAATGCAGACATGCAAGTATTCATGACGCCTGTGTCCAATCATTTCTCCTGCCATTGCCTACTTCACTTCTGGATTATATGAACAATTCACTGTCTTCATTTATGCTTTTCCCTCCTCCAAGAATTCCTTTGTCCCTATGGGGCACCTGGGAAACCCACTTCACTTTTCAAACCTCAGTTTACATATTATGTCTTTTGTGCAGTCTTCTTTTTAGTGTTGTGATCACATGCTCCTTTTTGCTACCCTTGCACTTCTGCATGCCTGATTGTTGCACTCGCTACACTGTATTGTGATTGTGTTGTTTACATATATCTGTGTTCTCCTGGGCAACGTTCCTTGGGGCCAGGGACTACCGTTTTTCAACTATTGATGTTGCCTTAGCATGTTACTTGTTGCGAAGTAGTTAGTTATAAAAATGAGACTTGTTTAAATTGGAAATTGTTATGTACATATTAGTTATTATCATTTACAGATATAACAGGAAAAAATATTAATGCTGGTGCTGAAAGTTCACTTCTAGTAAATGATGATGGTACTTGACTTCACTTATATTATTTTCCCCACTATTTTATATCTTTCTACCTGATATCTCTTCTTTATTTCCATCTCTTTCTTTATTACTAAACCAAGAAAAACAGGGATGAGGGTAGGGCTAGGCCATACTTGGCTGGAATAGTAAAGAAATTGTGTGGGGCTTTGGTGAGAAACTCCGGAAACATACAGGTCTGCATCTTCATTTTATTTTTATTTTTTTGCGGTATGTGGGCCTCTCACCGTTGTGGCCTCTCCCGTTGTGGAGCACAGGCTCCAGAGGTGCAGGCTCAGCGGCCGTGGCTCACGGGCCCAGCCGCTCCACGGCATGTGGGATGTTCCCGGACTTGGGCACGAACCCGTGTCCCCTGCATCGGCAGGTGGACTCTCAACCACTGCGCCACCAGGGAAGCCCCTGTTTGAAGTTTTTTGATAAATTAGATTTGATAACACAGTTTTATAAAAACTTAGTTTGGACATTTCTGAACCTCTTTTTTTGTTTCCTTATGTAAGAAAGCTGCTTGTTTAGGGTTAATACTAATTCAATGGGGGTAAGATTTACACAGGACCAACCCTAACAGTCATAGTGTGTGGCACAGGAAACAACTTTGAATGGCCATTTCAAGGAACAATATACTTAAGTGTATACAAGGAGTAAAATGGATGAACTACACAAATTTATGAGTTGAAAACCATAGAATCATAGAATTTTCTCACTGTAAAGGCTCTTACTTTTCCAACTGCTTAACTTCAACCTCTGTTAAAGCACTTCAGTAACAGGGAGTTCTTGAGTTTAAAATGCAGTCGGTCCATTTTCTAGTTGAAAGGTTCTACTTGTCAAAATATTCATCCTTTTATCAACCTAAACCTGTCTACTTGGTCTAAAATCTTCAGTGTGGGACAGTCTAAACCCTTTTTCATAGGACAACTCCTAAAATAGTTTAGAGCGACCACCTACTTCTCTCCTGGTCTTGCTTCATGTCATCTATTCCCAGTTCCTTCAATTACTTCTTATTTTAGATTCCAGACACTTTACTGAATTCATCACTTTCTTCAGTATAATAACTCATTTGCTGAATGTGATATTTTAAGCCTAAAAGGATTTGTTTACTGTTTTCTGTAAAGAATTAAAACATAAAATGTCCAATCAACCAATAATTCTTCACCTAACATGATTCATATACACCAATTGATAAGGCAAATTTAAAAACTCAAATTACTTCATTCTTAAAGAGTGATCATAGTATGTCCTTATTTATAATGTACAGGAAATATGAATTTTCTTTCTGTGCATCTATAACAGTGCCCTCTTGCAGGGTACAGAGGATCCTCCATTGATGCTGCCTAATGATGTGTATGTGATATCCTGATATTCATTAAGAAGTTAGACATTCAGGAGGATTTTTTGTTCCCAGCAGACATACACATATGAATTTTTATTCTCTATTTTTGTGTGTTTCTAACTTTTATTATTCATCTATTGGCACTTAAGTGCATTCACCAAACTGCATCATAAACATCAAAGTAGATTACTTCACTTTTCCTTTTATGAGATTATTATACTTATCAACCAATATTTGAGCCCTTAATATGGGCAAATCATCCTAGCCTGTTAAGCACAGAGGTAAAGAGCATGGAGTTGAGAGGGCACACACCAAGATTTGAACAAATTACTTAATCTCTCTAAGTCTTCATTTTTGTATGTGAAAAATGAGAATAATTACAATGATTGAACTCATAAGGTGGATCGTAGAAAATATCTAGGTGCTACATGCAAAGAGCTTGTCTGACTACCTGGCAAATATATCCATTCTTTATTAACATGATGGTGATGATGTTGATGGTGATGATAATGATGATGAAGCTACCAGCAGGTGTCCTTATTAGGTTGGTAAGGATGGTGAATAAGCCACAAGATCATGTCTGTGAACATTTGCATTCTAAGGCTACACTGCCTTTGCCTTCCCAACTCCGGCTCCACTCCTCATCTGTTTAAACATCTCCCAAGATAGCTCAGGTCTTCTCCTCTATGAAGCTATTCTGAACTACTCCTCTAGAATGAACTTAAAATACATTGCTTGCACTTATATTAATTGATATCAAGTACAAACTTCTGCAGTGGAATCACTCATCCTCTGTCAACCTTATATGGACCTTTACCTCCAACACTGATACCTAGCAAATCCTTCCACTACATTATAAATTATTAACCATAAGGTTTAGCATGTTCTCTCTTCCAAGGTATTTAGAACTTTAAAGGAGAAAGAAGCCTGCCCAAGTGGACAAAGCTAACACTTATCAAGCATGAGCTCCCAACATTTGCACCAGACAATTTCACATCATCTCATTATAAACTGACAATAATCTTTGTGAGGTTGGGGTCCTAACCTTCTTTTTACTGTGGATCCCTTTGACAATATGGAGTAGCCCATTTAAATAGTCTTAAAATAACACTTTTAAATTCATAAAATATAATACATAGAATCTCAAAAGAAACTAGTTACTATGTTTTAAATGCAGTCATTAGAATATTTTAAAAACCAAATTTGTGACATAGAAACGAATGGGTATTTAAACTCATTAAATAACAAGATATAACAGAGACTCTATTAACTACTATACTTAAAAATAGTGATGTTGGGGAGATGGGTTCACAACTCTGATACATGTGTACTGAAATTGAACAATTAAATAAATAGATGGTGGATGGTGGTAGCCACATTTCTCAATATTGAAGTATGAATTTACAGATAAACAAGAGGAGAAGGCTAAACTAATCTCAGAGTTAATGGATTATAGTTGCAGACATCAGTATACACTCAGCTCAATATAGATATAGATAGTTATATATAGAAATATTTACTGATATGTGTATATACATGGGTTAGTATACATATATATTTCTTTGTTCTCTCAGTTAAGAGAGCCTAATCAAATAATAGCCCATTAGCAACAGCACATCTAGAGCCCAGATCTTGGTTTCTATTACTACTCTCCAATAAAAGGAATCAGGGCTCCTCAGAGAAATGACTGATTCTAGGACTGGGGCAGGAAATACACAAAATGAGCCTGGAGCATCTTGTGGTACCAGAAATTCAGGAAGTGTTAAACACACACACAAACATGCATGCTAAACACAGATACACAGACACACACAAACTCACACACCCCAAAGGGAGTATGTCAAAGGAGCATAGGCACCAAAAGCAAAAGCTCCCAATGGCCAAAGCTGGAACAATTCAAACAACAAAATAAAGTGGTATTGGATTATAACCCAAAGGATAAAATAGATATCCATGAGTCTATACTGATATAAATAAATATCAATAATTGAATAAATTAATGTTTAGGGGAAAATAGACAAATCTGTGTGGAAGAATTCCAAATACTTTATGTACATACTCTGTCCTCAAGGAGGTGGATCATAACTCTCCACTCTTTGGGTTTGTGCTTCACATAGTGACTTCCTTCCAACAAGTGTAGTGTGGAAGGGGTGGAGGAGTAACTTTACAGTGGAGAAATCTGAGACACTACCTCAGCCAGGTTATCAAGGTCAACATCAACAGGCAAATCACGTTGATAGCATGTACCCTTGATAAGATGTTATAAAAAAGGCACTTTTTCTGGTTGTCCTCCCAATAAACCATAATCCCAGTCTTACCATGAGAAAAGCATTGGACAGTTTACATTAGTGAGGTATGCTACAAAACAATTGATCACTGCTCCTCAAAACTGTCAAGGTTGGGGCTTCCCTGGTGGCACAGTGGTTGAGAGTCCGCCTGCCAATGCAGGGGACACGGGTTCGAGCCCTGGCCTGGGAAGATCCCACATGCCAGGGAGCAACTAAGCCCGTGAGCCACAAATACTGAGTCCATATGCTGCAACTACGGAGGCCCACGCGCCTACAGCCCGCGCTCCACAACGAGAGAGGCCACTGCAATGAGAGGCTGGCGCACTGCAACGAAGAGTAACCCCCGCTCTCCGCAACTAGAGAAAGCCCGCGCGTAGCAACGAACACCCAACACAGCCAAAAATAAATAAATTAAATAAATAAAATTTAAAAAGAAACTGTCAAGGTTATCAAAAACAAGAAAAGCCTGAGAAACTACCACAGCCCAGAGGAGCCTAAGGGGGCTTGATAACTAAATGTAATGTGGTGTCCTGGATGGAAGCCTGAAATGGAATTAAGGACACTAGGCAAAAGCCAAGGAAATCTGAATAAAGTACAGACTCTGGTTAATATTATTGTTTTAATATTGGCTCATTAATTGTAAAAAAGGTACCACACTAGTGTATGGTGTCAATAATCGAGGAAATTGGGAATGAGATATATAAGAACTCTGTATTATCCCCTTAATTTTTCTGTATATCTAAAACCATCCTAAAATAGATATAGTCTATTAGATAAAACAAAAAAGGTAATGATGATTTGATTGTAACATCAGACTAGTGATACTTTGAGATATCTATAAAAACTGCCTTAGGAAATTGTCTGTGGTATCTGCTGGGGATATAGTCACAGGTACTCCTAATAGTATTGTGGTTTGTTGTCTGCATTTAGATTTAAAGGACATGCTAAATACTAAATTGCAGCTAGAGGTTAGTGAAATTAAAGATGTAATATTCCCATCCAGATTCCACATACACTTTGATACATATTAAGAATCCCCTGCTCTTTGGTGAGGTCTAATTTTATGAAAGTGAAACTCAGAGAGATGAATTAGGTTGTTCCAGCTTTTAAAAAGCCCACTTTCTAGGGTCAAGAATTCTTACTGAGCCTT
This sequence comes from Hyperoodon ampullatus, assembly GCF_949752795.1. Classification (NCBI taxonomy): domain Eukaryota; kingdom Metazoa; phylum Chordata; class Mammalia; order Artiodactyla; family Ziphiidae; genus Hyperoodon; species Hyperoodon ampullatus. Next base: position 139,212,353 of record NC_136915.1, read on the forward strand.
GTTGAAACTGTTTGCTACACTACCTCCTAATTTTGGAACTGCTAAACAGAGAGTTGGGAACTCTTCCTAGATTAAAAGTACTGCCTTGGCCTTGTGCAATTATACTGTTTAGGTTGCTGGACAAATCCAAGGATAAAACTGGCCTGGACCTAGTGATGGGCAATTCCAAAAGCAAGCTGAATGTGAGAAGTTCACTCACAGAGAACCCTAGTGTCAAAGAGCCTCTCTACTTGGGAATGGCTCAACACCGGGAAAATAAGCCCTGGTTCAGCTGTAAAGAGAGCACATCGTTGGCCTTTTTTCCCCCTTAAGTCCGGAAACTGATGATCTGGTCAGCTTAGGAGAGGGAGGCAGGGAAGGAGGGAGGGAGGAAAATGAGAGAGAGAGAGAAACCTGTTAATAGCTGGTGCCAATTTAAAGAGAGAAGGAAAGGGTTTATTATATACGTATATGCTAATATTATTCCTAAAGCCAATTCTGATAAATCCTTCGGGAAAGAAAGAGATGCAGCCACCTGTTAATGTGGCTTCAGCTTCTTTGTTTCCAAATGTTACAGCGGTCACCAGACCAGCCATTCCACTTGGGGCGGGGCCAGGGGGTTAGAGGGGGAACATCTGTCCACTAAGGACACTACTAAACAGCAACAAAATCTTGGGGCGACCCCTCTCTCTTTCCTCGAGTGCTTTCGCTAGCCGGTCCTACTTCCCCACTCCTTTGGGAGTTTCCTGTTCCATTACGTAGGCAAGAGGGCGAGAGGTCCCAGCTTTCCTAATTGTGAGTGGTTTGGCTGGGTGTGTACGTGCGAGTAACTGTGTGTGTGTGTATGTGTGTGTGTGTGTGTGTGTGTTGAGGGAAAGTGGAGCTTGCTACAGGGGCTTAGAAAAACTAGTCGCCAATTTAAAATATTTTCGGAGTGTTTGAATGATATCTTCAAAGCTAATCCCACTCTCAAATTCAGCGAAATGAACAATACAGATAAGGAAGATGAAGAGGGTGGAAAACCCACACAGCGGAATGGAGCTGTCCATGCCGCGGGAGTGACAGGGGAGCGCTCAGAGGTAAGGCGCTCTGCAGAGAAAGTCACTCTGGCTCTTCTCTCTCGGTCCACCAGCCGGCGACGCTTCTTCTGTAAAAGCATTCCTAGAAAATAACCCTACAACCGGGAAGGGTAGCGATCTTTGAGCGCAGTTTCCAGGAGCCGGTCCCCGCAGCAGGGAGAGGCCCCTCTCCCCCCGCGGCTGGCGCGGAATGTGGCGATCCGGCCCGGCGCGGGGGATGACTTCCTGCGGCCGGAGCTCGGCGGCGGGAGCGGCGGGAGCAGCTGCTGCAGCTGGCAGGTGGGGTGGGGGGCCGGCCGAACTGACCAAGCACAGAGCCGGCGCGGCGGCACTGCGGCCCCGGGGCAGCCGGCGCGGGGACATGCGCTGATTCGATCCCTCCGGAGAAGGTAAGCAGCCCGGCTATTATTAGCCTCGGCCACACTGCGCGGTGCTTTCTGCTTGGTTAGTAATGGGGTTTGTAATACAGAGGGAAGAAGGGGAATATCCCTGCCGCCTTCTGCAATGGGAAAAGGAGCAGCAACTGGAATTGAAATATTAATCAGCCAAGTGCTTGAGATTATTGGAGGAGCGGTGTTACTGGGCAAACAAAGAAGGCGGTCAGCCTCTGTAATCTTAAGATAATCAACTATTGCTGTGCCACACTCGCTGCGATATTGAAGAGGATTCAGAATGTAAAATAATTTGAGTTGCACTTTTACGTTGCTACCTTCAACCTTCGCTTGGTTAATTTTTGGTTTGCGAGCAGCAGGTTCTTGTCAGCAGCCTGGAGAAGTAATCGGAAATCTTCCCTCTCCTTTTGCCTTCCTCAGTCTTCTCCCTTTCCAGTTATTAGAATGGGTCTGCACATTTCAACGTCAAACACCCACTTCAATACTGAACCTTTAGAAAGAATCTCAAATTAGAGGAGAAACTTACCTCCTGGAGTTCAGCTTGGGTTGAGCAGCACTTGTCCCCACTTCTCCCTTCATTTACCATCTTCTCTGGTCAATCATTGCATTGATTCCCCCACCCCCCACCCCGGGGATGCTGTGCTCATTAACAAGCCAGCTCTTGTCAGCTCCTGTCCACCACCTCTGTTCCGTGACTGATTTTTCAAGGACCCAGAAAGGGCATTGCCTTATACCATGTTTGGACTATTATCTGTGTCCTTCCCCAAAATGCATGGCATGAAAAATCCTTTACACCCAGTACCAACATGGTTTCAGATAACTCCCTTCATTGTAGTCACTGCAGCTACCAGATGGGTTTCGAGGACAGCAGAATCTGTTGGGGTGTGAGAAAGAGGGCTATACCTACATATTTTGCTCCACGTGCATAAGAATAGGTGGAAGTAGAAATGCAAATGTCAGTCTGTCCCGTTTTTCTTGAAGCTTTTTTAGTCCAGCTAGGTTGTGAGACACCTAGCTGGGTAGGGTATGGGGCAAGTCCTCCTGCAAGAGCAAGCAGTGTGTTTGTCCTAGGATTCCCCCAATAACCTCAAAAGAGTTTCCAGAGAGGCTTTTCCCACAGGCAGTCAGAAAGCCAGGGGAGGTGGCCAAGGTAAACCTCAGGTTATTTGGGCATCCTCAAGTTAGTCTCCCCTTTTAGGGGTTCTGACCTAGGATTTCCCCACAAACGCTTTGCTGCTGAGCTCAAGTGCCCATTCTTGTTGCCCACCTAGGGATGTACAATTGAATGATATTCTGTGAAATGGTGAAGATTGCTATGGTGGGGATTACAAATGTGCCACTTCACCAACAGAGAACAGTTGCAATAAGCCAGACTGTGTGGTGTCTGTGTGCCAATATTCCATTTAAAAAGAGATTTGTTATCTTTAAATCTGAAATTAAAGAGACAGTTTGACTCAAAAGGCCATGGATTTTATTTTAACAAATTAAAATAGGAGATCAATGAAAAAGAGGTCCAGGGTTTATAGCTAACCTTCTTACCTTCTTTTTTAAATATTGCTTTAGAACAAGATACTGGTTCTGAAAAATCATGTTACTTCTATTATATATTGTTGTTGTTTTTCTGATTACAAATTCTCTATTTATAAATACACTTTGGAAAGATTTGAGTTGGTTTCTTTGTCTCTATCTTCAGTATATGAGGCAGAAGGAGTGGAGGGGGGTGGGCAAATCCCACTCCAAATGGCCCCCTCAGAGAACTGTTCCCCGGACCATGCAAACCTCTGGACCGATATTGTTTTGGCTGGTTGTTATTATTATCTTTAAATGTGGTTTGGGTTTGAAATATTAAATTTTCAATATTCTAAAATTTTGACTCAGGCACACCAACTAGAAGAGAGAACAAAGAACAAGAGTAGCAAAACTATTTTCCACCTTTCTTACCTAATTGTAAAATATTTAATTATATGAATAATTATTCTGAATAATAAGTGAAAAACATATTAAAATAATAATTCATTTTTTAGAAAGTAGCCCAAGGTTTATGAAATACAGGTTAGTGCAATTGATCTTAAGTACAGTAAAAATTTCTGTAATTTTGAAAGGTGTTTTTATGTTGAGTATTAGTACATGAAAATATGCTAATGATGGTTAGAAATTGAAATGTCTGTTACTTGGTTTCTGAAGAAACTGAGTTCTTTGGCAAGAAATGGGTCAGGATTAGGGGACTGGAGCCGCCAAAGCCGGCATCATACCTGCCAGTGATTGTATAGGTGAGATGAATGCATTAAGTTATGGATTAGGGTTGGAGAAGCCTTCTGGGGAAGAAAGAAAACAAGATAGAAAATAGAATTTGTTATTTTAGTGCAACTAAGATAATTAAATTTAAGGTATTTCTGAATTTGGACTTCGTTATATTTAAACAATTTCTGAGGAAAGTTTCTAAATTCAAAGCCCTAGGTAGAAATAGTTGTATGATTTCCTAACCGAAACTAATTTATGACTCTATTTCCTTTGTTAAAAACGTTTCCCAGAGAAAGGAAAAATTAATTGCCCCGTGTTAAGGAGGAGTAATACCAAATAGAAGGATGTATTCTATTAGTTGCTAAATGAACTGTAGGAACTTTTTTGTAGATATGACAAGATAGAATTGAAATCAATCTGTTGCTTTCCAATCACGTAAAAAAAACACATTTAGTCTAGTGGGTGGTCAGTGTTATCAGTAATTTAAGACTTGAGTACCCACTTAGGATTCACAAAGTTGCCCTCTCTTTACAAAAGGCATTTTCTGGTGCTGCATTACTGCCATTAGCTACAATTGAAATAGACTTATCCTGAGATTTTGAAAACCAGAAAAAGAAATAGTAGGATTAATAAGGCTTTGCCTCCACTGAGAATGGGTAGAAAAAGTGCTATTTTGAAAGTTATCAATGGCCTCTTAATTGCCAGATTTCTGCGCTGTTTCAACCTGCTCTTTATGTCTTTATTTTTAAGTTCTCTTCTAAGTTCTTTTTTAAAAATTTTACTGCTTAGTGTTTTATTCACTAAAATAGCATTTTAAATTGAAGTATAGTTGATGTGTAATATTATGTAAGTTACAGGTGTAAAATATAGTGACTCACAATTCTTAAAGGTTATACTCCATTTATAGTTATAAAATATTGGCTATATTTTCTGTGCTATGCAGTATATCCTTATAGCTCATTTTATAATAATAGTTTGTACCTCCTAGTCTCCTATCCCTATATTGTTCTTTTTTTAAAAATTAAATACTTGTGTTCAAAAGTATTATTAATAAGTAATACATAAAGAGATATCTCTTTATCTAGTTTCTCACTAATCCCCTTAAATTACCTCATGACCAGCCTAGAACAAGTGCTGTTTATTTCTAGTTTGTGCCTCATGATATCACGACTATATGTCTTCATTTGTTCCTTTCACTCACCCTGCTACACGTTGAAACCTTGCTCACAGCATACACTGCCTCTTCCATGAACCCTTCCCCATACCCACCTTCCTTCTCATTTCAGATGTGTTTCTCCCTTGTCTAAATGCCTGTGGCACTTTCTATTTTGGTCTATCCTTTAGTTTGAACATGATTTGCTGTTGTAAAATAACCCTAGGGAGCAGAGTCTTTGACTAACAACTTTTTCTTACCTGAAACTCATAATACAGTGCCTAGCTATGTATATGCAAAGTAGATGTTCAGCAATTTGATTTTAGTGAAGAAAGTAGCTATTATTTTCCAGGGGTGTATATCCACCTACTCTAATATCCAAGTTAGGCTCTAAATAGTGTGTGCAGGTACATTTTAGTTTAAAATCCCTATATAATAATATAGTGAAAGTACATTCAAACAGTTATATTCAACAAAAGTTATTGTGAGCTTACATGCCCTTAAGTGGATATTGGCTCATCCGTATCAAAAAGCATAGTAAGCATTACAAAAGAAAACTTTAAAGAAGACATTGTACCAGCTTTCAGTATGCTTTCATTCTACTGAAAACAAGTAAGCAGGGGAAGATGTCTTGCATAAATAAGTACTAGTCTTAAGGCGCTCTGCTAGGTACTTTCATCTGTGGTGTATAATTTCATCCTTCTACTATATGCTAATTTTACACTGAGACTCAGAGATCTTACCTAAATGGCAGAGATTCTTTCCACATTCACGTGCTGTTCTTTGAAGTGTTAACGAGTGAAGGAAAACTATAAAAACATAATCAGAGTAGTTTAAAATGGTTTTGTGGTCAGGCTTTCCAGTGCTTTTTAAACTTTTGGGTCTTAACATCCCCTTTAATAATTCAATAAAGGCTATGCGTCCACTCCCCAAGTACATACACAACACACACACATAGAATTTTGCCTGTAATTGCAGGTGTTCGCGGACCTAATAAAGCCCTCCTTTGCAAATGCTTTAAGGACATCTACGCTGGGCTCAGTTTTTCTTTTTGCTTGTTCTATGCTTAATATTTATTTTTGTACCTATTAAAATTAAACAAATTGTTATCTGTTATAGTTGAGATATAAACCTAAGCAGCTTCGTACTTTACAACTTTTCTTTTTGCATTTTTGTATTCTGTCCTTCTCTCTCACACAAACACACAGATTTATATAAATGAGATCAAATAATACTTTTCTGTGAAGAGAATGCTTAGAATTTATTCTTAACGATTTTTCTATATATATCACACGTCAGTGTTAGCTGTAGTCATCATGTTGTACATTATGTCCATAGTATGTATTTATCTTACAATTGGAAGCTTGTACCTTTGACCATCTTCCTCCAATTTCCCCTCCCCTGACCCTCTGTCTCCTGTAACCACAGGTCTGATCTCTTTTTCTATGATTGTTTTCTTTTTTTTTAGGTTCCACATATAAGTGAGATCATATAGTGTTTGCCTTTCTTTCTCTGACTTATTTAACTTAGCATAAAGCCTTCAAGGTCCATTTCTGTTGTCTCAAATGGTAGCATTCCTTTGTTTTCTTACAGATGAATAATATTTCAGTGTGTGTGTGTGTGTATATACATATAATACGTATATATCTATAAATATATAAAACAACCTCTTTACCCATTTGTCCATCAATGGGCACTTAGATTGTTTCCATGTCTTGGCTATTATAAATAATGCTGCTATGAACATGGGGGTGCAGATATCTTTTTGAGTTAGTGTTTTCATTTTCTTTGGATATATTCCCAGAAGTGGAGTTGCTAGATATATGTAGTTCTAGTCTTAATTTTTGAGGATCCTCCATACTGTTTTCCATACTGGCTTTACCAATTTACAATCCCACCAACAGCACAAGGCTTCCCTTTTCTCCACATCCTCACGAGCATTTGTTATCTCTTGACATTTTTGAGGATGACTGTTCTAACAGGTGTGAGGTAATATCCCAATGTGGTTTTAATGTGCATTTCCCTAATGACTAGTGGTATTGAGCATCTTTTCATGTACCTGTTGGCTTTTCGTGTGTCTTCTTTGGAGGAATGTCTATTCGGGTCCTTTGCTCATTTTTTTAATTGGGTAATTTTTTTTTTTTTGCTATTGATTTGTATGAATTTTTAATTTATTTTGGATATTAACCCTTATCAGATATATGGTTTACAAATATGTTTTTCGCATTCTATAGGTTGTCTTTTCAATCACTTTGTTGATTTGTTTTTGTTTTTGTTTGCTGTGCAGAAGCTTTTTAGTTTGATGTAGTTCCATTTGTTTATTTTTTATTTTGTCGTTTGTGTTTTCAGTGTCATATCCAAAAAGTCATTACCAAACCCATGTAATGAGCTTTATTCCTATGTTTTCTTCTGGCAGTTGCATAGTTTCAGGTCTTACATTTGAGTCTTTAATCCAATTCAAGTTAGTTTTGTGAGTGGTATAAGATATTGGTCCAATTTCATTCTTTTACATGTGAATATCCAATTATCCCAGGGTTCCCTTGTATGTAACTTCTCTCTTTTCTCTTGCTGGTCTTAAAATTCTTTCTTTGTTTTTGACTTTTGATGATTTAATTGCAATGTGTCTCAGAGTAGCCGTATTTGAGTTCAACCTATTTGGGCTTGTTTGGACTTCATGGATATGGATGTCCATTTCTCATCCTAGGTTTGGGAAGGTTTCATCCATTATTGCTTTAAATATACTTTTTTTCCCCTTTCTCTCTCTCTTTTCTTCTTCTGGAATTCCCATACATGAACATTGTTTACTTTATTGTGTCTCATAATTTCCATAGACTTTCTTCACTCTTTTTATTCTTTTCCTTTTTGTTCCTTTCACTGGGTAGTTTCTAAAATCCTGTTGTCCAGTTTGCTGATTCTTTCTTCTGCATGGTCGAATCTACCTTTGAAACTTTCTATTGAATTCTTCAGTTCAGTTATTGTATTTTTAAAATCTAGTGCTCCTGTTTCTTTGATGTTGCTATTTCCTTGTCAGACTTCTTGTCTTGTTCATGCATTGTTTTCCTAATTTCACTTAGCTGTCTGTGCTTTCTTGTAGTTCACTAAACTTCCTTAGGAGGATTATTCTGAATTCTTTGACAGTTCATAGATATTCTTTTTTTTTTTTTTTTTTTGCGGTGTGTGGGCCTCTCACTGTTGTGGCCTCTCCCGTTGCGAAGCACAGGCTCTGGACGTGCAGGCTCAGCAGCCATGGCTCATGGGCCCAGCCCGCTCTGCGGCATGTGGGATCCTCCCGGACCGGGGCACGAACCCGCATCCCCTGCATCGGCAGGCAGACTCTCAACCACTGCGCCACCAGGGAAGCCCAGATCTTCATTTTTTTAACGTCAGTTATTGGAGTTTTATTACTTTCCTTTGGTGGTGTCCTATTTGCCTAATTTTTGTGATCCTTGATTCCTTACATTGGTATCTGCATATCTGAATAATTGGGCTCTTCCTCCAGACTTAACTGGGTATTATATTCAGTAGTAGTAGTACATGGGGCTATGAATTAGTTTCCTGGCAGAGAATCAGAGTTTGTATAGGACCTGGCTCTGGGCAGGACCCAGAGCCTGTATAGTTCATTGTTTGGGAACCCAAATCAGGCCAGAGTGTGCACTTAATTCCCTGGTCAGGTGAGGGCACTGGTTTTGCCCTGCAGAAGGGGGAGGCCACAGGCTGTGCTGTCTGTTCAAGTGCCACTGTATCTAGGGCTGTTTAATGGGCTGTACAGCTTCCCATGTTCTCTGGTTAGGTTCCCCAGTTGGACATGCTGAAGGCTGTATTCAGTGATGAGTAGGGCTATGAATTAGATTTCCTGCCTGGGTGCAGCAGGAGAAGCAGCTCTAAAGCCAGTAAAGCTCTTTGTTGTCTTAACTCAAGCTGATCCACACTCCACGTTCTGTGGCTGAACAAGGCCACTGGCTTTGCTTTGCAGACTATCAGCTCTGTCTACCCTTCTCTAGGCTTGAGCACTGCTGGGCCGCACAGTTTCTAGGAGTTGTCACCAATCCTTCTAGTCAGATGGGCCAGGAAGACACTCTCCACAGCAGATGGAATGGGGCTAGTCCCAGTTCCTTTGCCTGGGTGGGATGAGGGGGGACCACTCCAGGCGACTCTTAATTTCTCAAACAGGCTCCCCAGTTGGGAGGAGCTGGGAGCTCCTCTCAGCCTTGGATATGAATTAATCTCCCTGCCTGTGCATGGTACAGGATCCCTCCACACCTGATACTGGCTGTGCTTTGTACCAGAGCCAGTGATGAGCTCTGGCTGCCTGCCTCTTGGCTGGAGCACGACTGGGCCAAATAGCTTCCAGGATTTATTGCCAGCCCTTTTGGTCAGATGGTCAGAAGACACTCTCCACAGTGGGTGGGCTGTGACTCTGCTCTTTCCCTGGGTATGGGCAAACCAGGTTCAAGGGCCAGATGCGTATCAGGTGGATCTGTACCCTGCTGAGTTCCCCGGTTGTAGTGTCCCACCAACCTGGCTCTGTAGATAAGCAAAGGTGCCAGTTGTGATCACTACTTGGACACTGCAGGTATGAATTCCATCGGTCACAATCCATGTGCTGGCTGTTGCATGCCCCTTCCCCCTTCATCACAGTCCAACTTTTAGTGGTCAAACCCTGCAGATTCCCCTGCAATCCCAGTGGAGCAGATTAGAGCAGTGGCTCCCACAAAGCAACCCCAATGCTAGTGGTGGTGCTTGCTGTCCCCCAGTTCTCTTCTCCTACTGGAGGAACCAGAGGTTCAGGGGAGATCTCACCCATGGTGCTCCACTGGCTTGGGGGAGGGGCAGTGTGGTCAACGTGTAGCTCCTTTTCTCACCCTTCTAATGCAGTGTGTCTTGGTCTCTGTGGTGCACGGGGGGTGCTTCAGCCTCACCTCCATGTTCTAGGATTCTCTCAAATAGTGTCCTGTTTCCAAATAATTGTTAGTTGTTCCTCCTGTGGGGGACGTGGAGCCAGGAATGACCTTGGTGATGTCACCCCACTCTGGGCTTACTTTGACAATATGAGGGTCCTTTATAGCCCAGACATTTCTGGTACTTGAAATGAGGTTCTCCTTTTATTGTTCTCCCTGCTTTAGGACCTAAACTGGGAGCTCTTCATTAGCACTGGCACAAAGGCTGCTGAGATGACTAGGAAGCAAGTGCCAAGGAGGATAGTGAATCAAAGAACCTTGATTCATGGAAAAGGAATCCCAGAAGGAGCTCTAAACGTTACACATTCCAAAGGATTTATTCAGGGTTTTCCAATCAAAATCATTTTTACAAAAAAGAAACAGTTCTCAGACCTCGAGTACTATACTGCCAAGTATGTGGAAGAACATTGCCAGCAGTTGAGTGGTGTGGTCTGCTTTGAAATATATTCAGTTTGCTTAGGATGGACATATGTCTACTTCAAAGTTACTATTTCTTTCTAGTAATGCTGTCTACAGTACTATATTTGCTTTTGGCAAGTTAAGGAAACAATGACATCCCTCCCAGGTTCTAAAACAATTACCAGCATAAAAATACATTAAACTTTTTAGCTGATACTTAAGGAAACCAGTACTAGCTAGCATTCCTACTGATGCTAGTATTCAAAGAGAGGCGTGACAAAACCATTAATCTAGAAAACACCAGGTTGGAAAGATGGAGAGAAAGAACTCAAGAGGACTACTTAAGCTGTTGCTTTCTTTACATGTCCCCAAATATGATAATAACCATATAAGCTCCTAAAATAAGTGCAATTTTATGCAAACTTCATAGTATGCCTAGTATGAGGTAAATTTTTACTTTATTTTATAGTATATTTTAATTTTTTATTTTGGTAAAATGTCCCATAATGTAAAATTTACCATTTTAACCATTTTTAAGTGTATCATTTATTGGTATTAAGTACATTCACAATGTTGAGCAACCATTACCATTATCCATTTTAAGACCTTTCTTGTTATCCCCAACAGAAACTGTACTCACTAAACAATAACCCCTTATTTCTCCCCTCCCCTTAGCCTCTGGTTAACTCTATTCTATTTTCTGGGTTTATACTTTGCCTATTCTAACTACCTCATATAAGTGGAATCATATAATAGTTGTCCTTTTGTGTCTGGCTTCTGTCACTTAACATAATGTTTTCAAAGTTTATCCATGTTATAGCATGTAGCAGCATTTCATTCCTTTTTAAAGCCATACAATGTGTAGTGATTTTTAGTTGCAAAACACTTTTAGTACATTGTGTTTCTATTATATTAATGATATCTAGCATATATCACTACCATATTACCTTTAGTAGATGCCCAGTAATGTGTACTATGAGTGAGCCATAATTTCATTCAGTCAAAACCCATTGATAAACATTTATTAAGTTCCAGACAGTTTTATGATTTCAAGAAATGTGGTAATGGACATAGAGGTTCATGTCTTTTTTTTTTTTTTTTTTTTTTTTTGAGGTATGTGGGCCTCTCACTGTTGTGGCCTCTCCCATTGCGGAGCACAGGCTCCGGACGCGCAGGCTCAACGGCCATGGCTCACGGGCCCAGCCGCTCCGCGGCATGTGGGATCTTCCCGGACCGGAGCACGAACCCGTGTCCCCTGCATCGGCAGGCGGACTCTCAACCACTGCGCCACCAGGGAAGCCCGAGGTTCATGTCTTTATGTCCTGGAGCTTTTACTTTTGATGGAAGAATTCTTGGAGTGGCATGGAATGGTATTGTTGGGTCAGAGGTTATGCAGAAACAGTTATCATTTGAATACATACATTGACTATAAAAACCATCAACTTCTTCAACAGATAATATTCCTGTATTTTATGTAACCATTTATGACTATCTTAAAAATGAATGCAAGTAATGTAAGGGAATCCACTTAATGTGATTTGAGCAAGGAAACATTCTCACTTTTTTCATTTCTAGTTCATGGAAGAAAATTCCTATACACAAGTATTGAAATATTTCAAGTCTCTGGATCACACATTTCATCATTTCAAAAATATTACAGAGTACATCACGGATGTCAGTCAAGTCTTGTAACAACAGTGTAGAAAACTAGTAACATTTATAGCTAGTTTGTTTTTAAGCTTCAGCAATGGATCAATTCTATCCAGCCTAATCTGTAATTTTAATTAGATTAATTTTTAAAATAAAAAAAGATTAATTTTTAATTTAAAAGTATTTTTAGTTCATATTTATGTACCTGCATTACGGTAAATCTTTTATTTTGTTGTTTTTTTTCTTAGTTTCTCTTCAGAGTATCTTTTAAAATTTATTTTTAAACGGAATAATTAAAGCCCAAAGATGAGAATGTCTCATTTAAGATAAACTAAAGAACGTTGGAATAGCTGAAGTATGAACACAATTGGCACAACTTTTCACCACCCTCCTTAGAAGAAGACTGTTTTGATTTGCATGGTCCAAGAAAGGAGAAACAGATAACTTGCTGGGGATTGCATCCTGCTTTACTTAAGTTAGACATTAACAGGCTAAAAGGGCAAGGATGAAGCAACATGTTTATAACATATTTTTGAAAAGCTACTTAAAGGTGAAGGGTGGCAAGAACACAGACAGACACACCCTAGACATTTCACTACAGTATTTTAAGGTATGCCTTTTCTTTGGTTGATAGGGATGGAGGGACCTATTAATAAACATTTCTCCTATTTACTTTTGTCTTTATTGCTGTCTAATCAAACCCTCATTAAAAAACAGACATAAAACAAATAAGCATTCTGACTTTTGCCTGAATAAGCAACAACAAGCTCACATCTTAAACAATGGACTGCAATGGCTATGAGACTGAGGATCCTTGGTCATTGCAACAGTAGCAGCAACACAACCTGCTTTGTTCCTTCTGTTGTATACTGCAGAATCTGAGTAAATAGAGAGAAGTCAGTGATACCTTTAGTGCCATTTCTTACACTCCTCTCCATGATCTTTCACACTCAGGTTCTCTGGTCATCTCAATGTAGTGAAAAACAACCAGGATGTTAATACCCTCTATCCATTCACAAAACTTAATGCTTCTGAGACTTGCAGAAATAATGTTGAATCTGAATTGGTGGTACCCAATAGAGTCACTAAGAATAATCCGTCAGACTCACCAAATCCAAATTCAGATTTAAAGGCCATCAAATTTTAAAGATAATGAAGATGTTAAGATTTCAATATTTATTATATATGGTCATATGTAAAAATTTAGAAAAGTAAAATTACATGTATAGGTTTTAAATTATAAGCTATATTCACTGGAGAATTAATGCATTTTAAAAAGGATTCATTCTGAAAAGATTACATTAGCACTTTTTTTAAACCACTACCCTCAAAAATAACTTGTGACAAATCATTGTTCACCCAAGTTTATGTCTCATCTCAAGGAAGTGAGTTGTTCTTGGGGAAATTGCTTTCATCTAATTTGTGCTTTCCTGCAGTGGATCAAGCTGAAATGAAATGGGGCTGACATTCGTCACTATTATTACGCGCCCACATTTACCAGAATTACCTAATGATCAGTACCGAAGAGTTTTATAATAAATAAATATGTATGTACTGAGAGTCTCCACTGATAAAAGTTAGTTGAGACATGGCTGGTGATCCCATAGAAGAGATATCTAGCTTATATTTCTTACATCATCTCCATAGTAGAAAGCAATCCAGGATTGCAAAGCAAGGCATGAGACAGTAGCATTTGGTGTATTTTATAAATGTTTAGATTTCTAGGGAGCTTATTGGTATTATATATTGTGGTAAGCACTCAAATGTAAACTGTTACTTTAAAATAGTAAAATATCAAGACCGTAAAAATTTCTGCAACTTAAATGGTCAGTTTGGTATTTGGCTTTATTATAGGCATCTGCAAGATATTTATTAAACAACCAAATGAACCAATACCATTTAATTTTGAAAACTGCCTTCCTAATACAAAAGAATTGGTATTCTACACAAGTTCCTTGTGATTATTTTTGTAGGTGTGGTGGGAATGAATTATGGATGGCACTACCCTTTCTCCTGTTTCTTGTCTGAGGTTTTGGTAAGGTGGAAATTAGAGATGATGGACCTTAAAGTTTGAGCAGTTCAAGACACTCAACCAGTAAGTCAGAAAGAGAAAGACAAATACCGTATGCTAACACATATACATGGAATCTAAGAAAAAAAAAAGGTCATGAAGAACCTAGGGGTAAGATGGGAATAAAGACACAGACCTACTAGAGAATGGGCTTGAGGATATGGGGAGGGGGAAGGGTAAGCTGTGACAAAGTGAGAGAGTGGCATGGACATATATACACTACCAAACGTAAAATAGATAGCTAGTGGGAAGCAGCCACATAGCACAGGGAGATCAGCTCGGTGCTTTGTGACCACCTAGAGGGGTGGGAAAAGGAGGGTGGGAGGGAGGGAGACGCAAGAGGGAAGAGATATGGGAACATATGTATATGTATAACTGATTGACTTTGTTATAAAGCAGAAACTAACACACCATTGTAAAGCAATTGTATTCCAATAAAGATGAAAAAACAAAAAACAGTGAGTAGAATTCAAATAAGTAATAGTAGATATAAAAATAATAAAAAAGAAATTTTGGCAAAACCAAAAAAAAAGACACTCAACCAAGCACAATCCATTTACCCAGGACAAGAAAACATATGACATTACTCTTCTTTTTTCAACCACCATGGATTTGAACTTTTAGAAAATTGAAAATGCAAGATACAGATTTTATTTATTTTCTTAAGTAATTTATTTATTTCTGGCAGCGTTGGTTCTTTGTTGCCGTGCCTGGGCTTTGTCTAGTTGCGGGGAGTGGGGACTACTCTTCGTTGTGGCGCACGGGCCTCTCATTGCGGTGGCTTCTGTTGTTGCAGAGCACGGGCTCTAGGGCACGCCGGCTTCAGTAGTTGCAGCGCATGGGCTCAGTAGTTGTGGCTCGCGGGCTCCAGAGCGCAGGCTCAGTTGTTGTGGCGCATGGGCTTAGTTGCTTTGCGGCATGTGGGATCTTCCCAGACCAGGGTTCGAACCCATGTCTCCTGCATTGGCAGGCGGATTCTTAACTGCTGCACCACCAGGGAAGCCCAAGATACACATTTTAATAAGAAAATATTAGTCAACAGTTCTCTTATCTCTGTGTCTTTTTCTATCTCATTGATTGTGAAGAATACAATCATAGAGAAAGCAAAATCTACATCAGTTGAAAATTTTTTCCACCTGCATGCATGTTATAGTGGATGTGTAACATCTTCACAGGGTTTGTGAAATCACTATTTCACCACAGAAATTAAATCTGACACTAAAATGATCTGACACTAATTAGTCCATTGAATAAGGGGAGGAGGATCGGCATCTTGGTCATCGTTTAGAAGAAAAAAAATCATTAACCTGTTAGGCAAAATACTTGTCTTTAAATTATCCCTTAATAAATATAATAGAAAATGAAATAAAATGGCAGTAGAGTGTTATGAAAGGAAAGCAATTGGGTGATCTCAAAGTGAGTGAGTATAAAAATCAATATTTTTTGTTTAGTTTGTTAATAATTTTATTCTTAGAGCTCTCAGGCAGCTAGCTTTTGGTCATTTTTAAGATCAATCAAAAAGTTCTAAACATTATTTTTAAGGTATGCAGATCACTAGGCCCTCCTCCCCTCCTTTCTCTCTTTCTTTTAATTTTTTAATTTATTTTGGGGAGTTTTGGCTACCATTTATGTTCTAATCATGTTTTTCAGGAAGTGAATTTGAACTTTGAACCTCACCTAGTTTGAATCCTACCTCTATTGTTTTCTATCTCTATGACTTAGGGTAAGTTACTTAACCACTGTGAATTGTTTCTGGATATTTAAAACAGGAAAATCACAGGGTTGTTGCGAAGATTAGAGAAGATAACATAAAAGGGAACTTACTGCAGTGTTTGAGACATAGTAAGGGTTAGTAAATATTTCCAGTTTTTATCTTTCTAATTCTCGTGAGCAGTTTACAATGAGATCTCATTACCACAGATTTTCCCTAAAATTATGAACCTTTTCCTACCCCTCTCCATTTTAAAGCAAACCTTGAAATGACTGAACCTCATAGGAAGATGTCTCAATGCAGGGAATCCCAGGAGCAGGAGAGGTTGAAGCTACCACAATGCAAAGTTGTCAGGCTCTGATCTGGCAGTAGCTGTGGGAATTAGTCTTAGCTTCTATTTTTAACTCTGCAAGGAGTTGATTGGATGACCTGGGAAAACTCAGTTGGCATCTTATTTTCTTTCTGAATTTCTTTCTGCATCTTATTTTCTTTCTGAATTGTACCATTTGTCTAATCACTCTTTTCACTGACTCATTATCAGAAATGATATCAAGGGTGTTGATTTCAGAAGTAATGTTATAGAAAATGGGAATTGTTCCCTTTCTTAAAAGCAATAGTTGACAATTTTATTTTATTTTTTTCTGATACAGTATTGAAGTTCCTGGGAGAGGGCAACTTTAATTTATAAAGAGCTGTTAACATTCACTTCCTCTAACAAAAGCCTTTAAAGGTAATACTACTAATTATCTGCCTTGAACCCCAGTCTTTTTTTTTAATATGTAACTGTTGAAGTTTTTTAATGTTAATCAATATCATTAAGTTGTCCAAAAAGGAAAATTAATCTGTTACTCCATTGTACATCATATACAAAGGAATCTTCTTGGTATATGATAGCTTTCTATTTGACTGAATCTCAATGAATTTAGAGAGTACATGTAAGAATTTTAATATTCAGAGTCTTATTCATAAAAGTGCACTACTGAGTAGATTCAATCACTAGCAACACCTTTAAACTGAAATCAAAAATAGAGCCTCAATTAACGTGAAAACTTTAGTAGCAGAAACACCTGCCTATAAAAACTGCACTGTTAGTACACAGGCGAGCTTTAGTATGATAACAATTTTGTTGGGCTTGAAAAGCACATCATTTTACATTTTTTTCTTATTTGACTTTTTATCATTATGTGGACCATTTAGGTCTAAGGAAACAAGTACAAAAACTGCCTAAAGCCTTCCATTTAATATGTAAGCCATAGTTGTCCGCAAGAGAGAATTTTGTGGTGATCAACAACTCTAGCCAAATGGGCAATAATTTATTTTAGTTGGTAGAGTCTAATCATGTGTACCTAACTATGTTCTTTTAAGTAAAAAGTGTAAAACATTTTTAGTAGTAAGTTTGTCCTGAATTTCCAAGTCAATATTTTTAATCCCTGTTTGAATACTGAATTCATTAGCTATTCACCAAAGGCTTGAGGCATAGATTTTGGGCATAGTCTGCTTCTAAGATGAGATGTAGCAAACAGTCTAAATTCCAGTTTTAAATATACACGTGCAAACACATATACACATATATTATACAAAAATTTATATACAGACATTCCCCGAATTACAATGGTTCGACTTACCGATTTTTCAACTTTACCATGGTGCGAAAGTGATACTCGTTTAGTAGAGACTATAGTTTGAATTTTTTCACTTTTTCAAAGTATACTTTGAATTTAGAGTAGAAACTATACTTTTCCCAGACTCCTGATATGCAGCATGATGCTCTCTTGTGATGCTGGGCAGCAGCAGCAAGCCACTCCTCCCACTCAGCGACTCGATCACAACTGACACACTTACAACCGTTCTGGTTTTCACCTTCAGTACAGTATTCAATAAAACAAATGAGATATTCAACAGATTATTATAAAATAGGCTTTGTGTTAGATGATTTTGCCCAACTTTAGGCTAATGTGAGTGTTCTGAGCACATTTAAGGTAGACTAGGCTAAACTATGACGGTTGGTAGATTGGGTGTAGTATAAGCATTTACAATTTATGATATTTTCAATTGATGATGGGTTTATCAGGATGCAATGCCATAGTAAGTTAAGGAAGATCTGTATTTTATGTGTATTATATATATTCATTATATTATCCAATTATGTGTATATATGCGTATATATGCATGTATATATGTCTGCCTTCATGAACATTTGCCTTCTATTTCAAATATTTGATTATATTTATTTACTTTTTATTTTTTTTTATTTGGTTATATTTAAAATAAACAGACAAGTTCTTGGAGAAGCATTTGAAGAATCTTTGTTTCCAGAGTCAAGTTTTGCAAAGAACACTTATTTTTTCACTAGCTGTTTATTTTTCAATAGTTAAAAAAATATTTTTAAATTTTAAAGTGATTCTTTAATATATGAATATGAATATGTATTTACTTCAGGTGCTATATATGTTATTTATACATATGTGTATTTATATATATTTAAATGTTTTTAAACCTGATCTTACTGGGTTATGTCTACTATCCAATTATGTGAGAATAGTGAGATTGTTGCCTTTCAGCTTGGAACATGCTTCTGTTTCATTTGATTATATTTTATCCATTAAGTGCTCTGGCCTTCCATTAGCTCTTTTGCTTTGAGGAATACATTTTATAGTGCATTAGAAATATTCTTCTATTTTTCATGCCATAATTTTCCAGTGTCTCACAAAATCATAATTTGGAATGTTCTGACTTGAATAGTGTTTCAGAATAGAGACTTGTCCCTTTTGGAATCATCAGATCTGTTGGTTAGGTACAGTATTTCTTATTTTTTCTGTTGGGGAAAGGGAGGAAGAAAACTGCAGTATGGAACGTTCCAGGTTTTTTTTTTTTCTTACGCTTATACCAAAAAAATGCACTCTTCTAGTAAAACTAGAAACATGAGAGGGGCAGTTACATAGTTCCAAATTAGGACAACCTAATATACTGTAATTTTTTCAAGTAAAAGAATAACCCAGGTAGTATATACTATTAGCTAGATTTTTTAAAACAGCCATTTGTTGCTTAATAATTCTATTCTTTTTCCATTCTTAGTTTCATAACATTTTTACACAAAGGTTTATATTAACAAATGCCACCAGTTGTATTGTTGGTTTCCTCCTGCTTTCTGATGAGTTCTATAATTTAAAAATGCTTAAAGTCCAGACTTCTCAACTAGAAAACATAAGCACAGTAAAAGCAGTGTTTTTAAAATTAATTCTGGAATATATTTCTCTTGATGGTAAAGACATATAAGATTACAGATGTGTATGTTTGGATGCTTTATAAATAAAAGTAATATGATTAATCATGTATTAATTTATACTACCAGAAATTCCCTCTAAATCCTTTCTAGGACACAAACATTTATGACATTTCTATATTGTTCTCATTTTATTATTTTAATGAAATATTATATAGGTAGTATTTCATAAAAACATTGCATCAATTGTAATACAAGTTTAGGAATCTTAATTTGGTATGTAAATATACTAACTTCTGTTGAAATTGCTATAGCTTAGGGTCAAAATTAATTTGAAGGTTATTAGTGTTATTATTCTGGTTTTTATTAGCTGCTGTCTCAAATTAATTATAAAGACAAAAATATCCCTGGCTTAGAGTTTCTGCACTATTAATGACATACCGAGATGTCTCTTGGGTATCGGTAAATGATATATTTTAGAGCATAACTTACGAAATGACTTGCCGGTTGGCAGACCACCTTTGACAATAAAATATATTTGATAGTCTACCTTTGCAAATTCATTGTACCACACAAATGTGATCTTGGTAATTGACATATGACTATTAAGCTTCAACCATTCTCCATAATATTCCTATTAGCAATTATTAACAGAATAAAGGGGAGATAACAATTCTATAGTATTTATTCAGATTTTTATTTAAAGTCAAGTATAATCTATATTTCTATAGTGCTTTTTTTATCTAACACCTCACTGAAGTAGAAGGAAGTGTTCTAGAGGTTTGTTATCAGCTTTTAAATGAAGTCATCTTTAACTATCTTTTATTTAAAAATACTAAAAACAAGTTTCATGGTCTCTAATTAAACATAAATAGTGGAATTGTCTATGAAACTTTTGAAATGGTCAATCACATAAAAACATAGGGATATCCTTTAAAGCAGGGGTCCCCAACCCCCTGGCTGTGTGAGGAAATGGGCCGCCCAGCAGGAGGTGGGCGGCCAGTGAGCGAGCGAGCGAAGTTTCATCTGCTGCTCCCCATGGCTCGCCATCGCTCGCATTACAGCCTGAACCAACTATCCTCCCCCCACCCACCCTGTTGGTGGAAAAATTGTCTTCCACGAAACCGGTCCCTAGCTCCAAAACAGTTGGGGATCACTGCTTTAAAGCATATGAATTTCTAATATATTTATTTAGGTTATATATGCTGAACTTTTTTTTACATAATAGCTCATAGGTAACCTTCACTATTAAGTATTTTTTGATGCTTAGAATCGGAAACAATACAGAAGTTAACAAATTAAAATTGTTTTTTGTAAAATGTCAAGTGAGAAGAGAAGAATGTTAAATAATAAATACAGCATATTCACCACTTGGTTTTGAATATCACACACATAGAGAAAAAAGACCCAAAGAAAATGTAAAAATTATTTATCAATGGTTAACTCAAGAAATAAGAGAGTCAGGGTGACCTTTACTTCCTCCCGTTCTCATTCTGTATTTCCAAATTCATTGCACTATGTATGTATTACTTTTAGAACTGTTTAAGAAGAAATGTGCCAGTTTGGATAATTTTTTTTTTAACATCTAAACATTGCCGAGTATTGTTAAAATGTTCAGTTTTTATGTAGCTTTCTGGAAGATCTAGGTGGCCATAAAAAGCTGAATATATTAGCGGAGGGGGAGTTTTCCCTCATCTTGAAATAATAATGATAAATAATATTTTTAAAGCATTAAATAATTTTCAAAGCATTTTTATGTACATTTTCTCCTCAGACCATCCTAACTCTCTAGAGTTGGTAGAAAAAGGATTCTACTCATTTTGCCCAGGGTGGGGGTTGGAGAGTGGGAATTGAAATTCATGAAGTTTAGCAAATTGCCTATTTAAGCCGTACACAGTTATTAAGTGGCAGGGCCAGAATCCTAACCTGTCCATTCATGCCATGGCCAATCTAGTGCTTTCCTCTATGCTGTAGGAACTGGACATATTTAAGAGGTAAGCACAAAAATGGAAATAGGTCTGAATCTTGCTCTAGTTGCAAATTTGCCTATAGACCTCACTGGAGCCTGAACCAGGAAAATCTATATGAATTTCTTTCTTCAACCCAAAGAAATGGCCATGTTAAATAATTCCTAGGTTTAATTTTAAAAAATCGATACTGTCTGTTTTTTCACCATATTCCAGTTTGTATCTTGTGTCTCTCAACTTCTCCAAAGAACCATGCTTCCTACCTAAAGGATTGCATTGCTTAAGAAACAAACATTGACAATTCTGATGCTAACCTGAATTAAATAATATACCAATCATTTATGAGATCCGCCTTAGTATTTTTACGCTCCTGAAATATCATCTCTATGACCTGCTGTTTAAAATAGTCTGACACCTACCGAGTACTCTTTCACTTCCTACAAGAAATCAAGAAAAAGAAAGCATTTGTGTTTTTAATTTTAGTGAAGGGTCCTTGATTTAAGAATTAGTCATTTAATGTCATTTGAATTTCAAGTGTGCCTCAAGTACTTGAGGTTCTTTCTGTATGACTTCTCCAGAGTTTTCACATATATATCATCATTAATTTCATCTTTCACTTGGGATTAGTACAAGAAAAGTTTTATTTACTACTATTTCTTAGTTTTCTTCATTTCAAATATTCAGTGCCTTGTCAAAAATAATATTATAGTCTTATACTGTTCATTGATAACAGATAATACCAAGAAATTGTGATTCTGGTTTTCAGTTAAAAAAACAAAATGAGAAACTAAAGAAATAATTACTATAACAATGTTTTTCTCCATTTAGCCAATCAGATATTCACATCAGTGAGTGTTAGATTTTGAGACTATGAATCCCAATACTAAATGTTTTATATATTCAGAGAAGTGAAAAATAATAATTATTATGCTTCCTCTGTGCTAAATACTATTTTAAAACCAGTTGGAATCCCCCCTGACAACAATCCTAAGAGGTAGGTACTGTTTGCACCTATTTTACAGCCGGACAAACTGAGGCACAGAATGATTAAATTATTCATGGTCACACAGCTAGTAAGGCACAGATACAGTATTTAAAATCAAGTCTGTTTTTGTGAGAGTCCACATTCCCAACCCCTGTAATGAAAGCGTGTGACCCCTACTATTTTCTATGTACCCATTTACTTGCTTTGTGGAAAGAAAGGGAGTGAGCGAAGAGGAGGGAAAGGGAGGGAGGGAAAGAGGAAAAGAAGGCGGAATGGAGGGAGGCAGGAGAATTGTCAAAATTCTGCCAGCTTGTTGCTACTGTGTGTTATTTCTTATAATAAGGTTGAAATTAAGGACTTGTAGAGATTTACATAGAATAAATAATTTTAAATTTCCTTAAGGGAAGTCTCTGGTAATATTATCAGATGGTGACAGCAAGTGAATTTCTGTTTAATTCTATTCATAATTAAAATGCTATAGCAGGCTCATATTTGGAACAAACACAGTTCTGTTAATTCTCATAGTAATAATTCTACATTTCCTTAAATTTGTTATCATTTTTTTCACCCTCAACACTCTCAGCTTATTTAATTTTAGTACCTACTCTTTTTCAAAAGTCCATAAATTTTAGTTAGGCTTAAATCATAGGAAACTTGAAGAAAGTTTAGAGCTTGTAACAGAAGGAAACCACCCCCTTCCCACCCCGAGCCCAGCTCTGTCCATTTCTATCAGAGCTACTCCACCAAGAATGGAGGAATTATTCTAATTGGTCAGATTTATGACACATTCTATTACATAGGGTGACTGTATTTGTTTAGAGGTACACAGCAACAGTTCCACATTTCTTCTTGTCCGTTGCCTGGTCCTGTGAAAGCAGGTAAGTGGAGTGAAGATCCTCAAAACCTAGACCTCAGTCTCTTGTTTCTGTTCCATTCCGTTCCACCAGGGTGAGCTTAATCCAGCAGAAGAGTGAGCTCTTCTGTGTTTCGCTGGATGGTTCCATGCAGATGAGTCAAGTTCCATTTTGAGCCTGGAAAATCTTGCATGCTGTCTCATCAACTTCTTCCTCTTCTGAGTGTGTACTCAGAAAATGGTAACATGCCCCCAGTAAGCCTTTACCACAGCTCTGACTCAGGGTTATTAGGAAGGAATTCCAAATCTCAGACATGTTCTGTATTTTAATCAACAGATAATTTGTACTTATAGTTAACATTTACTCTGGATTATTCACGTGTTCTTATGCAGTTGGAACCTATTTCTGTCTTCATGTGCTTAAAGCTAGGATGAGTATGGATTTTAATCAAGATGATTTAGAAATTTTATTAAGTGTTTCTTATGTGGCAGGCACTGTTCTAGGTACTGGTGATAGAGTTTTAAACAGAGTGGTTACAATCCACACTCTAAGAAAGGGTACTTAACATGAAAATGCATATAGGAAAGATGTACAGAAATCATACGCAAAAAACAAGAGTCCGTTTAATATGCATGGTTGGCATCTTGGGGATAGAAGAAATCTAACACAAGGAGTTTTACAAGACTGATGATACTATAGTCACTTCAGTTGAACTTTGTTTTATTTAAAACAAGCAACCCTTTTTCAAACCAAGTAAAAAAATTATTGACAGTAATTGTACAACTTTGTAGCTCCTTATTTAGTAAGGAGAGGGTGCTTTGACTTATGATATGAGGCAGTTTCAGTATTTTGATAAACTAACCTTCAGCATTTTAGAAATTAAGCTTTTTCATTGATGGAAATTCTAATATTTGCCCATCAGTTTTATTTCATGCCTCCGAAATTAGATTAAATTTTCCAATTTTAAGTGAAAACCTGGCATATTATCTATTGACACTACAGTTCCAAGTTTTATCATAAGAAAAGGTGGGTGAGAGGAATCCCCAGCTCAAAATCCTATCCAAATTTGAATTCTGAAAGTCTTTTTTTGATTGATTAGTAGATGTTGGTATCACATTATTTGCAATGACAGAGGACATTGTCAAGTTGTTATTAGCATTCATGGCAGCACCGGCTTCTGAGAATTTAGTGGGTTTTTTTTAAACCACATTTTCTCCTCTTGACCCATAACTCCAACTCTCAAAATATCTTGACTCATTCATACATCATACATTCAAGAAATAATTACTGATCGCATATACTATTCCAGATACCAAGCTGGTCACTAGGGAGTCAAAATGACTAAGGCACAGGCTTGGCTGTCAAGGAGACCCCAATGTAGTGAACCTTTGCTTCTTACTCTTCAAGTGGCATTGATCCTGTGTAACCAGAAGTAATAGGGAATTAAGTAGCATTCATATTGTAATTAAATGTAGATTGAGCCAGATGATTTTCCAAAATCAGGTTTAATCAGAGATAGGGCAAGAGTGTTCTTTGGGATTTTTCCTTGATGAGCATTGTTAACTATCCTTGAGATGCAATAATAGAAGTCAGTGAGTGATTTATCAATTTGGTTTCCTATGGGAACCAAGATGAAGGACGTTTCCTCCTTTAGTCATTGACTTTCTACAGAGATAGCAAAGGCGCTTCAACTTTCCCAGAAAAGCAATCACCAGTAAACAGCAGTGATGGTAGATGTGGGTTATTTACTACCATGGGGTTGAGAATATTAGTGAGCTGCATTTTGACCACTTGTCAAACATTTTGACATCTTGGAACAGAAAGTGTTATTTAAATATAAAAAGCATTTTCTGTTGAATTGCTGTTAGTCATCCGTATGAGGAAATGACCTATTAAGTAATAGATCGGGAATAAGATTGATTTCTGCTAAAGAGTCCTTAAAGTAGCTACATGTTTCAATTTGTGGGTGTTTTTCAACCATTTGTAAGTTACCACAGTACAAGCCCCATATCACAAGCTCTCTGAATTGACTTTCCAGCATATTCTTTCCTGGGCTTTCTCCCCCCGCCCCCGCCCCCTCTCTCTCAGATCAGAAGAAGAGCAATGGGTCTCAAGCTTTAGCTAGAATCAGAAGGCTTGTCAAAACAATGATTTCCGGAGCCTCAGCTGGGAATTTGCATTTCTAACAAGTTTCTAGGAGAAGCTTCTGCTGCTGTTACATATTTGATGAACCACTGCTCAAGTAAAAGGAATGGGAATTTAGGAAGTAGAAAGATGGAGAGCTATGAAAAGCTGGAGTCAGCTTCTGATCTTCTTCACCAAGCTGCCCAAGCTATTGGGAAGATAATCACTACTGCCCCAGGGAAGCGTATTGAAAGTCACACCGATTAGAATGGGCATCATCAGAAAATCTACAAGCAACAAATGCTGGAGAGGGTGTGGAGAAAAGGGAACCCTCTTGCACTGTTGGTGGGAATGTAAATTGATACAACCACTATGGAGAACAGTATGGAGGTTCCTTAGAAAACTAAAAATAGAATTACCATATGACCCAGCAATCCCACTACCGGCACATACCCAGAGAAAACCATAATTCAAAAAGACACATGCACCCTAATGTTCATTGCAGCACTATTTACAATAGCCAGGTCATGGAAGCAACCTAAATGCCCATTGACAGACAAATGGATAAAAAAGACGTAGTACGTACATAAAATGGAATGAACTTGGGTCATTTGTAGAGACGTGGATGGACCTAGAGACTTGTCATACAGAGTGAAGTAAGTCAGAAAGAGAAAAACAAATATCGTATATTAACACATATATGTAGAATCTAGAAAAATGGTACAGATGAACCGGTTTGCAAGGCAGAAATAGAGACGTAGATGTAGAGAAGAAACGTATGGACACCACGGGGGGAAAGCGGAGCAAGGGTGGTGGTGGTGGGATGAATTGGGAGATTGGGATTGACATGTATACACTAATATGTATAAAACAGATAACTAATAAGAACTTGCTGTATAAATAAATAAATTAATTTAATTTAATTTAAAAAGTAATTGGCCCTCCTCTGAGTAAGTGATTGCCCGAGGGCATCATGTTGAACACTCTTGACTGTCCTCTTAAGCCCAGGTTTGCAGTGAATGAGCCATTTAACCTCTCTTTACCCCAGTCTTTCTAGATTAAAAATAGTAACGGTAATTTCCCTTCCCTCTTGTTAAAAAACAAGACAAAACAAAAAATACGCAAATCCTGATGGTGCTTTCCCTTTGTGGAAAATTCTTTGGATTTATCCATCTATTACTCTGATGTAGTAAAGAAGAAATTTAGCAAAGTTTCTCTTTGTCCATAAAGATTTTAGGCTTTTAAGCTTAACTCTTTAGCAAAAACTATCAAATGCCTCTTCTCCACTGCCTGGGGCTAGACATTTCCTTGATTCTGTCGAAGAGGTGGGGAGCCACAAGGGAACAAGTACTTAAAGAGACTCTAAAAAGCCCTATCTTTTCTGCACCCCCTTCGCCACCACCAGCTCTCCAGTTTATCCACTGCTCTTCTCACTCTTTCCACACCAGGAACACCAGCCTCTTAGTTTGTACTTTCAACACTCAACGTTCTCCCATCCAAAGGCCCTTGCATTTGCGATTTCATCTTCTGGAAATGTTCTAGAAAAGTAATCCATACACATATAAATAGAATATGATACTAGAGGTTATGATAATAGATAGGATATGACTACCTTCAAGTCTCTGGTCAAATGTCACCACATCTGTGAGACCTTGATCATCCTATAAAAAACAGCTGTCATGCATCCCCATGCAGGTGCACACATTAACCTACACATGCTCCATTCCATCTCTGATATAGTTTTCTCCATATGTTTGTTCCCGTCTGCCAAACAATATATCAATATTTTGGTATTGGTTTATTTTCGGTCTCTTCCCTAGGTAGAATGCAAATTCCGTGCAGGTAGCGTCATGATTTTTTCACTGCAGAACTTACAACAATCATTGGCACATAAGAGTCACTCAGTAAATATTTCTAGGGTGAAAAAAAGAAAGGTGATATATCCTTACCTTAGATTATCCACTGCACATTTTGGTATCCTTTGCATTACTTGCTCAAATGATCTTACACTCCAGTCATACGTACCTACTGGCAGTTCTTTAGGACCACCATTGCTCTGTATGCCCTCGTGTCTTTTTTAAAATTTAATTTTTAACATCTTTATTGGAGTATAATTGCTTTACAATGGTGTGTTAGTTTCTGCTTTATAACAAAGTGAATCAGCTATACATGTACATATATCCCCATATCTCGTCCCTCTTGCGTCTCCCTCCCACCCTCCCTATCCCACGCCTCTAGGTGGTCACAGGACATATATCCACTCACTACCAAATGTGAAATAGATAGCTAGTGGGAAGCAGCCACGTAGCACAGGGAGATCAGCTCTGTGGTTTGTGCCCTCTTGCTTTTTAAATCTTGCTGTAGCCTCTGCCTAGAATGTTCACTTCTGAAACTTTTTTGTTGTCTTTCACACTTCTACATTTCCTTCAAAACACAAATCAGGTGTCCTGTTCTTCAAAAATATTTCATGATGAACTCATTCTTTCTCTGTGTCCTCCTTCCCACCCTGGCACCCTGTCCTGGCACTTATCTACTCATTATGTTATACTATTCTGTCCAGTTGAAACTCCTCCCAGCTTTACCAGAGACCACTTGAAAGCAGGGACTGCTTCTGACGTCAAAAGCACAATGCCCCAATGCCTGGCATATGACAGCTACTCATAAATGATCAATAAATGAACAACAACCCACCTTATTCTTTTTTCTTATCGTAAGAAGCTACTCTTCATTGCTTTAAACTTCTAAAATTGCCCTGAGGGATATAATAGTAATGAGTGTTCCTGAAAATCAAGAGAATGGACACTTATGATAAGTAGCTTGAAGATTAGCCAAGTGAAAACTGGAATAGCTCTCAAGGAAGAGGAGTGAGGCATTCAGGCTCCTTTAGGAGTAGCAAGTAGCAGTGATGCTGGTGTTCACACTGCCATGAAGAAAACCACTGCCATGTGAAGCTCCTAACACAAGTAAATATGTAGTATCTCTGAGGTATGTGATAGTATGTGAGAGTAGATCAGGACAGAACTCTTCAGCAACCTTGTTTCTGGATTTTACTTCATCCAGCATCACTTGGTGTATGTTGAGGTAATGCACAAATTTTACTAGGTAATTAGTCTAGGAATTATTCCTCTAAGGTAGAAAGATGCTATCTTACTCCAATCATGTTGCTATAACAAAATACCACCAACTGGGTAGATTATAACAACAGCAATTATTGCTCACAGTTCTGGAGGCTGGGAAGTCCAAGACAGAGGTGCTAGCATGTTTGCCTTCTGATACCAGGAGGAAAGTGGAAAGTAGTCATGTATGTCCCTGCAGGTATTTGTAGATTGTCTTCCACCCTGAGATTTCTCTGCTGCTGCCCCTCCCCTAAACAAGTGTCAGAGAGGATTGGAGCTCTATCTTCACAGCACTTGCTGACTTTTCAAGAGAAACATTGTACAGATAGACCCACAGACATACTTAAATTGATATCCGCAGCTCTGTTGGATGTGTAGTATTTAGCTTCTTCGGTCTGTGTGTGAAACACTTCTAACATGCTTCGCCTCCTCCAATGCCCACAGGGCCACCAGCTTTCAGCCTGTTTTCTCTGTTCTGTTAAGCACACCTCTTTTTCTAGCAGCTGAATGGGAAGGAGGACCCCCCTTTCAGTTGTTATCTTCCTCGAAACTGTTCACTCTAAACGAATTCTCACATTTCCCTTCTGAATCTATCTACCATCTCCCTCTATGTCCAAACTCCTCCTGATAGACAAAATTATTGAGCGCTTAAATGTATACCAGTTACCGTTTGTCAGTGGCATTTAACCCTCACAAATATTATCCACATTACACAGTTAAATATTGAGGCTTAGAGAAAGTAAGAAACTTGCCAAAAGTTGCACACTTAACAAGTGACATGTCTAGGATTCAGGCACAAAAGATTTGAGCCCAGAGGCCATGCTCTTAACCATGAAGTGAAACCCTCTAAACAGGAAGAAGTTAACACCTGTTCAAGGGAAATGGAGGGTCCATACTAGCTCCCTTATTTATACCAGCTGCCCAAGGGGAAAGTTTAACAGAAAAGTGTTCCCATTTAATTTTTCTGTTTCTTTAACCATTGAATTAAACAATAACACATCCTCCTTAAATGCAATCTCTCTTTGATTCAAGCTTTCTGATTATTTCAGAAACTTCAGTGAATAGTTTATATCTTCATAATTTTTTTCTTTAATTTCAGAACTTTGTGAGAAGGATAATGCTATTTTCTTTTAAGTGATTAGATAATTTTGTAATTTTCTATGCTAAAAAGTATACTTATACTATAGTATATATAAATTCTATGTATTTAGTGTGTACTTTTGTTAAAGCATTGTAAAATAACAACTGAATTGTACTCAAATAAATACATCATTTTCCTCAACATTGACTTAATGTGCACTATAGTTCATATTTTTTTCTGATTAGTTCAGAATTATCAAATTAGAGAATTATCGTTTTGAGACTGGTTTTTACTAACTCTAACTTCCATGTTCCTAATTTCCATGTTCCTAATGAATAAACTAAGCTTTATTTATCCTTAATATTTTCTGACCTCTTCACTTCAATTGAAATCTGGATTGTTTCAAATGATTCCCCTACCATCTCCACCACAAATTTAGCTTTCTCTTTCTCTAGTATAAGAAGAGCCAGCCCGCTTCTTACATTTAGGCCACTTTCTGATTATTATTCTATAATCTCTGTATTCCCCTAATTTTAACTTACTGTTAGGAAGTAAAGTTGGCCCTCTCTCTATTCAAACCACTCCTGTATCCTCCAGAACCAGTGCCTACTTCTACTTTCCTGAACGAGGTCAACTACACTTCACCAAGCTTAATGTTTTTTAATTTTAACTAATTAATTTTTTAAAAATTAACTTTATTGAAGTATAGTTGATTTACAGTGTGTTAGTTTTAGGTGTACAGCAAAGTGATTCAGTTATACATATCCATATATCTATTCTTTTTCAGATTCTTTGCTCATATAGGTTCTCATAGACCAAGCTTACCAATTTTATAGTTTCATTGCCTGTCTTCACCTATGCCATGACCTCATTTCTCATTCACATCTCAAAATTAAACTTTCAGAACTCCATTGCAACAACGATCAGTGGTCTAATGAACTTGTATAAGATAACCAGAAGTTGAAATATTGTAAGCATTAGTAATATAAAAGTCCAACTTCTGTCTGTTCTGCAAATGAATATATGTTTAATACTAAATATATGTTTAATACTAAAAGTTTCACCATGGTAGTGTGAGTCTTTCCAAAATTTATTACATTCCTATTATATGCCAAGCACTGACTTACTCTTTGATTTCATTTTCCCCCCAGTTTTGTTTTCCAAACACAGAATGACAACTTGGTGAAAAAAACCCTGCGGTATATACCAAATACCAAGATGTGCATCCTCTGCCCATCCTCATTTCTGTATTCCCACTCATCCCATCGTAATTAGACTCTGCCACTTTTCTCCTGAGCCCTATAATAGTCTCATGTCTACTCACTTCCCATCTCTTCCCCGTCTTTTAATCTCAAATACAGTTCATACATACAGAACGTCACCTGAATGATGTTCATAACTGATGGCTGCTTGCTTTCTTAAGAATGCTTAAAAGATGCAGTGTTGGAAGAGAAAGCTGTCACCACCTGCTGACTTGTGCCCAAAGTCTCAGAGGCTGAAACTTCTGCTTTCATAAATGGGGAGGTCCAGCACAGAAGTGAATTGAAGAAGTGCCATAAAAGAGCTTATGAGCCTTTTAAAGACTTCCCAGGAGATATACACACACACATACATGTACACAAGATGTTCAGTGTGATTTCAGAGAAATGCTCAGAGACCTCATATGTCTCGAACACTGGGTAAGACCTCTGCTTCCAGACATTCTAAAATTTACTCTTGAATAATGCAACCCAGAGAGTGGTGTACTTGGACCAAATTACTTATATCCCTTATAGTAGTATTTCTGGCAAATTACCCCATCCGCTTTTGGCTTGCATAACACACAGTTACAAGAATTTCTTTTCTATCTATTGGTAGAGGTCCTCTTCCATCACATCCTGTATACAAAGACTATATAAATGCACATAATGTCTTACATATTATTTCATAGGGTTAACAGATACTTGGTGTCCAATGTAGAATAACATGGACTATGGGCTAACAATGTTCTCTAAAGAATAAAGTAGTTCTTTGTAAAGTAGACTGTTTATATATTTCATACACACGCTTTGTTTCCCAGTTATTCTCTCTTATCACTTAATAAATTCTTTTGATGTCTTTTCTATATCATTTGTACTAAAGTGAAACAAAGCAAGATGTTTTTGATTGCTCCATAGCTGGACAAAAGTGTTAGAATGGAAGCCTAGAGGCTGCTATGGTGGTAGCAGTCATAATGAAAATGAGAGAACCCCTAAATGGATGTGGTTTTCCTGCTTCAATTACCTGGAGATTGTTTTCCAGTGCTGACACCAGGATGTTCTGTATTTTGCTTTGGTGAAAGGAATGAGTGTTTCCTCTACAGTTTTAATTATAATTTTGTTTCCTCTAAAATGGCTATGTAATTTCATTCACCATTGAGTTAATACAAAGTGAACTCCTTGGCCTGGCCCTCCAGGCACTCCAACTGTTCTAACCTATCCCTGCCGCTCCATCACCTCCCCTTCTCCTACACATGGGCCTGTGCTGCCATCAAACTGCACAAACCTCTCTTCTCTCAAGTGCTGGGGAGTTTTCTAATCTCTGTGTCACTTTTCATTCTGCTGATTATGTCAGGAATTGGATTTTCTTAGATGCGATGCATATTAAATCTACTTTACATGTATAACATGCTTATATAGTTAGTAAATTTGACAAAAAATTATTAAATGATACCTAATGATGACTACATTATAAAATCATATATATATGCTTTTTCATATATATTCATGTCTTTCAACACTAACCTCACCCTCTCCATTCTCATAATACTTAAAATATGCTTGCTTTATGTTTTCCAGGCCATTGCATGTGGTGCTCTCTTTGCCTGGACTTCTCTCCTTCCTCCGTTCTTCTACTTGCTACCACTTCCCCATGTAATGACCCGATTTGGAGAAGACTTGTTTCTGCTTCTCTTATGGGTTCCCTTAGTACCCTATTCTAAGTTCTATTAATTCAGACTGCATTGTAACTCCCTGTTCATTGTCTTACTTGCTCATTGTGTCCCCAATGCATATACAGCACCTAACGTTTGGAAAGTACTCAAATAAATGAAAGTTGGTGACATTGAAATACATGTATAACTGGTTTAGAAGAGTTAAATGATCATTGTTATTGAAAGTCATAAAGATACTTACGCCTTTGACCCAGTAATCCAGGAGTCAAAAATTCAAATGCTTTCAGGGTCAAGCAGGTCATCTAAATGTACAATGTTGGCCTGGGGGAAGGCAATGGGAATACAGGTTACTGTACTTGCCTCACCTAAACACATTCAGATTTACACTTTTATAAATACTGTCGATACAAGCCAAACAAACCATAACCCCTGTCTCATTCAAAGAAACAATTCTGTAGAGGAAAATAATATTCATAATAATATTATTTGTGAATCTATCTGTAATAAGGAAAAAAATGAAGACAAATAGCTAGTAATAGGAATCTGATTAAATTAAATATAGATTGTATCCATTAAATATCATGTATTCTTTAACCTTAAAATAATCCCCCAGTTGTAATATATGAAAAATGCTTTCGTTATTGGAAATGGTGAAGGAATAACACAAAACCCTGTGTTTGCTGTAATTGCAACCATGTAAAAATGTACATCCTTGTTTAAAAAAAAAAGGATTATGCAAAATGAAGATAACTATGTTAGGGTGCTCAAAATAGAAATGATTTTTGTAAAGTTCAGCATTTAATAATGCCATCATTTTTCCAATCCTAGTCTCTGGAGAAAGCTTTGGCAATATCTCTTGGAGTCTTAGAAGATGATACCTAGCAAGCAGAACCAGGTTACTTTGGGTAAAAGCTGAAGAATATGAATTGTGGGCTGAGCTACAAATAACATTGTCATAGCAACCTCCAAAGATTTCATAGAAAAGGCATGACTTGGATTTCTCTTTTTTTTTTTTTAAGGAAAATGACTAACAAGATCCCTTTTAAAACAGTTCCGATGTAGTGCGGGATAAGATACAATAAGTTTGATAAAGAGTTTTGTTGAGAAATTGGGATAAACTGGCATAACCTTGAGATCAGAAGTGAGACTCCCTAGTGTAGCCTTAGCACATTATTTTGTGTGTGTATTGATTAGTTTTCAGTGACGTAACACTTATGTGATGCCAATCTGCCTTCCCTGCAGATAATATTTATTTAATAATAAAATATTAAGAACAATATAATAATTCTATAATGATAATAATGGTTATTGTTAGTAAAAAAGTTCAATTCTCCTTGTTAAGAGACATTTAATATATTTCTCTGATTCTTTATAAAGGCTTGATTATCTGTTCTCAGGGTTCTTCTGTGATACTATATATAACCTCCTGGAAACAGGACTGTGGAAATACTGATAGTATCAACGGAAATCATTGTAACTTCTTTGGAAAGGGCGTATTCCATCAGTCTCATTGCCTCATTTGTTAAGCTGAATCGCCATCCTCAGTGACAGATCTTTTCAGTGTCCAAACTTCCTGCAAGGATTTATGTATTAACCCCATTCTGTTTGAGTTTAGATCAGGAGTGTCCCTTAGGTTATTTTAGGAACCCAGGTTTCCTGTAGTTTGCAAAAGCTGGCCCAGCCCACTGGCAGAAAATCTGCTTGTGATAGCATAGTCCTGTGGTAACAACTTTGGTATCTTGCACAGATAAGCAGCCTTGATATAGGTCCATGTGGTTAAGGAGGAGACATTGTCAGTAATTACTTTTACGGGGGAAATTCTAGTTAGCAATTTTTTTCCAGTTCGAGGTAAACATGTAAATCTGGGCTTATCATAAATAGCAATATATCCAAAGTATCATTCTCAGACTACACACAAATTTTTGACTCTAGCTTTCTGTGTAACGTTAGAAAAACAAACAAACAAAAAAGCATAGTCAAATCACCTATTACCTCAAAATAAGGAGCTGTGTGGCAGCATCAGGAAGCATAATGAGTTAAGCCAGAATTAACAAGTAGCAGGGCTGAGTGTGAGACCCCTGCAGTTCAGGCCTTATCATTGAAACTGGCACCTGATTGCCCTTACAAGTAATACCTGTTCACTCAGTTCTTGAAACAATCAAATATATACCGTGAATATCATGGTTCTGCTAACACCTTTTGTATGTTTTCTGAAGCCACTGGTAGAACTAACCTTTTTAACCATCTGCTGAGGACAGAAGTCACGTTATAAGTCAAGTGGAACTTTGAGTTCTGTTTCCATTTCTAAACATTTGACCACAAAATTAAACCTCAGATTCTTAAAGAAGAATTCAGTCTTCTGGGTAAGTGGGATCTGTCCACTCGTTCATTCAACGTTTACTGAGCTGCTGCTTCATGTAGAATGTACAAGTGGGTTAAAAGATGTTTGAGGAGATTACTGTCTCGTTAGCCATCCAACTAATCATCACTCATGCTGAAGTTTTGAATCAGAAAAAAAAAAAGAGTTGAACCAATATTTGTTAAATTTTGCACACAAATAGCCCTAGGGAGCACAGAAGGGAAGACTTTTTCCATTGAAAAAATGTATGACTTTTCTGAATAAATTAATATGTATCTTAATCATCTATGTTTCAAATGAGGAAAAGATTAATGTAACAGAATCATTCTGTAAAACCCCTACTGCTTTGAATCCTATGAGAACTTGTTGCTAATTTGAGGCTTTCAAATTTAAAGTCATAAGATAAGTTGAGCAGTCAATAACCTTGAAATTTAGGAAAGTGACTGACATGGACTAGCCAGAACGTTTTTTGCAGTAATTTGATTTATAACTCTGCCCTAATCACTCTTAAAAATCAGCTAGACAGTAAAGAGTTCTCTACCTTCAAACCTCTTGATGAAGTTTTGCAGATTAATCTGAATGGGTTGAAAATTTGATGAAAGGATGGAGAGCATCTAAATTTAGTTTTTCTGGATAGCCACATGCAAAAGAATGAGACTAGACCACTATCTTATACCATACATAGATATCAACTCAAAATGGATTAGAGACTCCAATGTAAGATCTGAAACAATAAAACTCCTAGAAGAAAACATAAGCAGTATTCGCTTTGACTTTGGTTTTAGCAATATCTTTCTGCATATGCCTCCTCAGGCAAGGAGACAAAAGCGTAACTAAACAAATGGGACTATTATCAAACTAAAAAGCTTCTGTACAACAAAGGAAACATCAACAAAATGAAAACCTACCAAATGGGAGAAGATATTTGCAAATCATGTATCTAATATCCAAAATAGATAAAGAATTCAAGCAACTCAACAACAAAAAAGCTAACAATCCAATTAAAAAACGAGCAGAGAAACTGAATAGATATTTTTCCAAAGAAGGTATATAGATGGCCAACAGGCATGTGAAAAATGTTCAACATCACTAATTATCAGGGAAATGTAAATCAAAACCACAGGGAGATATCACTTCACACCCATTAGAATGGCTATTATCAAAAAGACAAGAAATAAGTGCTGGAGAGGAAGTGAAGAAAAGGGAACCCTTGTGCACTTTTGGTGGGAATGTAAATTAGTGCAGCCACTATGGTAAATCACATGGAGATTCCTCAAAAAATTAAGACTAGAACTATCATATGATGTAGCTATTCCACTTGTGGGTGTTTATCCAAGGAATACAAAAACACTAATCTGGGCTTCCCTGGTGGCGCAGTGGTTGAGAGTCCGCCTGCCGATGCAGGGGATGCGGGTTCGTGCCCCGGTCCGGGAAGATCCCACATGCCGCGGAGCGGCTAGGCCCGTGAGCCATGGCCGCTGAGCCTGCACGTCCGGAGCCTGTGCTCCGCAGCGGGAGAGGCCACAACAGTGAGAGGCCCGCGTACCGCAAGAAAAAAAAAAAAAAAACAAACAAAAACACTAATCTGAAAAGGTACATGCACCCCTGTGTTCATCACAGCATTATTTAGAATAGGCAAGATGTGGAGACAACCTAAGTGTTCACTGATGGATGAATGGATAAAGAAGATACACACACACTTACAATGGAATAATAGCCATAAAAAGATGAAATCTTGGCATTTGGGACAACATGGATGGACCTTGTGGGTATTATGTTAAGTGAAATAAACCAGATGGAGAAAGACCAATACCATATGATTTAACTCATATGTGGCATATAAAAACAAGCAAAACAAAATGAATGAAGACACCAAACTGAAACAAATAGATACAGAGAACAGAGTAGTGATGAGCAGAGGAGAAGGGGGTGGAGGGAGGGCAAGATGGGTAAAGGGGGTCAACAATATGATGACAGTTGACAACTAACCTTTTGGTGGTGAGCACACTGTAGTTTATATAAATGTCAAAATATTATATTATACACAGGAACCTTATGTGTTATAAACCCATGAAACTATAAATAAATAAAAATTTAATAAATAAATTTACTTTCATTAACTTATGAAACAGCAACATACTTTGCCCAATTTACTTAGCTTCAGAATTTTCATTTGTACAGTTTGAACCAGAAGAAGTACCTTTTTATTGGTTTATTTTTTTTTCTAAAATTCTAAGACTAAATTGTTATTACAATGTCTTCACAAAATTATTAATAGAATGCCTTCATAATTATCTCACGTAAATATTTAGATAAATAGCTATGTAATAGCTGAATTTTCTCAAACTGTTAAAATATTATTTCTAAAGGTATATTTCAGGTTAAGAAGGATTAAGCTGCAGAGATATAATGTTTAATGATATTTCTCAAGTGATAAGAACTTACTATCAGAAGCATGTAATATATTAGTACCCTCATTATGGAGTTCAGATTCTCTCTTCAGCAGAAAATGCTCAGGGCATATGTGAGTGATGATAATTTTTTTTTCTATGCCTATATTCTTATAGCATTTCTTATCATGATGTCATTGTGTAACTGCATTTAAAGTGGGCTCTTAGGGACTTCCCTGGTGGCGCAGTGGTTAAGAATCCACCTGTCGGGGCTTC
Source organism: Hyperoodon ampullatus (assembly GCF_949752795.1). Taxonomy (NCBI): domain Eukaryota; kingdom Metazoa; phylum Chordata; class Mammalia; order Artiodactyla; family Ziphiidae; genus Hyperoodon; species Hyperoodon ampullatus. The sequence continues at coordinate 139,249,272 of NC_136915.1, forward strand.
CCTGGTGGCACAGTGGTTGAGAGTCCGCCTGCCGATGCAGGGGACATGGGTTCGTGCCCCGGTCCGGGAAGATCCCACATGCCGGGGAGCGGCTGGGCCCGTGAGCCATGGCTGCTGAGCCTGCGCGTCCGGAGCTTGTGCTCCACAATGGGAGAGGCCACAGCAGTGAGAGGCCCGCGTACAGCAAAAAAAAAAAAAAAAAAAAGAATCCACCTGTCAATGCGGGGGACACAGGTTCGAGCCCTGGTCCGGGAGGATCCCACATGCCGCGGAGCAACTAAGCCCATGCACCACAACTACTGAGCCCGTGTGCCACAACTACTGAAGCCCACGTGCCTAGAGCCCGTGCTCTGCAACAAGAGAAGGCACCGCAATGAGAATCCCGCACACCACAACGAACAGTAACCCCCACTCCCCGCAACTAGAGAAAGTCCACGTGCAGCAACGAAGACCCAACACAGCCAAAAATAAATAAATTTAAAAAAAAGATGATTCTTTAATAAATCAATCAATCAATCAATAAAGTGTGCTCTTAAGCATTTGCCAATTAAAGAAACTCAACATAAAGACCCAAAGACCCCATCTGAGTTTGCTAAGTGATGCAGTGTTAATAAAACTGTGGCTTATTGGAATCTAGTGTGTTACAGGATTTTTTGCACACTTAGCTCTTCAACTGATTTGGTTTGGATTCTAGTCAAATTACTTGGTATCTTGGTTAAGTGGGCTTGTGAAAAATACCTGATGTATACAACCACTTCCTATGGAGCTAATAGCTATGTGTTTGCTAAGTATTTTGTGAGAAGAAAAGATCAGAGAGCAAAGAAAGCTGGATTTCCTTAAAAGCACTGAACTGTAACATGTATGTAAAGACTGGGTAATTACTGGGCAGAAACAGGCCTGCCAGTAAAAGCCAAATATATGCAGCTCCCTTCTTTTGCTGAAAATCTGTCCTAGTTTCATGTTAAATTATATATTAAAAGAATACTGCATTTTTCTATAATGATGTTTTTATAATATAGAGGGTGTTTCTGACCAAAGACTCTACATCCACAATATATGATAAAAGCAAAGGTATAATGATAAAATATCATACTTAACTCATTTAAGTAGTAAAGTATATTCTAAACCTCATAATGGACAAATACAGTCACTGTGAGGTGGTTCTATAAGTCTCTAATATATTTTAAAAAGGTATATATCATGTTCAAACCAATTTCTACTATATCTTAAATTATAACTATGTAAAATGAACACATTAACTTTAATGACCACTTATTTACACTAATATAAGTCTGTTCCCCAACAAGAAAGATGTACATATGTATATGGGTGTTTGTATGAGTTAGATAACTGGCATCTTTTAAAAAACTGTTCAAGCAAGTTTGAAGTAATGAATTTTCATGTAGCATGAGGAGGTAATCAAAATCATTCTCCCATATTTCCTTAATTCTAAGGTGCCATATGTTGTATATGTCCTTAAGTTAGTGAAACTTTTTTTGGAAAGAGAAAGCAAGTACACCAAATGCACACATTAGAAGGAAAATTCTGGTTTTATAAATTTTATAATGAAAAAAAGAAAATGGAGTACATATTTTTATTTACCTTAGACTTAAATTTGAATTTAAGCTTAATTTCTACAGTAACCTTTAGAAATTTTTATTATGCAGTCTTTCTTGATGATAATTTGTAATTTGCTATGATTGATTTAGAATTTCCAAATTTCCATCCATTTTTAGAATTCAAAATTTTGGCTAAAACCATCAATTATTGGAAATCCTCTCAATGTAGACTGTGCATGAGGCCAGTACCTGAGCTGATCCTCTAGGGAGCTTCATGGAGAGTATAATAAGGGGAGCCCTTGTTGAGTAATTTATAGTTGATTAACATCATCATGAATTGCTCCCAACTTTATTCATGATTCTGAACACTTGAGATAATTGAAATACCAAAAGAACGAGTATAAAGCTATTAGGACGAGTGGCTACTTGAGCCTACTCACAGTCTCTTTGAGGCAGAGGCTCATTTTGTGCATAAGTGTAAAGAAATATATTTTTGGAAAAATAATTCTAGTTCCAGTTAGAAGATGGTGAACTCAGAGATTTCATTTATCACTGCTCAAAGTGTTTAGAGCCATTGAAAACATTTCCCCCTAGACATTGACATGATGGACTTATTTTAATCAGCAATTACAAAAGTTGACCAAGTGCCAGGCATCAGTGAGTAGATTATTGGGCAAAAATCAGTTTTTCCCCCTTGTACAAAACCTGGATGCATCCTGTCCAAGGACAGACTTAAACAGGCAAGGGAAAGTTTATTGAAAACGATTGCAATTGGAGAGAGAGATCGGACTAAACTCTGCTGAAACAAAAGGTGGGACAGTTTATCAATTCTGGAGTGAGCTAGTGGACTGGTACTGGAGGACATTAGGAGGAGACTGGTTAATGTGATTAGGCCATCTGTGTTTGCTAATCAGCACTTATTGAAGTTAGACTCTTGCCCTCCCACAGAGAATGCGGTGCTATCTTTCTTGATGATTACATTTCGAAAAATGGCTCCCATGTCCGTGAGAAAGACATTCCTGGGTTGTAAATCTGGCAAGATTACTAGAAGAAGATTTACGTGTCAAAGGGGTGAAAAAAGAATTTGCATGTTTTTTAGAGTAAATGTTCTAAATAAGGGGAGGTCAAGGGCCTATAAGTCAGGAAGAAACCTGTCTAAAGTTTTATTAAGCTGAAAGGAATGTTAAGGCTGTCTTGGTCAATCTAAACCTTGAACACAGGTAAAGATGTTTGCCAACTCTAGAGAAAAGCCTACAAGTATGGCAAGCTCCTTTACCTTTAATCTCCCATCCTCCCTAATCTGATTTAGATATTTCCCTTGTGTTGTCACAGGCTTACCAATATCACAGAATTTATCGGGTCAAATTGCAATTTTTTATCTGTTTACTACTCTTGACACTAGACTGTAAGGTACCTGAGAACAGGGATCCTGTTTACATTTGTAACCACAGGACCTACTGTAATTCCCCTTACCTCAATTAATGCCTGCTAAAATAAACTGAATTCTAAAAAATTAACAGAAAAGTAGCTGAGATAGGAAATAAGAATGTGGGAATTACAAAAAAATTAAGAGCCTTTAGTTTAGTAAAATGAAGATGGTAAGGGAATATGATCAGAAGCCATATATTCCTAGAAGGTATGAAATTTTCTAGTAAATCCTAGAAAACTAGAAGTTGGCCACACCCAGTGGAGATAGGAAAGAGGGCTCATATTTAATGTACACTATATGGTAGACACTATGTTAGCATATCAAATTTAATCCTTTATCTGTGAAGAAAGCACTGCAGGGCTTCCCTGGTGGCGCAGTGGTTGAGAGTCCGCCTGCCGATGCAGGGGATGCGGGTTCGTGCCCCGGTTTGGGAAGATCCCACATGCCGCGGAGCACCTGGGCCCGTGAGCCATGGCCGCTGAGCCTGCGCGTCCGGAGCCTGTGCTCTGCAACGGGAGAGGCCACAACAGTGAGAGGCCTGCGTACCGGAAAAAAAAAAAAAAAAAAAGAAAGCACTGCAAACCCTATTTTTTTATAAGTAAGAAAACTGATACCTGGAGTGGCCATATACCACCTACAGAACAGTGAACCAAGATTTAAACACTCACCTTTATGACCCCAAAGCTATTAAATTTGGCTGCCTTAAACATAAATTATAATAGTTTAAGTTTAGGAGAGAAAAATGATCAATACTTTTAACTTTGCATATGAGATGATATCCCTAAGAAGGGATCACCCTCAAAATATAAATAGAATCAATAAGTATCAGATGTGTCTTTAAATACTAGAGACAAGCAAGGTTGTAAAGAAAACTGGTGATGTTTGGGGGTACCTTCCAAAACTTTTGAAGGTGGTGTCACCACAAGGAGACTCTGTCTCTTGGTAGCACCATCAGCTCTGCTTCTGGATTGGATGGATTTTGAGATGACATTAGAAGTGCTCTTCTCTTAGAGTTAGGACATTCTCGGATTCTTTAGTAATGAAATACCTTTGATTCTTTGCTTTATCACCAAAAAAGATGGTTTAAAGGAACAACCTTTTTGTTTTTCCAGATACACACTGGGAATGCTATTTACTAACTCTCACTACATGCTAGAGATATGATGGTAGTCCCCTTATATATCGCAGTATACTGTACAGAAAATATTAAGGCTACTGGCATCAGTCCCATATGGTTAAATAAGCTATTTAAAGGAGGATATTCCTGAACTGGAGAGGGATGTCTGGGACAAGAGCAAGCAGGATGAGGATTTAATCAACAATTTAGTTTTCTCTGGAAGCCTGATAAAATTCAAATACCCATGTCTCGCTTACATGGGACTTATTTTTCAACATAATATGGCTTGACAATTTTTCTTAAGAATTTGGGATGAGAAGGAAAAACATAATAATTTAATCTAGTCAATAAAAGGAATATTGATGTTCCTCATATTTCTTTGAAGTCCTTTGGTAAATTTCTTGACTTGTCATCTGACTGACTTTTACCCTTTTCTAGAAAAAAAGCATACCGGGCAGAAGTAAGACCTAGTGCTTTTTAGTGTGCTCTTGGCATTCTTCTGGAAAACATCGTTCTATCACTTATATTCCTGTCGAACTGTAAGTTGAAATGAAGAACCCTCTTACCCAGCCTCTTACACAAAAGTATCACGATATTCTTCAAAAGACCCTATCCAAACAGACACATTTTAAATAATTATTAGTTCATCATCATGACCCAACAAGACTGCAAGGTTGCTTAGCAACAGAATCAGGCACTCTTAACAGGAACATGCATGGGAACAATGGTGAAAAGTGATGGAGATGTTACAAAGGCAAATTTTTTGAATTAAATCTTTGTGAAAAGACATCACGGGGAAAATGAGTTTTTTAACCTAAGAATTGTTTCCTGAGATTGATACATTATTTCATAGCTAAACATCAACCACTTTCCATAGAATAGATAGAACAATGGAACTTTTAGTCTTTACATAATTTAGGGCACTTACAAAACATTATTTATCAGTGTTAGCTTGAAAATGAATAATATTTCTGTGTTGTCCCGTTATCTTTAAAACTGTATAGATATATAAAGAAAGGAAGTTACTTACAAAAATAAATACTGCAAATGTATTTGATTAACGATGTTCTATTTTTATGTCATACATAATTAGACTATAAAAAATTGTATTCTTTTAAATTTGAACAAGATATAAGTATATATATATGTATACATACATACACTCAAACATGCATTATCTATCTAATTCCCATTTCCAGTGGAAAAAAAAAGAAAAGAAAAGAAAAAGCCTGCAAAGCATTGTCTCTTTGGGACTCCTAGATTGACTAATTTTTGACTAGTTTGACTAAATGGGCTGATTTTATACTACAATACCTGTAAAGGCACTAACTTGCTTCTATTAGTAAATGGAAGAAAATCCAGTACATATGGGCTCTGTTGATGCAATATGTAAACACCCAGCAAGTTCAAAGAGTAAGCTCAACATCCTGGCCGAAGACCTCAACTTTGACCCTAGTCCCATCTCTGGCTTGGACAATTCACTTAACCACCATAGACCTCATATTCCTCATCTATAAAAGGAGGCCTCCAAGATTATTTTCAGCTCTAAAATTCCTAAAGTTCATATCCATCAACTCTAAGTAGCATCACTCTTTTTTCTCACAGAAGAATTGTTTGTTTTAGTGCATTGGTTATTTGACTACTGTCTTTATGTAAATACTAGAAGTAGCAGGCTTGTTCGCCAATACATTCAGGTATCAGGCAGAAAATTTTCAATACTGGGTTTTTGTTTGTTTCTTTCTTCATGGCTGATTGCATGTTGCAGAGCTGATTTTTAGTTTCTGGAAGTTAAAAACATGCAGGTGTAGATATAATATGCTGCAGCCATTTATATCACCAGCCATAATGTTTTAAAACAACTGGCTTTTTTGCATAGTCTTTAGAAGAGGGTTAGATGAGCACTTCTGTTTTCCTTTTCTTGAGAAGTTTTATAAAAACACCAAAAGGTCATCTTTAAAATGTCAGACAAGATTAACAACAAAATCTTGGAAGACAGCCAGTCCACCAAGGAAACAAACCCAAAGGACTCTTTACAGATGCAAATCTTAAATAAGCAACAGAACCTGAGAGTGGGGTGAGGGCAGGGGAGAGAAATACTTTGTAGCAAAGAAATACATTCAAGAGATGCCTCGTGGCCTTGAACTGTTGGAAAGGAGTAGCAGTAAACAAACCTGGCCCCCAGCAATTGCTAAAAGGGCACATTCATTAGGAAGTTGGAAGCAAGAAGTCTAAGATCATGAGTCAGAGAAGCAGAATCATGAGCCACACCCACACTGGGTTCTATATGCTATTGTTAAAACAAAGAGAAGTTGATGTAAATATTTTAATTGCAAGGAATTGAAAAAGTGGTTATTAGTTCCACTAGTTGATGCCAGGCCAGGTTTCTGATTATACAACTGAGGATGTAGCTCTATAGTGCTGACAGCTGAGTAGTAGAGAAGATGCAGTTTTCTTCCCACAAAAATACCACTTCTCCTACTAACAATTCTAAAGGGAGAGAAAGCCTTTAACAGAGAACACATTAAAGGAGAGTCACAGTTATTTAAACCAGAAACTTAAATATTGATGGAAGAAGCAAGTAGGTTTAGGAAGAGAGCAAGCTACAGAAATTGATAAAAGCTTTGCCCTTTTAGTTGAAATTTTTAAAATTATAAACAGAAATGGAGAATTCTCTGCCATTTGTATTTTATCCAGTATTCAACTAAGTGGCCTATTAGTTTAGTAGGATGAAAAGTATCTTGCTGGCAAATGTGGAAACTAATACTGAAACAAAAATATAAGGCAGAGACATATTTTTGTAGCAAAGGATTTCACCAGCTTTGTCAGGGTTGACACAAGAATCATATTATAGTTATACTTAATATAAATGTTAGATTATGTAATACATAAATGTATATTCAGTAGAAATAGTCAATAAATTGTACATAATGTACTACAGTAGTAAATGTTAGGTTCTTTTCAATGAATACTTTATAGTGTTTTTGCAATCTTTATAAAGAGCCTGGTTTTTAAATAAATACTATTTCAAATTTGGGGAATGAGAAGTTTAAAATAAGATGAACCAGATTTCTACAATCCATTTTCTGATGCTCAAAGTGGGCAGACTACAAAATGGAGCATGGCTGAGGCCATGTGGTCATCTGTGTGTTCCTTGCACTGTTTGAATTTTGTTATACATCCGTAATATGCAGGGGCACAAATCACTCATAGGTTATGCTTTTTAGGCAAACTTTTACACACGAATAACAACTAATTAGAATAGACCTTAGCAAAACCATGATGTTTGCTTGTTTCATCAAGCTCCACTTTCTGAGTTTCCCCTGTGAGTCTATTTATTGCTCTGTCTTCTCTATTCCCTAATACCCTCTGCAGAACACTTATGCCCTCAAGTTCTCTTCCCTCTTGCACATCATCAAAACTTGCTTTTGGATCATTCAGGCTGAGGTAAAAATGACTACGATCTTAAAGCACAACCAGTATTTGAATTTTAATGGGAAAAAAAGATTTAAGCTAAAGGGATGAGATTGCGAGATAAAAGGATGAGAGTTGAGTGCCAACCATCAGTTAGTAGATGAGAAGACATTTTTAGGCATCAAAACTTTTCCGCATCTCTAGTCATATTACTAATTCTGCAAGCTATATAGTTGGAGAGATGTAATCATATGAAAGGCTCAAGATACCAGAAAATAGAAACCAAAACTATTTCTTCTTAGTTCATAACTAGGGTGTAGGTTTACTAAAGAGGACATTAAAATTGCTCCCTGTTTCCTGAACCCAATCCATCCAGCAAGGGAAAGGAGTTGAATAATGTGGCATTTGAGTTGGTTCATGGCAGGGCGAATTTAGAGTGGAATTACAGATGTAAAATGGATATCAGGATGTTATTGGTGTGTATGTGTCCATTGTGTATGTGTATAGAAGCCACCTCTGTCATCTAGGAAAAGACATTTAAATCTTCCAGAGTTATTAATTTACTGAGAAGAAACGATAAACTTCAGCATCATTTTGTTGCTAAATTGGGTCCTATTTGAAGGATGAATCAATAACAATGATTTCCTTGAAAGGTCTCTCAAGGCTATTGATTTTTTTATGGCCCTGGTATGCAAGGGGTTTGTTCTGAAAGGACACAAACAGGTAATTCTCTCCTTCAAGAATTTTGATCGTAGGAGTTGAGCAAAAACTACAGTATGATAGAAAGCAGTTAGTTTTCCTTGTCTCATATACAGAGTTAAAATTAGAAAGTGAAAAGACCCTATGTTTTATCATTTTATATTTAACACTTATCTACATAAGTGTTAAAACAAATTGATCTTACTACCCATTATGATTATTAAGGTACCAAAAAAAATTCACTTTGAAAACGTGTCCTGAATATGGATACATTTTGTATTCAGAATCACATGGAAAAAGAAGCCTCTTAACTTACATGGGCCAGTGTCCCATAGTTATTGATCATTATTCATGGGAAATAAATTAATTTTCTAACATTCCATCATTTGCTACTTTTTTAACAAAAGAGGGATTTTATTGTTCAGCACAGGGAAATATAGCCATCATTTTATAATAATTAAATGTAGTATAATCTATAACAATATTGAATCACTATGTTGTACACCTGAAACTAATATAATATCATAAATCATCTATACATCAATAAAAAAGGTATTTTAGTTTTCTTATCAGCTGTTCTGTTCTTTGATTCTAAGGAAGTCAGATCCTTGATTTGCCTGATGATTATGAATATGAAAAAAGTGTTCTCTACAGAACAGTAGCTCTTAATCAAAAAAAGGCTGGCTCTAACATATTCTACAAAGAAGAGTGTGCCAAGATATAGCAATCCTTTTTGATTTTTTTGAAGTTTAAACAAATAGTGTACTCTGCATGAATTTTATCTTTCAACTAAATCATTCTAATGTGGAATTTATGATGCTATAGTACTAGTTTACGAAGAAAGTGGAGTAGGCTTCACATATCTCCATATCTTATATTGATGGCATTTAAATACTAATACCAAACTGTTACTGTTTCATAAACTAGGAGGAAATTGCGCTGATAACAAGCAGGAGAAGCTGGCAGAAACAATAGATTTTCCACTCTTTGCTTTCTATTGTTTGTAAGCCTAATTACCCTAGTTGATCAGTTAATGACAACACATGACAAAATTTTCCTGACTGCTAATTAATTAGCTCTAATTTCACCAGCTTTGTTACTGCTAAGGCTTCCACTAATTCTGTGTGTGAATGTCTTCTTACCCTACTCATCCTGTTTTCCTCTTTGAGCTTCCTCATATGTAGAGAACCCATTTGATTGACTTAAGAGTCAGAAGATACTTATAATCAGAGAAAAAACAAAAAAGAATGACTATAATGCCAACTAGTATAACTATTAATTAGAAATTATGTTTTGAGGATTTTCAGACAGAAGAGGGGTAGAAATGATAATAGTTTAGTTTTAGGAAAGCTGTAGTACACAAATAGAACCCCAAATCACACCACAGATAATTTTCCAGGAATTTAATATATCTGATATACACTCAATTTGTGCCCATGAATGGTGAGCAACTGGAAGTAAAGGAGAATCACATAGTTACATTTCTGGACAAATCAGGTTATCAGAATGATGCAATAATGACAGTTTACCTCAGTCACTTCTTAGGCTTTCTTATTTACTATGCTAAATGTTAAATGAGATTCCTGAGTAAAAGCATTACAATGACTTCAGCATTGTGGGACATGAAACACAGTGAGAACTCAGAGCAGGGAAGGAAATAAGTCAGGTAAGCAGGAAAAAGAATTGAAAGAGCTGAAAGATGTATTACTTGGCTGTCAGGTGTTAGGAGAGTTTATTTGTGCTTTTTCTGAATCTTCATAACGCTCTTGTCAGAATGGTAGTAACATACCCATGTTTTTAGATGAGCGACCTTTAACTGTAGGTTGCACTTGATTGTCTGCCAGGTTTTCAAGTCTGTGATGGGGACAGTAATGTCAGAAATTTCAATCCCAGTCAAATCAAGAGCTGGTAGAAACACCATTAAGGAAGTGCATAGTTTTGACCCAAATTTTACCACATTAAAATGTTGTTCTTTCTTCTCCAGAATGATAGTCTGTATTTCAAGAAGAATTCTAATTCTTGCCCCATAACAATTTCTCTGAGTTCTTTGTGCCAACTAAAGCCTTTGATTGATTTTCATATTAGCAAAGCCCTGGAATTCTATGCAAAATGCTATGAATAGTTATCTACCTATCTAATTATTTTTAGCAAAAGGATGCAGAGCCGTTATCAGATTCTCAAAACTCAATCAGATTATCTAAGAGTTTACATTAAATGAGGTAATGAATGCCCTTTCTGGATCCAAACATTATAATATTTTTAATCCTTACCGTGGTCCCTGAAATGTCTATTATCTCTAATTATCAGTAAGGGAACTGAGGTGTAGTAAAGTCTAAGTAAGTGAGAGGTCTGGAATTCAAATCCAGGTCAGTTTCAGTCTTGAACACTGTAAGGCCAACTAGCCCGAGGCAGGGGAACGCAATCAGATTCACAGGTTGCATCAGACCGAAACTCTCCGGACCACCCAGTTCCAGAAACCGACCTGGAGACATTCCGGACCACCCAGTTCCAGGAACTGACCTGGGGGCTTTCCACCCGGCCGAGCCTTCCTGCCTTTCGAGGGGCGGGACTAGCGGTCCCAAGACTGATGTAACCGGCACCACATATTGCCAGGATACCCGAAGAGACCACCAAATAAGGAATACCCTGCACCCCCCAGGTTCACCACACCCCTTTGCCTTCTTCCCCTATAAAATCTTGCCCAACCCTCGCCCGGGTGCGACTTCTCTGGCCCCTTTCTCTCGGACCGGTGAACCTCTCCCGGGAGCGCCCCCTAATAAAGCTCACTTGAAGCTTTCCTCTGTTTCGTGATGCCTTTTGTTAAGATCCGATCTTACAAACACCACTAATTCTATAGCCTACACTGCATTCTATACTCTCACTGTAGATAATAAATGTTCATTTATTTCCTTTACCCCAGTTGGGGACAAAGAACATGGGTGTGTGAAAGTACAGATTAGTTTTAATATAAATGATATAACAATAATGCTAGTCAGCAGTTACGGAATATTCATATTGTGCTAGGAGTTGAGCATTAAGTACTTTACAGGCATTCTTTTATTTAAAATCTCATATATATAATACCTAACTTAGGAAGTAGGTAATATAAATGTGCCAAGGTGATTGAAATAACGTGGTCATGTACAGGCAATGAAACTGGGAAAGAGTTTTCTGGGCTGATGGTTGAATTTTGGCCAAGACATTAAGGGGAGAAGAGATGAGCACTGGTGGGGAGACTGAAAACTTATTCATCGTAGGGAGAAAGCACTGGTGGAAGCATTGTACTGCTTGCTTAAGAACTCTTACCCTCATAACCCGAAAACTGAGGTTTTGCTGAAAGCTGAAGGCAGATTTCTTGCAGTGTGAAAAAGAATTCACTGATATCTCTTCATCTCTTCACGTTTGAACACGACTGTTTTGTAGATTTGTTGAAATGACTCAAGTTCTCTTTCAGATCTGGACTAAATGTCTGTATCACAGCATTAGGGCCCATGGAGCAGCATTTGCAAGCCCATACTCACCTCCCCCCTTTTTAGTGTTTTGCACTCTGGAAAAGCAAACAGCAGCAACAACAATATCTTATTTCCTTTTATCTATAGTTATTATTAATCTTGTCAGGAAATACAATTTGATATATTTATCCTAAAATATAAATGAGATTTTTCCAGTTTTATTGAGATTTAATTGATTTCTATCTGTCCAAGGTGTACAATGTGATGATTGATATATATATATATATATATATATATATATATATATATATATATATATAGTGTGAAATGACTACCACAATAAGTTTAGTTAACCTTAATTCACATAATTACAAATTTTATTTTTGTGATGAGAACTTTCAAGATCTACTCTCTTAGCAACTTTCAAACATAAAATACGGTATTGTTAACTGCAGTGACCAAGCTGTACATGACATCACCGTTACTCACTTATCTTATAACTAGAAGTTTTTATCTTTTGATCATCTTCACTCATTTTCCTCACCTCCAACCCCCAGCTCTGGCAACCATCATTCCATCCTTTCTATCATGAGTTCAGTATTTTAGATTTCACATATGAGATCCTAAAGTATTTATCTTTCTCTGTCTGACATTTCATTTAGCTTAATGCCCCCCAAATCCACCCATGTGGTCACAAATAGCCAGATTTCCTTCTTTATCATGGCTGAATAATCGTAGGTTGTATGCACCCCATTTTCTTCATCCATTTATCCACAAAAAAACACTGAGGTTGTTTCCATGTCTTGGCTACTGTATTGGGTTGGCCAGAAAGTTCATACAGTTAATGAATACACTGTTCAATAAAACTTGGTGAAAATGAAAAATGTGTCTTTTATTTTTACTTAAAATAAATCTTTGATAAAGCCAGCTAGGCATCCCTTTGAGTAATGACTTATATCACACTGAAATATTTTAAACATATGAACAGTAATAGCTTAAATGACAAATGTTACTAATATTGACACAATTGATCAAGAAGAATATGTTAGAATATGTTAAAACGCAGATGGACAGTGAAAGAACAAATATAACTTTTAACTAAATATTGTCTTGATATTTAGACCATTGGTTAAGAACATGATAACAGGTTTCATCCATTTCAAGAAAGCAGAATATTTGCAGATCACTTAACATTTACTAGGTATGTTCTCAGTCTGGAAGGATATATTTCATTTACATGTGTCATTTAATTTAACCCCATCCCTCTGTAATAGATAGTGTTATCCTTATTTGCAGATAGGAAACAGGCTCAGAAAGATTAAGAATGTTACCTAATTCTAGTAAGTAGACAAACCTAAACTGATCTAATTCCAGGGCAAAGCTCTTTCTGACACATCAGTGTGGGTCTTTATCTCTTTGAGAATTGTTGAACATTAAAAGCCTTCTTCCAGGTAAATGCGTAAAGAAACAACATGAGCAATGATATAACAATACAAGTCTCACTAAATAATTAGTGTGTTTGGCCTTGCTTTTGCTGACAGATCTTTTGCAAAATTGCTTTTCTCTGAGATAGTGGACTTCAAATATTTTCTTTGAAGACTTTCCTAAATTATACCTATCAGAAAGCTACTTTGCTTTAAGGCTAAAGAAAAATGAAAGCTTATTTAACTACACTTAGGTGCCACGGTCATACTATGGACTCTATACCTGCCAGGATTCACGCTAAGATAGGGTGGCTCTGCAAACTGTCCATAGTACTGTGATTTCTTTCTGATACTTTGAAGTAGAAATAATTTAATAACTATTCACAAAAGAGAGAAACACTGTTTCTTGGTCCTCAGTATCATACTGCTGTAGGCTAATTCTTTCTCTCTTCTGTTGCCCCTTAGTATAGAGAGTGTGTTTTGGGGACCCTCCTTCACGATCTTCTCCTTTCCAAGAGCATCTTACATAAATCCAGGACTTCTCAAGCAGCCAGTTTTGCCAGATGGTCTTAGGGTTGGTTGTATCCATATATGTATAATCTTGAACTTCTCAAGTAAGGTCCTTATAGAGCATAATGGTTAAGAGAATTGGTGCTGATACCAGACCTGAGTCCAAATACTGCCTATGCCCCTAACTAGCTGTGTAACCTTGGAGAAGTAACTTAAGCCCCTTAAAGGGATTAGATTTCTCACCCGGAAAATGGTATAATAAATGCATCTACCCCATATGGTTAGTGTGTAAATTAATGTAACTTGAGATAGTGCATGTTAAGCATTAGCACAGTGCCTATCTCTTGTTAGTAATACCTGCTTTTATTATTAATTATTCTCTTTATATTCCCAGTTTCAGCTAGGTGCCTAACATATAATAGTTGTTCAGCAAATATTTACTGGATTGAACTAGCTCTGAAATTTAAGCATTGGGTCAACAGCAAAGTAGTCACCCCACCATCATTTCTCCCACAGAAAGGGAGAATAGATGGAAGCCAGCCATCATACTTTCTTTTCTTATTCTAAACTTCCCATCCAGGCCCAGCAATAAAATAATCTTCCTGAACCCCAACAATTTCGAGAATTTTTCAAATCACACTATTTGAAAATAGTTGGGTTTCCCTAATCTAATATGTCCCAGGACCCCAAGGTCACCAAGCTTATATTAATGAAGTCTAGTTAAGATAAATGATTACAGTTAGTAAACCAACTGCTTATGAGCTCATTGGGCTTTTTAAAATTTACTATCTGCACTTCATAGAGACACAAGTAGTTTGCTTTTGTAGGACACTCAACAGTCAAAGTAGTCTTTCAAAAAGCACAAATCAGATGCTATTATTGCACTGCTTCTAATCTCTAAAGGCTATCTATTGTAAAGAGATTAAAATTTCAACTACTTAGCCAGGCTCACAGGGACCATGTGGTCTAGTCACTTACTACATCTTTCCCTGACCTTCATGGGGTTCAAGGCACAGTTGTCTTTTTCAATCCCTCAGATGCAACAAGCTCTACTTCTTGCTCTCCCAGCTTTAGATTGGCTAATCCTTCTACCCAGACCAATTTCCCTCTGATCACTAAGGCCTCGGTTCAAACGCCACCACTACTATCTTGACCAAAGAGATCTGCCTCCTCACTGCCTCTCCATCCCATTGTCCAGTCGTATTTCTGTCACTGTACAAAGTTTATTTACATGTTTACTCTGTCTTCCTCCACCACTGGACATTTGCTTAAGAGCAAGGACTTTGTAATTTTTTGCTCACCACTGAATCTTCCAAAGCTTGCAGGAGACACTGGCACATAGAAGGTGTGGAGGAAATGTGTGTCTAATAAATGAATAAATATGTGAATGAAAAAATACTGTGAAACACTAACACAAGAATATTCTTCTTTCAAAAGAATAATGAAAAATAATTTCATTCAATAAGAGCCAATCTTAGTTACTGATACATGACTTAGTAGTTCCCATTCAATTTAAAATGTTCCATTTTTTTTCTGATACTTCACAGGTCATTAATTAAATGTTGCTCGCCTTTAAGGCCAATCTGTGAGACATTATTTAACTTGTCTACTCTAAAGTTCCGGCATTAACTCAGGCGGGGCTTCACCAAGTACTGATCATGTGACCTTGGCCTCTCATTGCCTCAGTTTTCTCATTTGTAACATGGGTATAATAGTAGGCTTATTTCATAGGCCTATGAGGAGGAAAACCTCATATATATATGTGTGTATATATATATATGTATTTAAACAGTGTCTTAGAATAGTGTCTGGCACATGATAAGCATTATAGAGTATTGACTGCTGCTACTAGTACTGTTATTATGAGAACTAACTGTTGAGAATAATCCTTCATATACTGGTTTATTCCACTGAAGAAAAAGGAAACTAATAGAATATTAGAAATCAGATTAAACACAGAAAGCCAGTAAAATATACCAAGACAGAAGATGATGAGAGTGTAAAAGCATAGAAGAAAAAAAACGGTTTTTGTTTTTCTTTTTCTTTTTTAAAGAAGGAAAAAGCCTAGAAATAGGACAAAAACTATTCATTGGCTATACTGACATGGAGATCGCTGGTGACCTTCATAAGTAAAATTTCAGGACAGTGGGCAAAGCGATTACAGTGAGAGAAGTCAGATGGATGTAAATTATAGAGTAAATGGGACATGAGGAAATGGAAACAGTATATGAAGATAACAATTTTGAAAAGTTCAGACAGGAATTGGCTAAAGAAGATATGCAGGGATTAGGGGAGGAGGGAGGCTTTCATGTTACACGTATAGTTTTTAACATTTTAAGTTGGAGTTACTAGTCTAGAATGAGGTTGAATTTTGGCAAGAATCATTCATAAGGAGTAGATGGGTTGTAGAAAATGCAGTGCTGTGAAGTACTTGAGAAGATGAGAGAAAATGAAATGCTATCTGTAGTGCTCGTGGCCTTTTAACTTTAAGTCCTGTAGTAAAAGGGAATACAAAGATCAACGCAAATGCTAATGAATTAATGGATTTGGCAGTGGACTATTTACTGACTTCTGTGTTCTTAATGAGCTATGAAGCACCTCACCAGCTCAGAGTGCAGGAAGTAGAGAGGATGGAGGGACATTTGAGGAGGGCAGGTAAAGCTTCTCAGAAAATAGTCCTTAAGGAGAATTAGAAAGAACGTACTGTAAGTCAGAGCAATATTTCCAGTCTTGAAAATCCATTTGAAGTTGGTGATTATTAATTTATTGGAATACCAATTTGCCCTGCCACATGATTTTTCTCCAGCTACCTGGATATAAGTTACACAGAGGCAGAAAAGAGTGAGAGATAACAATCGAGGGAAAATACAATTAGTATTTTTTTTACCTTCTTCCACTTCCCCGCTCCAACTCTGGGGAGCCTTCATGGACATGGCTGCCCTCCCAGCCTCCAGCAGCACTCTGTTATCAAAGAATCCAAAGAAATGGAACATAGGTTTCCAACTTATTAATTTAGCAAAATCAAAAATTATATATAATGTCTTCTGTTGGCAAAGATTCTTGCAATATAATTTGGTTCCATCTTTTTTTTTTTTTTTTTTTTTTTTTTTTTTTTTTTTTTTTTTTTTTTTTTTTTGTGGTATGCGGGCCTCTCACTGTTGTGGCCTCTCCCGTTGCGGAGCACAGGCTCCGGATGCGCAGGCTCAGCAGCCATGGCTCACGGGCCCAGCCGCTCCGCGGCATATGGGATCCTCCCAGACCGGGGCACGAACCCGTATCCCCTGCATCGGCAGGCGGACTCTCAACCACTGCGCCACCAGGGAGGCCCTGGTTCCATCTTTTGACAAGTAATTTGGCAATGTCTAGCAAGATAAAAATGTTAATAGCTTTTTACACATTAATTCTAATTCTGGAAGCTTATGCCAATAAATAATTTATAATCCAGAAAATTATTATATAAAGATGCTCATTGTCATGTCATTTGTAAAACAAAAAATTGGAAACACCTTTAATTGTTAACAATAGGAAAATAGTTAAGGAAATTATATCCATTTAGTAGAAAGCTACACAGTTACTATATTATAATTACAAGATGATGGAGCAAAATAGAATAATGCTTAATAAAGAAAGAATGAAGAAAGCTGACCTAAATGTGTCTTCCTTATGACAGTAATTATGTAAACATATTTATTAAAACTTAAAACCAAAGTAAAGTTTTAAAAGCTCTGTACCAGTAATGGGGATTTTATGTTTGTTTCAAAATATTTTTTAACATAACTCTTATAATTTTATTTTTTCTACTCCTTTTCTTAAGAATTTCTGATTATTACCTCATTTTTCATTTCATAGTTTCAAATAAAGTCGGCAATTTTATCATCAGAGAAGATTAGACTTATTTGACAGCTCATAATTCCAAGTTTTTTGGTATAAGAAGACCATATACACTTGTAGGTACTCTCAAAAAATAAGATTTTGAGAATTTTTTTTTTTTTTTTTTTTTTTTTGCTTAGTCTTTCCTAGTATGGAGATTAAGCAAACTACCTAAAATTGCCAGCCATTTTTTTTCATTTTTCTCATTTTATTCACAGAAATGATAACAAATGAGTCTGCAGTTGCCTCTGCCAATTTCTTAAATCCTCTATTATCCACATTATGAAATCATACTAATATGAATGCTTCCAGTATTTTCAGAGCTCTTTAGTTATTATACTTTAGCATTCTGTATGAAGTATCTTATGTAAGTGTAAAATTTAGACTCAACTTCTGGACGCTTTTGATTTCTTAGTTCAAAAGTGAGAGATCCTTAGTTCAGCCATATGATTAACAATTACTTGTATAGTAGGAATCTCCTAAATTATTGTTTTATGGATACCTGGTAGTTTTCTTGCCATTTCTCAGAAGTTCTCTATTAAACACATTCTCTCTCGCGCTCTCTCTCTCTCTCTCTCTCTCTCTCTCTCTCTCTCATACACACACACACACACATTGTGATTAAAAGCACAGACTTTGGCATTATGAAGTCTAAGGTTCAATTTCCAGTTCTGTAGTTTCTGGGCCACCTCACTTTAGGCAAGTAACCTAATATCTCTTAACCTTGTTATTTTCATCTGTAAACTGGAGATTATAATTATATCAGACAATCCTCAAAACATCCGTAATGATTTTAGAGTTTCAGAGTCAGGTACAAGCAGGCACTCAGTAAATGGCTAGTGCTTTTATTACTTTATTATTATTTAGGTTTTGGTTTTCCTTGAGTCTGTGAGTCCCCATAATGAAATGTAATTTCCAGTTGATTGAGTAACACCTGTTTTCACCAAAAATTTTAACTGAGTTCATTACTTTCTGTAAAACCCAGATTAGTTTTCTGCCTTCTTTTCTGTGCCATATGTAGGTGTTCAATAGATTTATTTAATAAATGTATGAATGCATGCGTGCGTAGATGAATTTTTAAATGCTTCTTTTTGAGAAGGTAGAACAAATGTGACACAGTAGAACAGATAAGAAAATAGTGCATGGAAAAATTGGCAAAGTCACGTATGTGCCCAGGGCCAGCCTAAAGAGAATTACTTTTTTTTTTTTAAGGGGAAATGTGTTGAATAGCTTATTTTAATTATTTTTAAAAGTTAAGTACAGGGACTTCCCTGGCGGTCCAGTGGTTAAGACTTCGCCTTCCAATGCAGGGGGTGTGGGTTCAATCTCTAGTCGGGGAGCTATGGTCCCACATGCCTCACAGCCAAAAAACCAAAACATAAAATAGAAGCAGTATTGTAACAAATTCAACAAAGACTTTAAAAAGTGGTCCACATCAAAGAAAAAAAGTTAAGTACAAAAATTTGCTGATGATTTACATATTTAGCACCAATAAGATAATGTGAGATTAGCTGTACTAAAACAGAATGTTGAGCTACATTCACATTAAGTGACATTATATAGTCTAAATTTGTGGAAAACTTCTGAGATGGCTGATAAAAAGTAAGGTGGTGAGTGACCTTTGAGCAGAAAAAGACAGAAAGAGAAATGGCCTTTTCTACATCCTATTGCGCCTCTAAGTAAAATGCTTGGTAATCTAGCTACAAAGCTATATGTCATTTGGCTTTAGGCACCTACTGTGATTTACCTTGTGAAGATCAGCTTTTGCCATGGAGAGGATTTGTAAAAGTGTCACACATTCCAGTACCATTGGCAACCACAGCTACCAAAAACTCCAATTTAAATTGATGAACCTAATATCAGATGATAGTATCATTTCCTTGTGGGTGTTTTGGGAAAAGGTGGGTAGGAAATGTATAAAAGTGAATACTTTATTAACTGAAAAAAAAATTCATCATTTTGAAAACATAAAATACATTAAAGTTGTTATAGCATCAGGCATTAATATTTCACTGTACTTTAATCATTGCCTACAATCAACATTTTCTGCCCTTGGAAACAGAATCATGCTTGTGGTATGCATTAATCATATAAAAGATTAAGCACTGAAAAGAAATTCAGCCTTTAAAGACAATTTGCTTTGATTTATTCAGTGGGTTCTTCCAAAAAGTTAATAGCAAGAATTATTGCTTGTTGAATTGGAGTTACAAATTCTTTCAGAGTTACTTAGTATTTTCTGTAATATCAGTATCAAGGAAGGTAAAGCAAATTTACATATTTATTAGGAAATACAGGCACATAATCATAAAACAAGAAAACACCTCGTTTTTATAGACTTTATTTTTTAGAAGTGTTTTAATTTTACAGAAAAATTGAGAAGATAGTATAAAGTGTTTCCATATACACTATACCCATTTCCCTCTATGATGATCCACTTATATTACTATGTTACATTGTTACAATCAATTAACAAATATTGATACATTATCATTTACTATAGTCCAGTTCCTTAGTTTTTACCTAATGTCCTTTTTCTATTCCAGGATTTCATCCAAAACATCACATTACATTTAGTTGCCGTGTTTCCTTAGGCTCCTCTTGGGTTTGATAGCTTCTCAGATTTTCCTTGGATGACCTTGACAATTTTGAGTAGCTAGGTTTTTGTAGGATGCCCACTACTAGAATTTGTTTGATGCATTTTTCATGATAATATTGGGATTATGTGTTTTGGGGAGGAAGACCACAGAGTAGAAGGGTTATTTTGTCAGATCACATCAAGTGTATAAAGTATCAATATGCATTATGAATGCTGAGGTGCACCTTGATCACCAGGCTGAGGTAGTGTTTTTCAGGCTTCTCCATTGTAAGATTACTGTTTTCCCTTTTTCATACTGTACTTTTTTGGAAGGAAGCCAATATGCTCAGCCCACAACTAAGGAATAGGGAGTTATGCTTAAGATGGAGTACTACATAAACTATTTGGAATTCCTTTGCACTGGAGATTTATCTATTCTCCTGTATTTATGTATCCAATTATTTATTTATATCAGAAGAACTCATGGATTTTTATTTTATACTTTGGGTTATAATCTAATTCTACTTTAGTTACTTTGTTCCTCAAATTGCTCTAGTCCTGACCCTTGTGAACTCTTTTCAGTTGGCTCTTGTGCCACTCTGAGGTATCCCCATCCTATATATTTTTTTGGAACTTCCTTACTTTCTGACACTATAAGATGGTCTTGTCTATAAATCTTGTATATTTACTGCCCTAGTCCTAGAATCAGCTATTTCTTCAAAGATAACTAGGTCTTTTTAGTGGAGAACGGTATTAGACAGCAGGATCTGGGTGTGGGGTGTGCTAATTGCTGCTCAGATGTCATTGCTTCTAGATCTTCTCAGCTGACAGAGCAAAGAGATAATATGTGTGTACATTTCCCATGTATATGCACATATCTATAAGTATCTCTCTACATGACCATGTGTATTAAGGTAATATGAAGCAATATTAAGCTAAACATGAATGTATATTGATGTTTCCAACTTTAATCTGTTACCACATAGATCATCTTAGCCTCATCTCTTGCTTATCTTTAAATTTCAACTCCAGCAAAACACTTGGCTTCTGGAAGTATGAAAATCAAATTGTAGCAACTTTGGGAAGCCACATCATCTAGCAGAATAATTCTTAAAGGGCAAGGTATGTATCATCAAATTTTAATTTACAGTCAGCAGTACATTTTAACATCAAAAGACCTCCAGACCTCTGCTTCCAAGAAGAGGAAGTAGCCCATTTCTCCCAGGTTCTCCCACTTAAAACTAAAACCCTGAACATAATAACAAACAAACATAGGAAGACGCTGAAAGGTGGAAATGAGAAGGCAGACTTAACTAGGGACTTTGGGACTTGAGGAATAACATGGTGATGAGTCTGCTGTGTTTCCTGTTGCTTCCCATACATCCTGGAGAGGGTATTACAGGAACCCCCCAATCAATAACCACCAACAGAACAACAGACAAAAAAACTTCAAAAAAACCCCCACAAAACCCTGTTCCCCCTAGCCAAAGTATGAGGAAAGGGGTTGCTAAAGACAGAAGACCATTTGGGCAATAATATACACACTACTCGAGCCAAGTGCCAGTGGAATATTGCACCCATCCCCTATGTCCTGTCGTTTCACTTGGGCCAAGGTAGGATTTGATCTTCCACACCACCCCACTCCTGCCCTCCAGAAGCGCCAGTGCTCTGATTCCCCACCAGGGTTGTTTCAGTGAGGTCCAGTGGTGAGCTGAGGCTCCACCCCTTTCCATTAGCAAACAGACTTTAAAAGGTGGTGCCTGACAGACTAGTTAACACCGGGCTGCCCTCACACAGTCATAGGGTCCAATGGTGGGACTTAGCCTCCATCTCTCCCTGACATCAATAAGAATAGGATGTTACAGGTTGGAGGGAGTAGGCACCCCACTAACCCCCAACGCATGATGTCAGTGAGACCCACTGGGGTGCTGAATCCCCATAACCATCCTGAGGCAGTAAGACAGAATGAGATGGCACAAGCAGGGCTAGTTGGCACTTCTCTTCCTCTTACCCTGGTGTCAGTGGGGCCAGCAGGTAGCTGACCCTCTACCCACACCTGGCATCAACAAGAAGGAATGAAGCTGGAGGAAGGACAGCAAACAGTTCACTTCTCCCCTCCCCTGGTGTCAAGAAATCTACTGGGGAGATGAACTTCCACTCCTACTAAAAGGCAACACAATGATATTAATGTTCCCACTTTGGGGGGAAGGTGTCAGAAGGGCCAATAGGCCAGCTGAACTTCTACTTGATCTGTCTGCAGTGAGACAATGTAAGTGCCCACTTTTGCTGGGGTATTGTCAGTAGGGCCCAATGGAAATCTGTACGTAACCCCCCAGTCCTCATACTACGCCTCAAATAGGATGACTTCCTTCTAAAAAGTAATAATAAAATTAAATGGGATACAGAGTCATATAATAACTCACAATATTTAGAATACCATGGAAAAATACTCATGACACCAAGAACCAGGAAATCACAGAATAAATGAGAAAAGACAATAAACACACACCAACACTGAGATAAACATCTATTGAAATGATCAGACAAGGATTTTAAATAAGCTGTCACATAAATGCTTCAATTAGCAATTATGTGTTCCTTGACAAAAATGGGAAAAATAGAAAATGTAAACAAAGAACTAGAAGTTATAACAATAAAAACAAATGAGAACAGTAGAATTGAAAAATACAACAATCAAAAAACTTTGCTCAAGAGTAGAGTGGAGATTACAAAGCATAGAATCATGAACTTAGAAGAGATCAATACAATCCACCAAATGTACAGAGAAAGTAGACTGAGGGGTAAAGATGGGAGAAAGAACAGGATCTCAAGAACGTGTAAACAGTAACAAAAGCACTAACATTCATATCATCAAAGTTCCAGAATGAAAAAAGAGAACAAATAGGACTGACAAAATATTCAAAGAAATCACGACTAAAAAGTTCCCAAATTTTTAGAAGACATAAATACAAATTCAAGAATCTGAACAAACCCAAAGAGGAAAAACGCAAAGAAATCCTTGCCAAGACGCGTCATAATTAAACTTCTGAAAAGTAGAGACAAAAAAATTCTCGAAAGTGGACAGGCAGAAACAATGCATCACTTATTGAGAAACACCAATTCCAATGACAGCATATTTCTTGTCTAAAACTCTGGAGTCAGAAGCACTGACATAACATTTTTCAAGTGCTAAAAGAAAAGAACGCTCAGCCACAAATTCACACTTTTTATATCCACTTTCTTGTTTGACTTAAATTAATGGACTACTACCTCATCTTTCTATATCCGGGACTGCCATCACCCTTCTCCAAAAATCTAGTCACAGTATTTCCAGAGTGATCTTTCTGAAAATGAAACAAATTTTTCTTATAAAAATACCTGATTGTGTTATGAAACTTGTCTCTCTTCTAAGTTACCAGTTAAAATCCTTCAGTGGATTCCCATCTTTCTTGGAGTAAAATCTCACATCCAAACTCTCTTTGTCCTTTTGGGCTGCTGTAAGATTATATTGCAGGTTGGGTGGCTCATAAACAACAGGCATTTTTTTCCTCACAGTTCTGGAGGCTGCAAGTGCAAGAATAGGGTGGCAGTATGGTCAGATGAGGGCCCTCTTTTGAGTTCCAGACTTCTCATTGTAACCTCACATGGCAGAAGAGCTTCAGGAGCTCTGTGGTGTCTCTTTTGTAAGAGCACTAATACCATAATCATTTCCCAAAGGCCCCACCTACTAATACTATCACCTCCGGAAATTAAGATTTCAACGTATAAATTTGGAGGGGAACACAAAGACTAGACCATAGCACTTACTATACATACATGGGCCATTCATGGTCTGGCTCCTACCACCCTCTCCATTGTCTTCTTTTCTTACACTCCAGTGAGCATTTCTTTTTTTTTTTTTTTTTTTACGGTATGCGGGCCTCTCCCTGTTGTGGCCTCTCCCGTTGTGGAGCACAGGCTCCTGACGCGCAGGCTCAGCAGCCATGGCTCACAGGCCCAGCCGCTCTGTGGCATGTGGCATCTTCCCAGACCGGGGCACGAACCCGTGTCCCCTGCATCGGCAGGCGGACTCTCAACCACTGCGCCACCAGGGAAGCCCCAGTGAGCATTTCTTATACTGATTATGAATGGAACTCCTTTCTGGACTGATCCTTAACCATTCATTTTCTGGCAAACATGAATTTATCTTCTCTTTTCCTCAAAAATTCACCCTTCCTTCATGTTACATATCCATTTCAATTGCCTTCTACAGGAAGCCCTACTGATATCCCCCATATACTACTCTCCACAGAATGCATTAAGGTCTTACCGTGTCTTCCTACAGCATTCTTTAATAATTTTTATGGTAACTATGGATTTTCTTATTTGAGTGTCACAATACATTGAATTCTAGGTGGCACGATAATGATTTTAGTAACAGTAACACTGGTGCCTAGTTTAACCCATGGCATACTTTAGGTGTTCAATAAATGTTGGTTGAATTAGTGAATGAATGAATGAATGAATAGTCAGTTTGAAATCTTAATCATGTTACTTTTCAAAAATCTGTTAAAAGATACCCACAATTTTCCAGAAGATTAGGGACTTAGGATCTTAAACTTGATTTAATAGAAGAATTTTTACTCATACATCATGTTTAAATACCGCAAAGTAAAACCATTAACCCAGGAATTTAACGTTATCCATTTGGACTTGCAAGCCAATAATTAATATATTCTGCCCCAACTGTATTAGATGGTTTCATTGCTCCACTCATATCTCCCCAGCACTCATCATTCCAGTATATGCTGATAGAATCATGCTACCACCTGCAATTATCCACCTTAGGGCAGGCCAGAAGTGTACAGGAGTTAATGTATCTGGGTGTAGCTTTCAACCAAGGACAGAGGGGACTGGAAGATAAGTACTTCAAGTTTCTCACCGATTCTTGGGATAACTCTGAGACATGTTCTGTAGAGTTTCACAGAACTCCCCTGAAGTACTGGCAGCAGTTCCCTGCAGGAGTAATTTATTCAGTAATGCACCTCTTTTGGCTTCCTTCCATGCCTCCATTCTCAATTCCCACTCCACTTCTGAGTTTTCTGGAAGCACCTCCCAGATGAACAGTTTGCATTCAAATTATTGCCTCAGGTTCTGCTTCTAGGGGAATTCAATTTATATCCTCCTAACAATCTGGTGCTCCTTACAGAGCCATCACTGGTACAAGTACCAAGGCATGGCACATTTGTATCACTCCTCCTAAATCCTAATATTTTTAAACAGATAGGAAAGAGTATGACCTTGAAGAGAAAAATCGTTTATATGAGAATGGCCAATGGATAAAGGGAAGGAGAGACAGTGCCATTTGTTTTCCATTAATGATAGTGTGAAATTTATGGGCAGATGGTCTAACAGGTGTGACTATAATTTGAGGAGCCTGCTCCCTTGGTTACAGAAGACTGCTATTGTTATTATTATGGAAGCACAACCTCATGACTTTATTGCTTCACTTGATGTAGCCTTTTCCTTTACCCTTAAATCTTTCTACATCACTGACTTGCAGCCAATAGCTTTATTTTCTCCCTATGGCTCCATCACAAAAAAAGACACACATGTGCACACACACACACACACACACACAGAGTTTTGTGTATGCCAGTGCTCGAAAAGACAAGCTCATGGTGCATGTATGCAATGGATACTGTACATTACAGGTCTCTGTGAAATAGTCTTCTGCAGGTTCCTATGTTTATTTTATGAATAATTAACTTTAGTAAAGTTAATTTCCTGAAGATCTTGATGAAGACTGAAGAAAGGAAGTAAATTTTAAAGAAAAAGACTTAGAAACTTGCCCTTTTTGCCCTCTCTTTGTGTCTTAATGAACAAAGGATAACTGGGCCTTTTTTGAAGTCTTTGCTTGAGTTGAAGACACAAAATGCAACCTGTACTCTTATCATAATATGTACAGTTTATGAGTACACAAACTTATAAACCGTGAATTTCCCTAAAGTTATTATACCATTTAGAAGATGTTTGCTTGGACGTTTACTTAAAACCAAACAATTGAGGTCTATATGTCCAAATAATTTCCTTCTCTCTTGCTGTCTCCATTTCAGTTTCCTGAGTTTCTGGGAAGGCCTGGTTTCCCCAAAGGAACGATTTCTGGTAGAAGTCTGAAGGTCTGACCCAAGAAAAATAATCCAGTATAGCCAATGAATTGAGGACAAGAAGGTTTCCAATCAGGTAGGAACATTTAATCTCATACATTACAATCACCTTAAGTAAGGTATGCTGATAGCTGGATATGATTTAACTTCTTGGAAAAAGATGCATATATAACCTACCCCACAAGGAAGCTGTTCTCAATTCCCTTAGAGGTTGTGGTGTTTATCGGAGAGTGCCTTGGGGGAAGACGAATACAATAACAGTATGATGCTTTTTTTTTCATTTTTAGCTCATTGTTGCCAAGTACACATGGTGTTCTTGGTGCCTGTGGTTTAATCCCAGGAGGTTAGACATGTGGAACAGCACATTAACCCTTTTTAGTATTTTCTCCCAAGACAAATCATTTTTATAGGTTGTCTCCATGGTCTTCTAGTTCCTTATCAAAATTAAGCATCAAGTCTTCTAAGTGAGCAATAGCCCCAGTCAGTGTGCAGAAATCAGCTTGGTTCTTACTGGGGCACATCTTCTTGGTCTTGGCACAAAGTGAATTCACGTAGGGAGTTAGAAGGAGGAGAATGGGGCATGCGAAAGGGGAGTTCTGTATTCTCATTTACCTATGCATGTTGAACCTCCACTAACAGTTTTATTTTCATTAGCGATTTGTGCTAAAAACTTAGGGTAGGGCTTCCCTGGTGGCGCAGTGGTTGAGAGTCCGCCTGCCGATGCAGTGACACGGGTTCGTGCCCCGGTCTGGGAAGATCCCACATGCCATGGAGCGGCTGGGCCCGTGAGCCATGGCCGCTGAGCCTGCGTGTCCGGAGCCTGTGCTCCGCAAGGGGAGGGGCCGCAACTGTGAGAGGCCCGCGTACCGCAAAAAAAAAAAAAAAAAAACTTAGGGTAAAGGGAATAATGAAGCTGTCCCATTATATGGCAGGACAAAAGATAGTAGTGACATCAAAATCAGGGCCTATCCATCTCATTTGCAGTTATATACTCAGTGTTTAGCATAGCATTTGACCCCTCATCAGTATTCAATAAGAAGATGCGTGTTGAATGACTTAAGGATGAATTAATGAATGAAGAAAGTTAATATGGTAGAAAATGTGTTTTATCCTTGTATTTTCGTGTGTTGACTTCTGTATTTCAAGACCCAGCACTGGGGCTTTCCTGGTGGCTCAGTGGTTGAGAATCTGCCTGCCAATGCAGGGGACACGGGTTCGAGCCCTGGTCTGGGAGGGTTCCACATGCCGCGGAGCGGCTGGGCCCGTGAGCCACAACTACTGAGCCTGCGCGTCTGGAGCTTGTGCTCCGCAAGAAGAGAGGCCACGACAGTGAGAGGCCCGCGCACGGCGATGAAGAGTGGCCCCTGCTCGCCGCAACTAGAGAAAGCCCTCACATAGAAACGAAGACCCAACACAGCCAAAAATAAATAAATAAATACAATTTGAAAAAAAAAAAAAAAAAAAAAAAAAAAAAAAAAAAAAAAGACCCAGCACTGTAACTGACACATAGAATATAAGCAATAAAATTTGTTGAAAGAATGAATGAGTCCCCACAATTCTAAGAATAATTTTAAGACCAACACAGACCCCATATCTGCCAAGGTCTATGACAGAAGTATCCAGAGAAGAAAGCCTGATCTCAGCTAGTGGTAGAGCTGACAGAATTTATCTAGTTTTAATAATTTACAGCTCATCCCATTACGTTTAGGCATAGTACCTACATGAGCCATACAATTAAATGTTGACTGAAAAAAAATGCACAACCTAAAAGTTGAGAATTGTTTTATTAAAAAAAAAAAAAAAGAATTATGTTTTATTTGGAGGACATACTGAGGACTTAAGTCAGGAGACAGCCTCTCAGATAGCTCTGAGGGACCGTTCTGAAAAGGTAAGGGAGGGCACAGGATACTTAGGGGGTTTTGCAAAAAAAAACACAAAAAACAGGTAGTTGGAACATCAACATCTAGCTCCCCCAAGGTAGACTGCAGTGTGTTACCCTTTCCTCGGCCTACCCTGGGGCACCCTGAAGGGCCTACAGGTCTGAGTGTGGCCCAGCAAGCCCAGGGGAGCCGGCGGGTCCTCAGAGTTCTTGTCCTGAAACTGGCGCTGATGCGATGGGGCCACGAGTCTCTAGACGCTTACTGCCGTTAAACGAATGCAGAACTGCGACTAAGGCCTCAGGGAACCTGCTTCACGCCTACCCTTCTGGATGGCAAATCAAGACCTTACGTCGAGGCTAGGGCCCACGTTGAGATTCCCCTTAGCTCTAGAGCAGGGCAGGAAGAGCTCCCACCCAGGACCTGAAAGCACCCTCTTTCTTTCGAGAAAACTCTTTTTCTTCTCAGAGCCGTGCCTACACGGATGAGCATCCGGGCCACATCAGTGTTTTTCACATAGCTTCAAGGCCGCATAAATGCAGCTTTCAAGGCGGGAAAACAAGGCCTGTCTCAAACGGCCGACATTTCCAGGTTGACATGGGGCAGAATCTTCAGTGGCTTGTACCAAGCCAAAAAGACCAAGCTTCTCACTGAGTCCTTCCACAATCAACTTTTCTAGGCAGCGTGTTCTTCCTGAGGTGAACTGCCTAAACGAAAGAATGCGCTAGGGCTCCTAGGGTCCTGCGAATCTTCCAAAAGCCTGCAGCGTTACAGTAGACACTGTGCTCTAGATGCACTTGGACCGCAAGCCGACTTTCTCCTTGAGGCAGGTTGACTTCAGGTATGAAGTACTGGGAGGAATTGTAAGCAAAGTGTTTTTCTCAGTATAGCTCCGACTGTGGCAATGGGGCCAGCGATGACAATGAGGCAGACTTCCATGGCCTGCTGCAGCTGCTACAATCATCTTCCTGAGGCTGCTGGTGAGCTGAGGAAATCTAGCTCCCCCGAGGACGTGTGCAACATGCTGCCATTCACTCGGCACACACACGGGTGCTCCGAAGTGTCTCCGTGTCTGAGTGTCGCTCCTCAACTGAGGAGAGCCTGGGGGTACTCAGGGCCCTGGCACGGAAACGGGTGCTTTCGCGAGGAGTCTAGGAGTCCTGACAATCTTACTACAGTTCGACTAAAGCAGAACGGCGACTACTGCCTAATGGAAACTGCTGCACGCCTTTCATTCTGCATGCAGTTCAGGGCCTTATTTCGGGGCTGCTGCTCAGTTGAATTTCCCTTTAGCTATAGAGCAGGGAGGATGAGCTCCCAACCAGGAGCAGGAAGCACTGTGTTTCTTTCTTTAAAACTCTTTTTTTTCTCAGAGCCATGCCTGCAGGGACTAGAAACACGGCAACAACAGTGTTTTTCAGGTTCTTTCTGGCCGCAAGAATGGAGCTTTCAAAATGGGAAAACCAGGCTTTTCGCTATAGACGCCATGTCTAGATTGACACACAGCCTAAATACGTGTGTTTTCTAACAAGTAAAAGAGACACAAGCTACCCACTGTGCCCTAAACTGAATCAACTTTTTAAAGCAGGGTGTTCTGCGACTAGCGAACTGCCTCAATGAAGGAATGCCTTCGGTCGGCCGAGGGGCCTGTGTATCTTCCAGTAACCGGCAGTGTTACACGAAGAACTGTTCTTTAGTTGAAGTTGCAGTGCAAGCTGAATTTCCCCTTGAGGTATGGTGACTTCACGTATGAGGTCCGAGGAAGAATTGCCTTCCTCCCCTTTGAAGTCCCAAACCACTACACCCAACATCTTTGTCTTTAGTTGAAAGTGGTATTTAAGGTGAGGATTTCAGCCATTTGGGAGATTTACTGAGTTCTCCTGGGTCTCTTCCATGTATACATATTATTAAATTTTGTTTGATTTTCTCCTGTTCATCTTAATCTGTCTCATATCAATTTAATTCCTAGACTAACCAGAAAAATCTAGAAGGGTACAGGAAACTTTCTTCCTGCCCAACAGGCATTATAGTGCAGGGCACATTGCCTGCCTTTGAAAGCATCTGAACTTATACACATTGAGAACCCTCTCCTTTCCATGCCCCTTTACCACAGGCATAAAGATTTCTGTGCACATCGAGGCTGAGCAGAACTCCTGAGTCCATCATTGTTTCTCAAGGCAGTCATGAAGACTGTCAGAGAGGAAGAACTTTGCCTCTGCCCTTCTGTAGGCAAAGGGAGTAGGGGGTCCCCAAAGAAAAAGAATCAAATATAACTTTTTGACATAAGAGAAGCCATTTTAAGCCTAAATCATTTGTGATCTCAGCCTGGTCATGATGCTTGCTCTTGAACAGGTCTCAGTAATTAATGATCTTGTGAAATAAAATTGTCCCTTACCATCTGGTTCTATAAGAATGAAGTCACTAGCCACTGTAGTCTCTGACCTTGACAAAAAGTAATCACTTGATCTAAAGGAGAACTGGAAATTTTTCTTTGAGCCAAATTTGAGGATTATAACCTGGGAAGAGCATCTCAGAAAACTCTGAAAACTGTTCTGCCCATTAGAAATCCAGGGAGGTGTATAAGTTTTTTTTTGAGACAGAGGGCTGTACATCAAATGACATTTTATTGAACGTTTACATAATTCAGATCTAAGTGCCATCCTGCTGGTCATGTAACCCCTTACAAGGTCAAGAAGAAATGTTATCTCTTAAGAAGGGAGTTGTCTTGTTGATGTTAGGAGAATGTTGCTCTTTATGGTTGAGCAAGTGTTCCTGCCTATGGGGGAGTTTTGGTCAATGTATAATGCAGATGCACGATGCACAGTGTGGGGAGAGAGGAGACCAAAGGGCAGAGAAGAATTTATGTTTAAATTTCTCTTGTCTTGCTATAAAATATAAATTTTGTTTCACAACCTTCAACACACCCTGAATGGAATTCAGGACAGAGATCAGGAATGAGGCAGTCTATGCTCTGGGAAAACCCGGCAGAACAGGCCTTCAGATAGTTAGATATTTTCAGAAGATTTTTTTTTTTTTTTTGTGGTACGCGGGCCTCTCACTGTTGTGGCCTCTCCCGTTGCGGAGCACAGGCTCCGGACGCGCAGGCCCAGCGGCCATGGCTCACGGGCCCCGCCGCTCCGCGGCATGCGGGATCCTCCCAGACCGGGGCACGAACCCGCATCCCCTGCATCGGCAGGCGGACTCCCAACCACCGCGCCACCAGGGAAGCCCTTCAGAAGATTTTATGAGCCCAGTTTCTTTTATCTTCTCATATCTAGAAAAGCACTAAAATCGTTAATGGAGACATCTGCTCCTTGTGACTAGCAGCCACCATTCTGTGACTAGTAGCAAATTTCTGCCAAAATGTGTCCCTGATTACATGTGTCCCCCTTCACCAAAATCACATACATACTGTGACCTTCCCCCTAACTCTTTCGAGCAGTTCCTCAGAGCTATCTGAGAGGCTGCTTCCTTGGCAATAGTCCTCATTTTGCCCCAAATAAAACTTAACTCACAACTCTCAGTTTGTGCTTTTTTTTTTTTTCAGTTGACAGTTTAAAACTTTCCCAATTTGGCTGTTCAAGGAGACACTGTTTTGGGAAAATCCCTGGTGTTCTCCTTACTTGCTGCAAGTAATAAACCCTTCCTTCTCCTGCCCTTTGGCTTGGTTGTGTCTTTTGGCTCAACAAAAGAAGTGTTTCAGGTAACACTTTTAGCTGGTCTAAGAATTAAATTGACATGAGACTGATTAACAGGAGAAAATAAAACAAAAGTTAAGTAATATGTATATCTAGGAGTCATTTTTGGCCTAAGCCATTTTGCCATCTAAGCCTGGCCAGGATGCTTGCCGTTGAAAGGGTCTCAGTAATTAATGATCTTAAGGGAACAAAATAATGCCGAATCAAAGGACTGTTTTCAGGTCAAAGAAGTAACAATAACAAAGATAATTGTAAAGACTCCCAGTTCTCTTTCAATGGTAAAGATTAGCCTGATCAACTGGGAACATAAGGAATGATGATATTGACCTTTTCTGACCCTCATGACTTCAGTCCACTAAAGCTTGGACTCTATGGACCACCCAAACCCCTTCATGAATATGCATATACCCTTAGCTTAAAAATTCCCCAATTTTGCTGTTCAGGAAGACACTGCTTTGGGAAAGACCCCCGGTGTTCTCTTTACTTGCTGCAAGTAATAAATCCTTTCTTCTCCCAATCTTTGTTTTTGATGTGCCTTTCAGCTTGACACCCACCAAGAGGCAAACCCAGGTTTTTGGGTAACATTAGCTCTTTGGCTGGCAATGAAAATGACATAAGGCAGATTAACAAGAGAAAATTAAATTATTATGTGCCCATGGGGAATTCACATAAGTATGAAGAATTCCAAAGACAGCAAGACAAGGTGACATATATATATTCTTGACTAAAGAGAAGTGAAACTGAGTAGGACCCTGTGGGGCTCCTGGGCACTAAAGTCTTTCTGTGTCCCCCATTTCTTGTTTGCAGGGACTAGGCTTCAGCCTCCACAACCTTCCCTGAATTCCAAAGGGTAGGGTCAAATAGTTGCTAATCAGGGAAGGGAGGGGCTGCAGAGACAAGGGAGGAACTGTCAAGAAACAATAGTGCAGCTTTGGGACAAGATCCTGGTTCTGCCTCAAGGGAAACATATAACAATAACTTTGAGCTCTTCTACAGAACTAATACCCCCAACAAATGGATGATGTTAACTACTTGATGAAGCATCCTTCATTCTAGAGAGGTCACAGTTTGATAACCTTGAGAAGCATAGAAGCTCATCAGGAGACCACCTGAGGCCAGATTAAAGGATTGCAGGCCCTGAACACACCATAATCCTTATCAGCAACCCTGACCTTGAACCATTGCTATAAAACTCGTCACCAAATCCCCCCAGGTTGGGACACACAGTTTTGAGGGCATTAGCCTGCTGTGTCCCCCTTTGCCTGGCAACGCAATAAACCTATTCTTTTCTACTTCACCCAAACTCTGCCTCCGAATTCGATTCCATACCAGTGCACAGAGGCCAAATTTCGGCATCAGAAGGAAGTATGGGTCTGAAATTTCAAGGGGAAGTAAGGTAATTCACAGGAAGTTAAAAAGAGTTAATGTTTGGTAAACAAATGTTTGCTGAGCCATCCAAAGACAATGAGACACAGAGAGGATTTTTTATTTTTATTTATTTATTTTTTTTGTGGTACGCGTGCCTCTCACTGTTGTGGCCTCTCCCATTGCGGAGCACAGGCTCCCGATGCGCAGGCTCAGCGGCCATGGCTCACGGGCCCAGCCGCTCCACGGCATGTGGGATTTTCCCAGACTGGGGCACGAACCCGTGTCCCCTGCATTGGCAGGCGGACTCTCAACCACTGCGCCACCAGGAAAGCCCCACAGAGAGGATTTTGATCAAATGGGCTTTTCAATGTTCCTCCTGTTCTACCACACCTAGTATTATACGACATTTATCTCTAGTGATAGCTTCTTCCTGGGACAGGCCTCCTGTCTTAAATTATTTTAGGGAATAAGGGGGAAGTTCAAAGGCTCTTCCTGAGTCTTTTGGGCCTTGATTGTTTTCAGCTCAAAATAATCCACATGCCATAGTGGCACATCTTGTGGTGGCCTGCACTTAGACCCATTGGCTCCCACGTGCAAATGAGAACCATGCAATGACTCAGGGAGAGCCCTGAGCACATTATTCAGATAGACACCAACATGATGCAATTTTTCTTCGGTGTGTTCAGTGAGAGAAAGCAATACAAGAGGCACTGCCCTTTTACTTTGGGGGAGGTTGAAAGTCCCTTCTTGGAAAGGAAAAATAAGAGCATTTAGAAAACCTAAAACCTGTGACTCAGTTTTTTAAAGTGCAGAGTTAATTTTACCCAAATGTGTTTTCTTAAAAATTGCAACCAGTCAAGATCAGTATCTTCAAGGGGCGCACCAGTTGTGATATTTGCTGACTTTACACTGTTCTGAAATTGAGGATACCTTCCCTCTACTCAGTTAATGTTTATTTTTATTAAGTTTTAAAACTGTTTTAAGTAGGAGATCTTTTACTGGAGCCTGAGGATTGATAATGTTAACCACTGTGACACTGCTCTGTTACCTCACATCAACCAATCAAAGAATGGTGCAGGAGCTGATCACATACCCTGTGATTCCCCTCTCTCACCTGGTCTTTAAAAATGCTTTCATGAAACCCATCAGGAAAGGGAGTTCAGGGGTTTTGAGCACTAGCTGACCTGAACTCCCTGCCTGGCACCTGCAGTAAACGCTGCACTTTCCTTTGCCATAACCTGGTGTCAGTAGATTTGCTTTACTGCACATGGGAGAGCAGACCCACGTTTTTTTTCATCAGCATATTTATATATATTATTATATATTGTAGGCAATGGAGATATTTTACTTCTTTCCTATTGTGCTGTTTTATTTTTTAACTGAGTTAACCATGAAAGTCAATTTTTGTTGATAGGAAAGAAAAGGTACAAATTAATTAGCTATAGTTAAAAATTTAAAGCTTTCAAAATGCTTGTTATTTATAATGAGATTTATATAACAGAGAATTAGGAAATAATTCTGTATTTAAATGGTTAGATTGTGATTGTGGAACATGAAATTGGTAGTCCACAGGACATATACTAAATTTTCACCCTTAGTGATACTATATTTGTACTGTCCATGTCAAGCTAAAATGTTGTTTTTCAACAATCTTTAGCAAACATATCTTAGTTTTATTATTCAGAGGGAATATAGGAGCTCAATTTGTTATAGGGAACTTGAGCATTCCATCAACATGAATTTGAAGAATACACTAAGAATATCTTCTACATTACATTGTGGAGTAGTGAATTACTGATAATTATTTAGGGAATTCTTTTGAAAAATATAGTCATCAGGGGCCGATAATTGAATTCTATTGAAATATAGAGATAGATATTAATAAGAATGTAAAATCATATTTTCATTTTATATTGCCCATATCTTCATTTTATTTGTAGTTTTTGGAAGTTTGCAAGAGAAAGATATCAGAATTTATACTTCATTCAGCAGAATCCCTTGGACCAAATGATCACACACTCAGAATACATAAGTGGAGACATTACTGACTGTGGCCCAGGAGACAAGGACAAGACCTAGAAAAGACACAGTAAATAATGGAGGGAAAAAAAGATTGGAATAGACAGGCATTTCTCTTAATGAAAAATGTTAACAGTAGAATCCTTGAGGGAGAATCTTTGAAAACATTGGATTTCTATAACAATAAAAAATTGAGTCCCAAAGTACAATGAGAAATAACAATAATGAATAAATAGGATAAAGAAATTATATGTTAACTGGCATACATTCCAGGAGATTATCAGACTCCTGCAGAAACCAGGGCTTTCTGGCCTTTAATTCCCCTTGGGCAGAACTGCAGCGCCCCTGTCCCCAGCCTTCAGCCATCAACTCCAGGACTACAGAGGCAGAGTCCTGGCCCTCAAGTCAGGCTGCCTCACTGACTTGAATGCCCATGGAAAAGGGAACTTTGATCCTGACCTGAGACACAGCCCTCAGATGTTTGTAAGCTGGAAAGTCTGCGTCAGACTTCCTCCTTGCATCTCTCTAGGGTGAACTAGGGAAAACAAGGCATCACAAAACCCTTTCCCACAGAAGAAGTCTGGGAAAAAACACATGACGATCTTGGCCTTGGTGCCAGGTGAGGCTGATATAACTAGAGCACACCTTCTCCTGGATTTGGTACCAGAATCCAGGGCCCTGGTGGGAGGACCTGGGCTCTGCCCTGGGTTCCATGGACACAGACAAGCAAGTATGATCTCAGCAACCTTCAAGGACCCAGATGTAAGAAAGAGGCAATGAAGACACGATGGCTGCTTCAGGGTGGCTTGGTGTCAGCCTAGAACAGCTGGACTTCATAAGGAGTAACACACTGTGGAGGGAAATAATAAAGAATTTATAATAGGAACAGAAAACAGTTTTATTTGAGCCAAGCTGAGGGCTATAATCTAGGAGGCAGCCCCTCAAAAGGCTCTAAGGAACTTCTCCACTGAAGCATGGTAGTCTTATACTTTATCAGAACAAAGAACATATATCAAACATGACAGGGGTATATTCCTTAAAGATTTCAAAAGAGACAGATTGAGTACATATATAGTGAGACAGTAGGATCCTGGTACCTGGGAAAGGAAGCTCATCTTCGAGAGGGTGTTAACATGGACATCATAAGAAGGGAGTCATTTATCCTTATTTTTGAATCAGACGTTTCTTTTCCTTAATGGTTAAAGCAGATGTGCTGTGTGTGTTTGACAGGCTCTTTCAGTTCACACAAAGTTTAGACTGAACCATGTATAAGCCTAAATGACTTCCCCATACCTCATTACGTGAAAAATTTCTCCCCCAACACTATAATTTGGGGCTTGACTAATCTTGGCGATAAACCAGACACATAATACCCTCAGCTCTCTAGGCCTCTCCACCTGCAGATCCTGCTGTCTCCTCCCTCCAGGGCCCAGCACCACAAGAGGCTGTCAGGTGAAGGGTTTGGGACTCAGAGAATTGACTCCCGAAAGTGTTTCTGTTTTCCAAGATAAATAAGAATACAGTTTGGATTCTAAAAATCATCCAAATAAGTGGAAAAAAAATGCTAGACCAACAGTGAATCACAGCGTTTTTCATAAGATAAATGAATGTTATATAATGAAAGAGTAAATAGAGCCCAGAGGCTTTAATACGTAAAATTAAAATGGAGTTCAGTAGTGTTTAAAACACATCCAAAGGTCATATTTATGAGCTGCAAGTCCAACTGTATTCCACAAGAATTTAGGCAAATGCATGAAAGATGAGTTATGAGTAAAGCACTATCCCCAAACTGTGGGTGTGGGGAAACTCATCCTAGCACTTTGTGCAGAACTAATACATTGCAACCATATCTGTTTCAAAACTGATATTTTCTGCAACTAAAAAGGCAGAAATAAGCTAAATAAGCTACCTATCCCCCCTCTGTCCTTCAGTTATTAATTAAGACTCCTATTTCTTCCTCTCTTATCTATTTTTTAAATTCCAATTTCAAATGCCAAAATATTCAGCTATTATATATGTTATTGTTCTCTTAATTTAGTCTCTACACAGCCTGAAATTTCTTTTTAATTTCCCTATTATATAATTAGTGTTATATTCATCAATTATGTGATATTCCCAGCAGGTCCTGAGCTTTTATGCTCCAAATGTATGCCCTTCCATACTTTAATGCACATAAATATACTTTATACTTTTACATCAATTTAAAAAGTAATCTGTTGAGTGCAAATTCTGTCTTCAGCATTTTGTTGGGGTCAGCAGTGGGGAGAGAAAATGTAGAAGAAGGAAAAGACATGGCTTATTGTTCTCAAAAGAAGTTACAGAGAAACCTCTGACTTCCTTATCAAAAGGAGGCCCATTTCTTTTTCAATGTCTTTTCTATTGACTTCAGATCTATCGGGCTTTAAAATTATTTGTGTGTGTGTGCTCATATTCTGACTGTCTCTCCCAGCAGATTGTGAGTTCTGTGAAAGTGAGGCAGGAGATAGATGGGCCCCAGGGTAAGCAGCAGGAGTTCATTCCCTCTGGACAGAAACTCCAAAATATCAATAACAGGACAATCGAGAAAGGAGGCTGTGCCCTGCCCAGATAAGAGATAAAAGACTAGATATTCCTCATTCTCAAGTCAAGGAGACCTTCCCAGCTACACATGTGCAGAAGGGTTCCTTGGAGGTCAAAAAGGGAGAGGGCACCACCCCATAGTAAGTGATGTCAACTACCCATAGGCCTCTTCACTAGAATCCATCTTGGCTAAGAGATGCACATGAACACGGGAGGACCCTGAGGTATACCAAATATGGACTCAGAACCAGGCAAAGCAAGATGATTGGTCAAAGGAAACCTGGAAGAAATTCCCCATAAAAGTGATTCAAACTACCATGCGAGTGCAACTCTCTCTCTGAGCCTGCCCATGTGTCTATCCACATGTATTCTTTGTCCTCCTAATAAACACTTTACTTGTTTCACTACTTTCCATCTCTGTGGAAATTCATTTCTACACAGCAGACAGGCCAGGACCTTGTCACTGGCCACTAGTTCCTAGTGGTCTAGTGGCTAGGATTTAGTGCTTTCACTGCCCCGGCCTGACTTCAATCTCTGGTCAGGAACCAAAATCCTGCTTCAAGCAGCTGCAGGCTGAGGCCACCTGAGATGAAAACAGGGGCAATGTTTATCTTGTTTAAGGTCATGTCTTGTTAAAAAACAAAATTCAACTGAGTCAATTTGAAAATCTGATTGGCCTTATTTGATGCTTTATGAATTGGACAGCATCTCATCTAGTAAATAGAAGGGCACTTTGAGAAGTTATACAGAATGGAAGGTTTTTATAGAAAGGAGGGTGGGCAAGAAAGTCATTAGCAAAAGAAAAAAGGTTATTTGGGACCAGTACTATCTTCTCTTTGTAGGGAAGGGAAGCCTTGAGTTTTATCATGCAGATTGCCCCTTCTTCTTAGGTTGGGGGAGATGGAGAGGGCCCCTGTGACAGATTACCACATTGGTGCTGACCAGAAAATTCCAGATTTCAGAATTAAGATAACATTTCTGGTGAAGGTCGAAATTGCAAGTAGGTTAAGTATTAAATATATGCGTGGTATCGTGGGCTTTAGCACAAATGAAACCATTTTGTGTCAGTGGTTTTCGTCCTTAATAGTCCCTAATGTAGAACTAGCAGAAGCACAACAAAGATTTGTGGAAAAGTAAATGAGTGCCTAACTCAATTGATCAACTGGTGTAAAGAATGTGGCATAAGAATAAAAAGATCTAGAGAGCAGATGAAAGAAGCTTTTGTGTATATTTTTAAAAGGAATGTCTTCTGTGTTTTCAAATTACTGCAAATCTAATCAGCAATGTTGATATGACTATTAAAAATGATGCTTTTTGAAAGGTTAGAGAAAGGAAAAACAAGAAAAAAATAAGGATGTTTGGCATTCTGGATGTTGGCTAAATGGCAATTTAATCACTAAGAACATATTTTATTCTATTGTCATGATATATATGTAATATATGTAAACATTTATTTATATGTCATACATAATATATATTTCTTTTTAATCACCCCTATTGGGGTACAATTTACATACAACTAATAGTACTCATGTTAAGTGTATAGCACAGTTAGATAAATTTTGACAAATATATACAGTTGTGTAATCACTACCACAATCATGATACAGAAAATTTCCATTACCCAGAAAGTTTCCTTAGGCTCCTTTGTGGTCAATCCTCACCTTCCTACAAAAGTGATATGATGATTTGCTTTCAGTGACTAGTTTTCCCATTCTCCAATTTACATAAATAGAATCTAACAGTGTGTATTTGGTTCCTGTTTTCTTTCACTCAGCATGTTTTGAGATTCATCCATGTTATGTATATTAATATTTCATTGCCCTTTACTGCTGATGTGAATTACTCATTCACTTGATGATGAACATTTGAGCTGTTTACAGTTTGCAGCCTTAACCTTTATGAAACCACTGGGATTTCCATTAGAATTCTTTAATTTCTTACCCAATTCAACAGTATGATTTGAAAGTTATCAGAAACCTGCACTTGTCAGAAAGTCTTTAGTATGAATCTTCCTGAAGATGAAGCATTTTTGCAAAAGCATCTATGAATGATAAAAAGATTTAAAAAGACACAGTTAAAGATCTGGTTAAAATGCAATTGACAAAAAAAAATTTGTTTACTGCTGTAACATACAAATTTGACATATTCAAATTTTAGAAATTTTATTTAATTTCATATAACTTATAAGAATATCTATATTAATGATATTTAGTATAATCTAAATGTATAACCTAAGAAGGTTGGAGATACATTTATCTCTAATCAATTGACAGTGCCTCCTATAACATACCAAATAATCCTAATTAGTTTAATATCTCTCTTTGAGATGACTTAGGGGTCCTCTGAAACATCCCAAAGCTATCTAGAGGTCAAACTAACTTTAATTAGGATTCTATCCTTGAGAAGTTTATCCAAAATGTTAAAAAGTTTCAAAACACTTGGTCAAATAGGATTACAGATCACTGTGAAACAATGCTTATCCATTTAACCAAAGTGACAATGAAAGATTTTAAAAGCAAATACAGAAAGTTATAACAGATTATTTAAAAGGTAAAGAAAATTTACAATCTGTAATCAAAAGCAAATCAGTATTCCAAGAAAACTTTTTTCTCTTAACAGACAGAGAAAAAAATTTCAAGTTTTTGTACCACTTCACTTTTAATCTTAAAATTCATTTACTCAATTAAATTCATTCTAATCTTAGTGAGCCCTGACAACACATAGAATTTCTTTCTAAAGATTACTTTTTCCCCAGAAATCTACAACTTTCTATATTCATATTAACTTGCCCTTTATTTTATTTCCTATTTACAAATAACCAGCTTTAAGACAAAATTACTTCCTTTTTCTTTAACAAAATAAATTTCTATTCTTCATACCTTCTTTTAATGAAAACACACATCCTAATACCCTGTATACTAAAATGTTCTCATTATTTCTAGTAGCTTTAATTACATATTTAATTAGAATTCTCAAGTCTTAAAAACCTAAATTCCTAGTGAAAATTAAGAAGTAAGCAATTATGAGCTGTTCTTTACATTAGCATTCTGTAGATGGGCAAATTTATAAATAAATGCTATTTATAATTTCTAAAAATATGTGCTTTCTTATGGAAAATGTCTCAGTGTGACAGCAAACATATTTATTAATAGTCTTAAATATCTTTACTTTCTCTGTAAAAGGAAGCCAATGTTTAGTAATTAATATTTCAGTATATTAGTTTATTTGGAAAAGACCTCGATATTCAATGAATTCTCATCATTTAGCTTAATTTAGTTAAACTCTAAAATTTCAAGTTACTAAAACTTCCAGAAAAGCTATTTTTAAGTAGACATTCCTAAAACATAATTATTCCCAGAGTTCACCTAAAAACTCTTGTCTCATTTACCTCTATTTTATTCACTTGTTCTCAAAAATTATGTTTAGATTACCCAAGAAAACTTTATGAGACATTAGACCAAGTCAGCCATTATCCCACATTTACTATTGAATATTTTTCAGATCACATGAATCTGAAATTCATTCAAGTTAGTTTCTTTTATATTTCTGAGAATTTCTATAAGTGCTTAATTTCCTTTAAGTCAATTAAATAGAGCTCATTTACAAACTAACTTTGATAATACCATCCAAAGGAAAAGAGATATATTTATAATGTACACATGGACATACATACATCCAGACAAACAGAGATCTCACAGTTTTCCTGCCTGAGTTTAAAAAGGACTCTTCTCCCTTTTTTTCCCCCCTCAGTCTCAGGAATTGGCGATGGTATAGACAAGAGTGAGTGAGAGTACATTAGAGCCCAGGGTAGAACATTTACATTTCAAAGGCACAGGGAGAAAAATGTAAGTTCCTCCTAGTAAGATTCGTTTCCTTCTGGTCAGAATAGTGAAGAGATACTTTTAACAAGCCAGCTTTTTCATATGCAAAAACAAGTTTTAGAATGTCAAAAAGTGCCCCATCTGGGTCATTATTCTCCAGAGCCTAAAGAATACTGTGACCACATGATTTTAGAAAAATATCACCTTCTCCTTTTCATGGGTATGAGCCCATGAAACGAAGAGCTAAGAATTTCCCAATTCTGCAAAATACACCGTAGGGAATATAAGATGAAACAGAGCTCTGATTACCCATTCTCAGTTGTTTATGGCTGGTAATCTTAAAATCTCAAACAAACAAACAAATGTAGTCTCTCAGTGTTGCAAACTCCTCAGCCCAAAAGGGAAAATCCCAAAAATGTTTAGCCACTGACAGACCCAAATGGCTAAGAGAATGAATACCCTGGTATTATCACACACAAGTTCCACTACTTACTAGAGAAATCTCAACCAGCAAAGCATGTGTCTTTTTCCCTTTACCACAGAAATGAAAAGTGCCATGGGCCAATGATGCCTGGTCAGTGGCAAGTGTTCAGGGCCATCTCTGAGACAAAGGTGCTCAAGCAGCTGCTGAGTAGTATCCATGAGCTGCCACTGGTCAGGGGCCAGTGTGCTATGGTTGAGATGCCCACTAGGGATGGTGGCCCCTTCATGGTTGCCAAAATTATTGCCAAACCAAACACAGATTCACTCACCCAATACAGAGCAAAGCCAATCTACTGATACCAGTTGTGGTGAAGGAAAGTACAGGGTTTATTTGCAGGATGCCAAGCAAGGATAACAAGCAGCTAATGCTCAAAAGACCCAAACTCCCTGAAGACTTTTGGGCAAGTGTTTCTAAAGGCAACATTAGGAGTGAGGGTCTCAGGGTGAATTATCAGTTCATGGACATTCTTTTGATTAGTTGGTGGAGAGGTGACAGGGTGATGTTTTGGGAACCTTAATCATCAACCTTCTTGTTCCAACCAGTCTGGGACCTACATGCTTGTGATCAGCATGTAGTCAAATCCTCCATCAGGTGGAGAGCCTTAGTGTCTACAAAAAACGCTCAAGTGTCGTGGTCCAAACGTGGGTTGGAAAAGAATTTCCAGACACAAGGCAGAATGTAAAGAAGATAGAATTTATTAGAGGAAAGTGTCTCTGCCAGAACAGCAGGCTGACTTCCTAGTAGTCTGGGGGAGTCGACCCCAAACATGTGCTATTGATCAGTTTTTATAGCCAGAAAACAAAGGAATGGTCCAAGGTGAAAATTTCGTTTACTAATTGGTGGAGGCACATATACTTTCCTTCTATAGGGTGGCAGTGGTACAGGGAAGATGCCTTTTCTTATTTGGGACAGGTCTCATGGCCCAGCTGGGCTCAGGAATTTCATAACCATCACAACATGGTGGGGAGGGCAATTAAGGGTCTGATAAGGGGTGTAACGCTGACACTTTTTCAGAGAGGGTTGTCCTTTGTCCTTGAAGCACCATTGTCCTTGGAGCACCACATCAAGGATATGTGTCAGACTGTTATCTATATCCCTTGAGGAGAAAGGGATATAGATAACACTGTTTTTCAATCTATTGTTACTTTTCTTGCTTGACTGCTTTTCCTTTGTTTCTGAATTTTGTCAGTTCTATAATCATTAACTGCTCTTTGGAAATCAAGGGAGGCCTAGGAGACTAAAGCTTTTTTCTACAAACAAGAAGCAGGGAACACTGGGAGTCTGTCACTGGGAAGGCCCCGCAGGATTCTACTCAGTTTCACAATCATGAATAAAGTTGTTTCTATGAACGTTCATGTACAAATTTTGTGTGGACATATTTTTCTCATTTAAATTCCTAGGGGGTGAAATTAGGGGGTTGTATTAATGCCAAACTGTTTTCCAAAATAGTACATCATTTCACATTTTCTTCAGGAATGTATGAGACTTCTGGTTGTTCTCCATCC
This sequence comes from Hyperoodon ampullatus, assembly GCF_949752795.1. Lineage (NCBI taxonomy): Eukaryota > Metazoa > Chordata > Mammalia > Artiodactyla > Ziphiidae > Hyperoodon > Hyperoodon ampullatus. Next base: position 139,292,798 of record NC_136915.1, read on the forward strand.
TTACTAACATTTGATGCTATCAATCTTTTTAATTTTAGTCATTCTAGTAGATGTGAAGTTATTTGCATTGTGGTTTTAATTTTTCTTTGATGACTAATAATGCTGAACATTTAAAAAAGTTGCTTATTTACCATTCATGTATCTTCTTTGGTTAAGTGTCTTATTAAATTTTTTGCCCAATTTAAATTAAATTGTTTGTCTACTAAGTAGTGTTTTAGTGAAAGCTGGAGAAGAAGCAAGTTTGGCTGGATTACAGAAAACAAGGGGGAGAGTGGTAGGAATGAGGCCAAGAGAGACATGGGAGAAGGGGAGAACAGATCAAAAAGGACTTTGAGGCCTTGGTGAGAACTTTGGATTTATTGTAATTAAATTGAATTCACTGGATGATTTTGAGTATAGAGTGGCACAATCAGGCTTAAATTTTAAGGGACCACTTTGGCAGCTCTGTGAACAGGCCAGAGGAATGGGAGTAAACACAGGATAGACTAGGAGGTTATTGCAGCAGTCAGAAAGAGAGAAACTGGTTAGTTGCAGTTCTGAATGACCTTTCCCCTCACTCTTGTTCCTGACATTCCAAACTGTATAATTTCAGATGTGGAAGACTGAGAAATTTCCTGGATTTTCTCGACAGAATATTGACTTACTCAAGGCCTTTAAGTGGAACACACTCTACTGAGGGTTGAGAGAAAGCTGACAATAGTGGCTTGCTTAGCTTAACTCAGTGGTTATGGTTGTTAGTTGTGGTTGCAATATTATGGTTGTGTGACTCTTTGGTTAGTATTCACTTTCTCCATCTTGGAATATAAGTTTGATGAGGATGGAAAAATTATCTCTTTTTTTAACTCACCACTGTAGCCTCAGTTTGAGCACAGTGCCTGCCAATTAGCATTTAGTCAATGGGTTTTTTTGTAGGGGAGTGAATGTGTGTATGTGTGAGGGAGAGAGAGAAGAGGGGCAGAAACAGAGAGGGGAAGAGACAGACATAGGGACAGGGGAACAAGTCCATATTGCAAAAGAACAGGACAATATTTTCTGTGAGTAGAATGCTCAGAGCCTGTGTACTGTGTTCTTTTCTACTTTCTCAGGTTAGATTTATCACTTCATAAATTTTCTTTATCTTATCCAAAATGGATCTACATTTTTTTTTTCTTATAAGTATAAAGAAAAAGATTTTTTTTGGGGGGGGGGAATTTTTAATGTCTCACTACAATTCAAGTACCGTACATGTCTCTTTCTATTATTTGTATATCTTGAAAATATACCAGCATTATTGTCTAACACAAAGGAAGCACTAAATAAAACTTTTCCTTTGAAACATTGGTACTATAAATTATAAGAGACAGGAGCCATGTTTTCACAGCTCTGTTTCTTGAGCACCCAGCCCAATGGTATTGTGGAGACGGAATAACAATCACCATGAGCACAGGTCACTGCTGACCTAGGGACTTGCTTTCTCTCTAAACCATTTGACTTTGTTGGTGCCCAGGGCAGGATGCTCCAAAGTATGCCTCAGTGGAATATTACTTTGAATTAAAGTTACTGAAGAAATGACTGATGCAAGAGAGACACACTGACCTTCCTATCTGTCTCCATGAAAGCAGGAAATTAATATCTCATGTGAATGGTGCCCTCCCTGTACCAGGAGGTAGAAAGACATCATTAGCACCAGAGATAAGGAATGCAGGGTCAAGAAGACTGTATAAACCTTGTTACTTCTTTAACTCAAGAAGGTTGTCAGGGACATTTCTTCCTCCTCAACAGCTGACAAGACAACCAGGAGGCTGGCTAAACCCTGCTTCCCACCACAAGACTGCTGCAGCTGAGAGATCCTAGGACACATGACAAAGGCCAGCAGAAGGTAAAATTTCTTATCTCCTCAACTTCCCAGGTCTTTAAGGTCTGGTGGGAGGGAAAGTGCTTAAGAGTCTCCTTTTCTCTATCTCTAAATTTAGATTAGCAGAAGAAAATACTTATGGAGCAAGATCCTTGTGACATAGAAAATCTGGTATTTGGAAATGAGTAATCTCGTCTCAGTTTTTCTTAATCCTTTCCTCCCAGAGACAGTCACTGTTTTTCTTTGTCTCTGTCTCCTGAGTCATGTTTCATAAGAAGAAAGAACCATAGGGCAGAATACAGGCATAGGCCCTATAAGCCTGCTGTTTGAGGCAGCCTCACAGACTGGTGATTTAACAGTTCTCTCCAGTCCAGTGCCTATTAAGACAAACTTTGCTGTCAGTCCTCTGTATAAAAACTGGATGAGATTTTTCCTTCTGTATTTTTCTATGTCCTGAGAGTTTGGCTTTTTGTCCAGTGAGAATATTCTCTCTGGTCTCCACCATCTGGATAGTGAATTTACTGGGGTGCATCTGGTAACCCGTTGAATTGACTGGGGTTCTCAGACACAAAGTCATAAACAGCACACTCTAGTCTTGTTGTGCCAGCTGTCAGAGGAGTTTGTCCTAAGGGGACCCAGTCCATAAGGGGCCTTTGTTGTTTCAACCTTCATTGCCTTGTTAGTGTTGGAAAAGTCCCATTCCAGTAGCATATGCTTGATGTCACAGATTAGTAGGTTTGGGATCAGGGGTGCCTCAAATTCCCAGGAGAGACCAGGGACACAGTTTGCATTATACCACCCTTACTGCCTGTGCAATGAAGGCCTTTGCTTTCTTAGATTATCCTTGGAAATGAATTTTCACATTATAGGGGCTATATCATCTGTGCCCTCTCCATCTGAAAGTATGCTTATTTTATCCATGGTAAGGATTTATTCTAAGCCTGAAAAGTTACCTCTGGGTCGTTCCATAAAAAGGCTTACTGATTTGAGTCACTATTTGAAATTAATGTAAGGTCTTACTCCTCAATGGCCAGATGATGGATCCTTTAAATTTGCTGTATTTAAAAGATTGCCTTTTTGAGAGCTCTCATCATAAACAGCTGTCATATTGATATTTATGGAAGGATCAAATTGAAAGGAAAAATAATGTATAACAGCTAGCCTTAGGGAATCGTTATTAAGATGAAATAACAGAAATTAGACTTAAAGATCCAACATGAATTCCCCTTTTTAAGAAAAATTTTAAAAATTGCCCCATCTCCTCAGCAATTCCTTAGGCCCTCCTACAAATAATTAGGAAAAGATCAGTTGGAAGCCAATATTCAAGAGCTAATAGAAACAATTATCTTTGTCTTCCAAATCTCTACAAAACCAGAAATGCAATTTAGGAACAAGTCAAGGCCCATTTATCTTCACCAACCCTGAAACCTATTCCACTCAAATTCTTGTAGATATTATAAAAGTTGAGGATAATTGGAATAAAATTGTCCTGTACTTAAGAAGAAAAAGTTTTTAAATAATAATTACCCTGAGACTTATGATAATAGAAAAATACACTCCAAAACTCATAGAAAAAAATTTACATTTTTTTTCCTCTGTCCCTTAAAGTTATAAATCTTACCATGTCTTTGAAATGTAAACACAGCCACATTGGCTGAGACTGAGCCCAGATTAGCTCAATTGTTAGAACCTGAAACTAAAATTTAAAGAAAAAAAGAAAGGTCTTTTTTTAAACAAAAACCCTCTCTTGCTCAAACTCTAAATCACAGTCTCCTTAAAATTGTTTATCAAGGGCAAGTACACTTAAAGGGCAAGAAGACTTAAAAGTCTTCTCCATAAATAATAAAAGACTGTAGCTATCTGAGTGAGTAAACTTAATTTATTCCAACAAGCAATATAAAAATTCTCAAAAATATAACAAAAACAAATACAAATATTTTTCAAATTCACATGATCTAGGATAATTTTTGGTAAGTAAAATCTAGTTCAGGTTTAGGTTTAATTAATATAGACATATCTTAAGAGTTATCAGCATTAAGTATAATAGCTTTATTCTATGTAGTTTTACTAAAAGTCAAATAAGCTCATGTTATCTCTTTTACAAAACTTCTCAGAAAAAAGTAATAATAATAATAATTTAAGATGATGGCTAACACTACTTTAACATCTTATGAAATTGTCATGAGTAATCTGAGTGATTGTTAAGAACAAATTAATTAAATAGACATAAGATAAGAATTCTTTTAGGTAAACTTTTTTTAGCAATAATTGTTTTTGCTATGTCAACTTAAATAGTTTTCTAAATGTCTTTGATAAATTGTACCCTTAGAGTTTTGCTAAGTTAAATTAAATGAATTGAATGTCTAGATCATTTCCAACTAAGACAAAAATACTGAAATATTAATTGCTGAACGAGTCTAAGTTTACCTACTTTTGACCTCTTATTACACACTAAATATGTTTGGTTCTATTAGTAAACATGTCTTGTGCTTCATTAAAAGCTTGTACTATGAAGTAGAATATGTTTCTAGAAATTATGAAATGTATTTATAAGTTTGCCAAGCCACAAAATACTTACACAGTTAATAACTTTAACTTTATCTTTACAAAAAAATTAAAGCTTCAAAGGATTAAGAATTGTAAATAATATATGTGGTTAAAGCTACTAGGAATTATAAGGAAATTAGAATGTGTTTTGGGGTAAGAAAAAGTGTAAGGTATGGAGATGTTTTTGTTAATGTAAAAACTTTGTTAAGTGATTTTTGTCCTAAAGCCAGTTACTTCTAAATGGGAAAGAGAACAAGGGACAAACCAAAATGGACATAGAAAGTTGTAAGAGGTTTGTTAAAAAGGAATCTTTAGAAAGGAATTTTATGTGTAGTCAGGTCTAAGATTGGAATGAATTTAATAAAGTGATTGATTGAGTTTTAATATCCAATGTAAGCTGGTAGAAAATTAGAATTTGTTTTTTCTCTCTTTTTGCAAAATTTTCTTAATTATTAGTCTGCTCTTAATGAGAAATTGTAAACAAAGACTTTTTTTTACATTTAATGTAATCTGTCTAGCAAAACAAATATTGTACATTTTGTCTTTATGAGTCTTTGATAATTTTGAAGAAAAACTGAGTGCTTTCAATATTAAAAGAGCTAAGTCTTTGTACAACTATTTAACTATCTGTATTTACATGTGAATCTTTGTCACTTTGATTAAATTGATAATTAAATATTAATTCACAGTGACATATGATCATATTTGACAAAGTGTTTTAAAACATTTTTATTTTTGAAAAAGTAGATTTTCCCCCAAATCAAATTCTAAATGAAGTCTTATTGACCTGGAAATAACATTCAGGTTTTCCAGAGGCCCCCTGGAACACCTTAAAAGACTTGTTTTATCTTATTAGAAAAGAGAGCTATGAAACTCATTAGGCTTATTTGGTATGTTACTTACATGGGAAGCATTGCTAAATAAATGATCATAAACTCTAGGTTATATCATAAGGGTGAATGTTATTAATATAAATGTTCTAGAAAGTATATGAAATTCCTAAAATTGGATATGTCCTAGTATAATGTTATCAGTCATAATTCTAGTTATTATCTTAAATGTTTTGTGTCACAGAGATAAATTTTCTTGTCAATTCCATTAGAATGAATCAAATTCTTAGTAATGGATATTTGTCTTTTATTACTTAGACAATGGTTTTACTCAGATGCTTTTACAAAAGCTTCCTGAAAATGTGTTTCATGTTCAGAGAAATTCTTGGAAAAGGATCTAACAAGTATTCTAGAACACAAGTTTCTGATGAATTTCAAATCATTACACTGAACTGAGTAAGAATTTACAAAACCCTAATGAAGAAATTGATGGTTTCATAAAACTTCTAACAAAAGATCAAACAAAACAAGAATTAATTACATGGGACTAAGTAAACTGAAGAAGATGGTTATAATGTTTTATGATTTTAAAAATAAATTTATTTATTTTATTTATCTTTGGCTGCGTTGGGTCTTTGTTGCTGTGTGTGGGCTTTCTCTAGTTGCGGTGAACGGCAGCTACTCTTCGTTGTGGTGCGTGGCCTTCTCATGTTGTGGAGCGTGGGCTCTACGTGCATGGGCTTCAGTAGTTGTGGCTCGTGGGCTTCAGTAGTTGTGGCTCATGGGCTCTAGAACGCAGGCTCAGTAGTTGTGGCTTGTGGGCTTAGTTGCTCTGGGGCTTGTGGGATCTTCCTGGACCATGGCTCGAACCCATGTCCCCTGCACTGGCAGGCTGATTCTTAACCACTGTGCCACCAGGAAAGCCCCATTTTATGATTTCTTTTTCGTGGTACACGGGCCTCTCACTGTTGTGGCCTCTCCTGTTGCGGAGCATAGGCTCTGGACAAGCAGGCTCAGCGGCCATGGCTCACGGGCCCAGCCGCTCCGCGGCATGTAGGATCTTCCCAGACCAGGGCACGAACCCGTGTCCCCTGCATCAGCAGGCAGACTCTCAACCACTGCACCACCAGGGAAACCCTATGATTTTTAAATTTGAAACATTGCTGGTTCTTTTTTTTAAGTTTTGTTTCTCCAAATTTAGGAAAATTTGTTTTTCTCTCTTTTTTTTTTTTTTTTTTTGCGGTATGTGGGCCTCTCACTGTTGTGGCCTCTCCTGTTGCGGAGCACAGGCTCTGGACACGCAGGCTCAGTGGCCATGGCTCACGGGCCTAGCCGCTCCGCGGCATGTGGGATCTTCCCGGACCGGGGCACGAACCCGTGTCCCCTTCATCGGCAGGCGGACTCTCCACCAGTGCGCCACAAGGGAAGCCCTGTTTTTCTCTCGTAAGCTTAGAGCAATTTGGTAAATTATACCCTTGTAAGCAAAATTGAATCATTTGTCTTTTTCTCCCTACCCGATTCCTCCAGAATTCAGAGGCTTTCAGTGAACATTCTTATTTTCTTGGCAATATAGTTATTTGCATAATTTCAATAAGAATCTGTTCTCCTTATAATAGCACATAATTGCAAACATTGATTATATTACTAAAGTTTTGCCTAGAATGTCATATTTGAGAGAGATATACATAAACTTAGATTTGACCAAACAGCTTTAAGAAACTAAGGTTGACTTCATGGAGCCAATAAAGCCCCTTGGGAAAATAGTGTGGTACCTTGCTTACAGAGTTCCCAGCAGCCTTACTAGCTGAGTAAGGAAGGTCACTTCCTGGCAAATGCAAGAACCTCAGAATATTTGGGGGACATTGAGGAGAAAAATTCACCCAAATCTATGGATGTCAAATGATTGGCTTGGCTTCTTAGCCTCAAGGGACTATTAAAAGTTTAATCTGGAGATTCCTTATAAAAAGTTCCAGCAGGGGCTTCCCTGGTGGCGCAGTGGTTAAGAATCCGCCTGCCAATGCAGGGGACACGGGTTCGAGCCCTGGTCCGGGAAGATCCCACATGCCGCGGAGCAACTAAGCCCGTGCGCCACAACTTCTGAGCCTGCGCTCTAGAGCCTGTGAGCCACAACTACTGAAGCCCACGCGCCTAGAGCCCGTGCTCCGCGGCAAGAGAAGCCACCGCAATGAGAAGCCCTGGCTCGGCAACGAAGAGTAGCCCCCGCTCGCCGCAACTAGAGAAAGCCCGCGCGCAGCAATGAAGACCCAACTCAGCCAAAAATAAATAAATAAATAAAATAAATCTAAAAAAAAAAAAAAAAAAAAAGTTCCAGCAAAGCAGATTTAAAAGAGCCTATATGGGAGATTTCCCTCTAACCCTGGAGATATTCTGCATAGATAGTGGTTGACCAGAGGTAAAGCCTGAAGTCCTTCATGAATTTCAATCAAAATTGGACTTTAAGAAGCCAGAACTCCTCACAGTGACATTCAGGAGAGAGGGTAGAGACAAAGATGGCAGAGTAGAAGGACGTGAGCTCACCTCCTCTCATGAAACCACCCAAATCACAACTAACTGCTGAACAACCATCAACAAAAAAGACTTGAACATACAAAAAAGACATTCTACATCCAAAGACAAAGAAGAAGCTACAACTAGATGGTAGGAGGGGTGCTTTCATGATATAATCAAATCTCATACCTGCTGGGTGGGCAACCCAGAAAGTGGAAAATAATCATCATATCACAGAGGTTCTCCTACAGGAGTGAGAGTTCTGAGACCCACGTGAGGCTCCTCAGCCTGGGGACATGGCAATGAGAGGAGGAGATCCCAGAGCATTTGATCTTGAAGGCCAGTGGGACTTGAGGGCAGGAGCTCCACAGGATTGGGGGAAACAGAGACTCCACTTTCGGAGGGTGCACACAAGGTTTCGTGTGTACTGGGACCCAGGGCAAAGCAGTAACTCCGTAAAAGCCTGGGACAGATCTACCTGAGGGTCTTGGAGGGTCTCCTGGGGAGGAAGAAGTTGGCTGTGGCTCACTGTGGGGGCAAGGACACTGGTGGCAGAGGACCCAGGGAATATTTTTTGTTGTGAGCTCTCCTGGAGGTCACCATTTGGGCACTGAGACCTGGCCCCACCCAATAGCCTGCAGTCTCAATTTCTGGGATGCCTCAGGGCAAACAACCAACAGGGTGGGAACACAGACCCTCCCATGAGCAGACAGGCTGCCTAAAGTTATTCTGATCCCACAGCCGCCTCTGAACACCACTTGACACAGCCCTGCCCACCAGAGGGAGAAGACCCAGCTCCACCCACCAGTGGGCAGGCACCAGTCCCTACCACCAGGAAGACTGCACAAGCTCCTGAACCAACCTCACCCATCAGGGGGCAGGCACCAGAAGTGAGAGGAGCCATGATCCTGCAGCCTGAGGAAAGGAGACTACAAACACGGAAGGCAGAGAAATGTGTTCCAGATGAAGGAACATCATCAAACTCCAGAAGAACAACTAAGTGGAGTGGAGATAGGCAATCTTCCAGAAAAAGAATTCAGAGTAATGATAGTAAAGATGATACAAGTAACTGGAAAAAGAATGGAGGCACAGACCAAGAACATAGATGAAATTTTGAACAAAGAGCTAGAAGTTTTAAAAAACAAAGAGAGATAAACAATAACTGAAATGAAAAATACTCTACAAGTAATCAATAGCAGAATAAATGAGGCAGAAGAATAAATAAGTGAGCTGGTAGACAGATTGGTGAAAATCACTGCTTTGGAACCGAATAAAGAAAAAAAATGAAAACAAATGAGGACAGTCTAAGAGACCTCTGGGACAACATTAAATGTGCCAACATTCACATTATAGGGGTCCCAGAAGGAGAAGAGAGAGACAGAGGGGCTGAAAAAATATTTGAAGAGATAATAGCCATAAACTTCCCTAACATGGAAAAGGAACAGTCACTCAAGTCCAGGAAGCACAGAGAGTCAAATACAGGACAAACCCAAAGAGGAACATGCCAACACACATGAATCAAATTGACAAAAATTAAAGACAAGAAAACATTAAAAGCAACAAGAGAAAAACAACAAATAACATACAAGGAAACCCCAGTAAGGTTATCAGCTGATTTTTTCAGCAGAAACTCTGCAGGCCAGAAGGGAGTGGCCCACTATATTTACAGTGATGAAAGGCAAAAACCTACCACCAAAAATACTCTACCCAGCAAGGCTCTTATTCAGACCTGACAGAGAAATCAAAAGCTTTATAGACAAACAAAAGCTAAGAGAATTCAGCACCATCAAACCAGCTTTACAACAAATGCTAAAGGAACTTCTCTAGATGAAAAAGAAAATGCCACAACTAGAAAAAAAGAAAATTATGAATGGGAAAGCTCACCATTAAAGGCAAACATACAGTAAAGGTAGGAAATCATCCACTCACAAATATGATATCAAAACAAGCAATCATGAGAAGAGGAGAGTACAAATGCAGGATATTGGAAATGCATTTGAAATTAAGAGACCAGCAACTTAAAACAACTTTTCGTGTACATATATATACACTCTGCTATATCAAAACCTCATGGGAAATGCAAACCAGGTATCTACAATAGATACACAAAGAAAAAGCAACCCAAATGCAACACTAAAGATGGTCATCAAACCACAAGGGAAGAGAACAAAAGAGGAAGGGAAGAAAAAAGAGCTACAAAAACAAACCCAAAACAATGAACAAAATGACAATAAGAACATACATATTGATAATTACATTAAAAGTAAATAGAGTAAATGCTCCAACCAAGACATAGACTGGCTGAATAGATACAAAAGCAAGAACCATATATATGCTGCCTACTAGAAACTCACTTTAGATCTAGACACCCACACAGACTGAAAGTGAGAGGGTAAAAGAAAGTTATTCCATACAAATGGAAATCAAAGGAAAGCCAGAGTAGCAATAGTCATATCAGACAAAATAGACTCTAAAATAAAGACTGTAACAAGGACCAAGAAGGACACTGCATAATGATCAAGGAATCAATCCAAGAAGATACAACAATTGTAAATATATATTCACCCAACATAGGAACGCCTCAATATATAAGGCTAATGCTAATAGCCATAAAAGGAGAAATTGACAGTAACACAATAGTATTGGGGGATGTTAACACCCCACTTTCATCAATGGACAGATCATCCAGACAGAAAATCAATATGAAAACACAGGCCTTGAATGACACATTAGACCAGAAGGACTTAATTGATATTTATAGAGCATTCCATCTGAAAGCAGCAGAATACACATTCTTCTCAAGTGCACACGAAACATTCTCCAGGATAGATCACACACTGGGCCACAAAGTGAGCCTTGGTAAATGTAAGAAAATTGAAATCATATGAAACACCTATTCCAAACACAATGCTGAGATTAGAAATCAACTACGAGAAAAAAACTGTAAAAAACACAAATACATGGAGGCTAAACAATATGCTATAAGCAACCAATGTATCACTGAAGAAATCAAAGCAAAAATTAAAAATATACCTACAAATGAAAACAAAAACACGAAGATCCAAAACCTATGGGATGCAGCAGAAGCATTTCTAAAAGGGAAGTTTATAGTGATAAAATCTTACCTCAGGAAACAAGAAAAATCTCAAATAAACAACCTAACCTTATAAGTAAAGCAACTAGAGAAAGGAGAACAAACAAAACCCAAACTTAGTAGAAGGAAAGAAATCATATAGATCAGAGCAGAAATAAATGAGACAAAGAAAACAGTAGGAAAGATCAATGAAACTAGAAGCTGGTTCTTTGAAAAGATAAAATTGATAAACCATTCATTAGCCAGCATCATCAAGAAAAAAATGGGGAGAGCTCAAATCAATAAAATTAGAAATAAAAAAGAAGTTACAATGGACACCACAGAAATACAAAAGCTCATAAGAGACTACTACAAGAAACTATATGCCTGTAAAATGCACAACCTAGAAGAAATGGACAAATTCTTAGAAAGGTACAACTTTTGAAGACTGAACCAGGAAGAAATAGAAAATATGAACAGACAAATCACAAGTCCTGAAATTGAAACTGTGATTAAGAAACTCCAACAGGGCATCCCTGGTGGCGCAGTTGTTAAGAAACCACCTGCCAAGGCAGGGGACACGGGTTTGAACCCTGGTCCAGGAAGATCCCACATGTCACAGAGCAACTAAGCCCATGGGTCACAACTACTAAGCCTGCTCTCTAGAGCCCACGAACCACAGCTGCTGAGCCTGCATGCCACAACTACTGAAGCTCACGTGCCTAGATCCCATGCTCTGCAACAAGAGAAGCCACTGCAATGAGAAGCCCATGCACCGCAATGAAGAGTAGCCCCCGCTTGCCACAACTAAAAAAAGAAAGCCTACATACAGCAACAAACACCCAATGCAGCCAAAAATAAAATAAAGAAATAAATTTATTTTTAAAAATTTATTAAAATTTATTTAAAAAAAAGAAACTCCCAACAAACAGAAGTCCAAGATCAGATGGCTTCACAGGTGAATTCTCTCAAGCATTTAGAGAACACTAAACACCTGTTCTTCTGAAACTATTCCATAAAATTTCAGAAGAAGAAACATTCCCAAACTCATCCTATGAGGCCATAATCACCCTGCTACCAAAACCAAACAAAGGTACTACAAAAAAAGAAAAAGAAGTCAATATCACTGATGAACATAGACTCAAAAATCATTTACAAAATACTAGCAAAGTGAATCCAACAACACATTAAAAGGATCAGACACCATGATCAAGTGGGATTTATCCCAAGGATGCAAGGATTTTTCAATATCCACATATCAATCAGTGTGATACACCACATCAATGAATTCAGTAAAGTCACAGAATACAAAACTAATACACAGAAATCTCTTTCATTCCTATACACTAAAAACAAAAGATCAGAAAGAGAAATTATGGAAGGAATCCCATTTACCATCACATCAAAAAGAAAAAAATACCTATGAATAAATCTACCTAAGGAGACAAAAGACCTGTACTCTGAAAACTCTAAGATGCTGATGAAAGAAATCGAAAGTGACACAAACAGATGGAGAGATATACCATGTGCTTGGATTGGAAGAATCAATACTGTCAAAATGACTATACTACTTAAGGCAATCTACAGATTCAATGCAATCCCTGTTAAATTACCAGTGGAATTTTTTTTTTTTTTAGATTTTTTTCATGTGGACCATTTTTAAAGTCTTTATTGAATTTGTTACAATATTGCTTCTGTTTTATGTTTTGATTTTTGTTTTTTGTTTTTTGTTTTTTTTTTTTTCTTTGGTTGCATGGCATGTGGGATCCCAACTCCCTGACCAGGGATCGAAGCTGCATCCTCCTCATTGGAAGGTGAAGTCCCAACCACCGGACCGCCAGGGAAGCCCCCACCAATGGCATTTTTCACAGAACTAGAACAGAAAAATTTAAAATTTGTATAGAAACACAAACCCCCAAATAGCCAAAGCATACTATGAAAGCAAAATGGAGCTGGAGCAATCAGGCTCACTGTCTTCAGAGTATATTACAAAGCTACAGTAATCAGTATGGTACTTGCACAAAAACAGAAATATAGATCAATGGAACAGAATAGAAAGCCCAGAAATAAACCCACACAACTATGGTCAATTAATCTATGACAAAGGAGGCAGGAATATACAATGGAGAAAAGACAGTCTCTTCAATAAGTGGTGCTGGGAAAACTGGACAGCTACATGTAAAAAAAATGAAATTAGAACAATTTTCTAACACCACAGACAAAAATAAACTCAAAATGCATTAAAGACCTAAATGTAAGATGGGATATTATAAAACTCTTAGAGGAAAATCCAGGCAGAACACTCTTTCACAGCAGCAATATCTTTTTGGATCCACCTCCTAGAGGAAAGAAAACAAAAACTAAAATAAACAAATGGGACCTAATAAAACTTAAAGGCTTTTGCACAGCAAAGGAAACCATAAACAAAACAAAAAGACAACCTACAGAATGGGAGAAAATATTTGCAAATGATGAGACTGACAATGGAATAATCTCCAAAGTATACAGATAGCTTATGCAGCTCAATATCAAAAAAGCAAACAACCCAATCAAAAAATGGACAGAAGATCTAAACAGACATTTCTTCAAAGAAGACATACTGATGGGCAAAAAGCACATGAAAATCTGCTCAACATCGCTAATTATTAGAGAAATGCAAATCAAAACTACAATGAGGTATCACCTCACACCAGTCAGAGTAACCATCATCAAAAAGTCTACAAACTGTAGACTACAAAAATGTTGGAGAGGGTGTGGAGAAAAGGAGTCCTCCTACACTGTTGGTGGGAATGTAAATTGATTCAACCACTATGGAGAATATTATGGGATTCCTTAAAAAACTAAAAATAGAACTACCATATGATCCAGCAATCCTACTCTTAGGCATGTATCTGGAGAAAATTATACTTCCAAAAGATACATGCACCCCAGTGTTCAGTGCAGCACTATTCACAATAACCAGGATATGAAAGCAATTTAAATGTCCATTGACAGATGAATGGATAAAGAAGATGTGGTACATATATACAATGGAATATTACTCAGCCATAAAAATGAATGAAATAATGCCATTTGCAGTAACATGAATTGATGTAGAGATTATCATACTAAGTGAAGTAATTCAGAGAAAGACAAATATCATATGATATCACTTATCTGTGGAATCTAAACAAATGATACAAATGAACTTAATTACAAAAGAGAAACAGACTCACAGACTTAAAAAACAAACTTATGGTTACTAAAGGGAAAAGGTATGGGGAGGGATAAATTAGGAGTTTGGATTCACATATACACACTACTATATATAAAATAGAAAATCCACAAGACCCTACTGTATAGCAAAGGGAACTCTACTCAATATTCTGTAATAACCTATATGGCAAAAGAATCTGAAAAAGAATGGATATATGTATATGTATAACTGAATCATTTTGCTGTACACCTGAAACTAATTCAACATTGTAAATCAACTATACTTCAATATAAAATAAAAATTAAATTTTAAAAAGAGATTAAAAAAAGAAGTGTCTTCCAATGCAAGGATCAGATCAAAGAACATGAATGGAATATTCCTACTGGGACGATTAGGAGGATAACACATCCTTGGTAGGTGCAGAGCCTGTTCACTTATCCTCTGACTTTCCTTGTTCCCTTTCTCCACTACATCCAATTAAGCAGATAAAAACTTTGAGAAAGCTGCCTCTTCCTTCACCAATGCCAAGAAGGACAAACTCAAAGAGCCATTTGTCTGTCTGTCTTCCTCTGATGTTGCTTCTTCATGTTTGAGCTATTGGGAGGGGAGAGAGGCAATAAATTCTCTTAATAAAAGCAAAAAATAAAAATAAAAAACAAGCCTATATGGTCAGTCACAATCCTTGCTATACTTATATAAATAAGACCAAGTTTATTGAATCTAGACTTATTTTGCAAACAAATTTGTCTTAATTTGGCTATCTTTGATAGAAATGAGGGTGATTTTAGAGGGAAAAATTATCTTTCAATAGAAACCAAAATACGTATTGTGGATATTAGATTCTAGTGCTATTAATTTTCCTTGAAGTTTTGTTAATTACCTGAAAACTGGACTGTATCCTGAATTTTTCTAGTTTCCTCCACTACCTGACTACAACTCTCCAAACTAGTGTTTCCAAATTTTCTCCCACCCTTTTGACTTGGAATCATTGCAACTAAAACTGCCTTTTTTTCTGAAGTCCTGCATACTGAAGGTAGATACCTTAATATAAACTTCAGAGAAATCTCCACAGCAGCTCATGTTTAGACAATCTTCTTCGTTCCTGTTGCTATATGGACCACTCAGAAAGTTTCCTGTTGCTATATGGACCACTCAGAAAGTTTACCTGAACATCTGATGGACATTCAAACTACAAAAGATGCTTTAACCCTGACATTTAGAGATCTTCTCAACTGTCTACCCTCAGAACTCAAAAACTGATACGAAATTTGCCTCAATTATTAACCATTGTTTTTTTGTCTCCATAGCAATGCCTCTTATTAAATACCTGATTGCTTGTACAGTAAGCTTAACTTCTACTTGGAAATACTGCTTTGGAAGAGGAAATTAAGGTAAAATGATCATATGGATGGACTCTAATCCAATATGACTTGTATCTTTATAAGGGGGGAATTTTAGAACACAGACATGCACAGACTGAGGGGCAACCATGTGAGGACACAGCGAGAAGGTAGCCATCAAAGTAGAGAGACCTCAAGGAAACTAAACTTGATACTTTGATCTTGGACTTCTAGCCTCTAGAACTATGAGAAAATATATTTTTGTTGTTTAAGCCACCTAGTAGCCAGTGTGGTATTTTGCTATGGCAGCCCTAGCAAACAAATACAATCACTATTAGGGAAAAAAAATCATGTGCTTTGTTATTCCAGTAGAATGATTTTAACACTGATTACTTCTTACCTTGAGATTATAAAAGACAGTGATAAACATTACTGTAGAGTATATATGAGTTGTGTCCTATGAAACAAAGCTAGTTAACAAACACCTCTCAGCTGTAGATGATGCCATGTGTTCATCTGATCAGCAAGAGGACATGAATGGAAGGGAGAACCTTTTCTGCTTCAGACAAGCAACTTCCTGGGTTACCCTGAGTATGACAAAGAGGGCCATTGCTTGGGGACCAGGTCTCCAAGCAGTCACAACAGGCCTCAGGAACCCACAAGAAAATTGTGAAGGAAGAATATTACTAGCCAGGCCCATATGTATCTTTTCCTCCCATCACTGCTCTTTTGTGAACAATTCTTCCAAATACATATTTTTGTCCCAAAATATCATGTTGGACGCTCGCTACTAGGAGCAAAATTTTCTAGCATCTCTGTTGGATGAATTTTCACACTTGCAAAATCACTCAGAAAAGAGTTCATCCTCCCAACACCTCCCCTGCACCAGTGTCCCCCTAAACAGCATCTGACCACAATATGAAGGAACTTACCTCCCAGGTAAACAGGTGCTTGAATGTGATTTAATTATCTCTGCATCCTCTCCCTGGTCTCCCTGTGAAATCTAGTCACCTCTTTGCATTAAAGCATTTCTGTGAGAAGCCCTGTAAGGTGCTGGATATTCTCAATTCTGTCCTGCTGGTTTCTCTGAAGTGCCTAGAAGCTGTCCTCTCCACACACAAACTGTTCTGACAAACTTCATTTGAATGATTTGGATTTTAATTCTCAATTTGCTTCTGTTCCTAAGCTCTTAAGGCTTTTTTTTTTTTTTTTAAACAATTCAGAAAAAACATCATTAAAAAAAAGACAAGGTTGGGCTTCCCTGGTGGGACAGTGGTTGAGAGTCCGCCTGCCGATGCAGGGGACACGGGTTTGTGCCCCGGTCCGGGAAGATCCCACATGCCGCGGAGCGGCTGGGCCCGTGAGCCATGGCCGCTGAGCCTGCGCGTCCGGAGCCTGTGCTCCGCAACGGGAGAGGCCACAACAGTGAGAGGCCCGCATACCGCAAAAAAAAAAAAAAAAAAGGCAAGGCTACTCGCAGATCTAACATGCTAAGCTTTAACTTAGTACGTTCTTAAGACTGATGTTTTCCAAGGAACAAACTTTCATGTTTCCTGTGCAATAATAAAGGTTTGTTATAAAAGTTAAGTACGAAAAGTGAAAAAAAAATAAAAATAGTGGTATCTTCACAGTTGAGTTCTTACCATATTTTCTAAAATATGTAAAAAGAGAAAAATTGGCAAAATGAGTACCAACATTTTTAAAAATAATAATTAAGCCTAAATCCCTAGATTTACCTATTTTATAAAATAAGAAAATAACATTTTATAAAATACAATTTTATGAAATATGATTTTATAAAATTTGTATAACTAAGTAACAAATGATTTTCCCAAAAAACAGATTGAGCAGGTGGAGTCCAGGGGGCACATTCTACAAAATAAATTTATTGACACTGTAAAGGGTTACTAGCATAAAATTGTGGTGGGAATAAAAAGGGCAGTGACCTTCCTCCTGAAGTTTAGGAGTGATCCCTGAATTGAGAGATATCTGAGTTGAAGTGGTCATTGGAAACAAATGGTAGAGAGAAATCACAGAGAGCAGACTGTATCAATTCCAGCTTCTGGACTCAGAGAAGGAAGGAAGAGCTTCAGATTTCATTGCAGAGAATGAGGCTGAGAAACTTTAAAATCAGATGCTCTTTCCCAGATCCAGGGGGCCAGCTAATGCACAAAAATGCTTAAAGCCACATAGGTATGTCACCTTTATTTCCTAGAGAAGATGTTAGCATTTTCTAAATCCTCATCTACCGTGCCTGGCATGCATTATTTTATAGCTTTCTGGAAGTTTCATCAGCACCACTTGTATATTTGTAGTACGATGTGTCTGTGGAGAGTACAGAATGCAGGTCCGGGGTGGGGGCAACGGACTCTTCTAGCTACCACAGTGAGTGGTGCCCCTGCAAATCTGAGTAAGGAAGACGACTTGCCTTTGGGTGGGTAGTGTTACAATCTGCATGTCTAGGGGCACAAATGTAAAGACCGACCCTGTTCTGGGAATGATTATGATTCTGACTGACCTCAAAGGGGTAATTATGAAACCCCTGGGTCATCAGGATCTGGATGTTCCCTACTTTTTCCATGGTGTGATCATGACAGAAAGTGTGGCTGTAGATATCTGGGAACATTTCCAGAAATGTCCTCCTGTAGGAGTTAATTATAAAGTATATGTGTATAAAACAGAAAATAATATTGAAACCTATCAAGGGGAGTAGATCTTAAGGGTTAATATTGTAGATGGACTACTTTGGAAAAACTCTTTTTCCCTTGGAGTATTAAGAAGTCATCGCATAATTGCCATCTCTCCACATTTTGTTCTAGAGTGCCTGGTTTATTGATATCAGTGTGAGACCTGTTTTAAATAAAAATCTATTTGTAAAAATCCAGATCTGTAATATGTTCTAAATATCATTATAGTGTCTTTTAACTATAGATTAAAAATCACTTCATTTTCAACAAAATATTTTGATGTAAACATCAAGTGTTTTGAAAACAAAGGGGATCTGTTTTTGTTGTTTTCTCTTTTATCTAATTTTTGTATCCATTTTGTCTGGGCATATTAAATGGTAAAAATATTTATAAGATTTGCAGTAGGTGAATCTTCTTAAAAAGAAAATACCGAAGGCCACAGAGTCTGGGAATATTAATATCTTTTTAATAGATTGATCCCATCGCTTCTCGGCCTTTTGGCTAAGATCAAGTGTAATAGATTGATCCCCCTTGACTTCTTATTCTGGAGTAAAAGTACAAGTTTTTCCATGAAAATTAGACACACAAATCATCTGACACAATGTATGACAGATGGAAAATGATTGATGGGAATTTTGCTTTAATGCACATTGCTCATTGTAATTTTGCCCAGCTTAATGAACTGTGAATTAATAATGAGGAGCAACACATTCAACGTATTATAGTAATAAAGTGCTTTTATGGACATTTTTCATGTTTCCAGACTTTCTTGGCCACCCTGAACAATTTTAACTCAAAGGATTAAAAAATAATCGCTTATTTAACTGTGTTAAAATAGTCAACTTTGAAAAGGATATTTTCCTGTATGAACTTTTTCCTAATTGACTCCATTTTGTTCTGATCAGTAAAGTTACCTGAGTAAGCTGCACTATTAAAAAAAAGTGATCTGATAGAGTATTAGATGACATACATGACCATAGTCCATTGTTTTCTCATTCAACGACATAAGGGAGTAAAGTGAAAAATTAATACTTATACATTTTTTAATTAGGAGAATAGAAAAACTAAATTTCTTGTAGAAATAAGCCCAAAGAGTCCTCGTGTCAGCCCTGCTCCTCTTAAAAGACCGTGATGCTGTAATACCAATGGATAATCTGGGAGACAACCAGCTGTCATTAAAATAGATTTTACCAAGGCAAGGACAATAGGTTGCTTATTAGCAGTGAGAAATCAGTAGTCTTTTAGAAGTGTACCCTTTGGAAAGTGTGCGATATATAATAAATGAAAGCCTTTCATTATTCATTGTTATAAGCCAAATGTAGATTAAATGTAGACTACCTTCAATTCAGATATTAAGATATCCTTCCCTCAGTAATTTTATGAGGTAACATGTATAATGTCAAGCATAGGCTAAGTCATATATTTTATAATCTTTCAAAAATTTTTAAAGCAATGTGTTAACCCTATAATGAATATAAAATGGATCCTAACTGCATGCCTTAGAAAATGTGCATTTCATAGAATTATTTAAGAATGAAGCCTTAATAGCCCATCTTTTTAAGTATGTTAGCTGAACGTTATGATTGTGTAATATCATTTTAGGGCATTACCACATTTTAAGAAATAAAATAATATTCAGAAGCATAATTTTGCCAGAATGTAAAATTTAAAACCAGAAATTTGACTTGTGAAAAATCCCCACATGGTTATTGGCCTGTTAAAAAAAAATAAAGCAAACCCCACAAACCTGATGCAAGCTATTATGTGCAAAATAATGTGCTAGTTACACAGCCCTCTGGGAAGTGAATGTGAGTCCGGATGCATCTTTCTTGGTTTATTTCATTCCTAGAGTACCTTTGTTGCAGGTTTTTCTTATGTTTCCAAAGGAAACAAGTAAGCCATCTCAAGTTTAAGTTTTGTCCTCAATAAAGTAAAAAATGTGCCAGATACCATTTGACTGGATGATAACTAAAACTGGACAAATATTTTCCCTCACTGGAGACTGACAGTGTTTTAGTTGTGCTTAAAATTTGTGATTCTCCTAAAAAAAAGGGTACAAATGAAAACTTATGGTTACCAGGAGATAAGGGGGGAAGGATAAATTGGGAGATTGGGATTGACATATACACACTACTATATATAAAATAGATGATAATAATAATCTACTGTATAGCACGGGGAACTCTACTCAATACTCTGTAGTGGCCTATATGGGAAAAGAATCTTTAAAAAAAGTGGACATATGTATATGTATAACTGGCTCACTTTGCTGTACGCCTGAAACTAACACAAATTTGTAAATCAACTATACTCCAATAAAAATTTTTAAAAATAAAAAAAGAGTACTACATGCATTTCTAAGAAATAAACATTATTTTCTTCATTCTTCTAAAATAAATAGAAATAAAAAAATGTAATTTGTGATTTTCAAACTAATGAACACCTAACAATGAAATCTACATTTGGAATGTATAATTCTTTTGTTCAGAGGCAGTGACATTACAAAAGAACAAAACTTCTCAAACATTTCCCCATTTAGAGTAATGCTGACAGTGAGTGTCTGGTGGATCTCAGAGGGGCACAACTGATAATATATTTAACATGCTGCCAGTTTGCTAAGTGGTTTCATATTCACTAAGAAAGACTTGGCAATGGATACTGAAGAATAGATGTGAGGTCTCTGTGAGGCCTTTGTGCCAAGTCTCTGTGTGTTGTCTCTGGGTGAGATCTCTGTGTGAAGTCTCTGTATGAGGTCCCTTTGGAAGGTATCTCTGGGAAATCTGTTAAATCTGTGCTAGGTTTCTGTCTGAGGGTCTGTGAAGCAACATGAGGTCCCTGTGTGAGGTCTCAGTATGTGATCTCTGAGAAAGGTGTTTGCATGAGAAGTCTCTCTTGAGAGGTGTGTCTGTGAAGTCTTTGTGTATTGTCTCTGGGTCTCTCCATTTCTTTTTTTCTTTTGGTCTCTCAATTTCTTGTCTTACTGTACCTTATGGAAGACGGAGCAGCAAGAGAAGGGCAAAGGGACTTGCTTCTTTCTGTTTTCTTGCTGTTCCATCAGCATCACCTGTCTGTGGCACTCTCCCAGCAGGAGCCGGGGGGTCCAAATCCAGCTTCCCCATATTCCCAGAACTCACTTCTGGGTGCCCCTGAGAGGACCCAGCAGCAGCCAGGCTCAGGTCCCAGCCCTGTCAACTCTTTCCTCTGGGTACCGACCCCTCCCACAAGTCCTGGCTCCACTCTCACTGCTGTGCCCATTCTGGAGGCTGCCTTGGGAATTGGGGCCCAGAGGTAGGGCCTGGCTCCAGGGAGAAACCAGGGGTGTGAGCAGTCCTGTGCTCACTCTGCCCCCTCCACCCCAGGTCACAGCATTTCCACGTGTTGAGGGGCCTGACAGGGATGGGGGATGGGATCCATTTCTGTTGTCATCTGGATCAGGGGCATCAGCTGGAACAGAAGTCTCCACACTGAGAAAGACACCACCTGGAGCTGTGTCCACCATGCGCCCTGCACATGGCAGAAAGCACCAAATCACTCTAGAGAAATTCTTCCTCATCTCCCTGCTTTTCCATATGGATGGGGGTCAGGAGACAAGAAAAGCTGTGCCAGAAGCAGATCAGTGGAACACTCCTGGATTGCACCCTGCCCCATCCACTTTGCACAGGTCACCTCCACACCACCACAAATCCTGTCTGATTGCTTCTTCACCTGCCAGGCTCTGGGGTGATCAAGGACTGGGAGACAGGCAAGGCTTACTACATAATCACAAGCCAGTCCCCACCTCTCCCCTGGAGCAGTCCTTGGGCCATGTGTTTATGTGAAGGTCACCAGACTAGGAGTCACATCCCAAGTTCCCTAGTCCTGGCTTTTACACCTATTGTTAAGTTATCCTTTCTAAAAGTCAAGAGGTGATGATGTGTAAGCTTATTAAATATAGTATTAAGAGATTAACCTTCCCTGATTTGCTTTACTTCTATAAGTTTGACTTTCTGTTTTGACCTAAAGGTGGTTTCTCTAGGTCTGTGATCTTAGAGTTGGAATAGGGTAGAGACCCTGGGGTGGGGCCATGATGAGCTACTGGACCCTTAACTTTTCCTCCCCTTTAGGCCTTTAGATGGTGGTTGTATGTCAGGGGGCTGCTCTTTCAGAACTGCACATTTATGGGAATCTGGTACCACTTTGCCTCCTTCCTTGGATCCAGTGATTTTTCTACACCTACATCCCACCCTAAATTCACAGTGTTTGACCATCAGGTAGTTACTACCCACAGTCACACCCCTATTCCATTCATCCAAAACTCCTTCTCTGGGGTTAACATAGAGTGGGAGGTAGGTGACCCATGAACATAGCCATTCATTTATATGGGACTGGACTCAACACAGCCCTCAGCAGCCTCCCTGATACTCCCCCCACCTACACACACAGAGCTGGAAATGCCATCCTTGCTGCTGCTCTAAAGTATAGGAAAAACAGAGGTGGGGGAGGGTGATGCTGTACATTTTATTATGGCTAAGCTAAAAGGGGTTCATAGGGCATATCTCAATCCCAGCCTTCATCAGAGGGAGAAGGAACTCTTAAGAGCAGATGTTGTATATTCCCTACCAAGAGATCCAGGAGCAAGATTACTCCTGTTTCTGAACTCAGAGCCCATACTCTATTCCCCCCAAACTTCCATCCACTTGGCTCTGACACTTCCTGGAGCCTGAATTGGAATCTCCGGCCCTATCGTGTAAACCTATCCACTACAGTTGCATAAAGTTCAAAGTAGCATAGAAGAAGGAGAAAGACTGGTTGAACCAGATCGTTGGGTGTGGGTTTCACAGGTTTTTCCCATCTCATTGTTAGAGTAATTTTGGTTTCTGTAATGACAGTATTATAAGGTGCAATGAAGGGACACGAGACAAGGAGCAAGCTTGTGATGCTACTGTCAACCTCCCTCCATGCCCTTCCCTTCTAGAAGACAAAGTGCACAGCACAGACAGCAGCCATTACACTATGCTTTTATTAGAAAAAAAAAATATATATATATATGTATTGGGGAACATTAAATATCTTGGATGTGCTAATGAGAAAATCATTTTCTCTACATGGACTGAATTTTTACTTGGAGACATGTTTCCCTACTAAAGGGAAGACTAAAGAAGGATTTTACTGTCGACCAGGCAAGACACCTCCCCAAAGATGACAATGCCTTGGACAGTGTTGATGGCGGGCTGGGGCACCTGGAATCCTTGGCCCATACTGGCAGGTACTAACTGGAAACAAACTCTTCTTGGGGGGCAAGGATGGGAGGCACCTTAGGCCCAGCTGCTCATCTTCGAACCTTACACTTTTCAAACTATGTTGGTGTCTGACTTTCCTTTCCCTGATAGAACAACTCTGGCCCTTGGAGGTGGCTTTATGACTGCAGGCTGTATAACCCATCATTCTCCCTTGCTCTGGGTAAGAGGTAAGCCTATGGTAGCAGAAACACCCACATACTGGGACTTGGAATTCCAGTTTGTGTTCATTTAACTTTGTGGCATGAAGTCCATGGTGAATTGCTCTTTTTTCTTCTAGGATCTGTCCAACAGCTGCCATGCGTGCCTGACCCTCAGCAGTCTCACTCTTCAAGATTGATCTGCTTTTGACTGATCCGTGACTCCGGGCAGTGGCTGATATGGGCTTTTTTTTTTGCAGAGCATCTCGACCATTGACTTTTTTATTGGGGAAAATCCACTTTAAAAATAGCCTCATCCTTTTTCTGAAGAGGCTTTCTGGGGGGCTATGTTTCTTCTCTGGCATGCGCTGGATACATCTGCTCCCAATAGAGTCTGTTATTCCCCTGACCTGGGCAGGGTGGCGCATACTTCCAGCTTGAGAGGTCCCTAATTCTTTAAACCTTTCTTCATGCTCTCCTGGTTTATGCCTCCTACAGTCCTCTCTTTTGTAAGTAGGGGCAATCATCTTGCTCTGGCTCTTCCATGAGTCTTGGAGTTTTGAAGTTTTGGGCTCCTGCTGCCCTAGGTTGCTCCTTTGGGCTTCCATAAGGCCACTTGGCTCCTGGGAAGCTAACCTGTCTCTGGTGGGGACTCTCTGGGGATGGCACTGAGGCACCTGAGAAGCCAAGTTGTCTGCAGCAAGGAACCTGTGTTTGGGAAAGTCCTGAAGCTGGTTGTCTGACTGTACCTTTACTTTGGAGTTAAACTCACTAGCAACCTCCATGTTAAGGCATGGCTCACCTGGCTGTTGGAAAACAGACATTCTAGGTAGTAGGAAACTTTTACTGGCCGCTGGCACCTCTAAACTCCTCATATGTACATTTGTGGTTTGGGATTTTGTCAACACTTTGGTTTCCAAGATAACACGAGACTGTGGTTGAAGAGCAGGAGACTCCTTGGCCTCCACAGCCTCCCTGGCCTCTTCACCTCTCAAAGACTGGGATCCTAAGGTCACCTCCATCACTGTTACCCTATGGCAGGGGTCTCCTGAGGCCTGACCACCACTCTCCTCTCTTGGCTCATTCCTGACCATTGCTGAACTTGGACCTGGCTCTAGGCTGTCCCTCTTGACCCATTCCACAGTCTCACTCTTCCAGGTTCTGCCCACAAGGCTGAGTGTGAGGGACTGAGAAGGTGGCCTGCCCTCCTGTCCAGTCAGAGAAGCCTTTGAGGGCCCATGGTAGTCACCAGATGGAATCGCTCCCAGGGCACTCTGGATTTCCTTACACACAGTTGAGGGGACAAGGAGAGGCCTCTTCAGGGTAGGAACTGACTCTTCTGTTATCACCTTCTCTCCTGAATGAGCCTGAGGAGGTTTCTCCAGGAACTCAGCAAACTGGACTGTTGAGTGGGACCCAGATACACAGGTGGCTGCAGGGGAAGAGGCAAACTGCAGAACGGTGGAGGGTTGGAACTTTTTCAACTTAAAGGGATTTATGGGCTTGAGGACCTTGAGGGGTAGGGTCCGCCTGTGCTTTACCCCAAACCTTATAATACGTGCTTCCAGCACCTCTCGAGTGTCTGGATCAAGGAAGGAAACCCTACAGGAGGTGTTCATGCAGGGTTCCCAACCCTTCAAGCAGTGTCTTCCACAGGCTCCAGCAGGCACTGCTTTGCACGTCTCCCCAGGAGGGTCTTGACATGAGAGCTGATGAAAGTTGTCCTTGCCAGGAAGCCTCCCCAGGCAGCTGTAGGAGAGCAGATGGGGCCAGGATGGCTGGACAGGACAGGCAGGGGTGGGCACCTGCAGCCCAAGAACCCTCCTCTGTCCCCACACTGACTTCATAAAGCTCCTGCTCTCCCTCACTCTAGGGCCTTAGCCACGCCCTCCCATGGCTCCCCCTCCCAAGGCTGGGGTCACATTGTAGGCTCTGGGAGGAAGGACGACCCAGGAGAGAAGGGGAAAGATTCTTTACCTTTGCCGAAGTGAAACCAGGTTGTGAGTCCCCTCCAGTTCTTCCAGGCAATCTCTGCAAGCTGGAAATCAGGAGACTGGGTCATGGTGGTGAAGGCAGAGGCCTAAGAGTCTTTCAGGAGGCTGAGTGCAATGGCCCTTTAAGGGAAATCTTTGGAGGATTAGACTCTGGAGCCCAAGTATCAGTGTCCAAGGCCACATGTCCCTGACAGTGATGGTAAGTCTCACTTGAAAAGGGTTTGTCCTTTGCAAAGTGCTTCCACGTTAATTAGGCTCGGGCTGTTTCCTGAGGAATAAGCTCTGCCACTGGCATCCTCAGAGACCGTGAAGCTGGCCCCTCAGGACTAGGAGAGATGGAAGCTAACTCTCGGGGGCGCGCAGGGCTGAATGGCAAAGGCTTACCTTTCAAAGATCCACTTTTCTTCCTACTCCTGCTCCTCCCCTTCAGCTCTACTTGATGCTGAGAGATAAGAAAAAATGAGGGGCGAACACCCAACTCTCACTGTCCTCTATCTAGGCAAGCTGTGTTCATGAACAACATGACTTTCTACATTTAACTAAAACTCTGTGGGGTTTTTTCCCCTTTTACTTATTTTTAAAATGGATAACAATATTTTCAGTTTTTCTTCTTTGAAGAGTGCAAAGGTTTTTTTTTTTTGCGGTACGCGGGCCTCTCACTGTTGTGGCCTCTCCCGTTGCGGAGCACAGGCTCCGGACACACAGGCCCAGCGGCCATGGCTCACAGGCCCAGCCGCTCCGTGGCACGTGGGATCTTCCCGGACCGGGGCACAAACCCGCGTCCCCTGCATTGGCAGGGGGACTCTCAACCACTGCACCACCAGGGAAGCCCAAGAAGGATTTTTTAAGTTTTAATCACCATAGATTTCTTCTGTCACTGTTCCTCTGATCAAGAAACACACACATTCTCAGACCTAAATGCCCACGTGAGCTTTGTCAGATAGGATTCTGCTTCCCAAGGCCAGACCTCCACTCCAGCCTCTTCTCTCATGCTCTCAGGGGCTCAGCCCCAACACAGAGGAAGGTCTCACTTGTGACACCCGCTGTGGGTAGGTGGCTGGTGAACCAGGGCTCAGGGGTCAGCCTTCCTGCAGAGATTGAGCTCTTAGTAATCCAGTCCTTGACCATTATTAGTCACTGCATTTGGGACTTGCCCTGGAGCCCTCTACCATACCTGAACTCCTGGTCTAAGATCTTAGGCTAGAAATCCTCATGCCCACTCTAACCCCTCTCTGGCCTGGCTTTTCCCTAGAAGGATGATGTTCTATACTTTTCTGAGAGTTCCCATCTCAGGAGTCTCTCTAGGTGGTTTAGAAAAGTGGAAATAAGAATAAGAAAAAAAGAGGGCTTCCCTGGTGGCACAGTGGCTGAGAATCCACCTGCCAGTGCAGGGGACACGGGTTCGAGCCCTGGTCTGGGAAGATCCCATATGCCACGGAGCAACTAGGCCTGTGAGCCACAACTACTGGGCCTGCGTGTCTGGAGCTTGTGCTCCACAAGAGAGGCCGCGACAGTGAGAGGCCCGCGCACCGCGATGAAGAGTGACCCCCGCTCGCCGCAACTAGAGAAAGCCCACGCACAGAAATGAAGACCCAACACAGCCAAAAATAAATAAATAAATAAAAATTAAAAAAAAAAAAAAGAATAAGAAAAAAAGAGATAATCTCTGCTGGGATTAATCCAAAGGTTTCTTACCTTCCTGATGTTTCTATGTTTCCTAGGTGGTGCTAAGAATGGATTACTCTGGAAGCAGGGGAGTAACATTAGGAAGAGCACCAGTCCACACAGGAACCCAAGGATGATATTAATCACCCAGGAAGTTGGGCTGGATCTCAGCCAGATAGCAACAATGTTTTTCGAAGAAAAGAGATTCTCCATCTTCTGAATTGCATTGCTGCCCTCAGGCAACAGAGCACTGGGAGTTCACTTGATGGCAGAACCCCAGGCCTGCATCACAGAGCTGTGGCCTTGTCACAAAGGGCTCCTGAGTGTGGGGGAGGGGCAATAAGAGAAACAGGCTGAATCACTGCCCCACCTTCCCATCCAGACCCACAGACACCTGCACCCTCCTGGGGCTTCCAGATCCCTCCTTCCAACTACTATCATCCTGTCAGAGACACCTTAGCCAATTTTCTGTTCATTGCATCTGGAACCTGGTTCCTTCATCCATTAGAGACCTTTACTTGAGGCCCACCAATTTGATAACTCTTGAACATCTTAAGCTGACCCTGGAAGACTGGCTGTTTCACAGACATTTTTACTCAGGATTTCCTTTGTC
The DNA here is from genome assembly GCF_949752795.1 of Hyperoodon ampullatus. Lineage (NCBI taxonomy): Eukaryota > Metazoa > Chordata > Mammalia > Artiodactyla > Ziphiidae > Hyperoodon > Hyperoodon ampullatus. Next base: position 139,320,501 of record NC_136915.1, read on the forward strand.
CTCAGCTCCAACTTTCCCACATCATGTTTGTGTCTTGTGTAAACCCAGGGATAGAACTTGAATTTCTTTTACACTTATTTAGTTTTGTGAATTTTGAATAGTGTATGCTTTGCCTCATTTTCTATCAGAGGGAACTACACACAAAAATTAAAATAATTTATTTTTCAGAATTCATAAGTATGAAAGAATTATAAATAGTTATGTAATAGGGAAGAACAAATCTGACTCCACATTAGATCTTTTTTACTTTAATCTTTATGCTTTGTTGCTGGAGTTAACTCTGTCCATCTCTGTAACTCAGGCTGGCTCTGCACTTTTTGGAAAACAATGTTGCCTATAGCCTGAAATATACAGGATAGACTATTTCTAAGGCTCTGACTTTTAAGAGCCCATTCATGGAGATAAAAAGTTGCAGAACAGAGAATAATAATTGTTTTGTTGGAGGTTTACAGGAACACATGACCTGACCAGGATCTGACCCATCTGGCCAGCTGCTAGAACAAAGGATCCAACACCAAGATATTTGCAACAATTAGCCATGCCCCTCCCTCACCTTGCCTTTAAAAAGGCTTTGCTGAAAGCCTTCAGGGAGTTTGGGGTTTTTCCTGGGCATGAGCCACATGTCTTCTTGCATGGCACTGTGTAAATCCTTCTCTGCTCCAAACTCTGATGTTTCAGTATTTAGCCTCACTGTGCATCAGGCACACAGACTTGCATCTGGTAACAGTTAAACCTTCAAATGATGTTTTTGTAAGTTTGTAGTGTTTATAATTCTGGAGTTAGTAAATCTTTAAACTGCACAAAAACTTTTGGGACACACTGCAAACATGCACACACACACGTACTCATTTTCCTTAACCAATCTAGTACTTTCAAATCCAATAATCCATAATTTTCTACTTAAAAAAAATCTTTCATATGTTGTCTCAACCCAACTTCTTAGTTTGCCACGATAAAACAGTCCCCACTCTCCAGATAAATTTTGAAATATGTGGTCTTAATCCATTAGGGCTGCTATAACAATATACCATAGACTGGGTAGATTAAAAACAACAGACATTTATTATCACAGTTCTGGAGGCTGGGAAGCCCAAGGTCAAGTCACCAGTATGGCCACCTCGTAGTGAGAGCTCTCTTCCTGGTTCACAGCTGGAGCCTTCTCTCTGTATCCTCATATGATGGGAGGAGGCTAGAGATCTCTCTGGAGTCTCTTTTATAAGGCACTAATCCCATTCATGAAAGCTCATAAGCACTTTTGCATGGCCCCGCCTCCTATCTGTAAGAGGTAGGATTTCAACATGTAAATTTTGAGAGAACATTAACATTCAGACATGTGCACTCATGCTATACCCGGAAGCTAGGAATGGGTTAGGGTGAGCCAAGGTCCTGACCCTAAAGGGCTGTAGGGTGAAGAGTAGGACTAGGGGTCAAACCCTTGGGGCTGAGCCAGGTCTTGAGCAGCCTCTTCAGATATTCCTAGTGTGTTATGTATGTATTCTCTTTTCTGAGTGTGCCTTGCCTTTCCTGCCCCATCCTCCCAGGCCCCTGAAGCTTCAAGTCCAGCCTGAACCATATAGAAAGGGAGCTTTGAGTCTTACACAAAATTCCCTTATGACACCACTTTCTATCCCTTAGCAGTAACACAAGATTCACTGAAGGATTCACATGGTAAATGTGTCTTAATGCCCCATGAGGGCTTTAAAATAATGTGTATTCTCTGCTTGTTGGTCATCATTTTATACAGTTTTAGTGGGAACGTGGGCATGTGAGTTTATTTGGCTATATTGCTATGAATGTGCACTTTCACAAACATATCTCCTACATCTACTATTTTTCCTACAGTCTTTTCCTCCCATATGATATTCTCACCTTAATTCAACCTTTTATCAAAATTTAGACTTAGGTCTCTCACCATGTGGACATGCTTTGTAACAAAATAGCTTCAACCGAGGAGGTCAGTGGAAGGCCTGGACCGGCTACCTTGGTTCCATGATAGTAAGCAAAGGATCGCAAACTACCATGTTAAGCTTAAGCACAAAGCAAAGTTTATTTAAGCATAGGTACACTCTCAGAGAGGGAGAGAGAGAAGGAGAGAAAGAGCAGGCTGTTTCTGAGAACAGGCTATTTCAGCGAAGTGAAGCAAGCCCAAAGCAAAGCAAAGTATATCGAAGCAAAGGTACACTCTCAGGGGGCGGGGGGGATGGGTGTACTGTTTCTGCAAATTGAAAGCAGCATTCCTATAAAGGCTTACGAGCGCTTTTAAGGAGCATTTTGCAGAGAGGTGGGGGTGAGTGACAAGGATCATTATTTGATTGACAGTCCTGAGCTATGGAACAAGTTTTCTGCTGCGCATGCTCTCATCCTTGAATCCCCAAGAAATGCCTACTGGGTGGGGGGAGGGGCAAAACCACATGTAATTTATTGTAATTATGGTCTAATGAGTCTGGATTTACTATAGGTTATACGCCTGTCTGGTCTGGGCATGCACAGCCTGGAGAAGTCCCCTTGTGTTACTGTGCCTCTCTTTATCAGGATAAGCTGCCCACCACCCGACCATAGTTTCTCCCGTTCTGGGTGGATTCAAGGGAGAGTCCCCAGATGGCTGGGTGTGACTCAATTTCTTCTTCTTGTCTTTCTCACCACTGTCACCTCCTTGCTGCTAATGTCTGACTAACTACCTAACAGGTCTTCTTTGCATTCATATTTGCTCTCTAAATTTTCTCTATTACTTTATTTTCAATATGTTTTGTTTGATGGGTTTTTTTTTGAAATTTAAAAATCTTATGATAACATTTACCTTGATTTATTTAATTATTGTTCTACTGTTATTGATTTCTGCCATCTTATTTTATGCTTTATTTTCTACATTTTCTTTATTGTTTCTTTTTTTCCCTTCTTTGGCATCTTCCATTTTACAGGTCAAGGGTACTTATGTTTGTTTGACATTTGGGAATTTTTAATATTGTAATGGTTTTATATCTTGAATTATGTTAATTTTCTCCTCAATTTCTTACCCGTGGATGAAAAATGTTCCCTGCCATATTAGTAGACAAAGGATGTTGCAGTCGTCAAGTCAGACGTCAAAGCAGGAACCCTCAACTGTGCACCTTGAGGGGATTCGGGATGGAGAAAAACAGGGTACTGATTCTAGAGTTAAGGTGCATATCAAAGGAATGATTTCACGGAGCCCAGATTCTTTCATCTTCTCATACATAGAAAAGTGCTAAAGTCCTTAACTTGAGATGTCTAGTTTTCTTTAATTAATAGTAATCTTTTGATGTTCTGACTACCTGGTTTTTGTTGACTCCTCCCTTAGGTCTTCTGAGCAGTTCCTCAGAGTGATCTGACAGGCTGTATTCTGGGCTTAAGTCCTCAGAAAATCTGCCAAATAAAACATAATTCTCCTTTTGGGTTGTGCATATTTTTCAGTCAGCAGTCTTGGCAACCAATGAAGGGGCCCAGAGCAGACTTTTCTTCTTTGCCTGAACTCTATGAGGATCCAGAGTCCTGGCACCAGCAGAGGCTTCTTGGGCCTGTCCGCTTTCTCAGAGTGTCCAGACGAATTTGGGTGAGTATCTCCTGGTTCTTGGATCTCCAGTTTTGGTTGATGATCCTAAGTTTTATTCAGTGGTGTTAAACTCTTCTCTTGAGTAGTAGGTTATCCTTGAAACTTGGTTTCAAGAAGAAGTACCTGGGTCATCCTCAGTGAAAGACACTGGGAAGATTTTTACTCAGTTTAAACACTGAGAGCTTATCCTCAGTAGAAAAACACTGGGAAGACTTTTGCTCAAGTGGGTTAGCCTCACTTAAAAGACACTGGGAAGATCTTGCTCAGTTTAGACACTGTGTGGTTTATCCTCAGTTGAAAGACTGGGGAGACTTTGCTCAGGTGAAAGACATTGAGTAAAAGTTGGACTGGGTAATTAGGTGGAAGACTAACCTGTCTTCCTTGAATTGGCTACTTTAATAGAGTTTGTCAAAATAAAAGTGATCTTCACAAATTGAACTCAGAATGGGGAACTTAGCTTTCAATACAAAAGAAAAAGGAACAACAGATTTCCAGCCTCCAACGGATATCCTGGCCAGGTTTATGTACATACAAAATTTACATTTACAAGTGCTTACTTACTTGGGACTTAAAGAAAATCTTGCCCTAAAAATGACTAAGATAGGACTCTTTTATTGCATATGCAGTTAAGTTAGAAAAAGCTGGCTTGATAAAAATATCTTTTCAGAATTCTGACTTCAAAAAAACAAAAGGCTTTCTAGGGGAAACTTGCATTTCTCTTCCTGTGTCTTTGAAATGTAAGTGTTCTGATATTCTTCAGTGTGTGTGTGTGAGTGTGTGTGTGTATGTGTTTTGAGAACTTGGTCACTACCATCCAAAAGTACTTATATGGTGTACATTTGGCAGCCAGTCAAATAGACTGGGATTCTGAGCAGTCTTTTCTCTGACTGTACGACTCTCAGGGGCTTTTTGCCATCTTAACCTTCATTGTGTCAGCCTGTACAACAAAGACCATTACTTTCTTAAACTACTTTTGGGTGTAAACTTTCTGGATCTTATTTAGACAGCATGCTTTACACTTTTCTGGGGAAGCCTCTTGCATCTTATTGGTTTGAGTCACTATTAAGGTATACCTCATTTATGGGCAGATCATGGATCCTTCAAATTGGAGAAACTTCTAAATTGGTAAATTTTTAGAGAGCTCTCATTATAAACAGCTGTTTCATTGGCTCCTATGGGGGGGAAATGTGGGAAATTAGACATATAATGGTTAACTAAAAACTCCTTTAGTTTCAAACAAACCCAAAAAATTGGTTTGGGAAACCTTATTTGTGGTCTCTGCTTCCCCTAAATGGGTCTTACAGATGCTAATAAAAACATTAGAATAATTATTATTAATTAGGCTAAGTAACAGGGAAAAAAACTGAAGGAAAAGTCTAAAAACTTTTTCCCAACAAGGTGAAAATTCTAAAGGGACTTCTAAATGAATAAGAAATCTTTAGATGGTTATTTTAAAGTGGGATAAATAAAACAGACATTAATGAGATAAATCAAAGATTGGATACAATACTACCTAAGATTGGATGGGCCAAAGGGATCTCCTACTTGTCATCAACATTAAAGGGCCAGACCCAAACAAGTCTGCCCTATTTACCCCAGTTTAAAATACATATATTTTATTACATATAAATTTTATACACGTAAAATTACACTGAGATACCTGACCAACAATTACTTGGGGCAAAAGTTAGACCAATTAATCAAGTTAAAAGATTGACAAAAGTGCCTGAGTCCCTTGGCTCAACCACTCTCTGGGGACCCCAGAGTCTTTATAAAAATTGGTATGTTTAAATGGGCATTGTATAAGATAATTACCTCTCTTTTGCCTAATTATATTGTGTGGGATAGACATGTTTCACTGGGGAATTCTTCCCCTGCTTGATATTATAAGACGGCATATGAAGGAAATATTAATTAAACATACTAAAGGAAAGCAGTGGAATTACCTGAGCCTATACAATATAAAGTAAAAACTGACAGCTAATATTTAAGGGATAATAAAAATAAATAATGGAGACTTTACTCTGGGTCTAATCTGTGCACTCAGAAAGAGGGTCTTTGTTGAATGCCTTATGCAAGTTTTGAAGGTATGATAAATTAAACCATAAAGTTCTAGACTATAGAATTCTGAAATTTCAGTCTAGTTGGAAATCTTCTCACTGATACAGAAAAGCAAATTAAAGAAAACGTAGTTGGGCAAATCAATCTTTCAATATTATTTAGGTGACAGGCCAGTTCTTTGGGGAATTAAAAGCAACTGTCTTTGTCTTGCAAATCGGTACAAATCAGAAATGTAAATACAGACCACAATGACCTGAGACTGAGCCTAATTAGGTAAATTAGGTAGAACCTGAAACCAAGGTTAAAAAAGGGGAAAAAGTGGCCTTTTAAAACTCAAACTGCTGATTAGTCAGTCAAGAAGACGGAGGAGTAGGAAGATGTGGAGTTCATATCTCCCCACAAATGCATCAAGAAAACATCTACAATGGAACAATTCTCCCAGAGCGCCTGATAAACACTAGCAGAGGACCTCAGGCACCTGAAAGAACAAGAAAGATCCCCACGTAACCAGGTAGGACGAAAGAAAGAAGAAGGGAAAAGGAAGAGCAGATGAAGTGGGACGTGACCTGTGACCCTGGGTGGGGGAGCGGAGCTGAAGGTGAGAAGAGGTTCCCGCATCTGGGGAAGCAGCGGGGAGAGAAGCTGGGGCAGAAGGAGAAATTTGGTGGCTCAGAGAACAGTGCAGCAGCCAGTCTGTGGCAGGCAGGAGAGAGTGAGGCCTACACAGATGGTCTGGCCACAGCTCTGCATGCCCCAGACACTGGTGACCACTGGTGCACACGAGGGCTGAGTGTTGGAATGTGGGGTTTGAAGAGCAGACCCAGGAAGGGGAATGATGTTGGCTGTGAGGAGACAGCTCAAGGGGATAGGAGTGAGGAGCTCCACAACAAGGAATGCTCCTGGAGGAAGCCCAGATAAGCATAGAAGCAAAGTGCCACTGCTGAGTGATGCACAAAGGGCGGGGCCACCATTGCAGCCTCTCTCCTCACACACCAGCCTGCCTCCACAGGCGCTAGGAAGGGCTCCTGCCAGAGTGGCTCACATGCCCCCAGCCATCATCACCTCAGCACTCTCCTGCTTGGGTGGCCCATTTGCCCAGCTTGCCACCTTGACTCCCTCCTGCCTGACAGGCTCGTACATCCCATAGCCACCCAGCACCCTCTCACCTGGGCAGCCTGCCTGACCTGATTGCCGCTTCTACATCCTCCTGCCTGACAAGCTCGTGTGCTCCAGCAGCCTTGGGAGCAGACACCAGTGGGTGGCCCACATGCAGAGATGGGGCTGAAACCACAGCTGAGTTCCAGGGAACATGCAACTAAGGAAGAAGAGCTGAAATCTCTCCTCATGGCTGTGCAAATCATGGCATTACACTTCCTCTGATGGCTTCCTAAATTCAGCACCTGGGAACATCCCAATGGACAAGTGCTCCTGCAGCTGAGACAGGTCTGGCTTTAGCAGCTGTGGGTTTTGTGGGCACATACATGCTGGGGTTTGGCCAGGCCAGAGCCTGAGCTGCCTCCATATCTCACATAGTGGGTCCAGGTACATAATTACTGCAGTCCTGGGACCTGACCTCAGTGGATCTGGGCCAGTGGCCTAGTAAAAATGATGCCAGAGTCACCAGGGCCAGTTGCCGGCATAACCATGGTTAAGGTGGGACTGAGAGCAGTACCAAAAGCCGTGTACTTTGTAAGCCTACACAATGGGCGAAAGGAGACCAAACAGAGCATACCCACAGGTGAACACCTCCAGAGGAGGAATACTCAATGGCTTCTATCCCAGTGGGAGTGCTCCAGTCCTCCCGACCTCATACCGCAGATCAGAAACACAGCTAAGAAACAGACCTGACGGCCTCTACTCCAACGACTAGGGGTCAGGACCCAACCCTGACAAGGCAGTGACAACCACAGAGGAAAGGGAAATTTCTGCTGAATAAAAATCAAAATTAAGGGCTTCCCTGGTGGCGCAGTGGTTGAGAATCCGCCTGCCGATGCAGGGGATGTGGGTTCGAGCCCCGGTCTGGGAAGATCCCACATGCCGCGGAGCGGCTGGGCCCGTGAGCCATGGCCGCTGAGCCTGCGCGTCTGGAGCCTGTGCTCCGCAACGGGAGAGGCCACAACGGTGAGAGGCCCACGTACCGCAAAAAAAAAAAAAAAAAAAAAAAAAAAATCAAAATTAAGAAAATCAACAGGAAAGATCAAACTTGGAAAAAGTTTGCAATATCAATATCTGGCAAAGAACTTACATACAGATTAAAGAATTTTTACACTTCAAAAATAAAAAGACAATCCAATGGGAGAAAATGGCAAAAATATATTTATGGATATGTTATATATATAAATGTAAAGTATATGTATCTATGAATATATGCCTATTGGCTATTTGCATGTCTTCCTTTTATTTTTAAGTGCCTAATTATATTTTTTATATGTATACACACTATTACATATAAAATAGATAACTAATAAGAACCTACTGTATAGCACAGGGAACTCTATTCAGTACTCTGTAATGACCTATATGGGAATAGAAACTAAAAAAGAGTGGATATATGTATATGTATAAGACTCACTTTGCTGTACAGCAGAAACTAACACAACATTGTAAATCAACTATACTCCAATAAAAATTAATTAAAATGTTTACATATATTGTATACAACATATATATTAAGTATATATAATTTATATATATTTAGAGATTGCTCCATCAAAGACGTATAAATTATAATTATAATGAGATACCACTACATGCCACTATAATGTCTAAAATTTTTAAAACTGTTAATATCAAGTTTTGGTGTGGACCTAGAGAAACATGAATACATTGTTAATGGGCTTGTAGCATGAAAGCTTTAAAGTTAAATATACATTTACATATGACCGAGCAATTACCTAATAGTTCATACTTATCCAAGAGATATGAAGTCTTATGTCACACAAATTTGTTCACAAAAATGTGTAACACCATTATTCATAATAGGTAAAACTGGATATGACCAAAATATCCAAGATTTTTTTTAAACATCTTTATTGGACTATAATTGCTTTACAGTGGTGTGTTAGTTTCTGCTTTATAACAAAGTGAATCAGTTATACATATACATATGTTCCCATATCTCTTCCCTCTTGCATCTCCCTCCCTCCCACCCTCCCTATCCCACCTCTCTAGGTGGTCACAAAGCACCGAGCTGATTTCCCTGTGCTATGCGGCTGCTTCCCACTAGCTAGCTATTTTACGTTTGGTAGTGTATATATGTCCATGCCACTCTCTCAGTTTGTCACAGCTTACCCTTCCCCCTCCCCATATCCTCAAGTCTATTCTCTAGTAGGTCTGTGTCTTTATTCCCGTCTTACCCCAAGGTTCTTCATGACCTTTTTTTTTTCTTGGATTCCATATATATGTGTTAGCATACGGTATTTGTTTTTCTCTTTCTGACTTACTTCACTCTGTATGACAGACTCTAGGTCCATCCACCTCACTACAAATACATCAATTTCGTTTCTTTTTATGGCTGAGTAATATTCCATTGTATATATGTGCCACATCTTCTTTATCCATTCATCCGATGATGGACACTTATGTTGCTTCCATGTCCTGGCTATTGTAAATAGAGCTGCAGTGAACATTTTGGTACATGACTCTTTTTGAATTATGGTTTTCTCAGGGTATAGGCCCAGTACTGGGATTGTGGGGTCGTATGGTAGTTCTATTTTTAGTTTTTCAAGGAACCTCCATACAGTTCTCCATGGTGGCTGTATCAATTTACATTCCCACCAACAGTGCAACAGGGTTCCCTTTTCTCCACACGCTCTCCAGCATTTATATGGTACTGGCACAAAAACAGAAATATAGATCAATGGAACAGGATAGAAAGCCCAGAGATAACCCCACACACATATGGTCACCTTATCTTTGATAAAGGAGGCAAGAATATACAGTGGAGAAAAGACAGCCTCTTCAATAAGTGGTGCTGGGAAAACTGGACAGGTACATGTAAAAGTATGAAATTAGAACACTCCCTGACACCATACACAAAAATAAACTCAAAATGGATTAAAGTCCTAAATGTAAAGCCAGACACTATCAAACTCCTAGAGGAAAACATAGGCAGAACACTCTATGACATAAATCACAGCAAGATCCTTTTTGACCCACCTCCTAGAGAAATGGAAATAAAAACAAAAATAAACAAATGGGATCTAATGAAACTTCAAAGCTTTTGCACAGCAAAGGAAACCATAAACAAGACCAAAAGACAACCCTCAGAATGGGAGAAAATATTTGCAAATGAAGCAACTGACACAGGATTTATCTCCCAAATTTAGAAGCAGCTCATGCAGCTCAATATCAAAGAAACAAACAACCCAATCTAAAAATGGGCAAAAGACCTAAATAGACATTTCTCCAAAGAAGATATACAGACTGCCAACAAACACATGAAAGGATGCTCAACATCACTAATCATTAGAGAAATGCAAATCAAAATTACATTGAGGTATCACCTCACACCGGTCAGAATGGCCATCATCAGAAAATCTCCAACAAGATTTATATGGGTGAACCAGTTGTGGTATATCCATACAATGTCATATCATACAGCAGTAGAAGGATAGAATTATGAGGAATGCAACAAGGATGAATCTCAGAAACACTATGCTGAGAAAAAAGCTAGACACACAAGAGTATGTACTTTATGTTTCTGTTTATATGACTTTCTAGAAAAGGAAAAATGAATCTATGGCGACAGAAAACATATCAGCAGTTGCCTGTATCAAAGATGGAGTAGAGAGTGACTGCAAAGAGGAAAGGGAAAACTGCAAAGGGGGGTAATAGGAAAATTGTCTACCTTGATGGAAACAGAGTTACAAAATATTTACATTTGTCAAAATTCATTAAAGTGTACATTCAAGTTAGTATATTTTTTATATTATACCACAATATATTTATTTTAATAAAAATAATTATGAAGAGTAGGTAAGTGGGCAAAGGACCTGAACGCCAGCTTTAGCTATGTTAGAGCTGTAAAATCAAAAAAAGATCAAGTTGCCCCTAATTTAAAAACCAAGAAAATGCATAGAGGTTGAGGAATAGAGATTTTAACTTATTTTAAGAGTGAGTTTTCTAACAATTAGAGCTTCCTAAAAATGAAATAAACTTATTTTGAGTTGCAATTTCTTTCTCAGTGAGGACATTCAAGTACGAGATGACGATCATTTTTCAGGTATGTTGTAGAAGTGCCTTAGAGATTGAAATCTGCATTAACCAATACTTAAGATGATTCAATAACATCAGAAAATATGCTATATTTATATATGCTCTTTTATGGTAGAGTTGTCTATAATGTTTTCTAAAATATCCTTTGAATTAATATTTCAATAGTAGTCTCCAGTGCTGCAAATGTAGGCCAGAAAGTTAGATCTGTGCACAGTCTATTTTTTAAGAAGCTTGTAATCTGGAAGAGAAGATAGACAAAAATGTTGTAGCAAAATGCAGTAAGTTTCATAATAGAGATATCCTCATGCTCTTATATGACATGGAAGCAGTGTCACATTCTTAATATGTCATCTTTTTCTGAAATACTTCAGTATTAATTTCTAACAATGATAATAATTAATTAAGGCATGAATTATTTACAGAGAGATACTAGTTATTCCTAAAATATTTGGAGATTGTTTTAACATGAAGGTATTTCTTAGAAAACCTCCAGTAAAGTTCCAAAACGTGTCTTTCAAAGCCTAAATGTGTTTGTACAATCCTGAAAACCTCAAGGAAAAATGTGAATGTTGCTGATTATCCACCATTTAAAGTTTTCTAGGCTTTGGCATTTTTCTGTAAGTATAAATAATTGACTATGAACTATGCAGAGAGTTGTTTTACCTGAATTTCTTTGAGATCCATCAGATGTGGCCATTAAAATGAGCCAATCTCCTCCATTACAACTACTCACTGTGCAGGCTTCTAGTCAAGCATTGGTGGAGATAGCGCAGCTCAATTTAAATTTAAAATTCAAGGTAATGTAACTAAACAAGTTAGTCCTATCCTTTTCCCCTTACTTTCCCTTAGAGAGTTTTTGAAGTTAGGGATTTGTAAAATGAAAATATTAAGCCAAATTTAATAGCAAAATGTCATTGATATCATTAGTGAAACCAAGCCCAGTTTCCATTTACCCCAAAGTATAAATCGCCTATCTGAGAAGCAGTTCAAATTTAAGTCATGTCAGATTGGTGGTCTTTCTGAGTTTCAGTTTGGAACTCTTATTTGAAGTCATTGTTTCATTCAAGAGCATCTCAATATCAATAGCAGGTTTTCTACTTCAGCAAAAGCCTTGATGTACATCAGTGCCATTGGGTCCAGAGGATAGCCTCTTTGTACGTTTTTCTCTCCCAGTCTCACTGCAATGTTAAAGTCACTGATATCACAGAGCACATTTCTAATCCTAACTATATGCCCTAATTTTGGCAGAAATCCACTCCTCCACTTTTATGCAATGTATTAACAGCCAGAAATTTAATTGTATTTGTTGAGACTGTAATATCAACGTGAAGCATTCCTTTTTTGAAGCTCAAATTCTTAATACTTGCTTTCCCCTTTGCAAGGAGTACTTAATCCTTTACTCCCTTGTCCCCTTAGGCTACCTACGTCATACATCAGTTAAGAAGACATTTCACAAGGGATGCCTTTCCTCATCTTTCCAGGTGAGAAAGGCTCCCTGTTCCATGGCTCATAGTACCCTGTCTATATTTACTACAATTAGTAATTATTCTTTAGACTGCAGGCTCTAAGAAATATGGACAATGCTTGCTTTTCCACACCTTGTATTACCAGCACCTAATGCAGTGCCTGGGACATAGTAGAAGTTCTATAAATATGTAATGATTGATGAATGAATGAATGAACGAATGTGTTAGTAACAAGATAAATGCATAAATCGTATTTGTAAAGCACAATACAAAGTAATTTCATTAATATTCACCCACTTATTTGTACCTTTATACCCTTCTCTTCATTTATATATCTTAGAATTACTTTTAATTTTATCAGCAGGGATACAGGATTTAATGATGAAATTTTGATGAAATGTATTAGAAATATTTGTGAGTGAGTAAGCACTATGCCATGGTGAGAGAGAGAAAAAAAATAAAAGCTATTGCTATATTCTTGACTCAAGTCATACTCAATATTATTTGTTACATATTATATTACACACACAAATGCATTCTCACTGGCATGGTATCACCTACATTATTATAATTTCCATTTCCTTCCCAATCCCTTTAAAGCCCACATCTGACCCTTAGACTTATTAAATTGCATTGTTTTAAACCACTTCTCCAATTTGTCAAGGTCATATTATGGTCATGTTGAATTTTGATCTTGACAAAGTATTAATCAGTCTTATCAACTAAAGAGAACTGTAAATTACTAAATCCACATGCTTTTCTATCATCCTAGACTTGATGAAAATACTAAGTAGCCTCTGGCCCAGGATTGACCTCTACATATAAAACTTCTGTCCACTTTGGTTGAGGAGGAACTATAAATGAGTTTAATTGTTCTACCCACTTTGTTTCCAATAAATAGGTCTCTGGTGCTGATCTATTTTTATAAATTTGTGAATGAATTCAATTAGTAACATTTTTTTATAATATTAATATTTAATGTCTGATTTCAAGTCATGGATGAAAAAATGCTAACATCAATGAAAACTATTACTTGCCCAAATAGATTAATAATAGTAAGAACAGTTAAAGTAGATTTTAAATCTACTGTCATGTTTATTTACTTTCCTGAATTGTTCCCACTGTGCCACTTCCTTACTTTCTGAATATGACAGGTTCATGCATGACGTCCTCCTCTAGATGCTGTGCCATTAAGAAATCTCTCTGATTATAATAGGTGATCATCTATGATGGATAATAAGATAAATATGCTTGTGTATTTTCAATCACAAATCCATGTCTTGCACAATGAAATGATTTTACTTGTTGCTTGATCACGGGGACTTCTTCCTCTGAATAAATAAGACTTGACTTTGCCTCTTTATGCAGTCATCTGTTCACAGTTCTGCCTCTCTCCAGTAGACTGTGTCTCCTTAAAGACAAATGAATATTCATTCATCTTTGATCCCCATTGCTTAGCATGCATAGTAATTGTTCAACAAATATTTGTTTAATAAGTTAAACACCAATATGCCGTGAAGTAGGAAAATCTGGAGATGTGAGTGGTCAAGATGGGGGGTGTGATTAAAGGACCCCTCTGAATTCTAAGAACAACATACTTAGGAGGGAATGCATGAGTAATCAACGGGGCTGACTACTTGACAACTAGTATGTATTCAACTTTCAAATTCTATATTATAAGCATCCCTGAGTGTAATTTGAAATGGATAGACAGGAATTTTTATTTTATTTTTTCTAATGAGGAAGCAGTGTAGGTCTCTATTCTCATGGCCTCTGTTGCTTCCTATGAATACTTCTCCAATATCTTGACATAATCATTTTCAGGAAGCCAAGAGAGTCCAAAAGAAAATGACAAACAACAGAAATTGCTTTCATTTTCTAGTGTTTGGAAAAACATAAAAATAGGTTTAAGTTTTTCAAACATACTTAGATTTCATGAGATTTTACTTGGTTTATAATCAATATGATAAGATGCATATATATGTATATAGAATCATCATTCATTTTAAATTGGAAATAATGTGTATCCCCATGGCTGATTTGCAAACTGTCAATAATGAGAACCAAGCTTATGTCCTCCTAAGTCTTTTGTAGCCCCATTTTAACACATTTTCTGAAAGTTATTTCACTTCAACCACTCTAGATACTTTCTAAAAAAACAATAGATGACTTTTTAAAATTTTCATTTCAAAATGAAAATATTAAAATATGCTAAAAATTGGTGCAATAATGGAAGCTACAACTTACCATGTAAGTTTGTTTGTAATTGAGCAAAATATGTTCCAATAATTTTTGCATTGTATTTGCCTTTCTCTCTGTAATTACTAACCCTTTTTCTTTCACTATGGAATGTGAATTTTGATTTCTCATCTTCAAATTTGCCTTTAAATACATTTCTACCCCTATTTTTCTTCCATCTGGAAGCTAAGTTTTCAAGAGAAAATTTGTTTCCACAAATATTGAATGTCTTCATATTAGGAATAATTCTAATGCAACTACTTTGTATTTGGAAATGTGCCACTGTGTTTAGGAAGGCTAAACACATACTTTTGGGTAAGTTCAAAAAAGATTACTCCAATGATTCAACCAAATATATTTCAAGCATGTTGATAAGAAATTTCAAACGAATTGTGTGTGATAGCCATCAATTAAAGACGTAAAATGAATGCCTGCTATTTTAAAACATAATTAAGCCAAGGAAAAGCTATGCATAACTAGCATGTTCCATAAAGATAATTGGCTCACTAACTAAATTCTAACAGCCCATTCACATTTCTAGATTTTAATTGAAGAATGGATGGAAATAGTAAGGTGAGCTCATTGCCCAATACACATAAGCATGTGACAATTTTAATTTCTGCAGAGATGTCCATATCGTATGAAATCTTATTAATATTGTGATGGAATACAGTGAATCATGCTGTGAAAGAAGCACATATTTGACTGTTGTACATGTGTTCACACACACACACACACACACACACACAAACACACAGATACACACATTTCTTTTCTTTCCTCTCTATTCTCATTTCAGTCCCATTTTTCCTTTTCTTAGGTAACTGGTATCATGAATTTAATATAAATACTTTGAATCCATGCTTGAAGTTTTTACTATATGCAAATGAATCCATGAAAAATACATGATTGCTTTGAGTTTTAAAAATTTGTATACATATCATCATGCCAAATATGTAATCTTGAAAATCATTTATCATGTATATAATTAATTATTTCGAGTGAAGTATTGCATTGCATCTTAAAAATAGTTTATATATGTCTTTTGTAAGCAGCAAAAACTGGAATTTTTAAATTTATTTTTATTGTCTCTGTGATCAAATGTATTGTGATTATTGATCTATTTCTCCTTTATTTTTCTATGTTTTATCCCTCCCGGTACTAACTTCGTTTAAACACATTTTTCATTCTCTTTTTATGGTCTACCTTTTTATGAATCATATATGAAGTATTCATTTTTAGTGTTTTCTGAAAAATTTGACATATATTTTTAACTTTAAAAAGTCTAAAACTAATTATCTCATCTTCCTCCTAAGCGGTTCATGGACCCCTCAAATTTTAAATCTGATCTCCAGTATTTCAGTATATTATCTAGTGTTTTAGTTTTACTTTGTATATACCCCCATTGGCTATTATTTTTTACACTCAACCGTTATTCAGATTCATTCCAACATTACAAATTTCTTTGCTGGTCACTGTTCAGTGCACCTTCCTACTTCTTTTTATGCTTATTTTCTTTCTTACTGAAGAACATTCTTTGTACAATGGTCTCCAATCTTGCCTAAAACACATGAGAATTATGTGAGAACTTTTTAAAGCTCCCATTATTGAAACACCGCCTAGATCACTTTGGTTAAAAAAAAAAATCTCAAAGTATTGGCTTTAGGCATCAGAATATTTTTTAATGCCTTCAGACAATTCCAATAGCTGCTGCTACTGCTTTAGTCATTTTTTGTTGTTGTTGTTACAGTTTGTGGGGGGTAATTCCTCTTTGTCTATGAATGAAAATTTCTTTACTTCTTGTTCTTGAGTAGTTTTTTAAAATGAGGTGTAGAATTTTAATTTGGACAGCTATATGTCCTCAGTACTTTGAAGATATTATTCTATTGTTTTCCAGCATCTACCTGTTTTCTGATAAGACAACAACATCTACCTGTTTTCTGATAAGGCAACGAATATTTAAAGCCAGCCCTCAAAAACAAGGCTTATTATTTCCAGGGCCCCCTTGAATTTCTTGGTTTCAACTCCTCCTCACTATTCTAATGTTGAATTTGTTTTTTCCCCTTAAATCCTGAGACTGGGGATCCCCCCCCCTTTTTTGTAAGCTTGTTCATTTGCTTTTTATATGTTGCTACATGTAAAAGCAACATATAAAAGAAAACACAAGTATAACAAACTGTGTGTTCAGATTGGAAGAGAGGATTCTCAATATCTGTTCAGCCTATCGTATTGACTGAAAGCATTTACCTTGTTTCTTTTACAACTAACTTGAATATTATGAGTCTTACATCTATACAGTACTCTTCACCCTTCTTGGAATGTCTATGCTCAATAAGGACATTAGTTGATTTGTCACTAATACTGCTTTCCCTACATGTGACCTCATTCAGAGTTCTATCCTGTCCCATATACATAGCATAATCTTATATTTGGTATCTAACTGGCATCAGTTTTCCGGTTTTTTTTTCGATTTACTTTTAAGCTTTACTTTTAGCAGGACTGTACTGAAACACTCTTACACCTTAATAGATCTAATTGTCTGGACTTAAAATAATAGATTTCTCTATCACAGGGGAATTTGTCTTTACAGATACTGATTTCTGTTCTCTGCACATGTTTTCATGTTATATGCCCAGTGTAATATGAAGCGAGTTAATTTATTGTGTTACATATAGTAAAGAATCCAGCAGAATAATGTTATTTAGGTTTTTTTCATTATTCCTATGAATAACAACAACATCAACAATAATAGTAATAGAAAAGATAATTTCTACCTATAGCAAGTCTCAGTTTTTTCTTAAATGCAGTCGAAGGCCCTTCACACTCTATTTGTCAGCTTGGCTTCAGGTTTTCATTTTGTTGGCTAGAAGACAGATAAAGGGGATTATGGACAGAACTGAGCCTGGTTTCTGCTAATCTCCAACTTGAATTCTTTCAAGGGTTGAAAAATATGATTCAAGTATTTCACAGGCCTTTATAACCTTTGTCATCTGTCTGGTATATGTGCCATCATGGGTGGATTTGGAACTGACATTTTATATCTCTGATCACAACTGTATAAATATTTGTTTAGACTGACTATCAACATAGAACACAGACATTCTCTTCTGATGTATGGATGATACAATAGTCCTTAACTGGGCACCTAAGGATGGGGCAGGCACAAACTAACAGAGGGCAATGAGGCAAATTTACAATGAACTCAGATTTTATATTTTCCTTTAGGTAAAAGAGTGGTTGCGTCTATACCAAAAAACTATTTCTTATAATTTGGGTTACATTAAAAATATCTCATATATACAGCCATTTATCTGAATCTATAATAGTGACTTGGTTTTCTCAAATACATTATATATGGAGTCCTTTAGACTGGAATTAAATTAATCATGGTTGTATTTTTTTTCTACTGACTTCCCAGCTATTTACCCCTAGGAAAACTCTCTTAAATAATCAAGAGAAATATTTTAGGCAACATTATGTAAATCATCACCCTTATTAGATGAATTAATATTCTTGAAGTTACAGCTCATTTCATGGAAATCAGATTAACCTGGCGTTATGGGCATTGTCATTTATCAGTAAGTTATTTGTTAATATGCTCAGTATGTGACATAAAATATGTAACTTTAATAAGAGAATGGATCACCTCAAATAATTTAGCAAATCTTGAAAATGATAAGGATTAAAATTGTGGATGTATAAAGGACACAGAAGCTTGGAGAACTTTAAAACCATCTATTTCTATCCTGTTTCCCTCAGACAAGGAAATGAAGGCTGACACTTTAGCATGGTTTGGAAATCCTTCTAAAAATTATCTGACTTTCTCTTAGAATTAACAAGTAATTTAAAGTTTTAAGAACTGCAGAACTGATCACATGAATTACCATAATTTAGTCAAGAATTTTTTTGAATATCCACCTTTTGACAAACACTGTACATATATGTACCAGGCTGTAGAGATGAATAAAATCATCCTTAGTCTCAAATAACTGAAAGAAAAATCCCCCAATATTAGTGAATACTGAGGAATTAAGGATGATGCTATGAGAAAATTTTTATAATGTGAAATTTATTAAGTTAAATAAAATATTTTGCTTTTGAGATTAGAATGCCTTGTTTTTGTTCTAATGATACTGATGATAGATAGTGGTTGTATTTTGCAGAAGTTTTATGGGAGCAAAATAAAAACTTGGTAATGTGATATAAATTTGGTCCCCCAAGGCGATTTTTAATGTGATTTCTATTGGTGTTGTTAATGAGAGAAATTTCTGTGAGCTATTAGAAAAGCAAATGTGGATATCAATATCTAATCAAAAAGAAGGACAAAATAATGGATAATTAGAGAATATATATAACCAGTAAATTAAAAATATACTCACATGCCAAGGAAGCACAGTGGTGGAAGTTTTGCTCATCATAAAGCTTTAACAGTGAGTAGAAGTTATCTTGGTGTCTTGGGTGTGGGAAGATATGCTAACAACCAGTGATAGATCCGTTGTAAAATTTGGAACTGTTTCTTTGGTATTCAATTTCACTTAAGACCTGTGCTTCTGGACAGGATGGAGTAATAGGAACTGGATTTACTCCCCTGGCTTAAACTGCTAAAAGTAAAAAAAAATATATATTAAACAACAATTTTAGACATTGAACAACAAACAGCACAAGACAACGGTTGTATAAAGCTGTTAATTATAATGATAACCCATAAAAACCAGTGGCATAATGTTTTATGTAATACAGTTAAATATTGGTGTTTGAACAAGTCCCTGGTCACCTGTAAAAAATAAAGGTGGATTCTCTTTTCATATTTATTAACAAAATGAATTTCATAGGGATACAGTATTTAAATATGTTAAAATACTACAGTTACTAGAAGAAAACATTTTTGTTTTATTTAATAAAAGTTAATTTTAAATTTTTAAAAATATTTTTATGTGTTGCATTTATTGCTTTAAGATTATACAAATATGTTTTGATATAATTTAATACATGCAGCATCAACTAGAGTATTCAATACACAGAGTATTCAATGGGTATAGCCTTAGTAGTGGGACCAAATTAGCCCTAGACTAAATTGTTTCAGTTGCAGCCTAATAAGGCTTACAAGGAAGCCTCAAAATGATCAAACTATTTCTCAACTACCTCTTTGAGCAAAGTTACAAATATTTTAAAAAATACAAAAACGCCCTGCAACCAGTAAAGTAAAATTCACAATATCTGACATGCAATCTAGAATTACCAGGGATGCAAAGACAAAGGAAAATCTAACCCATAACAAGGAGAAAAATTAATTAATGAAAACACACTGAAAAATGGTACAATCAGTAAACAAAGACATTCAAACAGTTATTATAACTAACTTTCATAGGTTCAAAAAGGTTAAAGGAAAGCATCAACATCTTAAATAGACATATAGAGGATATAAAAATAACCCAAATTGAGTTCCTAGAGATGAAAAATATAGTTTCTGAGATGAAAAATAAACTGGATGGGATTAAAAGAGATGAGGCCATGCAGAAGCAAAGATTGACCTCCCTGCAAAAGCAAAATTTTGTTATTATAATCTGTCCCACTGAGTAGTCCAAATATAAAGTCTGAAATGAAAAATGCCAGCTTGGTCACCTTTTTTCATTTCGAATTTGCTTTACCCTTGCTTTACCCTTTCAAAAATAATTAAAGTATAAAATTATGAAAATTGTATTCAATGGTATTAATACTAAGCATCTATCCATCTTATGGATTGCCCTGCATAATGCAAATATCTAAAATCTAAATATTATGTGTATATATACATATATGTATATATACATATATGTATATATATCTCACTAGCAGAATGAAAAGAAGATGTGAAAGTACAACACAAGTTGTGGAGGAATATAGTAAAGGAAAGTAAAATAGTATTTTTGTTTTTAGATATAGTTGCTCTACGCAGTGGACAAATGATATATGGATTAGCATATTTTATTTTCTGAGAAGCATGAATCAATTTAAAAGGCGAATGGGCAGATGAATTTAAAGAATGATTAATTTGAATACATTATCAGTCTTCAATTTTTCTGTTACTGACAACATCCCCTTTAAGATTTTCAAAATGCTGAAAGGTGGGATTCCAAGATTTTTAGTTGCTATCGAAGCAATTATTAGCAAATCCCTTCTTCTAATCTCATTACAGAAAATACTGCTCTTTGTGCCCAGAGAACTCCCATTAGAACAGATAGCTAGTGGGAAGCAGCCACATAGCACAGGGAGATCAGCTGGGTGCTTTGTGACCACCTAGAGGGGTGGGATAGGGAGGGTGGGAGGGAGGGACACGCAAGAGGGAAGTGATATGGGAACATGTGTATATGTATAACTGATTCACTTTGTTATAAAGCAGAAACTAACACACTATTGTAAAGCAATTATACTCCAATAAAGATGTTAAGAAAAAAAAAAAAAAGGAACTGCATTTCGGAGCAGCTCAGAACATAGGGTGTAGCAGTCTGGAGCTATCCCACATTTCCTGTGTCTTATTAAATATTGTGTATATATGCTATGTATTTATATCTCCATCTAAATATACATCTATATCTCCTAAAATACTGTCTCACATATAATGAAGGCACAGTTTCCAGATAGTTGTTCTGGTAGTCATTAGACAAAATATAGTCTCATTTATTTAAAAAATGTGAAATGAGAGAAATGTATGAAAAACTTGATCCATCTTCTGACTGAATTTGTGTTATTAGTACCTTCAGAAGAGGAAATAATTAATTTATTGTAAATTATTTTATTCCTCATTTATTAGAGAGGAAATTTATAAACTGAATCTGTTAGGGCTTAAAGGGTTTTTTTCCAGAAGATAATATCTGTGGTTCTCACCTTACACTGAGCAGTATATCACTAGTGAACAATCTGACAAATATGTACATTATTAAGTTATTTTATTTTAACCTGGCTTTTTAGTACTATCATCTGATATACATCATATTAATTGACACTGCAATTTCTTCCTTGATTTGTATATTTTTTTCTACAAACACTATGCATTCCATCTTCCACGTATCTTATTTACTCATCCATGTGATGGTCTTCATCTTCAGACATCTTGCTGTCTGAGCTGTTCAACCCTGTGACAGTAAAAGCACACTCACTAGGGACTAGGAGTTTGAGAAGGACTTAGAAAATTGTTTGACACCTGAAAAAAATGGCTCCAGAATATGAAAGAAAATCTGCAAAATTGAGATCAAAACTTGTGTAATTAATATTTTCAACTAATATTACTACAACAGCAATGTTACTCAGCTTTCATATAGTTATCTATAAATTATATTGGATATGTGACTTGGGCACATATTAATGCATTTGATAACGTTTAGGGTAAAGCTTCTAAAAGGGCAATTGCCTAGGACTGAGGAAGGTTTAAAAATGGCCCTGCACAGAATGAACTAGAAGTGACTTGAATGGGAGGCTGAGGCAGAGATGCTGGACCCAGAGAGTTACAGAGCAGGCGTACATTGGAGAGAGCTTTCCTATACAGGAGAGCCAAGAATTTGTTACTTATTGAGCGGGGAGCATGAAGGTAGTGGACCCTATAATGAGAATCCTAGGATTGCTCCTAGATTTCTAACTTGGATAAATGACAGGACGGTACTCTTTGGTGAATACTAAAGGAACAGCAACAGCAGCAAAAGTCTAAGAATGGAACTTTAACATATCACAATGCCACCTTTAAAGTAAATTTGGCATTCTTCTTTTTGAATGAATGAAAATGCATTAATTAAAGACATACACGTTCACACACCTGCTAATATCTGCTCTTCTGCAATCATGTGTTTTCTGTATAGTGTCTAAATATCTATTCCAGTTGAAGTAGTGCTTAAACACTGCAATATGCCTCTTTTCAGCCAAAAAGAAAAACTGTCTATGACTGTTTCAACATATTTTAAATATATGTATAATCATTGCCAACTTATCTGCTTTGCAGATACTAGTTTCCTATACAATATTTAATATCTCCCTTTATTGAAAATGTCATTGCTCAGTATTATGATTGTTTTTCATTTTTATTATATGTCTGAATGTTAAAATTATTGATTAATCTCTTTATTAATGGAATGATCTCAGCACAATGTTAAATACTCTTCTTCTCTACCATTATTATATGTTATTTTAACGATTTTCCATACAGTTACTTCAAATGGGATTTTCAGATTTTTCAGGCTTTTTGAAGTCAGTAGGATAGGCTCCACTGAGTAAAAGAAATGCTGAAGAACAATATGAATTAAACAAAATTAAGTAGTTAAGAAAGCACTAATCTAGTAATTGAGAAATATATAATATTTACATAGTATGTATATATAAATCAATAGTTTCAAAATGAGATAATCTATTGAACAAAATATCTTAAAATGAGAATGAAAAGATGTTGTAAAATCTCTATATGATTAAAGTACAAAAATTTTTATAAGCTTGGAATATAAATAATAAGTGCATTTTTGTCTGGGAGACAAGTTGTTATCTGGGAAACCTCAAGACATTTTGTAGATTATCGAAATCACTTTACTATCAATCTTGAGCATTTCTCCTATCAACTCTATAATTAATATTGGAAATTAGCATAATGACTATTTCACTATCAGGAACATTGAAGAAACTAAAGTGCTAAACATTGGTTTTAACAAAAAACAATTCATCTGAAGAAGATGTTACAATGAACTGAGGAATTAAAAGATCTCAAAGTAGAGAAATTTCACTGACTGCAGCATAAACAACTTGAGGGTAGAGAGTGTCTGTTTTTCCTGTTTGCCCTCCAAATTTGGAAATAGTGTTATATGCACGGTGCAGGGTAATAAGCAAATATTTAACAAATGAAAAGTACTGAATTCATTACCTTGTGGTACAAATTAGGATTTCTTTTGTACTGTAACAAGAAGATTTTAACTTCAGCATTATGAATTATTAATGTCTTTATCTGATTCCCAGTTCTGTGTCAACCAAACTTATTTGAGTGATAATTAGAGGACTTCATGTTTATCCTATCTTCTAGGATTTCACTTTTGCATATCTGTTAATTCATAATTTTGACATTTTTATAGCACAACCAAAGACTATAAAAACACATAGAGCAAGCACTTGCCAAAGAACTCTAAATAAAACAGGTCTCAGATATGAAATTAGAGCCATGCTTGGTTATACTTCTAAGTGCTTCATCTAAAGAGAGACGTGCAACACTGCTGCATGAATTAATCACCTAGGGTGACTTTTAAACCTACCAACAGCTGGCCCCTCTATCATATCTGATTTTATTCAATAGTCTAAGTGATAATAATTTTTTGATCAAGAACTTTATTTTACTGGTTGTAAAGGTGCGTGCATGCACGCGCACACAATCCCCAGTGCTTTTAAAAGTTGTGGGACAGAATTAATCATAACTATTGAGTTTAAATGTCATTTATCAACTTATTAAAGTGCAAGCATGCAGGGAAAATAAGCTAAAGACAAGACTTTCGTTTTTCAATTTATTTTTAAAAAGTCTTGTAGAAATCTTTATGAAATTAACACAAAATGGTGGTACCAAAAAGCTTTTTGCTTTGTTTATTCCCTAGTCTGTGGCAATGTAAACAGTGGAAGTTAACCCGGAATTTAAGTTAAGGAAAGCTATATTGTATTAAGTTTAGCCAAACATTGTCTAACTTGCCATCATATTTTTTCAAATAAATAAAATTTCTATTCTCTTCCCTCTCTCCTCATCTCCCTTAAGGTATGTCAACTCTAACCCCGACCCTCCCATACATACACCTTGTTGCCTCCAACATTATCTCCTCTACTAGATGCCCTTTTGTACTTATTGCTACACAATAGTTCAACAATAAAATGTGATAAATGCAGGCAAAGGTGTTTCAAGAAAGAAGGTAAATGTCCTTACACATTTTCAACATAGAAACAGAATTTTTCAAAAATGAGTTACAAAACAGCAAAATTAAAAAAAAATAGTTATGAAGTTTGCAGATAATGTTGTCATCCCTCTTAAAAGAAGAGGGATAAGGCACAGAAGAAATGTAGTGTTGAGGACAATGAAAATAAGCAGTTATTGCAATCTATTTATGCTGCACTTGATGGATTTAGAAGACAGAGGCTTGAGTGCTGTCGTTATTACTTGTTTGCCATTTGATGGTGGGCAAAATATTTAATTTCATTGGGTTTCTCTTTCTATGCCTCTAAAATGTGTATTCCCAGGCTAAGAAAATATTTCAAATCTTTTCCAGGTCTAAAAGTCACAGACCTTAGTGTACCCTTTATAAAGGCCACATTTTCACAAAAAATAGCATTCTTGTAAAACACCTTTATAGAAAGAAAAAGCTATATTTAGAAGGTCCACTCAGTGTCCAAGGTTTTCTGAAGTCGTACTGCTGTTTATAACCAGGTGTAGGCCAGTAGGACAACACATTTGCTTTAATAACTGTCCAGATTTCTTGGAGTTAAAGATAAGTTTTTCATTATTCTAAGTGTTGACCTAAGAAATTATTGAAAGTAAGAATTGTTCTAATTTACTTCTTGAATTGCCCAGTTCTTACATGGCCTGACATGAAAGGTGATTTAAAAGATTGCATTTAAGTTTGGACATATAGCCTTCATCCTGCTGTTTCATCACAGACCTCTTACAAGATAAACATGTGCAACCATTTTGAGTTTCTGAATGGGAGTGCTCCTTATAGTATTTTCCCCTTATAAATTTCTTGCCAACTTACTCCAATTTGAATGCAGGTAGAAATTTATAAATTTCTCCAAGAACTTATTTTTATGAATCTTTCTGATTTTGTTTTAATACCGAGGACTTTATCAAATTCATAGACATTTGATAGAATAAAAAGCAAAAGCATAGTTAGGGAAAATCCAAAAACCTCAAATAGAAAATAAGATGCTATGTTGTTAGTAACAGAAATTAGCACAAATAGACTGAAAAACTGACCACCATTGTAAACTGAGCTTTTAACTATGGGAGTCGCCAGGAAAAGGAGGGTTACCTGACTCAGGGGTCTTCTCCTCTTTCTTTGCCTTCTTTTAACAATCTCGAAAATTAAAGAAAGATTGAAATGACAATAAAAATAATTTATTTCCCAAACCATTTGAGAGTAGTTGCCAACACAATGCAATGTCTCCCCCAAATCCTCTAGTATTTCCTACAAACATATATCCAAATATAATCATGAAAATCAGGAAATTAACACTGACACATGACCACAGAGCTACTAATCCTCAGACCCCTTTCAAGTTTTGTCAATTATCCCCATCATGTCCTTCATAATAAAAGGATCAGCCCAATGTCACATGTTGCATTTAGCTGTCCTGTCTCTTTAGTTTTTTAATCTGGAAAATTTTCTCAGGCTTCCCTTGAATTTCATCATGAACTAGAAAATTTTAAAGAATATGGATCAGTTATTTTGTAGGATTTAGCTGTTTGTATTTGTCTCATGATTATTCAGGATATGTGTTGTTGGCAGGAATAACACAGTGGTGAAGCTCTGCTCTTCTCACTGCTTCCTATCAAACAATTTCGGCAAACTTTTAACTTGTAACCTTACTGGAATATTATGTTACTCATTTGATTAAGGTGTATCACCCAGTCTTCTCCATTGTAAAGTTATTTTTTTCTCCTTCATTATTAATAATTTTTGTGGTAAGGCACTTTGTAATTATGTAAATATCCTGTTCCTCATCAAACATAATTTATTCAATTTAATTATTTAAATCAGTATGAACTCATAGACTCCTATTTTATTCAATTGACTATAATACGTTTCTACCATTATTTATTTTGAGGCTTAGATTGTTCAAGATTTGTCCAGTGGAAACCCCTTCAGTTTGGCTTCTATATCCTTTGATGTTTCCCAATTATTCTGTGATATCTCCCTTCTTTTTTTTTTTAACATCTTTATTGGAGTATAATTGCTTTACAATGGTATGTTAGTTTCTGCTTTATAACAAAGTGAATCAGTTATACATGTATCCTCATATCTCTTCCCTCTTGCATCGCTCTCCTTCCCACCCTCCCAATCCCACCCCTCTAGGTCACAAAGCACCGAACTGATCTCACTGTGCTATGCGGCTGCTTCCCACTAGCTATCTATTTTACGTTTGTTAGTGTATATATGTCCATGCCACTTTCTCACTTTGTCACAGCTTACCCTTCCCCCTGTCCATATCCTCAAGTCCATTCTCTAGTAGGTCTGTGTCTTTATTCTTGTCTTACCCTTAGGTTCTTCATGACAATTTTTTGTTTTTAGATTCCATATATATGTGTTAGCATACGGTATTTGTCTTTCTCTTTCTGACTTACTTCACTCTGTATGACAGACTCTAGGTCCATCCACCTCACTACAAATAACTCAATTTCGTTTCTTTTTATGGCTGATCCCTTACTTCTTGAAACAATAATATGTTCTAGGGTCATCTTATATTTTCCCTGTAGTGGTTCTAGAATCAGCCATTTCTCCAAAGAGCTTTTGTTCCTTCAGTTGGAGAGCTGTATTTAGAAACCAAGATCTGGACACTAGGTGTATTCATTGCTCTTGGGAAGTAGTGGTCCCAGGTACTCTCAATAGGCAGAGCTAGGGGATTTAGGTACATATATACATACACACATATGAAAACACATATTCATAACCATTTACACATATTCACAAACACATTCATAAACATATGCAAACATATTGTCTATGTTTATTTCTATAATGTCTCTACATTGAAAATCATGTGTTCACATTAACATCCTCCATTCCCTTTCAACACCCTTTCATTCTAGTTTTTGCCCTTTTCATATTTTAACTCCCTCCACAGATATTAAAATAACACTGATTACCATATCCTTAATATCCTTACTTATTTGATCAATCTTCCTGTATTTAAGTAAATTCTTGTAGCTGCCACTTTCCCATCCACACATTTTCTCCACCTGGCACGGGTTATGACTATCTGTACAGAGTGGTTGCCAAGGCCACTTCCTCACGTGGATGCCCTTTCACACGGATCAGACTTCAGCAGTCAACTCCAGGCTCCCTTATGCAGACATCCTCTCCCCTTTCTCAGACTCTGAGACCCAATGCCAAGTCATGTGGTTCCTTGAATGCCCACCTCCCCCATGCTGACAAAGGTTATTTTACCTCACTTAATGGACTAATTTGTTCAAGAAGGGAAGGCATCACAACACTATAAAGCAATTATACTCCAATAAAGATATAAAAAAAAGAAGGGAAGGGACAAGGAAGGGGATGAAGGGAGGTGGACAGGGATGAACAGGTATCTTTTTTTTCTAAACAATATTTGAAGAGGACCTTCATTTAGAAGTTACAAAGACATTATGAAGTATCAGCTGAAGAACTGAAACGACATATATTTACACATCTATATCCCTACATCTATGACACACAATGTACACCTAATTTTATAGCAACCAAAATATAATTTAACAAAACTTATGATGCTTAGCCATACACTTTAATACTCAGCAACTTAAAAAAATATGTAGTGCCATTTGGCTGTTAACTATCAGTCCACTTATATGAATGGATTTGTAAAACTCCTAGCCAAGAGTGCTTGGGATAGCGTCTCTACTGGTCCTACTGGATCCTCTTCTTCTCCTGTCACTCTTTTCAGTCATTTGTTGATTCTCCATTGTATCTCATTGGTGACTTGCATGACCTTTGCTAATCATATCTGGGCAAATACCCCAGCTTGGTGTCTCTCAAAGGGCTGACTGAAAACCATCTGCAACAGAATCAACTGTGGTACTAGATAAAATTCAGGTCCACAGGCCCTGTTCTGATTTCCTGCTCAGAAGCTCTTTAGAGAGTAATGAGTATTTGGAAAATACCTTAGCTAATTCTCACACATTAACACTGAAACCATGGTGTAGTTTGCATGTCTACAATTCCTCAAAGTTCACGGTTTAAAACACATAGGTCTCACCAACTACAGTTCTTTTATTTTAGCTTCATCAATTCACATTTGTTATTTAACCAACTTGGAAATTGCTAGATGTGTGAATAGCCGCCAAAGTAAAATGTATCTATCTTCTGCAAAAATGTCTTCTACCAAATATCTCTACAAAATTAAATGTAAATACCTTCTAAGATCTTGCTTGGAGGAATCTTACAGATTTTAAAAATCTTCCGGGTTTTAGGGAATAGCAAGTGCAAAGGCCCTGATGTTGGGAAAGCCACTGCAGAAAGAAAATCTGGATGTGTGTGTGAGAGAATAGTAGTAGTAAACGAGCTTGGAGAGTAGGGCAGAAGCAATATTGAATAAAGCATGTAGGACACGTAAGAAGTTTAATTTTTATTCTTAAGTGATGGGAACGGGTTTTGCAAAATAATGTGATATGATTTATGGGTTTTTAAAAAATTATTCTGGCTATTGTATTGCTTATAGACTATAAGGATTGGGGCAAGAGGGGAAGAAGCAAGGAGGTTGTGGAAGAGGCTGCCATTGCATTAGATGAGGCAAGCAATGACGGCTTGGAGTAAGTAAAGACGGCAAGAGTAAGGTGAGACGTAGGTGGATTCAGGATGTATTTTCAAGTTAGACTGGCAAGAATTTCTGATGGACTGGACATAGGAATTGTGGGAAAGTGAGAGTTTAAGGATGAATCTAACATTTTTGGCCTGAGCAACTGGATGAGTTATGGAGCCAGGAAAAACTGGAGTGCAATGGATGGATCAAAGCAAAATATTTAGTTTTATTTACTAAGTTTGAAATGTCTATTATGCATAGATTGGAGATATTTAGTGGGAAATTGGAATTAGGAGTCTGGAGGTTAGGTGAGTGGTTAGGGCTAGAAGTATGAATTGGGGAGTCATAAGTCATCTTCCCATTAAAGTAATGGGACTAGATTAAAACTCATGAGTAGTTAAGGTAGATGGAGAGTGAAGGGGGCCAGGAATGAGCCTTAGGGCATTCTAACAGACTTTGAGGGATGGGAGGCATCACCAAGGGAGACTTCCAAGGAATGGTGAGTGAGGAGGGGAGAAATCTAGGAGAGGATGGTGTCCTGGTAGCCAGTGAAACAAAATATTCATTCTGGAAATTATGAAGTTCATTTTCCAAAGTTTCTTGAATTGATGATCATTTGAAACTTGGTATTTTAAAAAGAGCTTTAGCAAACAGAAAAGAGAATAATTTTCTATCATGAGTGATTGATTGCAGTAGCATGAGGAATGGAAAAGTTGTGAAAAGGGAATCAAGAATTTATGTAAAAGACAATTTTAAACAAAAGTATTCATTTAAAAAACAAGTACACAATATTTAGACATTATATTTTGTCTTTGTGTCAACAGCAGCTACAGCATGCTGTAAGTGAAAGATGAAGGATTACAGTTTAATATCAAATCAGGGAAAAAGGTGAAATAGTTGAATTCTTTGTAGATTTTTAATAGATTTCAAACCTCTATTGGTTTTGAATAATGTCATATTTCAAACATAATTTTCTAAATAATCATAACAATTTTAGAATCAGAATAAACCTTATACAAGCCTTATTTAAATGCACATATAGTTCATTTTTATGGGTAAAACTAGGACTCTAGTCTTCTGATTACCAGTACTATTTCTTATTGCAACACACTGTTTAAATGTATAGATGATTGAAAAAAAGAGCATACCAGTGATCTCTTAAATGGTTTACAAAATATTAAGTAATTAAAATTAGGGGAAATAAAGCTCATGAGGATTAAATTACAGGAAGAGTTTAAAGGGGGCAAAGAAGTAGGAGATGTATTTCCACATGGATAAATATGATATTTTAGGAGAAAATGACCAAAACTGCATTTATAAGGTCATGATACTAGCTAAATGAAATAAAGACAACCATCATGTGAATAACATATAATTTTGCTGGTGAATTTTGAATATGGAGACTGATACAGATTAACATCTGATTATAATAAAAATCAGATAGGCAGGGTAACAAGGTCTTCTTCATCCAATCACAGCTTATCAGGAATAAGGGAACCTCTTGTGCCATTTTAGGACAATGAACTTGCTACAAAGTGAACACTTGACACAAGAAATAGTTTAGAAACATAAATATGATTCAAGAAATTCATGGATGGTGAAAGCTATGTTGGATTATTTCAAAAAGTTAGGGATGACTAGGTTAAGTTACTTCTCTTTTTAATAACAGAATAACTGTCACATGAAAGATCTCACTATGCCATTGACAAAGATAAAATCCCGGGACGCCATGGCTTCACAGTCTAATAGTCTAGAGCTACAATGTCCAGTATAGTGTCCATTAGTCACAAGTGGCTATTAAATACTTGAAATGTGGGCAAGTTTGACTTAGGAACTTAAATTTTAATTTTATTGAACTTACATTTAAAAATTTAAAAACATATGTGACTAATGGCTATAGTTTTTGACAGCACTAAGAACATTTCCATTATCATGGAAAGTTCTATTGACCAGAGCTGACCCACAACATTTTTATTTAATTTTACATTTATTCCTCTTTCCTAAGAAAATCCTCTCTCTTACTAAAAAACAATATTAGCAAGGGGGCTTCCCTGGTGGCGCAGTGGTTGAGAGTCCGCCTGCCGATGCAGGGGACACGGGTTCGTGCCCCGGTCCGGGAAGATCCCACATGCCGCGGAGCGGCTGGGCCCGTGAGCCATGGCCGCTGAGCCTGTGCGTCCAGAGCCTGTGCTCCCGAACTGGAGAGGCCCGCGTACCACAAAAAAAAAAAAAAAAATATTAGCAAGATGTTTAGATATAAGCTCAAGATGCAAAAGTCTATTGGATTTCTATAATCCAGGAACAAAGAGAGAGCTTAGGGCTTCCCTGGTGGCGCAGTGGTTGAGAGTCCGCCTGCCGATGCAGGGGACACGGGTTCGTGCTCCGGTCTGGGAAGATCCCACATGCCGCGGAGCGGCTGGGCCCGTGAGCCATGGCCGTTGAGCCTGCGCGTCCGGAGCCTGTGCTCCGCAATGGCAGAGGCCACAATAGTGAGAGGCCCGCGTACCGCAAAAAAAAAAAAAAAAAAAAAAAAAAAAAAAAAAAAAGAGAGAGCTTAAAAATTATTTAAAATGGAAAAAAAAAAAACCTACCTAGGAATAAATCTAAATAAAAATGTGCAAGACATTTATGGAGAAAATAAAACCTTATTGAAAGATATTAAAGAAGTCTTAAATAAATGGAGAGGTACATCTTGTTTATGGATAGAAAAGACTCATCATAATGATGTAAATTTTCCCCAACTTAATTTATATAGTCAATACAATTATAATAAAAATACTTAATAGAGGTTTTACAGGATTGCCAATTCTGAAATTTATGTGAATGGTCAAGAACAGCTCAGACACACCTAAAAAATCCATTCATTCCAAAATGGTCCTGGAAAACTTAATTATTCATAAGAAAACAAAGAAATTGGATAATACAGACAAGTCGATTGTAAGTGAATTAATGGCTTGAATATAAAACAAAGATACACTAGAACTTTCAGAAGAAAATATACTATATCTGGGTAGCATTAAACTAGGGAAGGACATTTTAAGTAGAACAAAAAGACACTAAGCTAAAAGATAAATTTGATTTCATTAAAATTGAGAGCCGCTATTTATCACAAGACAACATTGAAAAAGTGAGAAGGCATGAAGTAACTTATTTGTGTCATATATAGCTGACCAAGGATTATTTGCTTGTATTTAAAAAACAATAGAAATAAGTAAGAAAAAGATAAACAGTAGAAAAATGGACAAAAGATATTCTCTGGACTTTCATAGAATAGGAAACATAGGCAACTATTAAACAAATGAAAGGATTCTCAACCTATCGGTAATTAGGGAAATAGAAATTAAACTTGTTATGGACTGAATTGTGTTCCCTAAAATTCGTATGTTGATGCCCCATCTCCCAATGTGGCTGTTTGGAGACAGGGACTTTAAAAACATAATCATGGTTAAATGAGGTCATAATGGTGGGGCCCTAACTGATATGACTGGTGTCCTTGTAAGAAGAGGAAGAGATACGAGGGATGTATACACACAGAGAAAAGGCCATGTGAGGACATAGCAAGAAAGCAGTGGTCACCTGCAAGTCAAGGAAAGAGGCCTCAGGAGGACCCAAAACTGCCAACATCTTGATCCTGGACTTCCAGCCTCCAGAACTGTGAGAAGATAAATCTCGTTTTTTAACCCACTGAATCTGAGGTATTTTGCTAGGACAACCTGAGCAGACTAATACAAGGAAAAAAAGACTAGAATGGCCATTCTAACTGGTGAAGCTATAGAGCAAAAGGGCTGAAAATTGATTCCATATCTTTGGAAAACATTTTGACGTTAGTTTTTAAAGTTGAATATTTGAATTCCCTACAACTCAGCAATTCTACTCTTAGTATGTCTACTCTTTTACTTATGTTAAATCTTGCACATGTGTACCAGGAAACATTAAAATAAATGTTCATGGAAGTACTGTCCGTAATAGGCCCAAAACAACCCAAATATCATTAATAGAATAATAAAGACATTTTCTTGTATTTATACAATAAAATATTATACAGTAGTACAAATGAATGAACACTAGTTAAAGTAAAGTGGGTGAACCTTAGAAATATAATGTTGAGTAAAAAAAGCAAGCACAGAAGACTAAAGTATGATATCAATTTTATGAATCTCAATAATAAGCAAAATCAGATAAAAATTATGTGGATGTTGAACATAAAGCCAAGATCAGAGTGATTTCTTTGGTGAAAGCAGGAAGGTGGGATCAGGGTAGAGAACAGAGAGAAGACTCAGCAGTTTTGATTCTAGTTCTTAGTTTCGGTGCTGTGTTTGCAGGAGTTTTTATTATTTATCATAACTTACATACAATTAAATATATTCTTTTGTATATTTTCTAATAAGATTTAAAAAATCAAAATCCATTGTATACCAAAGATAACCCTTAGACATTAATTATAGAGAGTCCACTTTGAAACAACATACATAGTTACTCATAAATCTTCTGTAGTTGAAAGCTTGTAGCTATGAAATTCTTCCCCCTTCATATGAGGACTTTATGTTCCATAATGAAGGAAAATTGTTCCTACTTTGGGACAATTTGCCTTCTTTATTTAAGTGATACTAGTCCTTTGGCTGCCTAGAAATTTTAAAAACAACCGATAACTACATCTACTGCCTGCAAGAGAATAAAGGAAAAGGAGCATAGGAGGCAATCTCATACATTATTGATAAACACATACAAAGACAATATTGGTACAGAGCTATTTCTCCATATAGCAACTCTGAATTTTATTAATAAATACATATATGTATATATATCAAACATTAATAAAAGAATAAAATTATCCAATATGAGTACATTTGCTCTTTTTTTGCAATTAGTTCCAGGATTCTATTTTAGATTACTACTTCATATCTGCGAGAGTTGGGTGTGTGTTTGTGTGCTTGGTTTTGTGGAAGTTGCATTGTGCTAAATTTTACATTTCTTTCTTGAATTAAATGGCTTTTGTTATCCCTTGGGAATACTGAAGATAGCAACAGCAGATTACCACCTACCGGTGGAAAAGTATAGACAGCAATTTTAGCTGCTAGTGATTCCGAAATTGCCCTTAACTTTGCCCTTCTAAAAATGCTCCAAGAATTACGTTTTGCAAATCCACAGATTTACTATCCATATTCAAGTCATTTACGTGGACAAAGAATGTAGCCTGCGGTATCAGTAACAAAGGATGTTACAGCCATCAAGCCATCAGCACCCTGAGGGGATTCAGGATGGAGAAAACAGGATACTGGCCCTAGATAATTAAAGTGCATATCAAGGGAAATATTTCCATGAGACCAGATTCCTGCATCTCACCATATATAGAAAAGTGCTAAATTTATTAACTTAACTTAGTTTCTTTAATTAACAGTAATCTTTTGATGTTCCAACTACCTGGGTTTTTTTTTTGCAAGAACCCCTAAATATCCTGTGCCCTCCCTTACCTTTTCAGAACGGTCCCTCAGAGCTATCTGAGAGGCTGTCTCCTGACTTAAGTCCTCAGTATGTCCTCCAAATAAAACATAATTCTCAACTTTTAGGTTGTGCATTTTTTTTCAGTCAACATTTAATTGTATGGCTCACGTAGGTACTATGCCTAGATGTAATGGGATGAGATGTAAATTATTAAAACTAGATAAATTCTGTCAGCTCTACCACTAGCTGAGATCCAGGCTTTCATCTCTGGATACTTCTGTCATAGACCTTGGCAGATATGGTGTCTGTGTTGGTCTTAAAATTATTCTTAGAATTGTGGGAACTCATTCATTCTTTCAACAAAATTTTATTGATTATATTCTATGTGTCACTTACAGTTCTGGGTCTTGGAATATAGAAGTCAACACACGAAAATACAAGGATAAAACACATTTTCTACCATATTAACTTTCTTCATTCATTAATTCATCCTAAGTCATTCAACACGCATCTTCTTATTGAATACTGATGAGGGGTCAAATGCCATGCTAAACACTGAGTATATAACTGCAAATGAGATGGATAGGCCCTGATTTTGATGTCACTACTATCTTTTGTCCTGCCATATAATGGGACAGCTTCATTATTCCCTTTACCCTAAGTTTTTATCACAAATCGCTAATGAAAATAAAACTGTTAGTGGAGTTTCAACATGCATAGGTAAATGAGAACAGAGAACTCCCCTTTCACATGCCCCATTCTCCTCCTTCTAACTCCCTATGTGAATTCACTTTGTGCCAAGACCAAGAAGATGTGCCCCAATAAGAACTAAGCTGATTTCCTCACACTGACTGGGGCTTTGCTCACTTAGAAGACTTGATGCTTAATTTTGATAAGGAACTAGAAGACCATGGAGACAACCTATAAAAATGATTTGTCTTGGGAGAAAATACTAAAAAGGGTTAATGTGCTGTTCCACATGTCTAACCTCCTGGGATTAAACCACAGGCGCCAAGATCAACAAGTGTACGTGTCAACAATGAGCTAAAAATGAAAAAAAAAGCATCATACTGTTATTGTATTCGTCTTCCCCCAAGGCACTCTCTGATAAACACCACAACCTCTAAGGAATTGAGACCAGCTTCCTTGTGAGGTAGGTTATATATGCATCTTTTTCCAAGAAGTTAAATCATATCCAGCTATCAGCACACCTTACTTAAGGTGATTGTAATGTATGAGATTAAATGTTCCTACCTGATTGGAAACCTTCTTGTCCTCAATTCATTGGCTATACTGGATTATTTTTCTTGGGTCAGACCTTCAGACTTCTACCAGAAATCGTTCCTTTGGGGAAACCAGGCCTTCCCAGAAACTCAGGAAACTGAAATGGAGACAGCAAGAGAGAAGGAAATTATTTGGACATATAGACCTCAATTGTTTGGTTTTAAGTAAACGTCCAAGCAAACATCTTCTAAATGGTATAATAACTTTAGGGAAATTCACGGTTTCTAAGTTTGTGTACTCATGAACTGAACATATTATAAGAGTACAGGTTGCATTTTGTGTCTTCAACTCAAGCAAAGACTTCAAAAAAGGCCCAGTTATCCTTTGTTCATTAAGATACAAAGAGAGGGCAAAAAGGGCAAGTTTCTAAGTCTTTTTCTTTAAAATTTACTTCCTTTCTTCAGTCTTCATCAAGATCTTCAGGAAATTAACTTTACTAAAGTTAATTATTCATAAAATAAACATAGGAACCTGCAGAAGACTATTTCACAGAGACCTGTAATGTACAATATCCATTGCATACATGCACCATGAGCTTGTCTTTTCGAGCACTGGCATACACAAAACTCTGTGTGTGTGTGTGTGTGTGTGTGTGTGTGCACAAACATGT
This sequence comes from Hyperoodon ampullatus, assembly GCF_949752795.1. Classification (NCBI taxonomy): domain Eukaryota; kingdom Metazoa; phylum Chordata; class Mammalia; order Artiodactyla; family Ziphiidae; genus Hyperoodon; species Hyperoodon ampullatus. The sequence continues at coordinate 139,356,880 of NC_136915.1, forward strand.
GTGTCTTTTTTGTGATGGAGCCATAGGGAGAAAATAAAGCTATTGGCTGCAATTCAGTGATGTAGAAAGATTTAAGGGTAAAGGAAAAGGCTACATCAAGCGAAGCAATAAAGTCATGAGGTTGTGCTTCCATAATAATAACAGTAGCAGTCTTCTGTAACCAAGGGAGCAGGCTCCTCAAATTATAGTCACACCTGTTAGACCATCTGCCCATAAATTTCACACTATCATTAATGGAAAACAAATGGCACTGTCTCTCCTTCCCTTTATCCATTGGCTATTCTCATATAAATTATTTTTCTCTTCAAGGTCACGCTCTTTTCTATCTGTTTAAAAATATTAGGATTTAGGAGGAGTGATACAAATGTGCCATGCCTTGGTACTTGTACCAGTGATGGCTCTGTAAGGAGCACTGGATTGTTAGGAGGCTATAAATTGAATTCCCCTAGAAGCAGAACCTGAGGCAATAATTTGAATGCAAACTGTTCATCTGGGAGGTGCTTCCAGAAAACTCAGAAGTGGAGTGGGAATTGAGAATGGAGGCATGGAAGGAAGACAACAGAGGTGCATTACTGAATAAATTACTCCTGCAGGGAACTGCTGCCAGTACTTCAGGGGAGTTCTGTGAAACTCTACAGAACATGTCTCAGAGTTATCCTAAGAATTGATGAGAAACTTGAAGTACTTATCTTCCAGTCCCCTCTGTCCTTGGTTGAAAGCTACACCCAGATACATTAACTCCTGTACATTTCTGGCCTGCCCTAAGGTGGATAATTGCAGGTGGTAGCATGAGTCTATCAGCATATAGTGGAATGATGAGTGCTGGGGAGATATGAGTGGAACAGTGAAACCATCTAATACAGTCGGGGCAAGAGATATTAATTACTGGCTTGCAAGTCCAAATGGATAACCTTAAATTCCTGGGTTAATGGTTTTACTTTGAGGTATTTAAGCATGATGTATGAGTAAAAATTTCCTCTTATTAAATCAAGTTGAAGATCCTAAGTCCCTAATCGTCTGGAAAAATGTGGGTATCTTTTTAACAGATTTTTGAAAAGTAACATGATTAAGATTTCAAACTGACTATTCATTCATTCATTCATTCACTAATTCAACCAACATTTATTGAACACCTAAAGTATGCCATGGGTTAAACTAGGCACCAGTGTTATTGTTACTAAAATCATTATCGTGCCACCTAGAAGTCAATGTATTGTGACACTCAAATAAGAAAATCCATAGTTACCATAAAAATTATTACAGAGTACTATAGGAAGACACGGTAAGACCTTAATGCATGCTGTGGAGAGTAGTATATGGGGGATATCAGTAGGGCTTCCTGTAGAAGGCAATTGAAGTGGATATGTAACATGAAGGAAGGGTGAATTTTTGAGGAAAAGAGAAGATAAATTCATGTTTGCCAGAAAATGAATGGTTAAGGATCAGTCCAGAAAGGAGTTCCATTCATAATCAGTATAAGAAATGTCACTGGGGCTTCCCTGGTGGCACAGTGGTTCAGAGTCCACCTGCCGATGCTGGGGACACGGGTTCGTGCCCCGGTCCGGGAAGATCCCACGTGCTGCAGAGTGGCTGGGCCCGTGAGCCATGGCCACTGAGCCTGCATGTCCGGAGCCTGTGCTCCGCAACGGGAGAGGCCACAACAGGGAGAGGCCCGCGTACCGCAAAAAAAAAAAAAAAAAAAATGAAATGCTCACTGGAGTGTAAGAAAAGAAGACAATGGAGAGGGTGGTAGAAGCCAGACCATGAATGGTCCATGTATGTATACTAAGTGCTATGGTCTAGTCTTTGTGTTCCCCTCCAAATTTATACGTTGAAATCTTAATTTCCGGAGGTGATAGTATTAGTAGGTTGGGCCTTTGGGAAATGATTATGGTATTAGTGCTCTTATAAAAGAGACCCCACAGAGCTCCTGAAGCTCTTCTGCCATGTGAGGTTACAATGAGAAGTCTGGAACTCAAAAGAGGGCCCTCATCTGACCATACTGCCACCCTATTCTTGCACTTGCAGCCTCCAGAACTGTGAGGAAAAAAATGCCTGTTGTTTATGAGCCACCCAACCTGCAGTGTAATCTTATAGCAGCCCAAAAGGACAAAGAGAGTTTGGATGTGAGATTTTACTCCAAGAAAGATGGGAATCCATTGAAGGATTTTAACTGGTAACTTAGAAGAGAGAAAAGTTTCATAACACAATCAGGTATTTTTATAAGAAAAATTTGTTTCATTTTCAGAAAGATCACTCTGGAAATACTGTGACTAGATTTTTGGAGAAGGGTGATGGCAGTCCCGGATATAGAAAGATGAGGTAGTAGTCCATTAATGTAAGTCAAACAAGAAAGTAGATATAAAAAGTGTGAATTTGTGGCTGAGCATTCTTTTCTGTTAGCACTTGAAAAATGTTATGTCAATGCTTCTGACTCCAGAGTTTTAGACAAGAAATATGCTGTCATTGGAATTGGTGTTTCTCAATAAGTAATGCATTGTTTCTGCCTGTCCGCTTTCGAGATTTTTTTTGTCTCCACTTTTCAGAAGTTTAATTATGACGCGTCTCGGCAAGGATATCTTTGCGTTTTTCCTCTTTGGGTTTGTTCAGATTCCTGAATTTGTGTTTATGTCTTCTAAAAAACTGGGAACTTTTTAGTCATGATTTCTTTGAATACTTTGTCAGTCCTACTTGCTCTCTTTTTTCATTCTGGAACTTTGATGATATGAATGTTAGTGCTTTTGTTACTGTTTACAGGTTCTTGAGATCCTGTTCTTTCTCCCATCTCTACCCCTCAGTCTATTTTTCTCTGTACATTTGGTGGATTGTATTGATCTCTTCTAAGTTCATGATTCTATGCTTTGTAATCTCCACTCTACTCTTGAGCAAAGTTTTTTCATTGTTGTATTTTTCAGTTCTACTGTTCTCATTTGTTTTTTTTTGTTATAACTTCTAGTTCTCTGTTTACATTTTCTATTTTTCCCATTTCTGTCAAGGAACGCATAATTGCTAATTGAAGCATTTAAGTGACAGCTTATTTAAAATCCTTGTCTGATCATTTCAATAGATGTTTTATCTCAGTGTTGGTGTATGTTTATTGTCTTTTCTCATTTATTCTGTGATTTCCTGGTTCTTGATGTCATGAGTATTTTTCCATTGTATTCTAAACATTGTGAGTTATTATATTACTCTGTATCCCATTTAATTTTATTATTACTTTTTAGAAGGAAGTCATCCTATTTGAGGCATAGTATGAGGACTGGGGGGTGACGTACAGATTTCCATTGGGCCCTACTGACAATACCCCAGCAAAAGTGGGCACTTACATTGTCTCACTGCAGACAGATCAAGTAGAAGTTCAGCTAGCCTTTGGCCCTTCTGACACCTTCCCCCCAAAAGTGGGAACATTAATATCATTGTGTTGCCTTTTAGTAGGAGTGGAAGTTCATCTCCCCAGTAGTTTCCTTGACACCAGGGGAGGGGAGAAGTGAAGTGTTTGCTGTCCTTCCTCCCGCTTCATTCCTTCTTGTTGATGCCGGGTGTGGGTAGAGGGTCAGCTACCTGCTGGCCCCACTGACACCAGGGTAAGAGGAAGAGAAGTGCCAACTAGTCCTGCTTGTGCCATCTCATTCTGTCTTACTGCCTCAGGATGGTTATGGGGATTCAGCACCCCAGTGGGTCTCACTGACATCATGTGTTGGGGGTTAGTGGGGTGCCTACTCCCTCCAAGCTGTAACACCCTATTCTTATTGATGTCAGGGAGAGATGAATGCTAAGTCCCACCATTGGACCCCACGACTGTGTGAGGGCAGCCCAGTGTTAACTAGCCTGCCAGGCACCACCTTTTAAAGTCTGTTTGCTCATGGAAAGGGTTGGAGGCTCAGCTCACCACTGGACCACACTGAAACAACCCTGGTGGGGAATCAGAGTGCTGGCTCTTCTGGAGGGCAGGAGTGGGGTGGTGTGGAAGATCAAATCCTACCTTGGCCCAACTGAAACCACAGGACATAGGGGATGGGTGCCATATTCCACTGGCACTTGGCTCGAGTAGTGTGTATATTCCACTGGCACTTGGCTCGAGTAGTGTGTATATTATTGCCCAAATGGTCTTCTGTCTTTAGCAACCCCTTTCCTCATACTTTGGCTAGGGGGAACAGGGTTTTGTGGGGGTTTTTTTGAAGCTTTTTTGTCTGTTGTTCTGTTGGTGGTTATTGATTGTGGGTCCTGTAATACACTTTCCAGTATGTATGGGAAGCAACAGGAAACACAGGGGACTCATCACCATGTTATTCCTCAAGTCCCAAAGTCCCTAGTTAAGTCTGCCTTCTCATTTCCACCTTTCAGCGTCTTCCTATGTTTGTTTGTTGTTATGTTCAGGGTTTTAGTTTTAAGTGGGAGAACCTGGGAGAAATGGGCTACTTCATCTTGGAAGCAGAGGTCTGGAGGCCTTTTGATGTTAAAAAGTACTGCTGACTATAAATTAAAATTTGATGATATACACCTTGCCCTTTAAGAATTATTCTGCTAGATGATGTGGCTTCCCAAAGTTGCTACAATTTGATTTTCATACTTCTAGAAGCCAAGTGTTTTGCTGGAGTTGAAATTTAAAGATAAGCAAGAGATGAGGCTAAGATGATCTATGTGGTAACAGATTAAAGTTGGAAACATCAATATACATTCATGTTTAGCTTAATATTGCTTCATATTACCTTAATACACATGGTCATGTAGAGAGATACTTATAGATATGTGCATATACATGGGAAATGTACACACATATTATCTCTTTGCTCTGTCAGCTGAGAAGATCTAGAAGCAATGACATCCGAGCAGCAATTAGCACACCCCACACCCAGATCCTGCTGTCTAATACCATTCTCCACTAAAAAGACCTAGTTATCCTTGAAGAAATAGCTGATTCTAGGACTGGGGCAGTAAATATACAAGATTTATAGACAAGACCATCTTATAGTGTCAGAAAGTAAGGAAGTTCCAAAAAAATATATAGGATGGGGATACCTCAGAGTGGCACAAGAGCCAACTGAAAAGAGTTCACAAGGGTCAGGACTAGAGCAATTTGAGGAACAAAGTAACTAAAGTAGAATTAGATTATAACCCAAAGTATAAAATAAAAATCCATGAGTTCTTCTGATATAAATAAATAATTGGATACATAAATGCAGGAGAATAGATAAATCTCCAGTGCAAAGGAATTCCAAATAGTTTATGTAGTACTCCATCTTAAGCATAACTCCCTATTCCTTAGTTGTGGGCTGAGCATATTGGCTTCCTTCCAAAAAAGTACAGTATGAAAAAGGGAAAACAGTAATCTTACGATGGAGAAACCTGAAAAACACTACCTCAGCCTGGTGATCAAGGTCGACCTCAGCATTCATAATGCATATTGATACTTTGTACACTTGATGTGATCTGACAAAATAACCCTTCTACTCTGTGGTCTTCCTCCCCAAAACACATAATCCCAATATTATCATGAAAAATGCATCAAACAAATTCTAGTAGTAGGCATCCTACAAAAACCTAACTACTCAAAATTGTCAAGGTCATCCAAGGAAAATCTCAGAAGCTATCAAACCCAAGAGGAGCCTAAGGAAACATGGCAACTAAATGTAATGTGATGTTTTGGATGAAATCCTGGAATAGAAAAAGGACATTAGGTAAAACCTAAGGAACTGGACTAATGTATGGACTATAGTAAATGATAATGTATCAATATTTGTTAATTGATTGTAACAATGTAACATACTAATATAAGTTGATCATCATAGAGGGAAATGGGTATAGTATATATGGAAACACTTTATAATATCTTCTCAATTTTTCTGTAAAATTAAAACACTTCTAAAAAATAAAGTCTATAAAAACGTCTGTGTTTTCTTGTTTTATGATTATGTGCCTGTATTTCCTAATAAATACGTAAATTTGCTTTACCTTCCTTGATACTGATATTACAGAAAATACTAAGTAACTCTGAAAGAATTTGTAACTCCAATTCAACAAGCAATAATTCTTGGTATTAACTTTTTGGAAGAACCCACTGAATAAATCAAAGCAAATTGTCTTTAAAGGCTGAATTTCTTTTCAGTGTTTAATCTTTTATATGATTAATGCATACCACAAGCATGATTCTGTTTCCAAGGGCAGAAAATGTTGATTGTAGGCAATGTCTAAAGTACAGTGAAATATTAATGCCTGATGCTATAACAACTTTAATGTATTTTATGTTTTCAAAATGATGAATTGTTTTTTCAGTTAATAAAGTATTCACTTTTATACATTTCCTACCCACCTTTTCCCAAAACACCCACAAGGAAATGATACTATCATCTGATATTAGGTTCATCGATTTAAATTGGAGTTTTTGGTAGCTGTGGTTGCCAATGGTACTGGAATGTGTGATACTTTTACAGATCCTATCCATGGCAAAATCTGATCTTCACAAGGTGAATCACAGTAGGTGCCTAAAGCCAAATGACATATAGCTTTGTAGCTAGATTACCAAGCATTTTACTTAGAGGCGCAATAGGATGTAGAAAAGGCCATTTCTCTTTCTGTCTTTTTCTGCTCAAAGATCACTCACCATCTTCCTTTTTATCAGCCATTTCAGAAGTTTTCCACAAATTTAGACTATATAATGTCACTTAATGTGAATGTAGCTCAACATTCTGTTTTAGTACAGCTAATCTCACATTATTTTATTGGTGCTAAATATGTTAATCATCAGCAAATTTTTGTACTTAACTTTTTTTTTGATGTGGACCACTTTTTAAACTCTTTATTGAATTTGTTACAATACTGCTTCTGTTTTATGTTTTGGTTTTTTGGCCGTGAGGCATGTGGGACCATAGCTCCCCGACTAGAGATTGAACCCACACCCCCTGCAGTGGAAGGCGAAGTCTTAACCACTGGACCGCCAGGGAAGTCCCTGTACTTAACTTTTAAAAATAATTAAAATAAGCTATTCAACACATTTCCCCTTAAAAAAAAAAGTAATTCTTCTTAGGCTGGCCCTGGGCACATACGTGACTTTGCCTTTTTTTCCATGGACTATTTTCTTATCTGTTCAACTGTGTCACATCTGTTCTACCTTCTCAAAAAGAAACATTTAAAAATTCATCTACGCACGCATGCATTCACACATTTATTAAATAAATCTATTGAACACCTACATACAGCACAGAAAAAAAGGCAGAAAACTAATCTGGGTTGCACAGAAAGTAATGAACTCAGTTAAAATTTTTGGTGAACACAGGTGTTACTCAATCTACTGGAAATTACATTTCATTATGGGGACTCACAGACTCAAGGAAAATCAAGACCTAAATAATAATAAAGTAATAAAAGCACTAGCCATTTACTGAGTGCCTGCTTGTACCTGACTCTGAAACTCTAAAATCATTACGGATGTTTTGAGGATTGTCTGATATAATTATAATCTCCAGTTTACAGATGAAAATAACAAGGTTAAGAGATATTAGGTTACTTGCCTAAAGTGAGGTGGCCCAGAAACTACAGAACTGGAAATTGAACCTTAGACTTCATAATGCCAAAGTCTGTGCTTTTAATCACAATGTGTGTGTGTGTGTGTATGAGAGAGAGAGAGAGAGAGAGAGAGAGAGAGAGAGAGAGAGAGAGAGAGCGCGAGAGAGAGAGAATGTGTTTAATAGAGAACTTCTGAGAAATGGCAAGAAAACTACCAGGTATCCATAAAACAATAATTTAGGAGATTCCTACTATACAAGTAATTGTTAATCATATGGCTGAACTAAGGATCTCTCACTTTTGAACTAAGAAATCAAAAGCGTCCAGAAGTTGAGTCTAAATTTTACACTTACATAAGATACTTCATACAGAATGCTAAAGTATAATAACTAAAGAGCTCTGAAAATACTGGAAGCATTCATATTAGTATGATTTCATAATGTGGATAATAGAGGATTTAAGAAATTGGCAGAGGCAACTGCAGACTCATTTGTTATCATTTCTGTGAATAAAATGAGAAAAATGAAAAAAAATGGCTGGCAATTTTAGGTAGTTTGCTTAATCTCCATACTAGGAAAGACTAAGCAAAAAAAAAAAAAAAAAAAAAAAAAAAATTCTCAAAATCTTATTTTTTGAGAGTACCTACAAGTGTATATGGTCTTCTTATACCAAAAAACTTGGAATTATGAGCTGTCAAATAAGTCTAATCTTCTCTGATGATAAAATTGCCGACTTTATTTGAAACTATGAAATGAAAAATGAGGTAATAATCAGAAATTCTTAAGAAAAGGAGTAGAAAAAATAAAATTATAAGAGTTATGTTAAAAAATATTTTGAAACAAACATAAAATCCCCATTACTGGTACAGAGCTTTTAAAACTTTACTTTGGTTTTAAGTTTTAATAAATATGTTTACATAATTACTGTCATAAGGAAGACAAATTTAGGTCAGCTTTCTTCATTCTTTCTTTATTAAGCATTATTCTATTTTGCTCCATCATCTTGTAATTATAATATAGTAACTGTGTAATTTTCTACTAAGTGGATATAATTTCCTAAACTGTTTTCCTACTGTTAACAATTAAAGGTGTTTCCAATTTTTTGTTTTACAAATGACATGACAATGAGCATCTTTATATAATAATTTTCTGGATTATAAATTATTTATTGGCATAAGCTTCCAGAATTAGAATTAATGTGTAAAAAGCTATTAACATTTTTATCTTGCTAGACATTGCCAAATTACTTGTCAAAAGATGGAACCAAATTATATTGCAAGAATCTTTGCCAGCAGAAGACATTATATATAATTTTTGATTTTGCTAAATTAATAAGTTGGAAACCTATGTTCCATTTCTTTGAATTCTTTGATAACAGAGTGCTGCTGGAGGCTGGGAGGGCAGCCATGTCCGTGAAGGCTCCCCAGAGTTGGAGCTGGGAAGTGGAAAAAGGTAAAAAAAATACTAATTGTATTTTCCCTCGATTGTTATCTCTCACTCTTTTCTGCCTCTGTGTAACTTATATCCAGGTAGCTGGAGAAAAATCATGTGGCAGGGCAAATTGGTATTCCAATAAATTAATAATCACCAACTTCAAATGGATTTTCAAGACTGGAAATATTGCTCTGACTTACAGTACGTTCTTTCTAATTCTCCTTAAGGACTATTTTCTGAGAAGCTTTACCTGCCCTCCTCAAATGTCCCTCCATCCTCTCTACTTCCTGCACTCTGAGCTGGTGAGGTGCTTCATAGCTCATTAAGAACACAGAAGTCAGTAAATAGTCCACTGCCAAATCCATTAATTCATTAGCATTTGCGTTGATCTTTGTATTCCCTTTTACTACAGGACTTAAAGTTAAAAGGCCACGAGCACTACAGATAGCATTTCATTTTCTCTCATCTTCTCAAGTACTTCACAGCACTGCATTTTCTACAACCCATCTACTCCTTATGAATGATTCTTGCCAAAATTCAACCTCATTCTAGACTAGTAACTCCAACTTAAAATGTTAAAAACTATACGTGTAACATGAAAGCCTCCCTCCTCCCCTAATCCCTGCATATCTTCTTTAGCCAATTCCTGTCTGAACTTTTCAAAATTGTTATCTTCATATACTGTTTCCATTTCCTCACGTCCCATTTACTCTATAATTTACATCCATCTGACTTCTCTCATGATAAGATCTTTGCCCACTGTCCTGAAATTTTACTTATGAAGGTCACCAGCGATCTCCATGTCAGTATAGCCAATGAATAGTTTTTGTCCTATTTCTAGGCTTTTTCCTTCTTTAAAAAAGAAAAAGAAAAACAAAAACCGTTTTTTTTCTTCTATGCTTTTACACTCTCATCATCTTCTGTCTTGGTATATTTTACTGGCTTTCTGTATTTAATCAGATTTCTAATATTCTATTCGTTTCCTTTATCTTCAGTGGAATAAACCAGTATATGAAGGATTATTCTCAACAGTTAGTTCTCATAATAACAGTACTAGTAGCAGCAGTCAATACTCTATAATGCTTATCATGTGCCAGACACTATTCTAAGACTCTGTTTAAATACATATATATATACACACACATATATATATGAGGTTTTCCTCCTTATAGGCCTATGAAATAAGCCTATTATTATACCCATGTTACAAATGAGAAAACTGAGGCAATGAGAGGCCAAGGTCACATGATCAGTACTTGGTGGAGCCCCACCTAAGTTAATGCTGAGTTAATGCTGGACAAGTTAAATAATGTCTCACAGATTGGCCTTAAAAGTGAGCAACATTTAATTAATGACTTGTGAAGTATCAGAAAAAAATGGAACATTTTAAATTGAATGGGAACTACTAAGTCATGTATCAGTAACTAAGAATAACGCTTATTGAATGAAATTATTTTTCATTATTCTTTTGAAAGAAGAATATTCTTGTGTTAGTGTTTTAGTTTTCTTTCATTCACATATTTATTCATTTATTAGACGCACATTTCCTACACACCTTCTATGTGCCAGTGTCGGCTGCAAGCCTTGGAAGATTCAGTGGTGAGCAAAAAATTACAAAGTCCTTGCTCTTAAGCAAATGTCCAGTGGTGGAGGAAGACAGAGTAAACATGTAAATAAACTTTGTACAGTGACAGAAATACGACTGGACAATGGGATGGAGAGGCAGTGAGGAGGCAGGTCTCTTTGGTCAAGATAGTAGTGGTGGCGTTTGAACCGAGGCCTTAGTGATCAGAGGGAAATTGGTCTGCGTAGAAGGATTAGCCAATCTAAAGCTGGGAGAGCAAGAAGTAGAGCTTGTTGCATCTGAGGGACTGAAAAAGATAACTGTGCCTTGAACCCCATGAAGGTCAGGGAAAATGTAGTAAGTGACCAGGCCACATGGTCCCTGTGAGCCTGGCTAAGTAGTTGAAAATTTAATCTCTTTACAATAGACAGCCTTTAGAGGTTAGAAGCACTGCAATGATAGCATCTGATTTGTGCCTTTTGAAAGACTACTTTGACTGTTGAGTGTCCTACAAAAGCAAACTACTTGTGTCTCTATGAAGTGCAGATAGTAAATTTTAAAAAGCCCAATGAGCTCATAAGTAGTTGGTTTACTAACTGTAATCATTTATCTTAACTAGACTTCATTAATATAAGCTTGGTGACCTTGGGGTCCTGGGACATATTAGATTAGGGAAACCCAACTATTTTCAAATAGTGTGATTTGAAAAATTCTCGAAATTGTTGGGGTTCAGGAAGATTATTTTATTGCTGGGCCTGGATGGGAAGTTTAGAATAAGAAAAGAAAGTATGATGGCTGGCTTCCATCTATTCTCCCTTTCTGTGGGAGAAATGATGGTGGGGTGACTACTTTGCTGTTGACCCAATGCTTAAATTTCAGAGCTAGTTCAATCCAGTAAATATTTGCTGAACAACTATTATATGTTAGGCACCTTGCTGAACCTGGGGATATAGAGAATAATTGATAATAAAAGCAGGTATTCCTAATAAGAGACAGGCACTGTGCTAATGCTTAACATGCACCATCTCAAGTTAGATTAATTTACACACTAACCATATAGGGTAGATGCATTTATTATACCATTTTCCGGGTGAGAAATCTAATCCGTTTAAGGGGCTTAAGTTACTTCTCCAAGGTTACACAGCTAGTTAGGGGCATAGGAAGTATTTGGACTCAGGTCTGGTATCAGCACCAATTCTCTTAGCCATTATGCTCTGTAAGGACCTTACTTGAGAAGTTCAGGATTATACATATATGCGTACAACCAACCCTAAGACCATCTGGCAAAACTGGCTGCTTGAGAAGTCCTGGATTTATGTAAGATGCTCTTGGAATGGAGAAGATCGTGAAGGAGGGTCCCCAAAACACACTCTCTATACTAAGGGGTAACGAGAGAATTAGCCTACAGCAGTATGATATTGAGGACCAAGAAACAGTGTTTCTCTCTTTTGTGAATAGTTATTAAATTATTTCTGCTTCAAAATATCAGAAAGAAATCACAGGACTATGGACAGTTTGTGGAGCCACCCTATCTTAGCGTGAATCCTGGCAAGTGTAGAGTTCATAGTATGACCCTGGCACCTAAGTGTAGTTAAGTAAGCTTTCATTTTTCTTTAGCCTTAAAGCAAAGTAGCTTTCTGATAGGTATAGTTTAGGGAAGTCTTCAAAGAAGATATTTAAAGTCCACTATCTCAGAGAAAAGCAATTTTGCAAAAGATCTGTCAGCAAAAGCAAGGCCAAACACACCAATTATTTAGTGAGACTTGTATTGTTATATCATTGCTCATGTTATTTCTTTACGCATTTACCTGGAAGAAGGCTTTTAATGTTCAACAATTCTCAAAGAGATAAAGACCCACACTGACGTGTCAGAAAGAGCTGTGCCCTGGAATTAGATCAGTTTAGGTTTGGCTACTTACTAGAATTAGGTAACATTCTTAATCTTTCTGAGCCTGTTTCCTATCTGCAAATAGGGATAACACTATTAAAGAGGGATGTGGTTAAATTAAATGACACATGTAAATGAAATATATCCTTCCAGACTGAGAACATACCTAGTAAATGTTAAGTGATCTGCAAATATTCTGCTTTCTTGAAATGGATGAAACCTGTTATCATGTTCTTAACCAATGGTCTAAATATCAAGACAATATTTAGTTAAAAGTTATATTTGTTCTTTCACTGTCCATCTGCATTTTAACATATTCTAACATATTCTCCTTGATCAATTGTGTCAATATTAGTAACATTTGTCATTTAAGCTATTACTGTCCATATGTTTAAAATATTTCAACATGATATAACCCATTACTCAAAGGGATGTCTAGCTTTTAAGTAAAAATAAAAGACACATTTTTCATTTTCACCAAGTTTTATTGAACAGTGTATTCATTAACTGTATGAACTTTCTGGCCAACCCAATACAGTAGCCAAGACATGGAAACATCCTCAGTGTTTTTTTGTGGATGAATGGATGAAGACAATGGGGTGCATACAACCTACTATTATTCAGCCATGATAAAGAAGGAAATCTGGCTATTTGTGACCACATGGGTGGATTTGGGAGGCATTATGCTAAATGAAATGTCAGACAGAGAAAGATAAATACTTTAGGATCTCATATGTGAAATCTAAAATACTGAACTCATGATAGAAAGGATGGAATGATGGTTGCCAGAGCTGGGGGTTGGAGGTGAGGAAAATGAGTGAAGATGATCAAAAGATAAAACTTCTAGTTATAAGATAAGTGAGTAATGGTGATGTCATGTACAGCTTGGTCACTACAGTTAACAATACCGTATTTTACGTTTGAATGTTTCTAAGAGGGTAGATCTTGAAAGTTCTCATCACAAAAATAAAATTTGTAATTATGTGAATTAAGGTTAACTAAACTTATTGTGGTCGTCATTTCACACTATATATATATATATATAAATCATCACATTGTACACGTTGGACAGATACAATATTATATATCAATTAAACCTCAATAAAACTGGAAAAATCTCATTTATATTTTAGCATAAATATATCAAATTGGGTTTCTTGACAAGATTAATAATAACTATAGATAAAAGGAAATAAGATATTGTTGTTGCTGTTGTTTGCTTTTCCAGAGTGCAAAACACTAAAAAGGGGGGAGGTGAGTATGGGCTTGCAAATGCTGCTCCATGGGCCCTAATGCTGTGATACAGACATTTAGTCCAGATCTGAAAGAGAACTTGAGTCATTTCAACAAATCTACAAAACAGTCGTGTTCAAACGTGAAGAGATGAAGAGATATCAGTAAATTCTTTTTCACACTGCAAGAAATCTGCCTTCAGCTTTCAGCAAAACCTCAGTTTTCGGGTTATGAGGGTAAGAGTTCTTAAGCAAGCAGTACAATGCTTCCACCAGTGCTTTCTCCCTACGATGAATAAGTTTTCAGTCTCCCCACCAGTGCTCATCTCTTCTCCCCTTAATGTCTTGGCCAAAATTCAACCATCAGCCCAGAAAACTCCTTCCCAGTTTCATTGACTGTACGTGACCACGTTATTTCAATCACCTTGTCAACATTTATATTACCTACTTCCTAAGGTAGGTATTATATATATGAGATTTTAAATAAAAGAATGCCTGTAAAGTACTTAATGCTCAACTCCTAGCACAATATGAATATTCCATAACTGCTGACTAGCATTATTATTATATCATTTACATTAAAACTAATCTGTACTTTCTTTCACACACCCATGTTCTTTGTCCCCAACTGGGGTAAAGGAAATAAATGAACATTTATTGATTATCTACAGTGAGAGTATAGAATGCAGTGTAGGCTATAGAATTAGTGGTGTTCAAGACTGAAGGTGACCTGGATTTGAATTCCAGACCTCTCACTTACTTAGACTTTACGATGCCTCAGTTCCCTTACTGATAATTAGAGATAATAGACATTTCAGGGACCACGGTAAGGATTAAAAATATTATAATGTTTGGATCCAGAAAGGGCATTCATTACCTCATTTAATGTACACTGTTAGATAATCTGATTGAGTTTTGAGAATCTGATAACGGCTCTGCATCCTTTTGCTAAAAATAATTAGATAGGTAGATAACTATTCATAGCATTTTGCATAGAATTCCAGGGCTTTGCTAATATGAAAATCAATCAAAGGCTTTAGTTGGCACAAAGAACTCAGAGAAATTGTTGTGGGGCAAGAATTAGAATTCTTCTTGAAATACAGACTATCATCCTGGAGAAGAAAGAACAACATTTTAATGTGGTTAAATTTGGGTCAAAACTATGCACTTCCTTAATGGTGTTTCTACCAGCTCTTGATTTGACTGGGATTGAAATTTCTGACATTACTGTCCCCATCACAGACTTGAAAACCTGGCAGACAATCAAGTGCAACCTACAGTTAAAGGTCGCTCATCTAAAAACATGGGTATGTTACTACCATTCTGACAAGAGCGTTATGAAGATTCAGAAAAAGCACAAATAAACTCTCCTAACACCTGACAGCCAAGTAATACATCTTTCAGCTCTTTCAATTCTTTTTCCTGCTTACCTGACTTATTTCCTTCCCTGCTCTGAGTTCTCACTGTGTTTCATGTCCCACAATGCTGAAGTCATTGCAATGCTTTTACTCAGGAATCTCATTTAACATTTAGCATAGTAAATAAGAAAGCCTAAGAAGTGACTGAGGTAAACTGTCATTATTGCATCATTCTGATAACCTGATTTGTCCAGAAATGTAACTATGTGATTCTCCTTTACTTCTAGTTGCTCACCATTCATGGGCACAAATTGAGTGTATATCAGATATATTAAATTCCTGGAAAATTATCTGTGGTGTGATTTGGGGTTCTATTTGTGTACTACAGCTTTCCTAAAACTAAACTATTATCATTTCTACCCCTCTTCTGTCTGAAAATCCTCAAAACATAATTTCTAATTAATAGTTATACTAGTTGGCATTATAGTCATTCTTTTTTGTTTTTTCTCTGATTATAAGTATCTTCTGACTCTTAAGTCAATCAAATGGGTTCTCTACATATGAGGAAGCTCAAAGAGGAAAATAGGATGAGTAGGGTAAGAAGACATTCACACATAGAATTAGTGGAAGCCTTACCAGTAACAAAACTAGTGAAATTAGAGCTAATTAATTAGCAGCCAGGAAAATTCATTATGTGTTGTCATTAACTGGTCAACTAGGGTGACTAGGCTTACAAACAATAGAAAGCAAAGAGTAGAAAATCTATTGTTTCTGCCAGCTTCTCCTGCTTGTTATCAGCGCAATTTTCTCCTAGTTTATGAAACAATAACAGTTTGGTATTAGAATTTAAATGCCATCAATATAAGATATGGAGATATGTGAAGCCTACTCCACTTTCTTCGTAAACTAGTACTATAGCATCATAAATTCCACATTAGAATGATTTAGTTGAAAGATAAAATTCATGCAGAGTACACTATTTGTTTAAACTTCAAAAAAACCAAAAAAGATTGCTATATCTTGTTAGATATGTTATGAATCCCAAAGCCAGCCAGGCTATCCCTCTGCATTTCTTTGTCCTAACACAGGCTTTTGTCCACCAGCATCCCCGTCGGCCCCTATACAGAAGAGAACACTGTCTGTTCATCAAGAGCCCCACGCCGCAGACACACGGCGCGTAGTTTGAGCTCAAAGATGAAGCTGGAGGAGAGGCAGGGATCTCGCAGTTGTGTCCGGCCTGGTGGGATTTTAGAGAAGCTATTTCTTTAGGAAGCGTCCCTTTCTTCAGACAGACTGGGGCATTTCCAGTGGCTGGCCACAGTGCCCCGAAAAGGTGGACTCAGATGGACTTGGGCATCAAGGAAGGTTCTGTGGGGGGCTCAGGGGCTGTTCTTCCGTGTTTTGAACACAAGGAACAAGCTATACCAGAAAGCTATTAACGACAGCTATCATTAGTACACACAGGAAGCACAAAGGAACTTTTTACGAATAAAAGATGCATAAAACACAGGGTCCTGTGATCTGCACCCGGCTTCCCTGCTGATTGTGTGCAGCCTGGGAGTCCTGGGAAGGCTGGGGATGAGGGTCAGAGGAGGACAGGGGCTCCCACTTTCTTTACGAGGAACAATAGGAACCCCACGTCTGTTCATCTTGGAACCCGGAACACCCCCAAACAAAGCTGTGGGAAAACTGCGGTAGACGTGGGGGCCCGTGAATTTTTCTAGCTGTTCAGAGTTTAATTACTCCTCCTTGATCCGTGGGACCAGACACGACACCACCAAGGTTAAAATGCCCCAAACAGCGCCGAGCAGATGTGAGCGAGCTGGCAGACGCGCAAATGAGGCCTGCCTCGGAGCACGATAACAAGTGACTAATACGTTGCATATCGTTGAAAGAAAATTATTTTTCTCTGATTTGCATTTGCTTCGGGGGAAAAAAAAGCCAACCAGAGTCCCTCTTCACAAGCACGAGTCTAATCCTGGAAATGCAGCCCGGCTGCTTTAAGAGAGCTGGAAGGGGAGCCGGAGGAAGATGGCGGAAGAGTAAGACGCGGAGATCACCTTCCTCCCCACAGATACATCAGAAATTCATCTACACGTGGAACAACTCCAACAGAACACCTACTGAACGCTGACAGAAGACCTCAGACCCCCCAAAAGGCAAGAAACTCCCCACATACCTGGGTAGGTCAAAAGAAAAAAAGAATAAACAGAGACAATAGGATATGGACGGGACCTGCACCAGTGGGAGGGAGCCGTGAAGGAGGGAAGGTTTCTACACACTACAAGCCCCTTCGAGGGCGGATACTGCAGGTGGCGGAGGGGGAAAGCTTCGGAGTAGCGGAGGAGAGCACAGCAACAGGGGTGTGGAGGGCAAAGCAGAGAGATTTTGGCACAGAGGATCGGTGCCCTCAGGCACACACCAGCCCGAGAGACTTGTCTGCTCGGCCGCCAGAGCGGGCGGGGCTGGGAGCTGAGGCTCGGGTATCGGCTTTCAGTCGGGGCGCAGGGAGAGGTCTGGGGCTGGCGGCAGGAAGAGACCCTGAAGGGGTTAGTGCTAGCCCGGAGGGAGTCCGGGGAAAGGGTCTGGAGCTACCGGAGAGGCAAGAGACTTTTTTCCCTTTTGTTGCCTGGTGCGCGAGGAGAGGGCATTCCCCTCCCTCCCCTCTGCCTGAGTGAGCCAGAGCCCCCGAATCAGCGGCTCCTTTAAACCCGTCCTGTCTGAGCGAAGAACGGACGCCCTCCGGCGACCTACGCGCAGAGGCGGGGCCAGGTCCAAGGCTGAGACCCGGGAGCTGTGAGAGCAGAGACAGGGAAATCTCTCTGTGCAGCCTCCGAGGCAGCGGATTAAAGCTCCACGGTCCATTTGATGTGCCCTGCGTCTGTGGAGTGCATGAATGGACAGCGAATCATCCCAAATTGAGGAAGTGGACCTTGAGGACAAGATTTAAGACTTTCCCCCCTTTTTTTTTTCCTCTTTTTACAACGAATTATCTCAAATTAAGGAGGTGGACTTAGCAAGATTTCAGACTTTTCGCCCTTTTCCTCTTTTTACAACGAATTATCCCAAATCGAGGAGGTGGACTTGGAGAGCAAGATTTTTGATTTTTCCCCCTGCTCTCTTTTTGTGAATGTGTATGTGTAATCTTCTGTGTAAGATTCTCTCTGTATAGCTTTGCTTCCACCATATGTCCCAGGGTTCTTTCGGTCCGTGTTTTTTTTCAATAATTACTTTTTAATTTTAATAACGCTACTATATTTCATACTTTATTCTATTTTACTTTACCTGCTCTTTCTTTTTTTCCTCCCTTCCCTTCCTCCCTCCCTCCCTCCGCTCCTCCTTTCCTTCTTTCTTTTTCTTTCCTCCATCCCTCCCTCCCTCCCACCCTTCTTCTTTCCACTTTCTTTTTCTTTCCTGCCTCCCTCCCTCCTGTCTTTCTTTCTTTCTTTCCTTCCTCCCTCCCTCCCTCTCTTCTTCCATTCACTCTTCCTTTTGCTTTCATTCCTCCCTCCCTCCCTCCTTTCTTTCCTTTCTTTCCATCCTTCCTCCCTCCCTCTCTTCTTCCATTCACTCTTCCTTTTGCTTTCATTCCTCCCTCCCTCCCTCCTTTCTTTCCTTTCTTTCCATCCTTCCTCCCTCCCTCCTTTCTTTCTTTCTTCCTTCCTTCCTTCCTTACTTCCCTTCTTCCTTTCTTTCAATCTCTCTTTCTTTCTTCTACTAATTATTTCTTTCTACTTTTTCTCACTGTTATTCTGAGCCGGGTGGATGAAAGGCTCTTGGTGCTGCAGCCAGGAGTTAGTGCTGTGCCTCTGAAGTGGGAGAGCCAACTTCAGGACACGGGTCCACAAGAGACCTCCCAGCTCCACATAATATCAAGCAGCGAAAATCTCCCAGGGATCTCCATCTCAACACCAGCACCCAGCTTCAGTCAACGACCAGCAAGCTACAGTGCTGGTCACCCTATGCCAAGCAAATAGCAAGGCAGGAACACAACCCCACCCATTAGCAGAGAGGATACCTAAAAACATAATAAGGCCACAGGCACCCCAAAACACACCACCAGACGTGGACCTGTCCACCAGAAAGACAAGATCGAGCTTCAACCACCAGAACAAAGGCATTAGTCCCCCCCGCCAGGAAGCCTACACAACCTACTGAAACAACCTTAGCCACGGGGGACAGACACCAAAAACAACGGGAACTACGAATCTGCAGCCTGCAAAAAGGAGACCCCAAACACAGTAACATAAGCAAAATGAGAAAGCAGAAAAACACACAGCAGGTGAAGGAGCAAGATAAAAACCTACCAGACCTAACAAATGAAGAGGTAATAGGCAGTCTACCTGAAAAAGAATTCAGAATAATGATAGTAAAGCTGATCCAAGATTCTATTTCCCAGATCCAAAATCTTGGAAATAGAATAGACAATATGCAAGAAACAGTTAACAAGGACCTAGAAGAACTAAAGATGAATCAAGCATCGATTAAAAACACAATAAATGAAATGAAAAATACTCTAGATGGGATCAATAGCAGAATAACTGAGGCAGAAGAACGGATAAGTGAGGTGGAAGATAAAATAGTGGAAATAACTGATGCAGAGCAAAATAAAGAAAAAAGAATGAAAAGAACAGAGGACAGTCTCAGAGACCTCTGGGACAACATTAAACGCACCAACATTCGAATTATAGGGGTTCCAGAAGAAGAAGAGAAAAAGAAAGGGACTGAGAAAATATTTGAAGAGATTATAGTTGAAAACTTCCCTAATATGGGAAAGGAAATAGTTAATCAAGTCCAGGAGGCACAGAGAGTCCCATACAGAATAAATCCAAGAAGAAATATGCCAAGACACATATTAATCAAACTGTCAAAAATTAAACACAAAGAAATCATATTAAAAGCAGCAAGGGAAAAACAACAAATAACACACAAGGGAATCCCCATCAGGTTAACAGCTGATCTCTCAGCAGAAACTCTACAAGCCAGAAGGGAGTGGCAGGACATAATTAAAGTGATGAAGGAGAGAAACCTGCAACCAAGATTACTCTACCCAGCAAGGATCTCATTCAGATTTGATGGAGAAATTAAAACCTTTACAGACAAGCAAAAGCTGAGAGAGTTCAGCACCACCAAACCAGCTTTACAACAAATGCTAAAGGAACTTCTCTAGGCAAGAAACACAACAGAAGGACTATACCTACAATAACGAACCCAAAGCCATTAAGGAAATGGGAATAGGAACATACATATCAATAATTACCTTAAATGTAAATGGACTAAATGCTCCCACCAAAAGACACAGAGTGGCTGAATGGATACAAAAACAAGACCCATATATATGCTGTCTACAAGAGACCCACTTCAGACCTAGAGACACATACAGATTGAAAGTAAGGGGATGGAAAAAGATATTCCATGCAAATGGAAATCAAAAGAAAGCTGGAGTAGCAATTCTTATATCAGACAAAATAGACTTTAAAATAAAGACTATTAGAAGAGACAAAGAAGGACACTACATAACGTTAAGGGATCGATCCAAGAAGAAGATATAACAATTGTAAATATTTATGCACCCAACATAGGAGCACCTCAATACATAAGGCAAATACTAACAGCCATAAAAGGGGAAATCGACAGTAACACAATCATAGTAGGGGACTTTAACACCCCACTTTCACCAATGGACAGATCATCCAAAATGAAAATAAATAAGGAAACACAAGCTTTAAATGATACATTAAACAAGATGGACTTAATTGATATTTATAGGACATTCCACCCAAAAACAACAGAATACACATTTTTCTCAAGTGCTCATGGAACATTCTCCAGGATAGATCATATCTTGGGTCACAAATCAAGCCTTGGTAAATTTAAGAAAATTGAAATTGTATCAAGTATCTTTTCCGACCACAATGCTATGAGACTAGACATCAATTACAGGAAAAGATCTGTAAAAAATACAAACACATGGAGGCTAAACAATACACTACTCAATAATGAAGTGATCACTGAAGAAATCAAAGAGGAAATTAAGAAATACTTAGAAACAAATGACAATGGAGACACGACGACCCAAAACCTATGGGACGCAGCAAAAGCAGTTCTAAGGGGGAAGTTTATAGCAATACAATCCCACCTTAAGAAACAGGAAACATTTCGAGTAAACCACCTGACCCTGCACCTAAAGCAATTAGAGAAAGAAGAACAAAAAACCCCCAAAGTTAGCAGAAGGAAAGAAATCATAAAGATCAGATCAGAAATAAATGAAAAAGAAATGAAGGAAACGATAGCAAAGATCAACCAAACTAAAAGCTGGTTCTTTGAGAAGATAAACAAAATTGACAAACCATTAGCCAGACTCATCAAGAAAAGAAGGGAGAAGACTCAAATCAGTAGAATTAGAAATGAAAAAGGAGAAGTAACAACTGACACTGCAGAAATACAAAAGATCATGAGAGATTACTATAAGCAACTCTATGCCAATAAAATGGACAACCTGGAAGAAATGGACAAATTCTTAGAAATGCACAACCTACCAAGACTGACTCAGGAAGAAATAGAAAATATGAATAGACCAATCACAAGCCCTGAAATTGAAACTGTGATTAAAAATCTTCCATCAAACAAAAGCCCAGGACCAGATGGCTTCACAGGCGAATTCTATCAAACATTTAGAGAAGAGCTAACACCCATCCTTCTCAAACTCTTCCAAACAATATCAGAGGAAGGAACACTCCCAAACTCATTCTACGAGGCCACCATCACCTTGATACCAAAACCAGGCAAGGATGTCACAAAGAAAACTACAGGCCAATATCACTGATGAACATAGATGCAAAAATCCTCAACAAGATACTAGCAAACAGAATCCAACAGCACATTAAAAGGATCATACACCATGATCAAGTGGGGTTTATTCCAGGAATGCAAGGATTCTTCAATATACGCAAATCAATCAATGTGATACACCATATTAACAAGTTGAAGGAGAAAAACCATATGATCATCTCAATAGATGCAGAGAAAGCTTTCGCCAAAATTCAACACCCATTTATGATAAAAACCCTGCAGAAAGTAGGCATAGAGGGAACTTTCCTCAACATAATAAAGGCCATATATGACAAACCCACAGCCAACATTGTCCTCAATGGTGAAAAACTGAAACCATTTCCACTAAGATCAGGAACAAGACAAGGCTGCCCACTCTCACCACTCTTATTCAACCTAGTTTTGGAAGTTTTAGCCACAGCAATCAGAGAAGAAAAGGAAATAAAAGGAATCCAAATTGGAAAAGAAGAAGTAAAGCTGTCACTGTTTGCAGATGACATGATACTATACATAGAGAATCCTAAAGATGCTACCGAAAAACTACTAGAGCTAATCAATGAATTTGGTAAAGTAGCAGGATACAAAATTAATGCACAGAAATCTCTGGCATTCCTGTACACTAATGATGAAAAATCTGAAAATGAAATCAAGAAAACACTCCCATTTACCATTGCAACAAAAAGAATAAAATATCTAGGAATAAACCTACCTAAGGAGACAAAAGACCTGTATGCAGAAAATTATAAGACACTGATGAAAGAAATTAAAGATGATATAAATAGATGGAGAGATATACCATGCTCCTGGATTGGAAGAATCAATATTGTGAAAATGACTCTACTACCCAAAGCAATCTACAGATTCAATGCAATCCCTATCAAACTACCACTGGCATTTTTCACAGAAGTAGAACAAAAAATTGCAAAATTTGTTTGGAAAAACAAAAGACCCCGAATAGCCAAAGCAATCTTGAGAACGAAAAACGGAGCTGGAGGAATCAGGCTGCCTGACTTCAGACTATACTACAAAGCTACAGTAATTAAGACAGTGTGGTACTGGCATAAAAACAGAAAGATAGATCAGTGGATCAGGATAGAAAGCCCAGAGATAAACCCACGCACATATGGCCAACTTATCTTTGATAAAGGAGGCAGGAATGTACAGTGGAGAAAGGACAGCCTCTTCAATAAGTGGTGCTGGGAAAACTGGACAGGGACATGTAAAAGTATGAGATTAGATCATTCCCTAACACCATACACAAAAATAAGCTCAAAATGGATTAAAGACCTAAATGTAAGGCCAGAAACTATCAAACTCTTAGAGGAAAACATAGGTAGAACACTCTATGACATAAATCACAGCAAGATCCTTTTGGACCCACCTCCTAGAGAAATGGAACTAAAAACAAAGATAAACAAATGGGACCTAATGAAACTTCAAAGCTTTTGCACAGCAAAGGAAACCATAAACAAGACCAAAAGACAACCCTCAGAATGGGAGAAAATATTTGCAAATGAAGCAACTGACAAAGGATTAATCTCCAAAATTTATAAACAGCTCATGCAGCTCAATAGCAAAAAAACAAACAACCCAATCCAAAAATGGGCAGAAGACTTAAATAGGCATTTCTCCAAAGAAGATATACAGACTGCCAACAAACACATGAAAGAATGCTCAACATCATTAATCATTAGAGAAATGCAAAGCAAAACTACAATGAGATATCATCTCACACCAGTCAGAATGGCCATCATCAAGAAATCTAGAAACAATAAATGCTGGAGAGGGTGTGGAGAAAAGGGAACACTCTTGCACTGCTGGTGGGAATGTGAATTGGTACAGCCACTATGGAGAACAGTATGGAGGTTCCTTAAAAAACTAAAAATAGAACTACCATATGACCCAGCAATCCCACTACTAGGCATATACCCTGAGAAAACCATAATTCAAAAAGAGACATGTACCAAAATGTTCATTGCAGCTCTATTCACAATAGCCCGGAGCTGGAAACAACCTAAGTGTCCATCATCGGATGAATGGATAAAGAAGATGTGGCACATATATACAATGGAATATTACTCAGCCATAAAAAGAAACGAAACTGAGCTATTTGTAATGAGGTGGATAGACCTAGAGTCTGTCATACAGAGTGAAGTAAGTCAGAAAGAGAAAGACAAATACCGTATGCTAACACATATATATGGAATTTAAAAAAAAAAAAATGTCATGAAGAACCTAGGGGTAAAACGGGAATAAAGACACAGACCTACTTGAGAATGGACTTGAGGATATGGGGAAGGGGAAGGGTAAGCTGTGACAAAGGGAAAGAGAGGCATGGACATATATACACTACCAAATGTAAGGTAGATAGATAGTGGGAAGCAGCCGCAGAGCACAGGGAGATCAGCTCGTGCTTTGTGACCGCCTGGAGGGGTGGGATGGGGAGGGTGGGAGGGAGGGAGATGCATGAGGGAGGGGATGTGGGAACAGATGTATATGTATGACTGATTCACTTTGTTATAAAGCAGAAACTAATAAAAAAAATAAAAAAAAAAGAGAGCTGGAAGGAGGGAAAGACTGCCAGCGCTTTGGCGTTGCAGGCTTGTTTATCTTTCCGCCTTTCCTCCAAGGCAGAAACTCGTTTTGCGAGCAACATTCCTACAGAAAATGGCACAAGTCATACAAAGAGACCAATTTATAGAACTGGCACCGAAGTTCATGTATCATTCCAGAAGCATCTCCCAGCTCCCCTCTAGGGAACCCAACTAGATGTAGAAGTCCACATTATAACTCAGAGAGTAGATCTGGGGGCAGGGTGGGGCGGAGGTGGACCCATAATTTGCAGATATCCTGCAAGCTGTACACTCAGGGGCCGAAGTCACACAGAAGGGCAGGATATAGAATTAAGTCAGCTCTAAATGATCCTCCAAAGCCCGGGGGCCAGGCCTGCGGAAGCCTTCAACCTTGAGGTTGGGGGGAGTGGTGCTTACACCCAGCTTGCCCCAGGACAGCCCAGGGGCAGGCCCATCTTCTGGACCATCCTGAGGACCATCCTGAGCCCGCCAGCTTGGACCGGCCCAGCAGGGTATTGCTGCCACCCACCAACTGTTCTCCCTCCCACCCTGGCGCCTCCCCGCAGTGCCTGGCAGAGGACCAGGAACTCAGAGAAGGCCGGGCTGTGGGCATTTAGTTGATTAAGTCACAGAGTGGGTGGCGCTGTGGGCAGACCTCAAGACAGCACCGTTGGTCCTGCAGCTGAAAGGCAAGCGCGCTCTTAAAAACCGGGAAGGCAAAGGGAGGCGGGTGACCAAAAGCCGACTTGCACCCCTCCCCACCCCCATTCACCCCCCTTCGGGTCCTGAACCTACACACTTGTGCTTCCAATCCAGGAAACAGGGCCGAGGGCATAGAACACAGCGGCCGCCCGTCTCTTGAACTTGTCTGAATAACAGGGCCATTTCAGAGGAAGAACAACGGCCTTCAGAGCCTCTGCAATTTCCAGAAAGCCTTCAGTTAATAATACATTCTTTCCAACAGGCTTGCTTTAGGGCGGAAAGTTATTTTCCCAAATCTTAACAACCCGGTCACAAGCCACTGAGGCCCCAGGTCAACAGATCCCGGCCAAACCCCTCCAGACAGTTGACACTCATGACCCCGCAGGCCTTCTCCTGCCACCTCTGCCTAACAAGTTCCCTAAACCACAACACACCAGCCAGCGCGCACGTCCACCACGATCCCAGGAGCCAGAAAGATGCGTGTCGCGGGGTGCGGGGGTGCGGGTGCCGCCGCCGGAGGGCTCTCTCGCAGCGCATCCGAGGGCTCCCGGGCCAGCAAGGGGCGGCCACCTCTGCAGCTCTCCGCGGGCCTGCATAGTGCGCGCTTTGTGTGAGCGCCGAGGAGGCACAGCGCTGCTCGTGCACCAACAGCTGTCACATTCTTTGCACTCGCTGTAAACAGCCTTCACGTTCCCCCCTCACCACACAGTTAAAGCCAGACTAACCAACCAGTTAGAGATCAAACCAACAACAGCAGCATTGCGTCTGCCTTCGCACCAAGCCCAGCAGCTGGCAGGCTTCTCCGGAACAAGAGACCACCCTCCCCCGACCCCTCCAGGCTCCAGCCACGGCTAGCCGAGGCAGCAACGCGTGTGTCGCTGCTGATTGTTAAAGCAACAGAACACAGCCATGTCGCGCAGAGTTCTGTGCGGTTCATCAGCTCTCCCAGAGTGTCCTCCTCCCAGGCCCCCTCCCCCATTTCCTCAGCTGGGAATAAAGGTTGTTCAGACTCCCAGGGTCGGTTTCTCTGCTCAGCAAAGTGTGGGTCGGCCTGCCCCGGCCAGGCCTGGGGTCCTGCAGCCCTCTCTACCGTGGTCCCAGAGGCTAGGCAGCTCGGCACTTTCTACAGCCCAAAGCGTCGTGTGTTTCGGAAAACCGTCCAACTCCCTGAATCCTTCCTGGTCGCCCCACTGATCAAAATGTCTCCTTTTATGATTTTTGGTTAAGTCGAACATTTCCATAATCGTCATTATTAGCGCAAATTACATGCCTAATCGGTCCTTAAATAGATTTTAATTAAATAATCATACGAGGCTCATTTTATGACTTAAGAAAGGCATTAGTTTTCGTTATAAACTTTCCACCAGGATATAGAATAATGATAGCAGACAAATACTTATTCTTTGAAAAGCACCAATAACTGATGGGCAGAGTGTTGGGAAAGCAGACCCTGCTTCACACCTTCTGGAATCCAAGTGGAGACTAGACAGACCACATCCGCACAACTTTCCTCCGGAGAAGGGAGAGGGGATTTCTTCCTCCAAAGCATCACTTTTGTCTTCTCTTTGGGGCCAGGAGAAAGGAACCCCAAATGTTCCTTTTCCTTGCCCATCTGAAGAGATCTCTCCAGCTTAGAAGTCTCTTCTAGAGACCACTCCTCGCCACCCCCATCTGTTTTCCACCCCTCAGTCTGCTGAGAGCCGTGGTGGGAAGCAGGCAGGCTGTGCTTGTTAAATGCTGTGTAAAATGCTGTTAATAAAATAATAAATACAAAGGATGGAGGCTGCTGGTTCCATGGGTGTTTTGACTGGAAATGCCTTGGCACTTGTCATGTGTTTATGGGAGGGCAGACAACTCTAGGATTTACATAGTTTGGACATCTCTGTACTTCATTTATTCTTTCCTAATTGACATAGGCCTAGAGCTATTTCAAGTTTGCATTTGTACAGAACTGTTAAATGCCTAAGAGTTTCTCCAATTAAACCAAGTTTTAAATCAGACCCAAGGCTGGAACGTACTCTCGGGCTCGCCCCACTCCACCCCTCTGCCTCTGTGGCTGGAGAAAACAAACAGACACTCAACAACGATCCCCTGTCCTTGCTCTCCCCACCTTCACCACCCCCACCCCCGGGGGGGCACCTAGGGCAAAGGTTAAGGTGTCTTCAGATTACAGGCAAGGCCCTGGCTACACACACTGGAAAGCACTGCAGTTGGGCGCATCCTGGGCATACTCGAACCTCTAAAATAGTGAGCTAAGATGGGGGGAAAACTGCTGGCCTGGTAAAACCCACTGTTCACAAAACAATGTCAGCAAAGGCTGAAAGGCATTCTTTAGAGAGGTACCAGGGACTCATGCCCACTGAAGCTCTTTCAGCACAAAGACTTTTAGGGGAAGAAGGGAAAAGGGGGGTGGGGGGGAGGAGAGAAAGGGAGGGCTCCTGTTTCAGAGCAGGCATCCCCAGAGAGTCAAGAACCAAGTGTAGCTTCAATCAAATGCTGACTTCCCCTCTGGGAGTCTAGTAGGAAACCTGATCACAGTAGCTTACTACCGGCCTGGATCCATACAGGTCTGGTTTTCTTCTCATGCTAGTAATTTTTTAAAATACATATCGATAGAAAAGAAGCAATCCCTGACAGACTTTTATTGAAAGCCACACTGAGACCTCATAACATCCAGACTTAATCCCTATCAGACAAACCACAGCACCTCTGGCCTCTGCAGCGGGCCAGACCCTTTCACCTCTTCCCACCAGGTCTCTCCCCTCCAGCCGCTGCTGTTCCCTCTCCCCGAAAGAATGACGGGAGGACTTGCCAAAGAGCACCTAGATACCGGTTCTGGAATCAATTCCTAACCATATAAATGATCCCATTTAGGGGGAGAAAAAAAAAATCCCAGCCTTTTCATATGGATTCCTCTAAAGCCCAGAATGCAAAGAACTGTAACAAAGGGAAAGAGGAACCCACGGAGGCAGACCTGGAGGAATAGCCTCAGGAATACCCTTGGAGGGGAGCTTAACCTGCAGGTTGGCCCCCAGACACTGGCCTACGCAGGTCTTGGTTGGGGGGGCGGCGGGCATCTCAGGGGCAGCAGGGAACGGAGAAGCAACCTATAGGAATCTGACCAGTCATTCAAAGCAATTACTAATCCTCCGGGCCTACTATGTGCCAAGTATTCTTTGATCCTAAAGGTGGAAAATTATTCCCAGTCTTACAAATGAAGAAACTTACTGAGGCTCAGAGGCCATAAATAACCTGCCCCCAAGGTCACACAGCTAGTAAAAATGGGCCACGGTCAAACTCAGTCCTGGAGTTGCGGAGAGGAGCCAATTATTGGTCAAATTGTGCCATCCAGAATCCCCAAGAAGTTCGGAAGGCTTCCTTAGCCCTTGTACTCCAATACAGAGTAAAAGGATAGCACTTAACACCTATGAAATTCGGTCCACAAGGAGCCCACACCCTAGTTTCTCCTGCACCCAGAAATCTCTTGGTCCATGTGAAGTCTTTCGAAATTTCTGCCAACATCCTACCCATCTCCCTACACTGGAACACCCTGGTGTGAGGCCAGGGGTTCCCAACAAGGCTCCACTTTCCCCTCCTCCAGGAGCCCAGAACAGGCAGTGGGAGGTGGGTGCTACTCTTAGGTCTCTATAAAAAGTGCTGACACCTGGAACTAGAAGAAGGCTTGCCACACTAGTTTTGCCACATAAAGCAATAAATCAAATTATCTAGACAGAGCAAAAGCCCTTTGGAAAGACTGCCTACATCTACCTTTCCTAGGACTTTAATGAGAAACCCAGGGACCAAAGTGGGCTGGGGAGGCAACTGAGGGGGAAGCGGCTTGCAAGATGCTGGACCCTCCTGGACTCCTGGGGGTCCCCACAAAAAGCCAAGTCCCGAGACAAGCCGGAGGTTGGGTTATCTCTCCTCTCCCCAACTTCTCATCCCAGCAGCGCAGGGTCAGCGCTCAACATCCCCTCCCCACCCCATCTTCAATTTCCTGGTCTGCCCCGGGCTTTCAGAAGCTCCGGGAACCATCCACACCCGATGCCACAGACGCCACAGGCTCCACGACCGAGGGCCGTCTCCAGCTCAGCTCGGTGGGAAGGGGAACGGGCAGGAGCGCCGGACACTCAGCCGCCCCTGCGGCTTCCCGGCCCCGGGCGGGTGGCTCCTCCAGTGGCCGAGGCTCCGGATGTGTGAAATGGCTCCAGGAGCGCCTAGGGCAGGCCAGGGCCTCCGCAGCGGGAGGGACCGAGGCGATGGCGGAGCCGGGTCCTCACCCCTCTAGTCAGCCAAACACGCCCCGGCGGCCCGGCAGCCCCTGGCTCGCAGCCAGTAGCTTTCTCTCTTTTTTAAACTTTCCGGCCTTGGCCATCACCGCCGATTGGGACAGGATTTCCAGCCCCCGCCTTCGCTCCTCCACAGCCTCCGTGCAGGCCCTTCCAACCTCCAGGGAGGTGACCCCCGCCCCCGGGCACCGTGAGTCCCTGGCCCCGGCAGACCCTCCCCCGCCCCCGCCACTTGGGCCACCTGGAGCGAGCCGCTTCCCAAAGCGATCGGCGTGCGGCCGAGTCTGGGGCTGCTGCTGCGTCCGGGGAGGAACTCCCGCAGCCTCCAAAGGTCCAGGCCTGCCCGCAGCGGCATGCAGAACCGCCCCCTACTCGCGCTCTCTTCGAAAGACCAGACGCGGGGGGAGGGGGGCGGGGGAAGTTTACGGCCCGTCTTTAAAAAGAAATTTAACTCTTCAGATGCAAGAATTTGGGTGCTCTTGGCACGGTTATGAGCGCTCGGGTAGAACAATAGAAATGGGGGGTGCCGGAAATGGTGCAGGAAGACCCCTATAACCCTATAAACCTCTCCTCCCCCCTCGCAGTTACTACTAGCATTAAAAGATCCCAGTGCCTTCAATGCAATAGTGCCTGTTTATAACTTTTCCCTGCTGGGTCCCCATACCCTATACAAGCCCCCTCCTCACGTTTTGAAATCACCAGGGCAAAGATCGCTCCCAAATCTGTGACCTCCCGGAGCTCTTGGGCCTCTCACCTGCTCTTGCCCCTGGCACCCTGACCTGACTCATCCTCTTCCCCCCAGTAGTTCCTCTGGTTTGCACCTAGACAAGAAATTTAGTTTCATTTAGCTTCCGGTCTTTAATTTTAGCAGGTCTCCTTTCTGCATGCAAATCAATATGGCAATTACCATCTAAAAGCTCGCCCAGCCCCGGGTCAATGTAAATTGATCATTGTCCGCCTTCCACAAAATAACACCGGGAGTCTGTGATGCATAATGAGATTATACTGGAAACTGTCTTTTAGATCAAATTCTATTTTATGCTGTCAGGATCTTCTCCTGGCGAACTTCCCCGCTAGTCTAATCACGGGGCGCCGGAGCCCATGGGTGCTGAGGGGCGATGGCTGGCCGGGGAGACACGGTTCTAAGAAATAACAAAGTGCGGGGACGCCCCCCCCCCCAATTCCAACACCCTCGACTAGGGGCCGGCGGAAATGAGCCTGCGCTGGGAAAGGGGGCCTTCTACAGAAACGGTGCGGGTGGGGGGAAGCTCGTTGGTTAATTCCCATCCAACAGAAAGTCAGCTATCCCTTCCGGAGGAACACATTGGGGGCAACCAGCGAAAGCCGTCGGGCCGGGCTGGAGGTTGGGAGACGTCCACGGCCAAGTGCTCGGGGCACAGGCGGCTTGGCTGCCACGGGGGTGGCCTGAGAAGACCTTCCACTCCTGCCCCGGCTGCTTCTCAAGCCAGCGCCACCATCTAGGCCCCGGCAGCGCAGCCAGCCTTGCAAACAGACGGAATCCTGCCGGCCGTTCACTCGGGCGAGGCAGCCCGGTCGGGCCGGGCCCCCTGACTGGGCGAGGCCCCTCCAGGCCCGAACCGTGTGAGCCGAGGGCTGGAGGCTTCCAGCCAGGAGAAGGTCCTCCCGCCCCTGAGCGGCCCCCGGGGCACGGGTGTGACCCTGGAGCTTAACAAAGGGCCTTCAGAGCTCCTCGGGCGGGCGGGGGAGCGGTGGGGCCAGCGGGGGAGGGGCGGTACGGCGGCCCAAGTGAGGCCCCCCGCCCCGCCGGGCTGGGTCTGCCGGGCCCGCCGCCCTCGAGGAAACCACCGAGGTGGCATTGCCGGGGCTGCTGGGCACTCCCGAGGACCGTCCTGGGGTTCGGGCGGCTCGGAGGCCGGCGAGCCTCCTGCCCAGCCCCGCGGGCCCGGCTGTCGTGCCCGACCCAGCGCGGGCTCCACCCGGGTGCGGTCTTCCCAATAAAAGCTGGAATTCCCGGCTGGGCTCAGACAAAGAGGGACCGCGGCAAATCGACGCCGCGGGCAAACCAAACCCAAGCCGAGTTTACGCGCGCGTCTGGGGTCACACAGGCGCCTGCTAATCCTCCCTACGCTGGCCGTCCCCGCACGGTCTCCTCAAGGGGGAAAAAAAAGGGAAAGAAAGCATACCTCCCCTTGATTCCGCCCAGAGGCCGAGCTTCGCACTTCTTTCGGTTCAGTCTCTCTCAGTTCACTAGGCCCTGCGCCACCTTAGCAAACAGGGCTTAGAGGAGCGCAACATCCCTTGCTTCCGACCCAGAATGCAAAGCTACTCCTCTTTTTCCTCCACCATCCATCCTCTCAGGGTCCAGAACTCAAAAATCTTTCAGAAATCCTCCTACCTGCTCAAGACATACTCTCTTCCCCACTCTAGATGCGAAGAAACTATAACCAGAAGCAATCTTAGTAACCAAGGGCCATCCACCCTTAGCTAGGCACCGTCGCCCTCAGTTTCCCTCTAGCCGAAGACACAGTATTTCCCAGTGAATGAGTGTGCGAATGTGGTTGTGTGGCCCACACTTCCGTGCCCTGCTCTGTCTCACCGGGCAGGAAAATCTTCATCAGGCATTGAGGAGTTTTTGTCATTCAGCCTGTGTATCTAAGCATGGATGTATGCATGTGAATGCTTTTTGTGTTTCCAAGTGACCCTCTTCACACCTTTAAATGGGCTTTTGTCTCTCGAACGAACTTACAGAAATTCTGCTCCAGTTTCCAGCTCAACAAAGTCTGGGATTTTCTCCTAGAATCTCGCTCTAGGTCTCAGTATTTGCATACCCATGTTTACATTCCTCGCGGCCAGTTCTTTCTCTCTTCTGTATCTCTTGTTCCATGTGGGCACCAGAGCCCAAGTGTCTTGATTTGTCTCAGCACATGTCATTCAGGCGCACATCTTAATCTGGGCATTCCTGTCTAACACGTACACCTCCCCACGACTTACATTCTTCCTTTGCCTATAATGGGGCTCGTTCCCAGACCAATATGGGTTTGCAGTTTAATGTAACTAGAGGATCCCCTAAGACTACAAACCCTAAAAGGAAGAGGAGGGGGAAGGAGAGAGGAGTGTGACTAATGATTCATTTCTCTATAGGGTAACCCACCCACCAATTTCTACCTCAGGGTAGAGACCAATGCCTGCAGAGTTGTATTAAATTTTTAGACCCATTCAATGTTGACCCCATGGATGTGTATACAAATGATCGATCTTGTACACATCACTGTCCAACTCCTGTTTGGAGGCTGCCTCCCTGCACATATCTTATTTGAACTCTCCACAAGTTCATGGTTAAAAGTGTTTTTATTTACATAGACAACTCAAGGACCCCTTTGCTCTCTCCGACGCATACCTGTACGCACTGGCCAGGCATTTCAGGCTTGGGTCTTTGGTAGGCAACACTCTCGGTCAGAGGCCCCACTGACTAAAGCTCTGAGCAGACCTTCACATACTGGGCCGCTGGGAACGGTAAGGTCTAACCTCTGCATCTCCCCAACTCAGTTCCTTAAGTGAGGGTGCCCACTGTGTGTGTTCACACCTTCCCCATTGAGAAGTATCGGGTCAAATTAGATCACCTAGCAGCTGCGTTTGGTTCGTCGAAGAATCGAGCCCAATGTACCAGGATGTGAGACTGCATACACAGAAGAGAAAGGAAAACCCTAAGCCCAGACTCCCGCCTCCTCTCCCCAGGGGGCTACTTTGCCTCCAGGAATTTCTACTACACTCCCCACCCCCACTCTCCCTATCGTCTTTAAAGGGTTAAGAGAAACCCTCGCAGCCTTCCCTCCACCCTGGTCGCTGGGCCCGAAGGCTCGCTGGCTCACGGGAGTCTGCCGCCGCCTCCGCGGCCCGCCCCCCCCCTTCCCGTCCTTCAGCCGGGAGGGAGCCTGCATGCCTGTCTAGACCCATCTATCACAGGCACACCAACAACACCCCCGCGAGAGGGCGGAGACCCTACCCAGGTCCCCCTGCCCGCACGGTTCCCGGCGGACAGAACGCTGGAGCGTGAGCGCGCCTGCAGGGTCGGGGTGGGACTCTACGGGCTCGGGCTGCCCCGAGCGCACAGCGGGTCCGCCCCGGCCCCGGCCCACAGCGCTCCCGCCAGCCCGGCGGCCGGGGCACAGTCACAGCTCTGTGCGCTGGGCAGTCCTATTTTTATCTTGTCTAACCCCAAACTGGGCGGGGAGCACAGGCGTCGTGCTTAGAGAACAAGAGATAGGCCAGGGAGGCGGGGAGGAGCAGCCAGGCCAGCGACGCGAGCGGGAGCGAGTTAAAGACACAGTCGAGGCGACCGAGAGCAGGAAGAAAGAGCGGGCTGCGCGGGCCTCGAGGCGCCGCACGCAACGCGCCGCCCGGCCAAGTTACACTCGCCTCCCGGTCGCCCCTCGCCGCCCATCCCTCCCCACTTCCCAGAGGCGCTCTCCGCAGCCCGGGCCGCGGGGCCCCGGCCTCTGTGGGAGGCACAGGCCCGGCCGGCCCTGCAAAGGGCTGGAGAGAATCGCTAATGAGCTGTGCGGCCCATTGATCCGGAGAACACTTCCTAATTAACTCTCAGTCACCTACTGGTGACAGAGCCTCAAAGGACAGCGCTGGGGCCGTCCGAGCCCCAACCCCGACCTGCCCGCGGAGCGCCTGGCGCCCGAACCCCGCGCGCCCCCCCACCCCACTACCCCAGGCAATCCCGGTGAGTGGCGGCGTAAACCCGCACACTAAAGGCCAGCCTCAGGTTAAACCTGGACGGCATATTAATCACCGCCATCTCCCCCCTTCCTCCTCGCGGTGAAATCATGCCCAAAATAAACACGGGAACCAACACTGCAAAGCCCAGACCAGATAACAGGTCGGGGGTGGAGTGGGAAGGGTCGAGAAGCAAATGTATTTTCCAAGTGTCCACGTACAGGAGTGTCGGAGGCCGACAATTAAAATGACTTCCACACAAGCAATTCTGTTGGCCAAACCGAATCCAACACCTCGTAAGGATTGATTTCGGCCCGCGGTGTCCGTTTCCAGTGCCACAGGAAGTGTCAGATGGCTACAGATACCCAAGTCTGTCTGCGTTCACCACCCACCACCTTCTGGGGTGGGCCATTTCCTCCTCGTTTTTATTCCCAAGTCATTTTAAGGATTTTTCTCCAGAGACTACTCCTAGAATCAAATACCACTACCCCTCCTCTGGCCTTCTCTCAAAAAAGAAACAAACAAACAAAAAAACCCCAGCTAAAACCCTGAGCTGTCTACTCTAGACACAAGAGGCTGTACGAATACCTATTTGAAGCGCGCTGGTTTCTTTTTTTAAGGTTTGTTTTTAAATACACATAACCCTCCCCCCTCCTTCGCTCTTCCATCCCCGCAACCCCCCAACCCTTTAGACGCCGGCGGCGCGCGCCCTCGCGCGCGGGCACTCACAGCCTCTAGCTGGAGATCGCTGACTTTCTGGAAAAGATTCATTAACTGCAAATTAAGCCTCGCCCCGGCTTCGGCCTACACGCGGCCAGGCTCAGCCGTCTCAGGGACCCGGGGACGTGCCCACTCGAGAGTGCAGGCGGCGGGAAGCCCGTCGGGACCACGCGTGCCTCGAGCCGCCCTACTCCGCACACGGCGCCCCGGGGCTTGCTTGGTCAACAGCAGGAGCACGTCGCCGCCGCCCCGAGCCCCCTAGTTGGCGGAGGCTCTGCAGCGCAGCCGCCCGCCTGCTCCGAGCGCGGGCCCCGCGGCGCAGCGGCGCCTCGCCCTCCCAGCCTCGGCCGAGGATCGCGCCCGGGTGCGCAAGTTCCTCTTCGCCCTCAGCCTCTGCGCCGCACGCCCTCCGAGTGGGACCAACTTCCTCCGGCCGCAGACTCGCACACGCCCTACAGGGCTTTCCACCAGACTCCACGCTACCCAGAGGAGGACCACGTCTCGCCCCCCCGCCCGCCGCCGCCCCCGCCCCCGCACGATCTACCCCAACCCCTGGGGGTAGATCTTAAACTTAAAACCAACCCCACGACGTCGCGGGGAAGGTGCGGGTGGACCAGGGTGGCAGATTAAAATTTTTAAAGAACATTTACAAAACAAAGCGTCTGACCTGACTGGCTGGCTGGCGGGCGGGCCGAGTCGGAACCCCTCGCTCTGCTCGATTTCCTAGTATTTTTTTTAAATCCATGTGATTCACGCTTTGGAGCAATCCAAAAAAAGCCCCCCAAAAAACCCCCCAAACCGGGATTCCCCTCCCGAGTCGCGCGGCAGCGGCGGCAGGTCGAGCTCGGCTCGGCCCGGGGCGCCCACCACACACACCCTCGCGCACGCACACGCCGTCGTTCCACGAGCAAGAACGAGCTGCCCCCGGAGAGGTGAGACGAGGCAGCGGCGGCTGGAGGTTTTTACAGTTCTTTCCCGAGTCGAAAAAGAAAGCAGACGGGAACCCGCCGCCCTCCCCTTCCTGCTAGCGAGCTAACGCCGAGCCGAGCTTCCCAGCTTCCAGCCCAGCTCACCCCCCCGCCCCCCCCGCCCGACTCGCGGCACTCAGCGACGACCGCGCTCCCGCGCACACAGACACACACTGCCTGCAAATTTCCAATCCGCGAACTCCCTGCTCTCCTCCCAGCCCCCAGGGGGGCGGCAGCCCCCCACCCCCGCCGCGCCCCTCCCTCCCCGAAGCCCACGCCGGGCCGCTTAGGTTGGCTGCATTTTTAATAACTTACAGCTAGGAAATAAAAACGAAAGCGAGCAAAGCAGCCAAAGTGAAGCGCGAGGCACAAGCTTCGAGGGGTACGCGAGAGAGTCAGAGGAGCCACCCGCCGCTAGCCTGGGCCCCGAGGGAGGGGGCCGACTGCAGCCCGCCGCACGCACGCCCGCCAGCCCGCGCGGCCTCCGCGGGGAAAGGTGTTCCGGGCACTGACCTGAAATCCCCAGCCGGGGAGTAAGCAGGGAGCCTGCGATCCGGCGCTTTGAAGTTTTCCCCGGAGCAGAGTCGAGGCGGCGAGGAGGAGCGACGGGAGGTGGGGTGGGTGGGGAGAGGTGTGCGGGGTTGGAGGAAAGTGGGGTGGCGACGTTGGCGATGGGAGAAGGGGCCGGGCCGGGGAAGCGCGGCGAACAGCAAAGTTTGCCGTCCCCCGCTGCCCGCAACCCGCTCGCGGCGCCGCGCTCGCTCGCCTCCCTCGCCGTCTGCTGCCAGCCGGCTGCCCTCGGGGTCGGCCACGCCGAGGGGTGGGCTCTGGGCCGGGTGGGGGCGGGGGCGGGCTCAAAGCCTCCGGGCAGGTGGCGACAGCCCCGCGCGATCCTCCGGGCTCCGGCGGCTGGGCCGGGCTCAGCAGCTCTCGCGTCGCCGCTGCTGCCGCCCGCGCTCGGGCAGGAGCCCCAGCGCCATGCTGACGATTAGCCGCGAGCGCCCGCTCGGGCTGGGTGTGTATGTGTGTGTGAGTGTGTTGGCCAAGTCTTCCCTGCGCGGCGACAGCGCGGCTTGGGCTCACCGCCCGGCAGCTCGCGGGCTCCCCCTCCGCCGCCGCTGCCGCCTCGCTCCCGCTCTCGGTCGCAGTCTGGGCTCCGGCGCGTCTTCCCCGCTGCCGCCGAGCTCGGTCCGCGTTCAGCAAGGAGCGTAGCTCTGCCTCCCCTCGCCGCTGGGAGCCCAGGCCCCGTCTGCCGCCGCACGCCGCGATCCCAACGCGTCCCCCCTCCCTGGTTCCCTCCTCTTCCTCCTCCCCCTCCCTCCCTCCGCCCTCTCGCCCGCCCGCCCGGCCTCCCTCCCTCCCAGCAGCCGCCTCCCCTCCCCCCGCAGGCGCAGCGCTCGGGCGACAGCCAGCCACCCGCCCGCCGCCGCCTCCAGCTCTCGCAAGTTTGAGCTCCCCCAGCCTCCGCTCACCCTCCGCTCACCCTCCGTTGCAGCGCCTGGGCGGTGGGGTGTCGGAGCGGTGATTCCCCAAAAAGGTTTGCCCGAGTTTCCCCAGCCGATTCCCGGCGCGTTTCGCCTGTCTGGGTTCGAACCCCAGACCACTTGGGTGGCGTCCCCTCGCCCCTTGTCCTCCCCTCCCCCGCTTGGACCGAGTTTCCTTCCTCCTTTCCATACTTCCTTTCTATTTCCTTTTTTTTCTTTTAGATTCACTTTAGAAGAAATTTTACATCTTCTTCAAAACATAGTTCCTTTAGCTTTCTCTTTTATAGGCTAAATCGTCAACATTCAATTTTCTTCATCATTTATATTTGCCAATAAAATACTACTTTTGGGGCTTCCCTGGTGGCGCAGTGGTTGAGAGTCCGCCTGCCGATGCAGGGGACACGGGTTCGTGCCCCGGTCTGGGAGGATCCCGCGTGCTGCGGAGCGGCTGGGCCCGTGAGCCATGGCTGCTGGGCCTGCGCGTCCAGAGCCTGTGCTCCGCAACGGGAGAGGCCACAGCAGTGAGAAGCCCACGTAATGCAAAAAAAAAAAAAAAAAAAAAAAAAAAATACTACTTTTTATGGATTCTCATTTATAGCTCTTTGTGTTATATAGAGTTAGATATTATTAACATATCTTATTTTACATAATTAGAGTATGAGAAAGAGGAGAACAAAAAGAAAAAAAATGTGTGATGTGATGTGTGTATGTGGGAGGGGGGAGATTTATCACACACACATACACACAAACATATTCATATCAAAATAAGGAAGAAGTACTCATAACTATTACAGCCTGTGTTTCTCCAGCTGATCACATGATCATAGCTGGTATGTATAACAAGCTTCTTCCACTACCATCCTGTACACCCTATACCCTCAGCAAGCACTCCTGTTGGTCATAGATTCTTGGCTGCTAAACTTACCCAAACCTTTATTCCTGAAGGAACTGGACCATAGCAGCCCAACCTGAATTATGATAGTTTTCCACTGGCTTTAATCATAGGAAATGAAAGTATTAAAAGGCACCCTGGAGGATCTTTTGCATTCCATACAGCCCCTCCTTTACCCACATTATTTGGTAGCAACCCAATTTCATCTTGATAGAAGGATCTCTCCAACTGGTGCAGAAACCCCAGTCTTT
Source organism: Hyperoodon ampullatus (assembly GCF_949752795.1). Taxonomy (NCBI): domain Eukaryota; kingdom Metazoa; phylum Chordata; class Mammalia; order Artiodactyla; family Ziphiidae; genus Hyperoodon; species Hyperoodon ampullatus. The sequence continues at coordinate 139,395,272 of NC_136915.1, forward strand.
GCCTGTTAATTCAGAAGTCCCATCTGGCTAGGTCAAACTCTCAACTTCTATTTCAATGAAAGTATTGTCAGGTTCCCTGGCAGAAGCATTATTTTCCTTGGTACTAAGATCTCACTGGACTTAACATCATGGAGATGAGAAGCAAATATTTTGCTAGTGGATCACTTGCAGTGATAGTGGAGGAGCCTCTCCCATTTTCCTCCCTTGATTCCCTGACCCAGGAACTCTGACTATGGGAGATATAGCACTATATGTGAAGGAATGGTGATCATACAGAACACTCTGGAGATATCACCTCAGCCCTGAAAGGTATTGTCATCTAGCTGGCACCATAACTGAGTCTCCCTTAGACCATTCCACCATTACATCTGTGGCTCTGTAAGGAAAACCATGGTTAGACTAATTAATTCCATGAGAATGGACCCATTGCCACATAACTATATCTCTGTATTTAAGCTGCAGGATATCAATGAGAGAGTATGAACGAATTAATAGAAAATGACTATCATGCAAAGACAAAAAAGGGACTTTGTATCCCTTCTGAGGAAGGGATTCATCTGTTTTCAGTTGGACCTGGGATATTTGTACCATGTTAGGTGGAAGCACGACTTGGCTGTTTTCAATATTTGGAGATCAATACAGTTTAAGGAGATTTGCATGGGTTGACAAGGGGTGAGCTATGGTGGCCTTTTGATGTGGCCACTTGGCTAGGCCTTACCACACTTTCCAGCATTTCTTTTCTGTATGTCTCTGGTTAGGGTGGGATATAGCAGAGTTTCTTACAGGGGACTGGAGGGGAAATGAAGCAGCAGTCATTTTATGTCCTCACTGGTCTGCTGGCTCATCTCATTGGTGAGAGACAGTGGCCAGGTCTGCCATTGCCCACCTTCCACTGGGCCTTCCTTCAGCTTCTTCTACTCTGGGACCAGTGTGGGTATTTAGTTACATGAGGAAGGGGCTTGACTTCTGCAGGAAAACTACACAGTCAAGGTCAGAGGCAATAAGGGCTCACATAGGTTTCATTCTGTTTTCGTGGCCTCTAGCTTTTTTTTTTTTTTTGGTGTATGGGTTCCGGATTGTTGCTACTTTACTTTACATCCATATTCTCTCCCTCGCGGCCTACTTTGTGACCCCCAAGCTCCAGGATCAGACACAGTCCTAAGAATTCAGCCTTACACAATTGTCTAGGTCAGACTGTTGCCTGTGTCTGATACTGGAGCTTGGAGTCCACAGGACATGAAGTCAGGGAGAGAAGACAGACAGATGGGCATCATTTCTTAGTAGTTCTGCTTCTTCTGGGGGACCTATACTGAAATATTCCCTTTGTATTCTGGAAATGAATATTAATACATTCTTTCTTAGAAATATAGAAGAAAGAAATATGATGTCATTAACTTATCCTTAACTTTCCTAAAGATCCAGAATTATGCTGTGCCTTTTTCTTTGAAAGTCAGAAGTAGCATAACACCCTAAATGTTACTTATTTGCTAGCAATACTTAACAGAGAAAAAGAGGGATAACTTTGCAGTCAGGAGAAAGACAAACGGCTTGGAAAAGACACAAAATAATTGTCAGCTCCCAAAAAAGTCTTTTTTAAAAACGTTTTTCTCTTTTTAAAACAGTAATAACTTCCCACCACAGAGAGGTGCTCTCACACTTACTTCTCCAATATTTGCAAAGCATTCAAGTCCTAAAATGTGCCAACATTTTTCAAACACAGGATTAAAAATAGAGTATTTTTGTTTAAAAATAATTATATGCCGTAACATGGAAACAAATAATTCTGTAGTCTTTGGAAAACAATGGTTTGCCTGTGGATAAAGTCACCCTCCCGCCCTACCCTCAGCCATCATGTCAAAGGAACAATAACCTCCTAATGTGTTAAGTTCTCCATGCATTGTGTTTTAAAACAATGCTTTATGAGCACACCATTAGTGAGCTTTCGGCATTATCTCAGTATATGGTACATCTACAGAAATTTTTTATTTATACTCTTGTCCTTTTTTTTTTTCCTAAGGTACTTGAAACATTTTGCTTTGTAGTAATTTTTACTTATTTATGTTAAATAATATCATCTTTTGTAAGCCGCTGGTGATTTTGCCTGAAAGGCTGACTGTTGATAAGAAACATTCTTCTCCTTTTATTTGGCTGAGTATTTTGTAACAGAGGAAACATGACACTGTGGTCAGGCATCAGGCTTCAGAGAAAACTACTAACTTCAACGTCTAGCTCTGCTCCCAGCCTGCTCTGCAACCAACAGCATGCCTTAACCTCTCTGTGCCTTATTTCTTTTCATTGGAAAAACTAAGATGATAACAAAATATCTACTTCCAAGATTTGTTTTGTAGATTAAATAAGCTAGTTCATGTAAAGTCCTTCACATAGCACCTGGCAAATGCTCAATAGATATTACCCATAATAATATTGTCTTCTGTGCTTGCCAATAAACTATGAAACTATATGGATCTAAAGGACAAGGCTTATAATTAACCAAAAAAAAAGGAGTAAAGACCTTAGTTAATAAAAGTAAAATAATGTATCTTTTAAATATAGAGATATTGCTTCTACACAGAAATATTGCTAAAATAATAAATGTCAGACAAATAGATGCACATAACTGTTTTATAACTAGCAGCTGGATCCTTAACTCTCTATAACTTTGAAATGGAGCTGCAAAGTACAATGCATTTCCCTCAGTAGTTTCTCCAGATTCCCTTTGAATTTGTGCAGGGTCAATTGATACATACAAGCACTATTTGATAAAACATATTTTTCAAAAAGTGAGAACAGCACGTAATTACCTCTACATGATATTTCTTTGGTAATTGCAGATAAATTGGTAAAAATATTTCAATTAGGCAAGCAGACTATTGATTGCAACTTACTAGGCTGTAAGAAAAAGTGATTTTTCTCTCAAGTTTTAATATAAGTACTTACTTGTTTTATTTACAACAAATACAAACCTTCTCATTTCAGCAGCTCAAAGTCTTCATGGAAAAATCACATGATTACTAATCCTCAAGACTGACTCTCTGTATTTTTTGCAAGTTTTCGCCTACTTATTATGTTCCTGCTGGGAAGTTCCTAAAAATTACATTTCCTATAACTGGGAGTATTACTAGTTCTTTCTATCAATCTATTTTTAAAGTGCAGAACCTTCAGAACTTTCTGAATATATTCTTTTTAGAAAGGAAAACAAGAAGGTCACAGATTCTTCTTTTTCCTTTAATATTTCTCAACCACACACTCACACACACATTCCCTTTATATCTTACAAATTCATGAGAAAGCTCATTCTGTTTGCAATTTTAATTTTTGCTTTTGTTGACATGCAGTCTTCCTTAAGGGAACTTGATTATCCTTTTATACTGAAGGTAAGCTATGTACTATATTCATTTTAATTGAGGCTGCACTGTTTGGAGATTACATCATCTGGTTATTTACATTTTTCCTTTCTTCCTTGAGTTGATCTCAAAGGAAACATGTGTGCATTTATAGTTCATGTATTACTGATAGCTATCCTGAGTATAACAGCATTTATACTCAGCTCTAGTTATAACTTGTTTCACCCAACCAAAACCACACTTTTCTACTGATTATAAGGTTTTAAATTCATCACAGATATCAAAGCGAGAGAGTACAGTGAGACTCAGTAAGCTTATGGAGGGGAGCTGGGGGTTTTATACTTAACTGAGGGAAACTTGATCATTGATGACACTGGTTTATGACAACGTCAGGATGGCATTAGGCAGCTCTGACGTGATAACTCCAGGGCACAATTTTTCACCTATTGGGAGGTAGTGTGAACATCTGAGCAGCTTAGCCAGTCAACTGTGTCTCCCTACAGCCATCATTCTTCCTCTAAAATCTAATGATTCTCTTAGTTCCATGGCAGAATCAGGTCACTCTAGGTAGTTCTATGTTATGTGAACAAAAGAATCACTGAGGACAGTAAAAACTAATTTTAATTTATCAAGGATCATACGTTAAGTATAATATTTTATAAATCATTTATTTTACTCTAAAATTAGTTGACAATTTTTCCCCATAATTTGATTGGCACATTTGATAATTTGCACAGAAATGTACATGATAAGTGAACATAATGATGTTAAATAGTGGAAGATTGGAGCTGATGCAAAAAGAAAAGGTAATTAAATATATAGAAATTATAACATTATTCAAATTCCTACCCAATCTGCAATCCTTTCTTATATTTTTTCTGGAATATAGTCTTTTAAGCCAAAAGCACTTAGAATGGTCATTTTAGAGATTATGAGAGAGGAATTATAGCCCAGAGAAAACCTACATGTAATAGGTAGCTAGGGGCAGGCTTATTGAATGACATTATTCAGCCAATAAGTTGATACATCATCTTAAATCTGAAATTTTGAACAACTGCAGATAAAATGTCCTAAAACATATGAGGCAGGATGGTGTCTTCAGTTTCCCTCACTTACTTTATCTTTCTTTCCTTTTCTCACTCTTACAGGAAGAGAATCTCCCTTTAACTCATTATGGTTATGCTATAAAAGACTGAGTGATAAAAAAAATAAGTTTATTTCAAAGGTGCCTCACTCTGAATCATCTGAATGACAGGAATCATTATACTGAAGAATGGGACTCACTGAGAGCATATATAAAGGAGCCTTATTTTTATCCTCCACTGTCCATTCCCCCTGTGCTGTGAGACTTGTTTTGCCTTTGCTTCCTTGGGTGAAAAGCAGTGCACATCCCATACCTGCCACGGTCACTTTCAGATAACAAGAATCCACCAGTAACTTCCAGTTCCACACACAGTCGCAGTTCAATAATTATTTTGTTCAATCCACTGTATTAATTTCAACATTATGAATTTCATTTAAAGTTGAAATTCCACCCATCCCCCACCAAGAGAGAAGTTTTCAATCCACACTAGTTGTTGGAGTGTGGCATGAAAGCTCTTACTAGATTAATAATGTTGTGTGTGCCTGGTAGATGCTTAAAGCTGACACTTTCTCTTATGGTGCGTGGGTTCTTCCGAGCCCACTGCCCCATCACTGGGAATTTCTCACACGTGGTTCCCTTTAGGGTTACCAAGAGCAACTCTATTCTGGATGGTTAGTTTTAGCCACTGCCTATATCTTGTCCTATGCAAACAGCCTACCCAATCCATTGCCAGGAAACCCTATAGAAATTTAGGTCTTATAATGTCAGTAATTTATTTAAAAATAACTCATCATCACATGTGTGACATTTATGGAATACATATTTGTATTATACCCTCTAGGTATTTGGTTGACACTTGAAATACTTTAATCAGGAATATTCACCCTAAGGGTAGTGAGTCAGCATTTGAAAATTAGGAACTTTCGATTTCTACTGAGAGAAATAAGGAACCCCTGGAAAAATCATAAAGAGGTAGATTTCAACTAAAAACGATTGAACTATCATTACCTCCATCTGCAATAGAGGACTTGTTAAACAGCCTAAGGGAATTTACAAATATGTACGTATTTGCTAAACGGGTAGTGGTTGAGATATGTTTATTGACTAGCAAATTTGTACAGATACTTGGCCTTTGGACAAGTTCTAGAGAACTCAAGGTGTAACATTTTCCCAAGTGGGGGTTTTAGCCCAGGTGTTTATTCCTTCAGTGCCACCATGATATGAAGCAATCTGTCATCGTACTAGAGGAAAAGGTACTAAATGTAGAACTGAATACCGATGAACTTATGGGATATAGGACTGAATATGGCTGCAACAGTACAGCTCAGGACTGTCTGGGGTCTATTTGTCAATTCATTTTTCTATGAGTGATAGAATTTGGTCTAAGCCTTGCTTTCACTGTAACATCTCACCTGGTTGTGCGATTTTGAGAGAGGATATTTACAGCGCTCATGTTGCTCTAATCATTGGAAGCCTCTAGCCTCCAGAGTGGCAGCGTGAAGAAACTGTCAGAAGGCTGATTTCAACTCAGACACCTCTGTCCTTGATCTGACCTAATACCACCTAGCTATCCAGTCTTTTGTTCCTTAGGACGATATGAGTCAGACAAGAATACACTGTGCGCCTCAAGCTCAAGGGGGGGCCATAGTAAGCTATCTGAGTGGTCTTCTTAAACTTGTTATTTTTTCACATTATATGAAGAGGGAAGTACCTTCCACTTTGTTTCCTTGAGGACTGCGATTGGGACTCACAGCACTTCAAGAACTCTCCCTTAAAATCTTCTCTTAATCTCTAAATCCTGACACTTTTGTTGTCTCTATGTAGTTGAGAAGCTTTAGATTTAAAAAAAAAAAAAGTTTGCTTTTTACTCCATTTCAAATAGTCGAATTCACAATTCAACTTGGGATGTGGGAACAACTGGCATTTATTGTGCTACAGTCTCAGTCTGAGAAGGAAATAGTTCGATTTTGTTATCCTACTATGCATAATAAAATGTAACTTCTAGAAAAATATTTTCAGGTAAGTTTTTTTATTTTTTTTATTTTTTTTTTTTGCGGTACGCGGGGCTCTCACTGCTGTGGCCTCTCCCATTGCGGAGCACAGGCTCCAGACGCGCAGGCTCAGCGGCCATGGCTCACGGGACCAGCCGCTCTGCGGCATGTGGGATCTTCCCGGACTGGGGCACGAACCCGTGTCCCCTGCATCGGCAGGTGGACTCCCAACCACTGCGCCACCAGGGAAGCCCTCAGGTAAGCTTTTTTTGATATTTCATCACATAATCTGTAGTGAACCAATAATTTTCAGGCTACCACTGGGCTATTTGCTACAGTAAAACAGTGATTTAATCTAGTAAACCAATTGATTATGCGAAAGTATAACTTAAAAATTATCTTACTTATACAAATATAAATGTAACTAAAAATTATTTCATTATTGGGGGGGCAGAGAGATAGTAGAGCTGGTTCAAAGAACATTTTAAGGCATTTATAAATAGTGGAATAAGAAATAATAAAAATAATACCATGAAAGACATGACACTAATTAAAACTCTCTGGGGCAATAAAATCATAAATTTGAGTTTATGTTGTTTTTTTTTCTTTTCTTTTTTGCTGGTGAGAAACCTGTAAACTAAGACGTGGCTTTACAGTGGTGTCTGGGCACTAATCAAATAGTAAAGAGCTAAATCTAACTCAAGTACATTTTCCTGGAGAATTACATAATCTTTGGGTGATTCTTTTAAGCAATGCCCCTGCATGACATTGAAAGGACATACCACATTCCCTTTGTCTTATTTGCAAATTGTGGATAATTTTTCCTAATAAAGGACAATATATGCCTCCTGATGTGATTATGTAAGCACTTTAACTGTTTTAGATAATTAAATGAGAAAATAATGATGGCCACTATGTATAACATGGTATAAAATACATATTTCATATTCCTCAATTTCTTTGGATCTCACTAACAACAATAAATTTGGAATAACTGGTTTTTAAGGTCATATCTGACACCAAGAGCCATTCGTTTATTTTTCTAACTGCTTGAACTGTTAGCAACTTTCAACACTGTGGCCTTTCTTTTCAAACAATCTCTTCTTGGTTTCACTGACAGCTCTTCATCCTGCTTTCTATCCTAAGTATCTGGTTATGTTCATCTTTGTACTCTTCTCAGCACTATTTATAGTGTTTTCTCATATTCTTCTTTGCTGGGGATCTACCTCTTCTTCGCTAAAATCCTACCTCTTCTCCTGAGCTGTTACATGTCGGAGCAATTAAGACCTGGTCTGAGACCCCATTTTTTTTCACTCTGCATTCTCTGTCCTGGTAATCTGATCCACGTTTATTGCTGTAAATGTCATCTCTAGAAAAATAGGCTCCAAATTAGTAGCTCTAGTGAGAATCAGACATCACCAAAAGTTGCTTAATCAGTATCTACATATGGATAAATAAAAGCCAACTCACAGTCAGCCAGTCCTAAACCAAACTCATCTCTCTCTTTTGCTGTTTTTTTTCTTCACTATTTTCATTTTAATGAACAACCCCATAGTAAATCCAGTTGAATAAGACAGTAACATAGGCATTGTCCTTAATGCTTGTCCTTAATCCTCTCTTCTGTATATAATTCACATTGGGATCTTTCAAGTTTACTCTCTAAATCTGTCTCAAAGGCATTCATATTTTTCAACATCAGTACCACTTTCACTCTAAGCCAAAAACCACCATTTCTTGCTTACACTAATACTGATTCTATCTAAATAGTTTCACTAACGTGTACCTTTTGCTCTCCATCCAGTTCTCCTCACTACAAAAAGAATAGCCATTTTAGAAATCACATATGTTCAGGTTATCCTTTAAAACCCTACAGTGGATTCCTATTTCTCTTAGGGGGAAGAGAAAAAGAAATCCTTCATTTGCCACACAGTCTTGCACGATCTTTCACCCAGCTGTGTGAGCGGGTGTAGTGTAGTTGTTATAGACAAGAGTTGTGGAGCTACACTGCCTGGGTTCAAACCTAAACACCTTCACACTTTAACCGGCTGAACTATACAAGATGTTTCCTTCTCTGAGCCTCAGTTCTCAGAGAAGTTACTACTTGTACCTACTTCATATAATCATTTAAAAACTCGAATAAGCTAACACAGATCAAGTACTTTGAGCAGTGGCTTTCACTCAATTAGACATGAATTTACCATAGTATTAGTATTACTTTTCTTTCTCATTTCATGATTATCTCACGCTCAATCTCTGTAGTTTTTTAAATTTGCTTTAGTGCTGAAAACCCATGCTCAGTGCCCCCTCTCCCTTTCATTTGTACCTGCTACCTCCTCTACTTGGAATGTTCTTTCCCCCCCTTACCTCTGGGGGCCTTGACATTTATGGTGATTCCCCTTAACCCTGGCCCCGCTTCTCCAAGTCGTACCTTCATTACATTATCTTCTTTGAATCAAGTGAGTTGAATTTTCTTTCCTGCCAGAAGCCTGACTGATGCAGAAGCTCTGCCCGTTGTAGACACTTAGGATTTACGCTGATGGAGACTCATCTTCACACACATGCATCTAAGATCCTTATGGCACAGGGAGAGGGTATAAATATTAATTCACTAGGTCTTACATCTCCTTCCTGCAATTGACTTCTGCTCATGTTTAACTGGTCAAGCTATATCATATTTCCACATCACTCTTCAAATGGAGCAGAAAAGTACAGTGTTACCATTTTCTTGGAGAAGAAGGGGAACTAGAACACATATTACCCTGTTATGACTACAAAGCAAAGCATAAGTAAGGGCATTAGAATGTGAAAGTACATAGACTGTTGGAGGTTGTTGATCTAGTGTGAGATGAGCTTGACACATATTCTAGGATTCGATGGAAACACCTGTGAGGTCAGCTCAGTGAGGACTCTACATGTCATGCAAAATTTGTGTGGTGTCCTTTTCTTAGAGTTGAAAAGGAGACATAGGAAAAGAAATCTGGGAAGGAGAAGACAGGAGCATATCTATATTTTGGAATATCATAATTTAATCATTCTATCCTGCTCGTAGCTTCTTTAACTAAGGGAGATTATATAAACTGTTTTCAAATAAATTTGAAATATCCTGAGCTCATTATTTCAGCATCTGGAATGTAGAGTCAACCAAGATAACAAATTGTATGATTTCTCTATTAGGCAGAGGCTTCTACAGCATGAATCAAGGAAATTAGAAGGATCAAGTTACTAGTTTATTAAATTAGCACTGACATTATCACAGTCTCAGAGGAAAAAAAAATAACAAGATTGTTTGCAATAGAAAACGTTTTGTAAAATAGCCCTTAATCAGAATAATCATTTGGAAATATTCTAGCAAAAACGTATATGTAAAGCAGCACTGCACCTCAGACTTGAAATTTTCCAAATAATTAATAGCAAGTAAAAATTTTATATAAATCCATGGAAATAAAATTGGAGTGGCCAAAACATTACTGAAGAATTCTGAGATAAGGACAGTAAATTCATGAAGCACAAATAAAATGACATAAATACCTCTATGTTCTGAATGTAATTTAATTATTGACTCTCACATACATAGCTAGAGTATCATCAATCACCATAGATAATATTTTTTCTGAGCCATCAAAGCTAATTATAGTCAGAAATCTCACTCACTGAGACTAAACATTACACTACATTAAAAATCAATCTATTATGTGATGTCAGGAAGTTCTGTTGAGTGTAGTGATTTTTTATGAGCCTCAAAATTCTATGTTAATTACCTGAATATTTTACATAGATGTCTCAAATAGTCCTTGTAAGTAATAAAAACAGTGGTGATTTGTATTTCACCATTGCTAAGATAATTTTCAAATTAGAATATTGACAGAGGGGAATAAACCGAAATACAATAGGAAAATGCAAGAAAAAGGCAGAAGTAGAACTAAATGAACCATCTTTTCACTGAGGGCTTCTTCACTTTTCCCTAAAATATGTCCCACTGATTCTAAGGTTGTGTCTACACTATGCTAAAAGATATTTTAAGTTTCCAATAATTGAGTCTTCCCAAGTACTTGTATGAATCAATTCAAATCTGATACTTCATGTTCAAAGAATTTTAGAGACAAAAATTCTTAGGAGATTGGAGATTATGTAATTCATTATAAACACAGAAGCTGGAAAATAGGGTAAGTAGAAAGGTTTCACCATGAGTGGCATAGTTAGACCCTGTGTTTCCCAACTAGTTAAGAGAAATATTTTTACCAAATCACAAATAAACAGTGAATGCTTACAATTATATTTATAACTAAAATAATTTCTCTCCACTTAAAACAGTAGTGTATTGGGCTTCCCTGGTGGCGCAGTGGTTGAGAGTCCGCCTGCCGATGCAGGGGACACGAGTTCGTGCCCCGGTCTGGGAAGATCCCACATGCTGCGGAGCGGCTGGGCCAGTGAGCCATGGCCGCTAAGCCTGCGCGTCCGGAGCCTGTGCTCCGCAACGGGAGAGGCCACAACAGTGAGAGGCCCGCATAACGCAAAAAAAAAAAAAAACAGTAGTGTATCTATTCAACAAATGATATTGCAGCAACTGGACATTCTCATGCAAGAAAATGAATATAGACACAAAACTTACACCCTTAACGAAACAACCCAAAGTAGATCATAGACCTAAATATGAAATGCAAAACCATTAAACTTCTAGAATATGAATAGGAGAAAACCAAGATGACCTTGGTTATGGCGATGACTTTTTAGATACAGCACCAAAGGCACAATCCATGGACTTCATTAAAATTAAAAATTTTGCAAAATTGTTGTTTCTGACAACACTAAACATATTCTTACCATTAAATCCTGCAATTGCACTGCTTGGTATTTATCCAAAAGAGATGAAAATGTATGTCCACACAAAAACCTGCACACAGATGTTTATAGTAACTTTATTCATAATAGCTAAAATTTGAAAGCAGCCAAGATGTCCTTCAGTAGGTGACTAGATAAATAAACTGTGGTATATCTAAACAATGGAATATTGTTCAGCACTAAAGGGAAATAAGCTATCAAGCCATAAAAAGACATGCATTTTAAGACATTTAAAAAAATTAAAATAACTACTGGGTATACAGAAAAATACCTAAAATGAAAAAGGGTCTTTTATTTTCATACAGTAATAATGAAGTAAGAATTTTAGTTTAAGATCAGTTATACATTTAAAAGCCTTTACATTTTCCAAAAGAAATTAATGTATTACTATTGAACATTTTGTTAAAAATGCCACAGACAAGACTATGAGACTCTCTAAGTATTACTTCTATCATCTTACTAAAATCAGTAAAAATAAGTTTGCGTTAACACATTCCAGCTTCCTCTCTCTAGAAATAGAATGAGAAAAAAAGCAATAATAATAAGAGACAGTAGCTTCAAGTCTTTTAAAAAAGTTATTCCCAACTGCACATCCATTATCAGTCATAGAAAATGTAGGGCTGCGGTAGAAGTCATGGTTTCCAGCACTCTGAAAAGCACATTATTTTAAAGATGGATCAATATAAAAGAAGAAAAATACTCAAATCATCTGAAGATGATGTAGTATTAAAAAGCTTTGGGGGAAAATGAGGCTGCAATTTGAACAAAATTATCTACTTACAAAGAAAGGAGGACATGAGTTATTGTCTAAGAGTTACCATAAAGACACTAAAAAGAAAAGAAATACACACACACACACACACACACACACACATAATCCTTATATAACTAGTAACTTAAAATTAACAAATAATATGTCTTCGATTTACTTGTGATGAATAAACCTCACTTGAATTAACAGAGGAAAGCATTTAAACATAAGAAACAGAAAAAGAGTTTCAACAGTTTTAAAATATACCTAGTTTATGTTGTAAAGAAACGCTATTGACAACAAAATGCTCCTAAAAGGAACTTTGGTAATAGAGTCCAGTTGAAAACCACTGTCTATTTACAAGGTAGACTTGGGGTGCTGCACTGAACAGTGTGCCCCCAAAATTCATGTCCGTGCAGGATCTGTGAATGTGACCTTGTTTGCAAGGGTCTTTGCAGATGTGATTAGTTAAGATGAGGTCATACTGAATTAGCATGGGCCCTAAGTCTAATGGCTGGTGTCTTTATAAGAAGAGGGAAATTTGAACACAGAGATACAGACACAAACAGAGGCAAATAGGCCGTGTGATGTCAGAGGCAGTGACTGGAGTGATACAGATAGAAATGCCAAGAATTGTCAGCAACAACCAGAAGCTGGGAGAGAGGCATAGAACAGATTGTCCCTAGAGCCTTCGGAAGAAGCATGGCTCTGCTGACACCTTGATTTCAGACTTCTAGGCTCCAGACCATGAGGGAATACAATTTCTATCATTTGTGGCATTTTGTTACAGCCACCTTAGAAATTAATATACTTGGTAAAAATTCAACCCAACAGTCATTTTTATTTTGATATATATCACGAAACTAAACCCTAACTAATGCGTTTCCCATTTTGCCTCCATCTCTGATTTTTTTTAAGCTAGCAAGTATTTGTTTCTTGCTTATACCTTCAAAATAAAAGTTATGATTTTGATGACATGATAGCTAAAATCTTTACTCATTATTCTGGTCCATATACATTTATTCATGACATCAAAATTCATTTATTGAGCATCTAATATATATTTTATTCTAAATCTCATCTTTGATTTCTCTAGTAGTCCAAACCTTCTCATTTGTGATAGAGTTTCAAAAATCACTTGGCTAAATGGATAATTTATTGAGTGTCCAAAGTATTTTCTTGAGTTAATAATTTTCAAAAATTGTATTACTCCATTTCAGAAGAGAATGACAGGGCTTTTCAAGAAATTATCATTTATTATATAGAAAAGATTCCAAGTGTTCTTCTGGATCATCTGCCGGTTCAGTTTCTAGTTGCAAAAAGGCACCACATGACATACTTAGCCACAGTCTTGGATGATTGCTGTTGGCATCAGAAAATTTCTGCTCACTAGGACCTAGGGACCTGTGATTATTGCTACTACTTATCAACACCATCCTCTTAGAAAATTATCATCTTAGAAATATTTCGACTATCATGAATACTACTGTACAAGTACTAATTCTGCGAGTATTGATTGCTGTAAAAATGTAGCAAATGATCTGGAAATGATCTACCAGTCACAATCTGGACAATCACAAATCTAATTACAGAGTGCAACATTGAAAATATACTAGAGGAAAGGTATGGAACCCTGCAGAACACATTACTAACATGTATAACTTTGTTGTAGGAGATGGGGATGCTATTTGTATTTTACATATACATATATAGTCTATATTTTCAGACTTATTACAATGAACATGTGGTTCTTTTGCCATTTAAAACATAGATTTAAGAAATTGGAAAAGTTCTTTTTCAAAGAGAAGTTGTTCTTTTTAATCCTATGATTGCAGGCAAGTTTTCTATATTAAAGTCTTGAGAATTGCTTTTCTTCAGGAAATCTGTCTTTGCCTTCAACTGATGGGATGAATCCCACCCAGGCTATGGAGGATAAACTGCTTTACTCAAAGTCTCCTGATTTAGATGTTAAACACATCTTTAAGTAGACATTCACAGCAAGATCTAGATTATTGTTTGACTAAACAGTTGAGCAGTATATCCTAGAAGGCTGACATATAAAATTAACTGTCATGTTGAATTTCTAATCAGGAGAGTGGCAAGATGAGTCCTGTGTTTCAGAAGATATCTTTGGAGAATGGAAGGACATCGGAAAGAGAGCACGGATGAAGGTGGACATGTCACTAGGAGGAGGATGAATGAATAAAGATCAGAGATGATAGAGATAAACTGGGTTGTTCTTGTTTTGATGGAGAGGACTATGTGGATGGTTTGAAGGATGAAAAGCAGTAAGATTAACAAGGGTTGGTAAATGATTGTATATTGGATGTAGGGGAAAAAAAGGAAGACATAAAACTCTACCATCCTCCCATAATTAATTGGATTTTAAAATAGAAGCTTTACTATTCTTTCACTTTAAAGCAAAGACAACCTATTGCTAATTCCCACTTATAATTATCTCCCAGAACTCTTAATCTGCAGTATTCATCCTCTTCTGAATAACATTCTTCTGAAGACATTTTAGTTAATTTATTTCTCTTGGTTGTTATTTTTTTTATAACCAGGCTTCAGTTACTTGTGAGGTAAAATTTAAAATTGGCAGTGAGTTCCAGACGATTTATACAGGGCTTTGTAGCTCTGAAAGCCTTTCACATATATAAAACAGTAAAATATTCCTTTGTTACGAGGATATGACCCAGTTAAGTTTTACAAGTGATGCTTAGTGTAAGAAAAGTATAATACTCCAACATATTCCAAACAGGACAGGTAACTTTGGTAACATAGACAATGTAATAACTTGACAAGAAATAAGGGAAAAGTGATGAAAAGGACAGCTCGCTTTTTGTAAATAATTTCTTTTTCTCTAAAGAAAAATTAAAATAATACTTCTGACATGTCATTTTCTTGTTCTTATTACCAATCTCTTTAATAATTACTAAAAGAGAATTTTCATTCCCTGTCAGGCAAAATATAATTTAGCATCATAATGATTCCACCTCCTCAGCATCATTAGGCTACTTGATAGAGGATGTGATTAATGCCTGTGTAGAATCATTAACTGCAGGAGGTCTATTCCAAACAGTAGGAACAGAATCCTGTTCACTCGTAGATAGAACTGTGATAATGTGCTTTTCATCTAGGAGTGGTGTGTGGATACTTAGAAATATGATTTCACTTGATCTAGAATAATATGGGATAACTCTCTGAGTTCAAAATGCTATTAGGTCAGCTAATACTGCAACCTGTAGTCACCTTATAGGAAATATATATTTGTCAATAATATTACTTGTTAAAACAATTATGATGAATGAAGCAAAAATTTTAAAAATATATATATAAAGCTAACTTCTTGAATGTAACTATGGTCATGTTAAAGAAGTGTTTTCACAATTTATTCATGTTTCCAGACCAGAGAATTATAGTTTTGTTTTAAAAACTGTAACCATGCTAAAATTGTAGGAATAATACATCTTACATCTATTTAATAGTAAATGGAGGTAAAGATATCTCTAAGAAGGTTAAAAATGAAGATTTAACCTATTCATAAAGACATATCAGGAGGTGAACAATTCAGTTCAGATAGTCGGTTCTTTTCTTTTACAAATATTCTAAGAATTGACATGAAACTTCTTTAGAGATCTAAATAATTTATTTAAGAACATTTCCTATTTGGTGTTCAGTATGGCGAAAAGACTGCAATTTTAAAACTGTAAGGTAAATGAACCCTGTGAATTGAATCCTGATAAACTAGTGTGGTTCTTCATCATTCACTCCTAAATAGGAAAGCACAATATTTAAGTCTTAGGATTATTACTCAGGTTTAAATAAGCAATTGCTGTCCACTCGGTTAGTCAAAGTCATTTAAAATCAAATAACACAATGGCAAATAGGAGTCTGTTGTAGGCAAAAATTGTTTTATCGTACAAAAACATTTGACATATATATTTAATATTACAGTGAGCTTGTGGAATGGCTGTTTTAATTCCCATTTTATGACGGAGTAAAATTTGACAGGTAAGGCATCCCAATTAATATTACACAGCTCAGTGTGAAGACAAAGAAAACCTAAATCCAGGGTATTTTTTTCCAAATTTCATTTACTTCATATTAAGAAGAAATTTCAGTAAAGTTGAATTTACATCAACAAATACTCGAGGCATTTTTAGACCAAATTGTACTTGCAGGAGAAGAGATAGGACAGAGTCAGTGGCTTCCAACAGGGGAGACAGAGATTTCAGTGAAAAATAAAATGTAAAAGTTACCATTAACAGGGAAAAAAGAAAAAAATGTGAGAACTAGCTATAGAAATACTCTGATTGCTTGTGACTTTTGAAGTTAGACTTTAATTCAATAAGTACAGGCTCATTTGAACAATTCTAATATTTAATATCCTATTTTAAATAAAATTTGTGATATTAAATAACTCCATTCTTTGATAAGCATCTGAAATTACTCTATAGGGACTGATTTGCTAATATGGATGTTAGTATCATCAGAGTTTGATGTATTTTGGGTTTCACCATCTTGTCCTTTCTGTTTTCCAGAATTTCCACTCTTCACTAGAATGGCTATGGTTACTGGAAAGTATTTTCAGGCAATTTATAAAAATCTTGTGAAGAGTTTTTAGGTGTTATATTTGGAGAAATGATTTTCACATAGTCATAATGGTAGTAAAATCCCTGTTCATTGAACTGGTTCTACAGAAATTCTTTGATATTACTTTTCTAAAACTGTCACAATTTGGGGAGAAAATTGGGGAGTTGCTGTTACATCTGATTATTTGGAGACTAGATGTTGCTGTTAATACTGTGTTGCCAGAGTGAAATATCTATTCTATCTCTCCATAATTAGCTTTAAAAATGTTAGATATTTGGATATAATATCTAGGGCAGGGCACCTGATAACGTGAGCCTAAGTTCGGTGCAACTGTCTATCTCCAGGTGGGTGCTAAGAAATTAAGTATCTGAAATATTTGTCTCTCAACAAGCCCTGGATAGTGGGACATTTTCATGCATCTAAGTAGTAGTTCATGTGATGGGCGTCTACAAAATTATCAGTTTTCTCTTGCTACACAAGAATAATAAGGTTTTGTTCATTTAAATGCCTAATTAAAAATTATACAAAGTAAGACCAAACTCTGTTCCAAAACAAGAATTTGTGTTTTTTTTATTATAAGATAAATATGTTGATTATAGAAAGTTTGAGAAATGCAGAAAATTATTTTAAAATGCAGAAATAAAAGGTACCAGATATTCAGGTTGATGTAATCTAATCACATGGGCTCTTTAAAAGCAAGGAGTTTCCTTTGGCTGGTAACAGAAGGAGAAATCAAAGAGATTGGAAGTGTGAGAAAATTTTGGCATGAGAGGATATTCCATTGTCAGCTTTTCAGATGGAAGAGGTAAGATGGGAAGGAACTGAGCGCTGGTCCTATGAGCAGAGAGGAACCCTCAGCCAACAGCCTGCAACAGAATGAGGACCTCAGGCTGTAGGAAACGAACAGCAAGGAATTGGATTTTGTTAAAAACCCAACTGAATTTGGAATCAGATACCTGCCCCCAACCCACAGATCCTCCACATAAGATGCTGGCCTGGTTCACACCTTCATTTTGGCCTTTTGAATCCCATAGAAAAGAAAACAGTTAAGTCCACCTAGACTTCTGACCTGTGGAGCATCAGATATTGAATAGGTGTTGTTATAAGCTGTTAAATTGGTGGTAATTTGTTATAGAGAAATAAATAGGAAATTAGCACAGGAGACTTCCTCTATTCAATGGTTCTCAAACTTTAACATCTCAGAATCACCTGTCTAACTTGTTAAAATACAGATTGCTGGGGCTTCCCTGGTGGCGCAGTGGTTGAGAGTACGTCTGCCGCTGCAGGGGACACGGGTTCGTGCCCCGGTCTGGGAGGATCCCACATGCCGCTGAGCGGCTGGGCCTGTGAGCCATGGCCGCTGAGCCTGCGCGTCCGGAGCCTGTGCTCCTCAGCAGGAGAGGCCACAGCAGTGTGAGACCCGCGTACCGCAAAAAGCAAACAAACAAACAAACCAAAAAAACAAAACAAAAAAAACCCAGATTGCTGGGTTCTGTATCCTGAGTCTCTAATTCCATAGGTTTGAGGCAGGACCTGAGAAATTCCCTTTCCATTAAGCTCCCAGTGATGTTGATGCTGCTTATCTGGGGACCACATTTCGAGAACTATTGCTTTACTATAATACTCTTTGCCTCAGTTCACACCTCTCGGAAATTCCTTCCTAAGGAAAGAAAAATAACTTACCTGGTTGCAGAAACTGGTAGAAGGAATTGACCTTTCTAAAGCCGTTCTCTGCTCTCATTCCTGTGGCTCTGCCAGCCTGCAGACTGGGAACATTCTGGTCTGCTCATGGCCTTGAAGTCGGCTGTTTGCCGTTGTGAGAAGTGGTCGGTGATTTCCCAGGACTGCCAGTGACTCCGTGAGCAAGTCTAATTCTTAGAGAATGATGCGGAAGCCCGTTGAGACTCCTTATCTTCACCACATCCTCCAATCCTGTTTTTGAGTAATAACACTGATATTTAGTTTACTACTGTGTTTATCTCAGTGTGTTTGGGCTTCGGTAAGCCTATATGATATTATTTTTTGGCCCCATGAAATCTCAACAAACTATAGAATAATTGGAACTCATTTTAGCAGCCTGCAGCTCACTTCAGTTGCCAAGAACTACTCTTTCCCTAGTCAGAAGAGAGAGAACTTTTCGGCCAGTAGTCAGTTTGGAAGACAAGCAACTTTGTGAGGCAAACTCGGTAAAGCTGTGGATTTTATCAGCTGCCTCTAAACAGGCCAAGCTAATTCACTGCTTTATACCACAACCAATCAATCACACTTATTCAAAGGTCAAACCAACCTTACATATTCATAGCAAAATTAAGGCCCTAGAATCTTCTATTGTAAATCTGATAACCATCTGAAGGAAAACTCATTATATGGGGTATAAAAGACCCAACATTTATTTCCCCAGCCTTTTGTCCAGCAACACCATCTTTCCTCCTAGAGAGATGGAAACAAAGTGAAACTTACATATACTGAATATTCACAATATATGACTCTGATGTTTATTATCAGGACATTTATTTCTATTTCCATTTTACAATGAGGATCAGAAAGTGAAATAAGTTTCCTAACATCATACATCCTGAAGTGGGGTGACCTGGGGCTCAAACATATGGTATGTTTGATTCCAAAGCTCATGCTATTTCTACTCTGCCATTTTACCGATAAAGAATGCTGTTTTAAAGCAATGTAGGTTATTGTGGTGGGAAAAAATGGACTTCCTAGATATACTCCTCTAGCTGAGGCCAAGTTAAAAGAAAAAGGACAATTTTACATAAAATGCTTACCAGATGTTTTTGAAAAAACATATTTCAAATATTTTAATGATGCACTTTTATAAATCACACTGTAAGTCTCATATCCTCTGTCTTTAAATAGATTCCTATATGAAAAATTACTAAGAATGATTTATCATGTCATACATTATTTAATGACAGTCAGTTCATGTTATTTTTTTATTACAAAGACATTTAAAATGTGGAAATAAAAAACGATGGAAAAGGTAATATAAATCCACTATTAATATCATATTGGCAAAAATAATGATATTTATTGTAACCTAACACTTCCTAACTGTCAAGCTGATTTTCCAGTTCTTTTGGCTATTTCCATCATAGATTTCCTGTGTCACATTTGAGAAAGTTAATATAATAGTATAATAGGATTCATAAAGTCTGTTTCTGGCTCCAGAAACACACTGCATACATTTTCTAGTTGTCTGACTCCAGGAAAGTAATCCATTTTATATTTCTTTGCTCAATATGAAGTGGAAAATAGTACTTGCCCACATGAAAAGTTTGTTGTGAGAATCAAATTTATTGATTGAATAGTATATCAGTCAGATGATTATTTAATTAAAAAAATTATTTGATGTCAACCATGGGCCAGGCATTGTGCTGGTCACAGGCGCTACAAAGAGAGATATGATCATCATTCTTAAGTGAGACACAAATACGCACAGATACACAAGTCTTACTTTGGGATATGCACAGACTATTATGAGAGTCAATAAAGACCATCTCGTCCAGCCTGGGGATGTTAAGTAAAGTTTTCTGGAGTAACTCTTGAATTAAATTTTGATTATTGAATAAAATTTAAGGAGGGAAAAATCCAAAGAAAAAACATAGCAAGATATATGGGAAACTTATAAGCATTTTACTGTTGTATCATGAAATGTGAGAAAGGAAACAGTGTTCAGTGTGGGACAAACAATAGGAATAACTTGAAATTATTCTTACAATACCTACCAAAGCTTTTAAAGTTACACTTTTAACCCAATATATTATCGTAGACAAAACTAGGAAATAATCAGAACTGTGGACAAAGATAGGTGCAAAGGTTTTTATATAAAAATTGTAATAAAATTTGGACAGATGCACTTAGAGTACAGGACACTAGTATTATGGTGATAATGAAATCTTTTCAAAGAATGTTTAGTGAATTGGAAAGTGCTCACAATCATTATATTATTATATCATATATACTATATATTATAATAACATTATATATTAATTATATTATTATAATGTTAATACTAAGACGTAGACATCAGATTATCTACATGTAAGAGGATGCCAAGTTTTAATTTTATATATATATGCTTATTTATGGGTAGTGAAATTCTCATAAAGGGATGCATCTAAATGTTCACTGTTTTGCCTGGCAGAATAAATTTTTATGAGTAAGCAAAATACTAACATATGCTGGGCATCTATACAGATGTGTTTTACGTCTAGTACATGAGATTGCAGATATTTAAATTTTCTTCTGGTTTCCTGTCAAAACTTCTATATTTATAAGAAAATTTCAGAGTTAAAAATCAAGAATAAAAGTATCATTAAAGAAAAATTAGATTAATGGATATAACGTGAGTAAGACTGCCTGAATATAAGCTATGAGTACAAATAAGAAATAGCTGATTAGTTTGGGGGACTTAAGTCTAATGAGTTTAAAAACGTCTAGATTATTAGGTTAATACTATGGCAACCCGAAAGTGATGCAAATGGGCTTCCCTGGTGGCGCAGTGGTTGAGAATCTGCCTGCTAATGCAGGGGACACGGGTTCGAGCCCTGGTCTGGGAGGATCCCACATGCCGCGGAGCAACTAGGCCCGTGAGCCACAACTACTGAGCCTGCGCATCTGGAACCTGTGCTCCGCAACAAGAGAGGCTGAGATAGTGAGAGGCCCATGCACCGCGATGAAGAGTGGCCCCCGTTTGCCACAACTAGAGAAAGCCCTCGCACAGAAACGGAGACCCAACACAGCGAAAATAAATAAATTAATTAATAAACTCCTACGCCCAACATCTTCTGTAAAAAAAAAAAAAAGTGATGTAAACTAGGAGTGCCTATCGTGTATTGTAGTAAACCCTTACTTAATGCAACCCTAAATATTTAGGCATTTCATATAAAAATAAGAAATTGCTATTCTAAACTTTGCACATGTTAAAATACTAAATTTAGGGTAGAGATAAATGAGTGAAATAAAATTCTTTTCAGGCCATTACTCAAAGACACAGCGACTGGTCAAATCGCTCAAAGCATGTTTATTCAATGAAAAAATGAATGAATAAATGAATGAATGATTGACTTGGGGAACATAGTCTTTTGCTAATGATTACAGTGGTATAATAATTTAGGACTTGATTTAAAAGTTATTTGTGTTTACCAATTATTGTCTTCTCGTAACTAGTTGATATCCATGATCAATCAGCTTGGCTAAATTTAGCTCATGGCAAGCATAAAATCATTTGTAGTTATCAATATCAAGTCCATTCCAGTTTTATCTATTAGCATCAAAGCCATAATACCCATCACAAACAAAACAAAACAAAACAAAAACAAATAGAAAATTTGAGATGGAAAGAAAAAGCAAAAACAAAAAAAAATCAAAACTGAAGTAAAAAAAGAAATACTAAACTAATGTAACACTGTTATCCAATTAGCTGACTCTATATTTTAATACTTACAGCATATAGCATCAATTATAGAAAATATATAAGGTATAGGACACTAGCTGATAGTTAAAGTTTAGTGTTTTAAACAGTAAGGGAAATTGCTGTAATGGTGTAAAGTTTGTGCACTAGTGGACTAAATAAAAAATTATTCAGGAACAGCCAAGCTTAGGACCTTATTGAATTGAACAGATCTGCGAGTTGCTACAGTTTTCAAACTATAATATTCACTTCCATAAAAGAAAAGCTGTTTTCACATGGAAAATCAAGAGAGGCTCCAAGGAAAAGTCGTGTGTATCACAGATAGTTTTTGATAAATATTGGCTCTTCTCTCCTGTCATCCCTATCACCATGTCCACAGGTTTACAGTCAAAAATATAATTTCAGGCAACGAAGGAAAACATGGCTATGATGACCCACTAATCCTCTAGAAGTACAACTTCTCAAACTATTTTGAGGCTGTTTCCTACACAGGCTGGAAAAGTCACAGTGAGAGAGTGAGACAACCATAAAAGTCAGAGGAGGGAAGAAAATATGATGTAAATCACTTCAGAAAACCCCGAAACCAACGGTGACGAACTCTGACCAACATGATCTTAAAAATAGAAGCTGACGATAATAAACTGGGACGTGTTGCTAATGCAGTGAAGAACAAAACCAAAGAGAATGAATGAGAGGATTTCAAGAGCCAGGAATTTTTACTTCCATTTTCTACTCTCAAGTGGGGAATAGCAGGTCTATTTGCAAAATGTGTGATGTCCATAAATTTCAAAAGAACTACTTTTGACCCATTTTCAATACCTAGAAAAGCATTAAGTTATGTTTTTTTTAATGACACTTCTAGAAAAACAGAAAACATCGAGATTTATTGTTCTGTTTTAAATTCTGCTTAAAATAAACTTTAAGCAGTTTGCTATTACATTGTAAGTTAGTTAATTTCGTTATTTTGCTATTTTCCTTTCACTAGATGAATTTCTATAATCTCTGGATTTTCTTTTTCCTACTAATAACTCAACTTGCAATCATTAACTGGCTATGTATTTTCTTTTTTTATTTTTATTTTTAACATCTTTATTGGAGTATAATTGCTTTACAATGGTGAGTTAGTTTCTGCTTTATAACAAAGTGAATCAGTTATACATATACTCATATCCCCATATCCCTTCCCTCTGGCGTCTCCCTCCCTCCCACCCTCCCTATCCCACCCCTCTAGGTGGTCACAAAGCACCAAGCTGATCTCCCTGTGCTATGCAGCTGCTTCCTACTAGCTATCTATTTTACATTTGGTAGTGTATATATGTCCATGCCGCTCTCTCATGTTGTCCCAGCTTACCCTTCCCCCTCCCCGTGTCCTCAAGTCCATTCTCTAGTAGGTCTGTGTCTTTATTCCCGTCTTGCCCCTAGGTTCTTCATGACCAGTTTTTTTGTTTGTTTGTTTTTTAGATTCTATATATATGTGTTAGCATACGATATTTGTTTTTCTCTTTCTGACTTACTTCACTCTGTATGACAGACTCTAGGTCCATCCACCTCATTGCAAATAACTCAATTTCATTTCTTTTTACAGCTGAGTAATATTCCATTGTATATATGTGCCACATCTTTATCCATTCATCTGTTGATGGACACTAGGTGGTATTTTCTTTTTTAAAAAAATCATGAAAATCTGTGATACTTGG
This sequence comes from Hyperoodon ampullatus, assembly GCF_949752795.1. NCBI lineage: Eukaryota > Metazoa > Chordata > Mammalia > Artiodactyla > Ziphiidae > Hyperoodon > Hyperoodon ampullatus. The sequence continues at coordinate 139,419,002 of NC_136915.1, forward strand.
AGATGGCAGTGCTCAAACTCCATGGGTAATAATTCTGTTTTTATTGTTTGGATTCTACAGTAACTGGTCTATTTAAATTATTACAATTTATTATAAAAGTGTGGTTTCATCAAAAGCTATGTAGAAACATTCTGGTATATTTTTATAATTTACCTTACATGGACTTTAGTTCAAGGAGGATCATGATTTATTAAAGACAGGTCAACAACACAGTACTACATCTTCAGGGCTACAGAATTATGAATCTGAGAACTGCTGTGTGTATCACTAAAAATTATTTTAGAGAGAGTTCTAAGAGGTTAATGATGTTTCTCCCTTTCTATCCTCACTTCTGAATAGATTCTGTTGATCTTAAATTTTATACTAGTTGCAAACATGGGATGTTTTAAAAGCTCAAAGGATAAGGTATATAATTCTACAGTGAGCTGTAAAAATGTAGGAGAGAAGGATTTGGCAGTGAAGAAGTTTAAACTTGTCTTGAGACGAGTCTTGAGAAATAAGGAGGGATTCTCTGGAGGGACATTCATTTTATGATACAACTATTAGACATATAGCGAACGTAGAGCCCTACAAAGGAGAGGACAATTCTGGCGCATTTGTAGCTTACAGTCTATAGTAAAGATAGGAATCCCTGGCCAAGGGAAGAGCATAATTAAAGGCACAAGTTGTGAAATAACTTGGGGTGTTCAGAGTGAAATATTATTTATAAGACTGGAATAGCGTATATGTGGGTGAGGGAAGCAAAAGGAAGAATAGAAGCATATCAGAACTGTACTATGTGATCATTCTACACATATAGTGAAACCATCTTTAAAAATTCTAAATTACTATGGAACTTATGAGTACCTAAGTGTAGATAGTAACCATATGCAGTTTTGCCATGTGACACGTCTTGTACTTTATCTTGCCTTAGTATTTATATTTCCTATGGGTATGAAACATTCAGAAAATATTTGACAAAAGAATATTATTTATGGCTTTCTAAATTATCTCCCTGGTCATTGAGGAGATAAGTCAATCATAAGCAAGATTTTCCTAAATGCAAATGATTACATAATTGAGTGTTTAAGAATCGAAAATCTCCTAAGTTTACTATTTAGTTTTTTTCCCAGTAATTTTCTATGTTCAAAATAATTGATAGCATTTATCAAGTCTTTCTATGTGAGAAAGCACTGAGCAAGGGACTTTACATCTAACATGAATGCCTACAACAATATTACAAAGTAGTATTCTCAATACTATTTTAGAGAGGAAAAACCTGTGTCCCAAAGAAAATAAATACTTTTCCTAGTGCCACATAAATAAGTAGAGAAACTAAAAATCAAACTCTAAAAATCAAATTTCAGTCTGAAATTCACACACCTCCCCACCCCCCCGACATTTGTTTTATTCCATCACACTGTCTTTTATGCTTACTTAGATGACCTATATTTTTTGAAAGTTAAATGATTTAGAGTTCCTTATTTTTCTTGAAGTGACTTTAGCAATTATTATGTTTTGGGCTTTGGGCAAATTATTTATAAGTATATAAAGCTTTATATCCTTGTCAGTAGTATCATAAAGAAAGGTAATTATTTTATTTCTCTCTGAATATCTCTTATCCAAGCTTCTGAACTATATTTGTACAGGAAACATGTGAAGCATTCATGCTGATCCTCATAGTTCCTAACTAACTGGTTAATTCATTTGGAATTACTCAGAACTTTGTATCTGAGCTTGAAAACAGACCAAAAAACTTGCCTATTGCAATTTGACCAATTATGCTTCAAAGTTATTCTCTAATATACACTAAAAACTTTTGATTTATTGATCAAAACATTCTTTTTTTGACCTTTTTATACTGCTTTTAGTTGTTTGGGATTTCAGTTTTATTCTAATAATATTCTCTAATTCTGAAATCTGAAATGAAATGGTATGCTTAAAATATTTTATAAAAAATATTCTTTAACTTTTTGTTATCTCCTTTCCCACACACTTTTTTCAAAACTACTTTAACCACCATGCATATCAAAAATCTTCTGTCCCAGGGATCTCCCAACACAATTCTAAATAATCCTTGAATTACGAGTGACAAAGGGGTCTCTGTCTGAACTTGATCATGACATATACAAAGTGTTTCATGGATACTGTAGTTAGGAGTCAGTACTATGTATAAGTTAGATCCCAAGTCACGCCTCATGACCTGTTCAGTATTTTCATTCTTCTGAATCTATTCACTATTGAGTATCAAGGAGCCTTACTTACCTTTCTTTTTGTTAGAATACTAAGGACCATGAAAAATTGCATATCCTTTATCTATGACATTTTCTTGAATAAGATAATATGATTTCAAACAAAATGAAATGAGTATCTTTAGATTTTTGTATCAATATTTTTCCTTTACTTCTGAGCATAAAAGAAAATGTGAAATTTATTCCAAAGTAATGAGTATAAGAGCACACATTTTATGGAAATTTGTATTTTACTATACAAATCTATAGCAAGCTATACAATTGATATTTATCAGTATCAATTATCAATTTCATATATACTATATATAATATATATGGATATATTTGCATTTCAGATATATATATGCATATAAGGATTATTTAATATATTATAATATAATATTTAGCATATTTTCTCTATTTATATGCCATATAGTATAATAACCCACTGTTAATTATAGTTAAACTCCCCAACAGCATCCTATTTGTATATGTATCCATACTCAACAAATCTGCAATAGGGCAATTAGTATAAGTCTATCAAGACAATTCAACTCCGTGATTCCCTGCATATTTAAAGGCAGTGAAGTATAAAGAATGAATGAAACATGAATAAACAATATCATCATTTAAGTCTGTGCTGAAAGTTAGGTAGGACTCAAAGGGATGGTTCTCTGTCAAAAATCTTTATGAATACTTACACAAAATATACTTACAGTTCCAATCCTGTAGCTGACAGAAGCTAATTAAGCATGTATTTATTTTAAATTTCAGTAAAATGCTAAACAAACTCTTTTAATCCTAGTCATCTTGAAATGCATCAATCATCTAAAAGCAAAGTTTCATGATACATCTACATTATAATCAGGGGTAATCAGAGACACAAAATATGCTTATCAGTGTCTCTGTACCCCATGTATAGCCCTAGGCTTTAAAGAAGAGAACTCCTAAGTCACTGCCATAGAGGAGAGAATACTGAAATAGGAGGATGCACATAAAGGTCTTTATTTCTTATAAATCTCTTGGCCTCAGTTTTATTATATTTAAAATGGACTTATTAAAACATCTGCTGCTGATATAACAAGGTACTTTTAAGATAAAATGAGCTTCTACATATAAAAACTATTTAAAAGTACATAGAGTTGAAGCAGATTTATCCCAGGACTAAAATCAGTTATCATAGTTCAAATTAAAATGGAGAAATCCCCATGGAAGAATATTTCACGAATTAATCTTTAAGAGACATAAAGTACATTTTATTAAGGACAGTTATAGCATTCTCTTAAAATTGATAAGTAGCTGACATTTAATAAACCTTAATTGTCCAAGTGTTCTCTCTTTCTAATTTTATGTTATATGCAGCATGTATTATAGGTATAACACATAATGTATACTCAGATTTACAGGGAAGTAGCAAAGACAATATGTACAGTGTTCCTATTTACACTTTATCAAATTTCCCCAAATGCTATTTTTTTCCATAACCATGGCACCTTTGTCAAAACTCAAGTGGGAACATTGGCCTATTACTCTAAACTACACTGTACACTTTCTTTGGATTTCAGCAGTTTTTCCGCTAAAGCCCTTTTTCTATTCTAGTATCAAATCCAGGATATCACATGGCATTTAGTCACCATGTCTTCTCAGGCTCCTCGATGATGATTTTTAAGTCTTTTCTTGCTCTCCATGACCTTGATGAAGTACCTTTGGGAGCATACTAGTCAAGTGTTTGACTGTCTTTTCCTTGATCAGCACTCCAACCCTTGTACTCAGCCGGGGCAGCTACTCAGCAGGGCAACTCACAGCACGGCAGCTGACTTCCTTCAGAGCAAGCAAGAGAGTAAGAGAGAACACCCAAGGCAGAAGCTACAGTCTTTTTGTAACATAATCTCAGAAGTGACACCCCATCACTTGCACCATATTCTACTCTTTTCTGTTCTGGTCAGTACAACGAACCCATACCATACCAGGTGCCTGGGATCATCAGGGATCAACTTAGAGGCTGCCTGCCACATAAATATGTACATTAAATTAAACACATTCAAAAGAAAACTGATGACTGCTCAAATAATATACACTTAGTAAAATATAAGAATGTCAACTAGGTCAAAGAGAGCATGAATTCTGTGACATCATGGATGAAGGCAAACATGTTTTCTTAAAGGCCTCTATAAGTCTAGGTAAATTGGGATATTATGTTCTTAATACCATCAGAGTTTAAATACAACATTGCAATGAATCATTTTGTTATTGCATATGTAAATTTATATATAGTTCCTAAAATTTTTAATTGCTTATGTTACTGCAATATGAAAAAAAAAAAACTTGAAAGTTGTTTTATCTTACTTGATGTATCTCTTGTTACCTTTATTTTGTGTTAAATATGATTTAATTCACGATGCCAATTCTTGGGAGCCTGATCATTACGTGTTGGCTGTAGTGAAGTGAATTGTTCCTTTTAAACATCTTGATATTTTCAGATAGTCTTGTAACTGTTAAATTTCTGAAAATTGGCCATGTCTTGCAATAGTAAAAATCATGAAGAAAACACTTTTTTAAATCATTATTAGTGATCATCGTCACAAAGTGAAGCTATTTTGTAGTGCTTTGTTCTTTTCAAGATACTTTCCACACTGAAGAAATTCATTTGGCTTCTCAGAATTTTATGAAGTTCTATTATTCTCACTCTTTTCCACATTCACTTTTGATTTAGAATCCAAGTGAACGAAGGGTTAACTCATAAGCCAAAGTTTTTTCCATCTCAAAGGGCTAATTTGAGGGCTAAGCACATAATTAGACAAAATTGTTTTCTAAAAAATTATTTGGACACTGCACTTTGCAATATATATGGTACCCTGCTGAGAAGAATGATCTCTTCCTGATACAGAAAATCTGACAACGTTGTAGAAGGTCAAAAACTATTTTCACTTTAGAATGTGTAATTCTTAAAGTTATTGTTACTTAGGTTTCACTGAATTTTTAAAGCAATGCAGAATCTTCTTTTCTTCAATATGTACAAAGCATGAATCCCACTCTATTCAATACTCTGTAATGACCTACATGGGAATAGACTAAAAGAGTGGATATATGTATATGTATAACTGATTCACTTTGCTGCACAGTAGAAACTAACACAACATTGTAAATCAACTATACGCCAGTAAAAATTAATTTAAAAAAAGAATCTTACTTGGAACATTTGCTTCCAAAAGAAGAACATGTAGCTACAAATATTCTTCCTTTGATGAACAGAGAATATACCCTGAGACAGTTATTAATCTTGATATTATGACTCCTCTGTTTTGAGATATCAGGAGATCATAATTTTATAAATAAATAAGTTCTCATCACAAGAAAAAAAATTTTGTAACTATATGGGGTGATGAATGTTACTAAAGTGTTGAGTCACTGATTCTGCCTTCCTGGGTTCTAAGTTTTGAAAATCAGGCATTCTTAAATTTACCCACAATGTGCTTAAAAGTTAAAGCCCTGGCTAGTGGTACAAAGGTACACTTGTGTTCTGTGTTTATATATTCATCAAATTGCCTTGATTAACTTGCCACTGTGAACTGGCAGCTTATTTTGGAGCCAAACTGGAGACCAGCAGTTGTAATGGCAGGTAGAGAAAGGAAGTAGGAAAAAGGACATTTTTTTCTCTTTCTACTATGACTAAATCTATTTAAACTGGAAAATATATTGGGTATCTTACTCACAATTTGAGCTCTACTTGTTTGAATTTCACTGCTTTATATTTTAAATGCCAAATTACCAAAAAGAGATATTTTAATTAACTTAATCCATTCCAGGAAATTATTCATCTCTTGGTTCAAGTACTTCTACAAAGTGGGAGAAATCAACCCAATTTACAGTTGACTAGTGACTAAATTAATGATCTAAGGGAGTAATATGTTATTGATATTATTTCTTATTATTAGTCTGGTTCAAATGCACTAAAGCAATGCTCTTTACGACCTAAATATCCCATAGGTTACTTAAGAACACAAACTTTTCCAATAAGGTATCTCCCACAGGGAATCACTGCTCATTTAAAAAGCAACCGTAAGGATGAAGTAACATTCTTGTTTGTTGCTGTTGTAAATACTTCTGCCCATTTCCCACTGATAACAGTCTAAAAATTAGCAATTTTTGAAATATTTCTAAATCATTTAGTGTGTGCCTCCTTGCTTTCTTAAATAAAATGTAGAAGCGGCACCCTTTTGATAATTGAGGCTATCATTTTGACCTGATGGTGTTATACTGAAAAACTGTACTTGCCCATTTCCATCCTTGTAGTTATCTCTGATTTTACAAAACATCCTATTTCAATTTGTTTTTTGTGTTTTCTGCCTTACAAGAAAGCTGTTATTCATGTTTTATAAGTAAAAAAGTAAATAAATTCTGAATAACCATCATGGGGAATCCTCCTTAGAGTCAAGTGTTTAGATTCTGATGCTGAATTTTAAGCAAGTTTCCTCACTCTGTTAGTTGCACTTTAAAATGGTGTAGGAAATTACTGTTTCTTCTGCAAAAAGGGGAAATACCAGAAATTATGAGAAACTTATGCTAGGCTACTTTGTTTTGGTGGTGGCATCCTTACTTTATCTTGGCATCAGAAGACTAGATGGGTTAGTCAAATCCAGTTTGATAAACTCCTCTGAATCATACTTGTTTGTAATTTTTATATTTACAAGTTTTTCAACAGAGAGTAGTGAATAGGGGGAAAAGTTGTCATCCTTAAATAGGTCCTCTGGGTACCATTTCTCCCCTGAATTGAAATCTGAAAATTATTTGCTAACTCCTGAGTGAACTTTAGAAAAAGTAGAATTCTTGAAGTCTGTGAACTGACATGTTAAAAGCAAGCTCTCATTGGTGGTTGCCAAGGCTTTAATCAGAGAAAATTGACTCAGTTTGAAGTAGTGTGAGTTCAAATAAAAGATGTGCTAAGATTTCAGATATGGTACTTAATTTTGAAACTGTTGTAGCAGATTTAATCTGAAAATCAGTTTAACGACCTGTGAGCATTACCTATGGAGCTGTATCAGGAATGGTTTCAGATTTTATGTTGAATATCGTCTACTCTGAGATTACATTTTGTGACAGATAGCATAAAACATAGAGTTTACAGTTTCTAAAATATCTGAATGATTTGTGCTGTATCTGAAAATTTATAAGAAGAAATAATGAAAATACTAACATTCTATAATATTCATGTAGAAACCAGTATTACATTTTTTTCCTGCTTATTCAAGTTAAAGTTTATTATCCATCCATAGATTTAAAAGAATAAACACTTATTCCATTCATGTGATTTTCTGCTTTTATGAGACTTTTCTGCTCCTCTCTTAAGTGGAAGAGATTGTCACATTTTACAAGCAGCTGCTCTATTCTTCAGAAGCTGAACATGCCTTGCAGAACATTGCCTGAAATGTAATTACTGTTTATGCCAGTTTGCTTTTCATCAATTTGTAGCAGAATGAAATGGACTGCTTTGGATTCATTCACTGATTTTATATATGTCAAAAAATTATTTTTTTCTACATTAGGTTTTAAATGCCTATCTCTATGTATTTACTTTGGAATAAGGGAAAATGCTAATTGAGATCTTTAAGAATTTCAGAAGTTAGTTAACTAACCACTGTTCTTTGAAGCTGGATTTTTATTCAGAATACAATTTAGAACAAATTGCTGGAAGAAATACATAATCATTAAGACTTAAATTCATTGTTAGTAATAGGATATATACTATAAGGAAATTTATATTGATTAGTATATTAGGATACATTATTTTATCATATTTTAAGGCATTTTATTTTATTATTTTATTATTTTCTTTCTTTTTTTTTTTTTTTTGTGGTACGCGGGCCTCTCACTGTTGTGGCCTCTCCCGTTGCGGAGCACAGGCTCCGGACGCACAGGCTCAGCGGCCATGGCTCACGGGCCCAGCCGCTCTGCGGCACGTGGCATCTTCCCGGACCGTGGCACGAACCCGTGTCCCCTGCATCGGCAGGCAGACTCTCAACCACTGCGCCACCAGGGAAGCCCTGACATATTATTTGACTAAAAATTATTGTATTGTGCCAAAACATTTTAAAGCATGGGTTTCCTTAACATTCTCTTAGTGAGATCTGTTTCTGTGCAATATTGGAAAGGCCCCATAAGAACTGGGAAAATGCACTGCCACCCCACCATCTTAGAAGGGAACCAGGGAAGATCTTGGTCTTATAAAAAATGCTCAAGGACTCCTTCAGATTTCAAAGGCATGTAAGTCCAGGGACGGTTAAGTCACAGTACACCAGCCTGTCAAAATGGCATCTACTGTATAAGGGTCTGGTTTAGAAAGAGACCCACTGTACCATAGGCATTATCAATTTGCACTTACATAAAAGTAAAAATTAATTTGTTAAAATTTTTACAAATACAAAAATGTATGTTACTTGTCAAATCAACATTTTCTTACTGATGTTATAATAATTATTGACTGCAATGAACTTCTTCTGTTAATGAAAATGTTTTCCTTCACTAGAAAACTGTGTTGGCATATATATATATATATACATACAATGGACTATAATTCAGCCATAAGAAAAGGATATCTTGCCATTTGCAACAGCATGGATGGACTTTGAGGGCATTAGGTCAAGTGAAGTAAGTCAGACAGAAAAAGACAAATACTCCATAATCTCACTTATATGTGAAGTCTATAAAAATAAAATAAAATACCCCCCCCCCCCCAAAAAAAAAAAAACTGAGCTCATAGATGCAGAGAACAGATTGGTGGTCGCCAGAGGCAGGTTGACAGGGGGTGAAATGGGTGAAGGGGGTCAAGAGGCACAAACTTCCAGTTATAAAATAAATAAGCCGAGGGGATGCAACATACAACATGGTGACTATAGTTAATAATATGCTACTGAATATTTGAAAGCTGCTAAGAGAGTAGATTCTAAATGTTCTCATCATAAGGAAAGAAATTGTAACTATGTATGAGATGGACATCAACTAGACTCATTGTGGTGACCATTTTACAATATATACAAAGATCTAACCATTATGTTGTACACTTGACACAAATCTATAATGTTATATGTCAATTATATCTCGATTTTAAAATGTTTTATTAAAGTCTTCTTTCTGCCCATTCTCTGGTCTAACACAATTGTTGTATTCAGTTATGTCTGTATTTGTTTATACAGGTTTCTAGTCTACTTTGAACCTCATAATAATTATATTGAAACTAACTTCTCTGACAAACATTTATTGTGTCAACTATATGTGAAGCACATACTAGGCATCGAGGAGACAGAAATGATAAGAACTGAGTTCTGTGCTATACAGTAGCTCCTTATTAGTTATCTATTATATATATATATATATATATATATTAGTGTGATAATGTCGAGCCCAAACACACACTTACCCGAGAGGGATGATCTCAATTTGATAGTGACAAAACAGTTTAACCACATCCTCTCTGATTGGGAGTTTCAAATATAATACCCAGAGAGAAAGCCCAGAAGCAAGGCAGTAGAATCGGTACTGAGCCTAGGAGGAGGGGAGAGAGACAGACGGAGGAGAGAGCTGGGTTGGTAAGATGGGGGTGTCACCAGGACAGGAGCCCCAATTTGATACCTGAACTGAAGTTGTTGGTAAAGCCTGCATCTGTAATTCCTGAAAAATGCTTTTGTTTTCTTATTTCTTTGTGCTCTCTCTCTGAAATAAACTCATTATGAGGGAGAACTTGGAAATGACTCTACTGCTTTAACTTGAAATAACATAATTTGTTTGTACCTTCGAAATATTGTAAGAATTTAAGCCACTGGGTTCATCTTCAAATCAGAATAATTCAAAGGCCTTTTCCACCAAAAACAAAGAGGCACAGATGAAATAAAATACAGCCATTCCAGTCTGATGCTCGTTGGAGGCATCTTATAAAATTCCAAGCAACTTAAAGTTTTCAATAACAATTTTGTTTAGAATAAATATTAGCTATAGTTGGGAGGAGTCTCAGTGTTAATAGACAATTTTGGTTTTTCTCTTTCATAGTGTATGCAGCTTTGTAGTAATTATGATCATTGAATTGCATGAAATTTAAAGAAATATTTTCAACATATTTTAGTCTCTGCTTTGTTAATAAGCCTGATCTAAACCTTAATCTTTACTCTTATACACATATTTTCAACCAAGTGTTAGAGTTAATGTTAAGAATATTTGAATTAAGATATCAAAATGTAGTAGCTATTTAAAAAAATAAAGCTCTGGGGACTTCCCTGGTGGTCCAGTGGTTAGGACTCTGCACTTCCACTGCAGGGGGCACCGGTTCGATCCCTGGTGGGGGAAGTAAGATCCCGCAAGATGCACGGTGCAGCCAAAAAAAATTTTAAATAAAATTAAAATTAAAATAAAGTTCTGTTTCCAGGTCTTCTCAGTTATTTTGTCATAATGATATAAGGGAACAACAGGAGAGAGACACCGTTTCTCTGTAAAGAGCAGACCAGAGCAAGGCCCACCCTTTCCTTACACAGAGTTAACTGCTGAATGGCCTTTTTTATAGCTGTGCAAATGTAAAGCAAGTAACCACTCATTTCCCTGTAGAACAAACTAACAATACATTTGTAGGCCAGTGAAGGCGCTAGTCTCTCTAAATATGCTTGGATCGGGAGTGCTGAGCACTAAACTATAGGCACCTTTGCCAACATGCTCAAGGAGCTTTTTAGGAAGAAAACAATTAGGCTCAGGACCTCTTTTCCCTCAATATTTTTGGAACCTCCATAATGGGATGGAAAGCTTCTAATTCATGTCCTCTGGAAAGATAATTCTCCAGGTTCTTAAGAGGAAAGCATCTGGAGGGAAGTGGAGGCCTTTGTGGCATCCATGGATAAACACAATGGTCTGACTGTTTATGTAGGGGGCTGGCACTGAGGTTACAGCTGAGGTTTTAAGTCCCTGAGTGCAACCACTCTGGCACTATATCATTCTTTACAAACTATACCTTAGCATGAGAGAGTGATCTGAATGAGCTCCAATCCGGATCTCAGAGCAGCTTCTAGAAACATAATCATCGAGTATCACTGGACTTGCGTGGCTAGTTTTGATTATTTGTAGGGGTAGAGTTATATGCATATCTGACTTTTTAGTATTTTATTATTCTTTAATACATCAAATTTTTAAAAGAAACACCTGCAATGTTTGCAATCATATTTTTTATAAAAACATAAAAGTTTAGGTACCATTTTATAAAAATATTGAGAAGAGTCAAAATAATTGCATAGGTAAATTTAAAGCCAAATCATAAAAATCTTAATTGCTTTCAACACTATATCTAGTAATATGATAACATCATTAATTTTAATGTCTCCTACTTATTTGCTTCAATAATTTTTAAGTAAAGCATAAGAGGGCATGAAAATAGATGATGTCTCTCTCATCTAAATATTAATCTTTCTAATTGAAGGCTAAATACAATTTGGGTTGAAATGATCATTTAAATCACCTTGATACTCTACATAAAATTCCTTTGACTTGTATACACAATGTTTGGTATGAGGGTACACTGGAGAATAATATTATGAATGAAAACAACTCTGTTACCTTCTGGATAAGCAATGGTTTATCCCATTTATTCCATTTGCAAAAATATACTGAGTCCCTACCACATGTTGGTACAGTTCTAGGCATCTTGTATACAATAGTGAGTAAAACAAAGTCTTTGGCTTTGTAGAGCTTAAATGTATTTATTTGGGAGAGAGTCAGAAAACAAAATTAGATAACATCAGATGGTGATAAGTATCCCAAAGAAAGATGAGGGCAAGGAACAGGGCATGTGGAAATTGTTGCTGTTTGACATAAGCTGGTCAGGGAGGGACTCTCTCAAAAGGTGACCCATTTGAACAAGCACCTGAAGAAACTGAGGATGGGAATAGCAAGGCCCTGGGGCAGAAGTTCTGTGTTGTCCAGGGAAAGCAAGAAGGCCACTGCAGGTATTTTGGAGCAATGCTGGATATTATTATAGGAAATGAGATCAGAGAATTAGTCCAGGTCAGAGCTTGTGTTGCCGTGTCTAAAACTGGTTTTTACTTTGGCTTTTACTCTGTATGAGATTGGAAAGCCATTGGAGAATTTTGAGCAGAAGAGAAACATCTATATTCAGCAAACAAAAAACACATGATGCCCAGTTAAATTTGAACTTCAGATAAACAATGAATGAATGTGAAATAAAACATGCCCCAAATATTACATGGGACATACTTTATTCATTTTCTAAAATTCAGAAGAACAGGGTATCCTGTATTTTAAAGAAATTCTCTCACTGCTGTGTGGTAAATAAACATTTTGGTAGGGAGGAAGTAAACGCTGGTTGAATCTACTTCAGTACATTCAAATATTTTCACTCTTCTTTAATTTGAAGCTGCTCTAAAAACTAGTTTATAACTTGGTGAGATGTGCTTATGGGACGGTAGGAGAATTTGCCTTATTTTAATAAATATCTACTTTATTCAACTTTCTTTGGATAGAAATAAGGCCTTTTTAAAGTAGATACTATAAAATATATTCTTGCACTATAAATTGTATTTATCGTTAGAAAAATAAAATAATTATTTTATATAAAAATAGATAACTTTAAAAAGCAGAAAGTGGACAAAATTAGGTCAGTAAGTAACTCTAGACTCTACATTATTTTTTAAGTATATATAGTGCATTTATAAGCACTGTAAGCATTGCATTTACAAATATATTAAACCCAAAAGCAAATCACAAAACCTTTCAGAAGTGAAATTAAGATATTTTAAAAATACAATGCAATTATATTACAAATCAATGGCAAACTACAAGTAAAATACCCCTCACCTCACATTTTTAGATATTAAGAAATACACAAGTGTATTAAGATTCTAATTGATAACAAAATAATGCATATCAAATCTTGTCTGAAAAAGTAAAACAACATTTTTAAGGAATTTGTAATGTTAAATGTATACCTTAGAAATAAAGTATCACCTGAAAAAGTTGCAAAATGAAAAGCAACCTGGGTCTAAAAAGTGGACAGAAGAAAACATTTTTGAGAAAAATAATTAAATAGAAAGTGTACAAAGTTTCAACAAAGCTCCAAAAAAATGTTTCTTCTAAAAGAATAAGAGCAGGGGGATAGGTACCTAAGTTTTTAAGAGGTGATTTAGGTAAAGCACCATAAATCCACCAATGAGAGAAATCACAGGAGTAGTGGGTGATAGGAGCTAGGTCTGTTTCTCTATGCTTTCTCGTGCCTCTGAGCCACCCTCAGGTAGTGGCTATGTTCCAGCACACTGCTCAGGCAGCACCTCTTCTTTCATGGCCTCACCACTCCCCTGGCTCCTTGACCCCTTCAGCCCCAGGAGAGATAATGGCTTACTGTCATTGCTGTTCTTTGGGTTCATCAATATTTTGGTTTTTTGTTTGTTTCATTATAATATTTTTACACTTCTGTAAATGCTATCTTCATTGAAGACTCTAGTAACATCTGGGTTTGATTCTGTTTCCAGCTGAAAAGCTCACTAATACAATGGCCAAGCGTTAAGACTGGAATTATTTTCCTTTTGTCAAGTACAAGATGATTTATATTTCTTTATCAAAGAAGACCTTTAGACAAGGAAATGATATGTATTACAAGCTATAACTTTGACATTCAGCTGACTAATTAAACTATTTGAAAATGCACATTAAGTGTGGTAAGCTGGGCTGGATAAAGCAATGATTCTTTCTACATATGCTGGAGTCTGACCGAGCATTTTTAACTTGATTTTGGTGTGGTGTCTCTCTATTCTGACATGGTAATTCCAGAGGGTTCTCACATCATTAAGAATAAAGCCAAACTCTATGTTGCATGCTGACCTCAAAGGCCACATATGGTCTGTTCCTCAAGCTATCTTTGGCATCATTTCATGTCATCCTTCCCTTTTTCTCTCTAGTTCAGCCACACTGGCCCCTTAACTGATCTTTTCTGACCAAACACTCTATCTGCAGAGGCATCTTAAATATTGTGGCTTCTGCTTGGACTGGTCTTTTCCTGAATAGTTTCATGATTTGCTCTTTTACATTTTAAAATTTCTTAAATTCCAATCCCTAAAGACCTGCTTATTTTTTTCCTCATAGGTATGTTAAGTACTGAAATATTGTGTATCTACTTATAATTTGTCCACTACCTCGATGGGATAATCCCTATGAGAATAGGTTCTTTGACCACTTTTAGGGCCTGTCCAACAGTGCCTAGACACTGCCTGGAATATGGTAACAACTCAATAAATACTTGTTAACTAACTGAGTGTGTAAATGAAAGAGTGGTGAGTAATGATAGTAAGATAAACCCAACCAAAATTAAAACATTTCTCCAGAATAAATTCTAGAAAAGAATTTATTTTGCAGTCTAAGCCTTCTCCTCTTATGGGCCCCACTTGGTTTTGCTACAAACTACACAACTCAGTGGAAGGAAATCCTTTCAAAGTGATAGGTATCATGAGACTTGTTTTATTGTATGGGTTGCATGAGAAGATGAAGAAAAAAGATCCAATACAAAGAGGAATCAATTTGAAAGCGGAAGACATCTCAGAGGAGAGGCCAAGAGATTGCTTGTCTTAGTTTAAATCTATTTAGAATTCCTTCACTTATCCCATTAGCCTCCTTACCACAGTGTAATAATTGTGTCCTTGAATCATGATCAAGGTTTTCTTCCTTCTCAAAATCATGGGTAGGTGTGAAGTGGGCCTGAGATGCTCCAATAGCAGCAGTTCTGAATCTCAGGTAGTAAATTAAAATGTAGTTTCCAAGTCCTACCTCCAGGAATCAGATTCCGAGAGTCAAAGTATAGCTGATTAATGCATACTTGTTTAAAAAAAAATAGGTGGTGTTGGGTTCCAGGGTTGGCCACCCCAAAATGTGCTTCAATGGCATATTGATTACTTTAAATTAAATTTACTTAAGAAATGGCCAAGGCAAGAGGGACACCCTGACCCTTATTTCTGTCTCCTTGAAAGCAAAAAACAAAACTCTCACGTGAAAAGTGCACTTCCTGCATCTGGAGGTAAGAGGACATCCTTATCACCAGAGACAGGGAATTGAGGGCCAATGAGCCCATAAAAACAAACCCTGTGACTTCTTTAATTTACTACTCCAAGCCCAAACTACATTTAGATTCTTCACTAATTAAACACCCAACACCTGCATTTCTTTGTCCTGTCAATTCTTACAAATTTATTGTTTCTTTGTCTAAAAAGATAAAAGCTACCTGCTTTGGTCACTTCTTAGGTCCCATTTCTACGAGACCTCTGTGGGCATGATTAAAATGTGTTTCCTTTTCTCCTGTTAATCTGTCTTGTGTCAATTTTATTATTAGTCCAGCCACAAGACCTCAAGAGGGTAAAGGGGGAAATTTCCTCTTCTCCAACAGTGGTTCAGACAATGTAAATATTCACCTTCAATACAATTTATAAAGTAATATGATCATTTCTCTAAATAATCCAAACAATTGGCTGTTGGGATGCCAAAAAGAAAACATAAAATTATTTTGAGTCAAAATATGGAAAAATAATATGTGTTATGTTAAGGAGTTGCTGTGACAAATGTTAAGTACATAGCCTCATCTTCTAGCCATCTTTGGTACATAAATTCTTACTTTGATGAACATAAGGTGCTGAAACAACCTCTCTAATAATATTTTTAAAAGTCCACAGGTAAAAGAAAACATAAGTGTTTAGCAAAAGGCAAAGGTCAACCAAAAGTTATTGTAATATCCAAGTTATAATTGATATGTAAATCATACTTAATTCCTATAGCGACATGAACCTTTTTAAAACCCTGAACACTCATTCATTTCCCCCTAATTTACTGACAATGCTTAGGAAAAAAAACGTATGTAGGAGATGTTGTGACCAGAACTTTTCCATTTCACGTTATTATCAGTTGGCTCGCCTATAATTATGAAATACGATACTGCCTGGCAGAGCACACCAATCCGGAGTCTAATCCTGCCTCTTTTCTTATTGGGACAGCAACTCCCTGGGAAATACATTCTTTGCTGGGGAAAAGTGACTAGCTTAATGCTCATTTATTCTTTTCTTAAATACTTTTTTCCAGCAAATTTGATGTAACAGAAAATATGCTAAACCCTGAGAGTACCTGGAAAAGTAGGCAGTTGTTGGCTTTAAGGATACATTGTATATGTAAAGTTCTCTCAAAGTGGACTTGAAAGACGGTGACTCTTACTTCTCTTCCACAGATGCCATTTCAATTGTGAAATCTTCATTCCTAATATTAGACATCATCCTTTAATATTTATATTTAAAGTACATTGTTAAAACCACTAATGTAGTTTTCACTGTCACTAGAAAGTTGCTTATACAGTAAGTCTCCTATATATGAATGAGTTCCATTCTAAGAGCACGTTCATAAATCCAGTTTGTTTGTAAATCCCACAAAGTTAGCCTGGGTACCTAACTAACACAATCGGCTATATAGTGCTGTACTGTAATAGGTTTATAATACTTTTCACACAAATTATAAATAAAAAAAAAGAAAACATTTTTAATCTTACAGTATAGTACCTTGAAAATTATCATAGTAACATAGTACCCTCTTGAAAAAAAGATCCAGCGATGTCTGGGTAGTAGCTCTTTTTTTCTCGTCATAGGTGACACGGTAGCACTGGATTGCATTCTGAAAGGCTGCTGCAACCTTTGTGTACCATTCTACCTTTGGGTCCTGTGCCTCAAAAACTAACAGTGCCCCCTCAAATAAAGAAAGTCCCCTTGTTATTTCCTGCATCGTGAATCTCTTCAGTTCTTCAGTTACTTCTTCTTCCTCTTGTCACTCTTCATCCTTTCTCTGGACACGTTCGCATCTTTGAAAGTTTGCAACTTTAAGGTTCGTATGTAGGGACTTACTGTAATAGTCTCTGAGACAGTTAAACCTGAAGATAGCTTCTAATCTTAACTCACACTTGATCTACTTTATGGACACTCTCATATATTAATATAATTATAGAATAATAAGATAAATATTTGAAAACTACTATCATATTTTAAAAAGTGTAAAAAAATCTAATATAGAAACTTCTAATCTAATTTCAATATATTATTTTTAAAGTTGGTGGAGAAATATAGTTATATAGTTATACGAATATTTTAAACTGAAAAATAAACTCCACACTTTTTTATCGGCTGAGAAATTTTAAATTCTTTTCCATAAGGATAAAGAAATTATTATTAGCCAAAACCAATAAATACAAACTCTTCTATCTAGTACTTTTGTAGCACATGAAAAGTAATTTTAAATTCTTTTGCCTCAATAGTTATTCAAAATAACTTACACATAGCTTCTTTTAGGCAATAATTTTAACTTCCAAAACCAATTGCTTTTTCTGCCAGTTACTGTGATTGGTAGCAGTCTCATCTAATTTTAATGAATTGAGTGTTATGTAGCTACTGCATATGCCATATATTAAAATCAATAGAACATTTTAAAATTCAGAAAAATTAATTTTATTCTGTAAAACACTGCTATTTTGGGAAGAAAACCTCACACTTTTGTTTGCTTGTTTATTATTATTGTTCCAGATCAAAAATCAAGATTTTTAAATTTAATTTTTTATTTTATATTGGAGTATAGTTGTGTTAGTTTCAGATGTACAGCAAAGTGATTCAGTTATACATACACACATGTACATTATTTTTCAGATTCTTTTCCCATAGAGGTTATTAGAGAATACTGAGTAGAGCTCCTGTGCTATAGAGTAGGCCCTTGTTCATTACCTATTTTATATATAGTAGTGTGTATATGTTAATCCCAAACTCCTAATTTATCCCTCCCACTATGTTTCCCCTTTGGTAACCATAAATTTGTTTTCAAAGCCTGTGAGTCTGTTTCTGTTTTGCAGATAAGTTCATTTGTATCATTTTTTTTAGGTTCTACATATAAGTTATAACATATTTTTCTTTGCCTGACTTACTTAACTTAGTATGATAATCTCTAGGTCCATCCATGTTGCTGCAAATGGCATTATTTTACTCTTTTTTATGGCAGAGTAATATTCCATTGTATATATGTACCACATATCTGTCAGTGAACAATTAGGTTGCTTCATTCATCTGTCAGTGAACACTTAGGTTGCTTCGATGTCTTGGCTACTGTAAATAGTACTGCAGTGAACACTGGGGTGCATGTATCTTTTCGAATTAGGGTTTTCTCTGAATATATGCCCAGGAGTGGGATTGCTAGATCATATGGTAGTTCAGTTTTTAGTTTTTAAAGGAACCTCGATACTGTTCTCCATAGTAGTTTTACCAATTTACATTCCCACCAACAATGTAGGAGGGTTTCCTTTTCTCCACACCCTCTCCAGCATTTATTGTTTGTAGACATTTTGATGATAGCCATCCTGACCCATGTACAGTGATACCTACCTCATTGTAGTTTTGATTTGCATTTCTCTAATAATTAGCAATGTTGAGCATATTTTCATGTGCTTTTTGGCCATCTGTATGAATTCTTTGGAGAAATGCCTATTTAGGTCTTCTGTGTATTTTTTGATTTTTTTTATTTTTTTTTTGATATAGAGCTGCATGAGCTGTTTGTATATTTTGGAGACTAATCCCTTGTTTGTCCCTTTGCAAATATTTTCTCCCATTCTGTAGGTTGTCTTTTCATTTTGCTTCTGGTTTCCTTTGCTGTGCAAAAGCTTTTAAGTTTAATTAGGTCTCATTTGTTTATTTTTGTTTTTATTTCCATTACTCTAGGAGAAGAATCCAAAAAGATACTGCTGCAATTTATGTGAAAGAGTGTTCTGCCTGTGTTTGCTTCTAGGCATTTTATAATTTCAGGCCTTACATTTAAGTCTTTAATCCATTTTGCATTTATTTTTGTGCATGGTGTTAGAGAATATTATAATTTCATTCTTTTTCATGTAGCTGTCCAATTTTCCCAGCACCACTTACTGAAGACTGTCTTTTCTCCATTTTATATTCTTGCCACCTTTGTCATAGATTAATTAACCATAGGTGTGTGGGTATATTTCTGGGCTTTCTCTCCTGTTCCATTGATCTATATTTCTGTTTCTTTGCCACTACCATACTGTTTTGATTACTGTAGCTTTGTAATATAGTCTGAAATCAGGGAGTCTGATTCCTCCAGCTCCATTTTTCTTTCTCAGGATTGATTTGGTTATTGAGGATCTTTTGTGTTTCATACAAATATTAAAGTTTTTTGTTCTAGTTCTGTGAAAGATGCCATTGGTAATTTGATTTTGTTTGCATTCAATTTGTAGATTGCCTTTTGAAGTATAGTCATTTTGACAATATTGACTCTTTCAATACAAGAACATGGTATATCTTTCCATCTGTTTGTGTCATCTTTGATTTCTTTCATCAGCATCTTACAGTCTTTAGAGCACAGGTCTTTTGTCCCCCTAGCCAGGTTTATTCCTAGGTATTTTATTCTTTTTGATGCTATGACAAATGTGATTGTTTCCTCAATTTTTCTTTCTGATATTTCATTTTTAGTGTATAGGAATGCCAGAGATTTCTGTGCATTAATTTTTTATCCTGAAACTTTATTAAATTCATTAATGAGCTCTAGTAGTTTTCTGATGGCATCTTTAGGATTTTCTATGTATAGTGTCATGTGCAAACAGTGACAATTTTACTTCTTCTTTTCCAGTTTGTATTCCTTTTTTTTTTTCCTCTGATTACTGTGACTAGGACTTCCAAAACTATGTTGAATAAAAGTGGCAAGAGTGGACATCCTTGTCTTGTTCCTGATCTTAGATGAAATGCTTTCAGCTTTTCACCCTCAAGTATGATGTTATCTGTGTGTTTGTCATATTTGGCCTTTATTATATTGAGGTAGTTCCCATCTATGCCCCCTTTCTGGAGAATTTTTATCATAAATGGTGTTGAAATTCATCTAAAGCTTTCTCTGTATCTATTGAGATATTATATAGTTTTTATTTTTCAGTTTGTTAATGTAGTGGTTCACACTGATTGATTTGCAGATACTGAAGAATCCTTGCATCTGTGGGATAAATCCCACTTGGTCATGGTGTATGATCCTTTTAATGTATTGTTGGATTTGGTTTGCTAGTATTTTGTTGATGATTTTTGCATCTATGTTCATCAATGATATTGGCCTGTAATTTTTTTTGTGGTATCTTTCTCTGGTTTTGGTAGCAGGGTGATGGTGACCTCACAGAATGAATTGAGAGTGTTCCTTCGTCTGCAATTTTTTGGAATGGTTTCAGAAGGATAGGTGTTAACTCCTCTCTAAATGTTTGATAGAATTTGCCTGTAAAGACAGCTGATCCTGGACTTTTGTTTGTTGGACTTTTTAAAATCACAGTTTCAATGTCAGTACTTGTGATTGGTCTGTTCATCTTTTCTATTTGTTCCTCATTCAGTCTTGGATCAAGGTTCTTTTTGTATTGGTTTGGCCAAAAAGTTCGTTCGGGTTTTTGTAAGCTGTTCTGGGAGAAGCTGAATGAACTTTTTGGCCAAGCCAATATTTGTTTTATGTAAAACTCTATTCCCTGGTGATAAGTTAATAATCACAAAAATTTAAGTAAC
Source organism: Hyperoodon ampullatus (assembly GCF_949752795.1). Classification (NCBI taxonomy): domain Eukaryota; kingdom Metazoa; phylum Chordata; class Mammalia; order Artiodactyla; family Ziphiidae; genus Hyperoodon; species Hyperoodon ampullatus. The sequence goes on from NC_136915.1 coordinate 139,439,790, forward strand.
TCTTCCCACTTATATGTGTATCAGTATGATTGATTTTTTAACTGGCAGAAGTTTCCTTTTAACCCAGACTGGTTTATATTGAAATGCAATTTTTGATGTCTGCTAACTACTGCAGGAGTCAATATTATCTGAAAAACATGGACTCATTTCAGACAGCTCACAAACTTGATGAGAACAGTAAAAGCTTTACTTTTGCTTCTCTGCACAGATTATCATTCAGAGTTCTGTTCCTTTGTATATTACTGCATATTAAATATTAAACATAAATGCAATGGCATAATAAATACTTGACATAGTCAAAGTACTGTCACAATAATCAGATCAGAAAGTATATTGAGGGAAGAAAGGAGGATATGAATTTGTTGCCTCATTTTGTCATTTCGTGGGGTGCTCAGAATGAACCCTATGTACTGAGTTGTTAGATGTTGTTTTTGTGACATTGCTGTAATTTTAGTTCAGGCCTGCATTTTCTCTTGTCTAGAATCATTTCCTAGTTGAGTTTCCTTTATCTTCCATGGTTACTCTGGCTCCAGATTTTCTCCTTTATTGCGTCCTAGTTACATTGCCTCTAAACTCTTCTGCTCCCCATAGAAGATCTTCTCAATATTTCTGCAAATCCCCTGCTGAGCCTTTTCTATTGTTACTTTGGCCACTAAGCCAACATTCCAAACACTGGTAACTGTTTCCACTTTTCCCCAAAGGCCATGACTATTCGTGCCTTGATATTGTGGCAGATATTCTTCCTCTGCATGAGTAAACTCCTCCAAATTTAGAAAGACATGAAAGTGGTTCGGACATTTTTATTAAAATGGTAATACCTACCTACCTAATTTTCATAGGCTGGGATTCAAAATATTGGCTATATGTCTTATTCCCTTAGAAATACTGTTCTTTACCAAAATACCTGAATGGGTATTTTAACTCAGGGAAAAACAACATAAAATTTCACTTCAGATACATGAACCATACACAAAGCAATTAAATAAATATAATGTACTTAACATTTAATTTAATCTGATGACCCATTCATATCCACCACATAGCTAGACCATCAAAAAAAAAAACCTGTTAACATACACATCTAAAATTAATGTCATTTTGAGGCTCCTTTAATTTCTTTTCACTAACGAGTGTTTGGGACTCTTAACCAGATTTTGCTAAGGGATATGTCTCTTTCTTCAACATGCACCTCACTTCATTTTGTACCCTACAGTGCACCTTGGACCAGACTAGTTACTTTCCTCTTTTAGGGCAGGTATATTTTTACACGAAGAGAATTATGAAGATGTCTATGTAATGCATTAGGGTTCAGATACGTAAGTGAAGAACACTTAACAACTGTATTTCTTTAGTGTATTGATATTTGCTCAGACACGTACCCATGCAAGTAGCTCACTCCAATCCCAAGAGCTGTTTGCCTGTGTTCTTTACTACTGGGTTTCAAAATTAAATTTCTCCCCACATGGTTCCTCCATCTCAGCAGAGGAAGTTCACATTTAAGAAAAGATCAGCACCAACTACTGCTTATCTGACTTTTCAGTCATCTTTTTTTGCCTCATGTATGTAATACATGTGGAATGTCCTTTTCCCATTCTTTGTCATTCCTATGAACACTCTACAACCTTCAGTGCCCCTCAGATATCACATGTGTGATGACTCCATCCTGGTCCTCTAGCACATGTGTTATGTGTCTGGTGTTTACCTCCTCCTGCATCATGGATCATTTGTGAGTCAGTCCACTTACCTGTAAACAATCAGCAGCATTGTACTAGTAGTCACGGAGATTCCTGTAATGAATGACTACAAGCTTGATGATGTAAAACAAAAGAAATGTACTCTCTCACAGTGCTGGGCACAGGATGTCCAAATTCAGTGTCATCGTCTGGAAATCTAGGTTTCAGCAGGGTGGTGTTCCTTTGGGAGGCCCCAGGGGAGAATCTGCTTCCTCTTCCAGCTTCAGGTGGCTGCCAGCTTTCCTTAACTTGCATCCACTTCACTCCCACACCTGCTTCCAGGGACATACCATCTTCTGTGTGCCTTCTCCTCTTCTATGTTCACCCTCCCCATGCTTCCTTTTTTTTTTTTTTTTTTGCTGTACGCGGGCCTCTCACTGTTGTGGCCTCTCCCGCTGCGGAGCACAGGCTCCGGATGCGCAGGCTCAGCGGCCATGGCTCACGGGCCCAGCCGCTCCACGGCATGTGGGATCCTCCCGGACAGGGGCACGAACCCGTGTCCCCTGCATCGGCAGGCAGACTCTCAACCACTGCGCCACCAGGGAAGCCCCGCCCCTGCTTCTTTCTTATAAGAACATGTATGACTGCATTTAAGGCCCACACTAAGGCAATACATCACCGGGCATCATGTCCCATCTCAAAATCCTTAGAAATCATCACATATTTTTTGTCATATAAGGTGATATTCACAGGTTGTGGAAATTAGGTCCTGATTTCCTGGGGACATTCTTTAGCTTCCCGCAAACATGGGCCCCATTTGGATCTTTCTCACTTTGGTAAGTGCCATACTAATAGTTCTATTATGCGGTTGGCTCACAACTTACCTATCTTTAAATTGAATTGATGAGGGCTGTCTTTCCATGCGAAACAACTTGGTCAGCATCGCTTTGTGCTTAAAATTAAATACTTCAAAGCAAGTAGCAGAAGAGTTTAGGGAGAAAATAAAGCATTACTAAGATAGTGATGTCATATACCCTATGTCTGTTAAATTATTTTCCACTATGCTCTTATGAAATAAATATTGTTATCTCCATGTAGTATGGGAGTAAAGATGCTTAGAAGGGTTAAGAGATTTTCCTAATATCTCTAAGGTCAGGTTTAGGCTTAAATCCACATTTTTCTAAGTCAGTGAAGTCATAGTGCCTTAAACATAAATACTAAGGATAAAAGAAAATACTCCACAGGATGACTTACACAATAGCATAAATTTCAATATGAAGTTTTCCTTGATCATTAAAATATCAGACCTGGTTTAAGATGAAAAAGCTAGCAGTTTCCTTTTCTTCCATTTGTTAATGATAAATGTGAACTGTAAACAGTGCCAATCTAGCAATAAATGGTATAAGCTTTCCGGTTTGTTTTGCTGATGCTTTATATAAATGAGCACTTAGGAGAAGAGTTTTGTTTATTCTTTTATTTATTACAGCTTACATGTTGTGAAACATTGTGAGCTATGCAATCCTAATGCCAAGAAAAAATGAATAATTACTTAGTACTGGGGTTCTAAACAAGACCCATACCAACAAACAGATGTCAGTAGGATTTTGGCTCCCGGTTTTTGCCTGCAGGAAGTCATTAAAAGATAAGTGGAAAATCAAGTCTGTTCCCCTGGTAGCAGAATTTCTACGCTTTGGAGCCATAGAGAGGGGCTTATTTTTGGACAGAAGCGATAGCTCCCACATTAGATGGTAATCACTCTTGTATTTATAGACTTCGTGTAAATCAATCCCAGACTGGCAATAACACGATCCTCTCTGTATTTATTTTTAGGCTATTTAAGAAAAGGAGTTCTGAACAAACCAAACATTTTTTAAACAATGCTACCCCTCAGTAAATTTCATAGTTCAATCTTCCAAAATCATAGTGTGGTCTATTTATATGCCCTTAATGACTTTCCACTATCTGGAAAGTAGCATTGTATTCCAGCTGTGCAAACACTGAAATCTTTATTCCAACGCGGTCGATGCTTCCACAGAAAGTCGTGATTGAAAACAGGTGCAGATCATTATGCTCAATACTCAGGGCTTTTCTTTCTCTCTTTCTTCCATCTTAGCATCCTAATGATTCTACAAGTTACTGTTTCCAACTCACAAGTTTGCAATGACCTAAAAGGCTTATTTGTTTTTTTTTCTCAGTTAAATAAGTTAAATTTCAGATACTCTTCATATCATCTTTTCATTAACACATATTCTAAGTAATGGCAATGAACCATTAAAAGAGTGTAGGGCAATGAATATGGAGTGATTTTTCTGAATCAGCAAGTAGCCTAAGACAATAAAGAAAAATATATTTTGCTTCAGAAAAGATCAAGAACTATGTAAGAATTCCATGTACAAAAATTTGTAGGGGATCAAGGATTTCTAAAGCTATGATGCCACACACTTGCCATTAATAAATTAAAACAATGTAGTTATGTTTTCCCCGGTTTTGTTCATAGATAATGAGTCAATTATTCCTCTCAAGTCATGAAATGTCAGGCTTATTTTAATATACTCTTGAGGTATCTGAAAGTTTAAAAATAAAAATGCAAGAATAAAATGTCTTATTTTTATGTTATTTTATATATGCCACTTAATGCTCAGCCTAAATTGCAATATCACATGCCAATCATGTTGGTAATATATATTAAAAATCATATGGGTAAATAATATGTGCAATAGGAGAGCGTTTATAGACAGTATTTTCCATTTTAAACAGAAGAATAAAGTTTAAAGGAATTACTTTGTTAACATCCAAATGGAAAGTTTATCCTCTTAGCTGTTACATCCTGCCTTTTTAGACGTTACAAATGAGAAAGTTTAAGTAAAAGCCTACTTAAATTTCAGTTGTTTCGTACTTTCAGTTTTGTGGAAGAACAGGTGGGAAGTCCTAGCCAACTACACAATACAGTAAAATCACTGTAGCATGAATCCTAAATTCAAATTAATGTTTCAGTGGCTTCAATATTTAAGTCACTAAAAGCTTCCTAAGGCAGATTTGCATTTTGCTGTTTTGCACAGTGCTGATGCTGACAGATTTTTTTTTTTTTTTCTTACTGGGAAGTTGTGTTTGGGTATAAAGTTGTGATAGATACATCTTATTCCAATTTTCTTTTTCTTGTTATTAATATGATATGAGTAAAAGGTATCGGTATGGTTATGACTTGTTTGGTTGTTATTAATAAGTCCCATAGGTCAAAAATCTACATTGTTAAAATAGAAATTGTTTATGTGGTTAGGGATGAAGTTAGATGGATTGTCTCATATCACATAGCTAAGTGGCAGACCTAGGATATAAAATCAGGCAGTCTAGCTATAGAACCTACTCATTTTTTTTTGCAGTGCACGGGCCTCTCACTGTTGTGGCCTCTCCCGTTGCAGAGCACAGGCTCCGGACATGCAGGCTTAGTGGCCATGGCTCACGGGTCCAGCCGTTCCGCGGCATGTGGTATCTTCCCGGACCGGGGCAGGAACCCGTGTCCCCTGCATCGGCAGACGGACTCTCAACCACTGCACCACCAGGAAAGCCCACAGAACCTTGTCTTTTAAGCACAAAAATCATAATGTCTTCATACCTGGTCATATCGGTTAACTTCTCCTGTGTAACAAATGACCTTGTGGTGGATAGACTCCAGCTATTCGTGACCTTGTATAATCTCCTGCCCTGAGTGTAGGTAGAATCTGTGACTGCTAACCAACAGAATATGGCAAGGGTGATGTTGTGTCACTTCCCTGAGGATTTTATTTATTTATTTATTTATTTATTTATTTATTTATTTATTTATTTATGGCTGTGTTGGGTCTTCATTGCTGCGTGAGGGCTTTCTCTAGTTGCAGCGAGTGGGGGCTACTCTTCGTTGCAGTGCGTGGGCTTCTCCTTGCGGTGGCTTCTCTTGTTGTGGAGCAGGGGCTCTAGGCGCCCAGGCTTCAGTAGCTGTGGCACGTGGGCTTCAGTAGTTGTGGCTCATGGGCTCTACATCACAGGTTCAGTAGTTGTGGCACACGGGCTTAGTTGCTCCATGGCATGTGGCACCTTCCTGGACCAGGGCCTTAACTCGTGTCCCCTGCATTGGCAGGAGGATTATTAACCACTGCGCCACCAGGGAAGTCCCAGTCGTTGGAAATTCTGATTCAGAAACAAAAGGATGTTATTTAAGGAAGTCTTGGTCTTGCTGGCAGATTCGCTCCAGAGATGCTCTTTGCTGGCCGAGTAAGGAAACAGCCATGTTGGCAAAGCCCATATGGCAAGGAACTGTGGGCAACCTCTGGTGGTGGAGGGCAGCCTCCAGCCTAAAGCTGGCAAAAAGATGAATCCTCTGTCCTGCCACCGCGAGGAAACTAATTCTGCCAACAACCTGAGTGTGTTTCAAAGTACATTCTTCTCCAGTCAAACTTCTAGATAAAAGCAGAGCCTTACTGATGCAATTTCAACCTTGAGAGACCCCTAGCAGAGGACCCAGCTAAGCCATGCCCTGACTCCTGAACAGTGAAAACTGAAATAAGAAATGTATGGTGCTTTAAGTTACTAAGTTACTAAGTTTGTTGCACTTTGTTACATAAAAGGTAACTAATACAAACCCCAAATAACTGTGGTTTACAACAACAACTAGTCATTTAGCTCACAATTCTGCAGTTTGGCAATGGGTTTTGACCCTACTGGAGAGTTCTGGTCTGTTCTGATTGGTTCATGTGTCTGCCAGCTGGCAGGTCAGCCACCGTGGATGTTTCATAAAGGAGTTGGTTGGAATGGCTATCCACTTGGTCCTCTCTTCATGTGTACAGGGTATTCTGGAATTGTTCTCAGGATAGCAGGAGGGTTCTAAGTTCTTAAGCAAGCAAACTAAAATTCACAAGTACTTTTCAGGCCTCTGTGGTGTGACGTTAGCTAATGTTCCATTGGCCTCAAGTCACGTGGTCAAACGAGACTTAAGGACTGGGTGATAGATTCCACCTCTTGAGGGGAGAAATGGAAAAGGGTGGCTGTGTTTACAATCATCACACTGGTATTCTCCATCTCTAAGTGATACTGCAAGTCACCCAGTTGATGAAGTCTGAAAGCTAGGAGACATCATTGATTCTTCTCATTTTCTCACTCCCCACTTCACTCCTCTATCTGTGTAACCTAAACATAATTGGCTCATTTCTTTCCATGATTATTGTATTTTAGTAGAAATACAAATGACTGGGTTGCATATCTCCATGAAAATGGGTACTTTGTGCAGGAATAAAACACAATGCTTGCAACTTAGGAAATCTTATGGCTGTTCGTCAGATGTCTATCGACAAGCATTGAATGTAACCTAGTGTATGGGCTTTAGTGTATGTTCCTAAAATAACTAAAAAGTAGGAGTATCTTAAAGGTCACTTGGAAAATGTGAAGTACTTGTTGGGATTCTCTAAGGCTTCAGTAAAGAGTACTATAGCATACAGAACCACTCAGTTTTTACTTACAGGCTAAACCCAATCCACTCTTATCAGGGGTCAAAAAGTATGATCTGTAGACCAAATCTGGACCACTGCCTAATTTTGTAAGACAAATGAGTTACGAAACCTGTTCAGATTCAATGGGAGAAGAATTAGAATCCCCCTTTCAATAGAAAGAGTCTCAAAAACTTTGTGGCCATCTTTATTTTACCACAGAAATTTTGTTGAATATAATTTAATAGATTCATGGTTGCTGAGAAGTTGCACCCCATCTGCTTAGAAATGATGAACATGGCCTTGGGCAGTCAAGTAGTCAGTGTGAAAATCCCAGTTGTTTCCATGTTTAGCTCTGTGATGGAGGAAGACACTTGTCTCCTCTACAGCTTCCTCATCATGGGGCTCATACGCCTGCCACAGACATTTTAATTTTGTTTGTGATGTTGCTTATCCTCAGCCTAATCTCTTGCCAAGTAAAAGTGGTACAGAGGAGGCTTCTGCACTTAACCAGATTATTCTGCTACTTGATATCCTTTTGATTTATCGGGTTTCAGATCTAGCCAGAAAAATACAAAACCAGTTAGACTTCAATATTTGGAATCTTCAAATGATAGATTGCCTATTTTCTCCCAACATTGACTTACTTAATTTAGAGGATTTTAAATGTTGTCAAGCAATATTAAGTAACGCTTGTATCTTAATGACATATTGTGCTTTAAAATCCACGAAGTGATTTTATACACATAATACTATCAACCCTTACAATGACAATGAGTGGTTACTATTTTGTTTTTTTAACATATAAAGAAACCAAACATCAAGAGAGATTAACTTACTTTCTGAAGTTCACATTGCTAGGGCAGCTTCAGGCCTCAAACTCAGGTTGTAAATTTGAGTCACAAGGAAGAAGACAATATTTTTATATGTCGTTTACTGAGAAACTTAAACTTGTGTGTAAAGGAGAGAAGAGACCCTAATGTGTTAGTAAACTTCTAAGTAACATAAATACTGAAAACTGTTACATTTATAAAAAATTAATAAACATCATGTGAGAGACTATATTAATATTACCTAATTATAACTGAGCTTTAGGTTACATTCAACCCATTTACAGTTTGTTAAGCACCTTCAGTGTGTTTACTTCTGCATGCACAGCATCTAAAAAAGAATCTAAGGAACACTCTACCATATGAAAAAAATAATTTGGAAACTCAGAAGTGATTTAAGTCTCATTATCATTCTGCTGGTACAGAGTGCTAATAATAGTGTTGAGAAGCATTACTTTTACGTTAGCATAATTTTTGTCTTGATGCCACCATTATGGTTTACTTGACAAATGACTGCAGCCCACGGCCACACCTGCTACCTTTTCCATGACAGCAAAGAGTATTATGCTATTCAGCTTTCAGAAAGGTTAATTTCTATTTTCTGCAATTATGAATGACATGGTTAGAGGAGGTTATAGGGAGCTGAATTACTGTGATTACTGTTTGCTAGAATTGTGCAAATGTATATAGAAGCAAGTTTGTAAAAAATGAAATTAGGCTAGACTTGATTTAACCTAGTGTTATTAATGTTACAACTCAAAGTGTAAATAAAACACCAACATAATAAAATTTAAATCTCAATGTAAATATTATTTTATTATGAAGCACAAATAGGATGCCTGTTAACATAACATTTTTACCATAGCATTGCTGTATTTGGTATCATTGTTGAGGTATTCTGAAGCACATTAAAATCCAATCTTGCATGATGTATAATTTGAAAATGATGCTATTTTATTTTTTTCCCTAGGAGCACTGCATACAAATATGTTAGGCTCATCTTAGAGGCCGAATATTTTATCTGAGTTATGATTTAGAAAATAATCACTTAGTTCCACTAAGCATAAGTTTATGCAATTTAATTTATATTATAGTAATATTAGTAATAGCTCAATTATTCAGTATATCTGAATATTTAACTCTTTGTTTTGAGGTTTTTTTTTTCTAGTTTACTAAATTTCATCACTAAACCATACTTCCACTCATTCTTATCTTTGGTACTTTTTCTAGTTCTTTCTTATTTGACAATAGGAGTGAAGGACCCAAAGTACTTTGAAAAAAATTGGGAATCATTTTCCGTGTTACTTAGTCTTAAAGAAATGAATTCATGTTAATGGTTAAAACTTTGTAAAACTGTACGTGGACAGGTGTGAATATATTATCATCAGTCTGTTGATTGATATTATATAAAAATAAAATAAAATCTCAAAATTATATTTTATTCTGAATTATACTACCCTTTAAAATTTACTTCCAAAAATTACAACACTGAGCAAAAATAATCAAGCATAAAAACTAATATTTTATATGTCCTGCTATATTTACATATATGGCATTTTGAAGAATATACCAAATGTATATGTACATGTTTTATATCCTCACATATGAGAAAATAAATGTTTAAATGTATGAAAGAGGCAATCATTCTATGTTAGTTTTTAAAACTATGCAATTATGAAGAAAAATTTAAGCATTTTCATACAAGAAAAGTAATGCATAGGCTGTTTCAAAATGCTGCTGAGGCCTTAGGGTCTGTGACTGATGCCCCCTCCCTCCTGGGCTCGGCGGGAGAGTGACTCATGGAGCGGCCGTAAGGGATCCCACATGCTACGGAGCAGCTAAGCCCGTGTGCCACAGCTACTGAGCCTACACTCTAGAGCCCCCGAGCCACAACTACTGAGCCCATGTGCCACAACTACTGAAGCCCGTGCACCTAGAGCCTGTGCTCTGCACCAAAGAGAATCCGCCGCAATGAGAAGCCCGTGCACCACAACGAAGAGTAGTGCTTGCTTGCTGCAACTAGAGAAAGCCCACGCGCAGCAACGAAGACCCAACACAGCCATAAATAAATAAATAAATAAATAAATAAATAAATAAATGAATGAATAAATATTTTTTTAAAGTAATGCATAAGTATGTATAAGTATATAACTCATAAATATAAGTTGATATTGCTTCAAACATTATTCAGAATTTCATGTTAAAAATGGAAGCTTTACTTTTTTTTAACACTATTGACGTGTGTGTTTGAAGGATGCTGTTTTTAAAAACAAAGAACTCCCCTCCAAATTTACATTATGTTTTTATAAATATGGTTACTAGATATGAATATTCACGATCAACTATGAAATCATCAGTGGCTATGAGAGAGACCAATTCAACCTGCCTGTTATTTTTTCCTAGACATACAGTTAAACCAGTTTACTGTGAAGTAAGGTCACGTGACTAAGTGCTATCCATTGGGAAGCAAAGGGCAGAACACTTGTCTCTCTCAGGCCCATCACATAAAGACTTTCTACATGTGCCCTTCCATTCTGTTTGCCTTTTGCCAGCCTGCTGCTGAAAGGCATAGTGACCCTAGAAGCCAAGCATTCAGTATGGCAGAGCTTAAGGTTGAACACTGAGGTATTATATCACTAATCAGGAGAGCTATGACTACTGGCAATAAACAGCAGTTTTAATTTTGTAAGGAAACAAAGTAAATGCCTCTCATATTTAGAAACATTTCTATTTTAGGGTTTTGTGTGTGTGTGTCTGCTCCCGCACACGTGTGTGCTTGAGATATATGTGAGAGTAGTTAGTGTGATCTTAACTTATATGTAGACTTAGAAGACATATGGAGTGAAAAAACTAAACAAAATTTTACAAGTGATAAGAAATGAGATTTTTTTCTGGTTGTCCTTTGTGTATCTTCTTATTTAATTTCTTTCGTTTCTTTGATTGTACTGTCCATTATCACAACTGTTCAAATAGGGGTAGGTCTTTGACTCATGTCTCTATTTTAGAATAATTTTTTTCACTAAATCTTTGACTCATTTTGGCTAAGACTGAGGGTTTACCTTAGGAATGCAAGGCTGGTTCAACATTGAAAAATCAATTAGTGTAGGGTTTACCTCAGGAATGCAAGGCTGGTTCAACATTGAAAAATCAATTAGTGTAAGTCACCAAATCAATAAAGCAAAGAAGAAAAATTATATCATCTCAATAGATACAGGAACCATATTTGACAAAATTCAATAAACTTCATTATAAATACCAACAACAAGCTAGGGATAGAAGAAAACTTCCTTAACCTGATAAATAGTATCTACAAAAATACAGATAATTTAATTAACGGTGAAAGATAGAATGTTTTCTCCAAAGATCAGGAACAAAGTAAGGATGTCCTCTATCAGCACTCCTATAAAACATTATACTGAAATTTATAACCAGAAGAATATTACAAGAAAAAATAAAATAAAAGGTATATAGGAAATAAAGGGAGAAATAAAACTGAATATTTACAGTTGACATGATTATTCACATAGAAAATACAAAGGACTCTAAAGATAATTCCTAGAACTAATAAGTAAATCAGTAAAGTTGCAAAGTATAACATCCAATCGTATCTATATACCAGCAGCGAACATTTGTAATTTGACATTAAAGAAGGAGTATCACTTATTATAGCACAGAAAAATGAAGTAAACAGGTAAAGAGCAATCAAATATGTACAAGACTTGTACACTGAAAACTACAAAACATTGATGAAAGAAACCAAAGAACTCCATTTAATAGAGAGATGTGCTGTGTTCATAATTGAATGACTCTATGTTAATAAGACGTCAATTTTCTCTAAATAAATCTATAGTTTCAATGCAATTCTAATAACATGTAGCAGAACTTTTTGTAGACCACAACAAGTTAATACTGAAATGTATATGGAAACACAAAGAAATAAGACTAACTAAGATAATTTATTCAAGGGACTTCCCTGGTGGTCCAGTAGTAAAGAATCTGCCTTCCAATGCAGGTGATGTGGGTTTGATCCCCAGTAGGGGAACTAAGATCCCACATGCTGAGGGACAACTAAGTCCATGAGCCACAACTACTGAGCTCGTGTGCCTCAACAAGAGAGCCCGCATGCGGCAAACTACAGAGCCCATGTGCTCAGGAGCCCGTGTACCACAACTAGAGAGACAAAACCTGCACACCACAACTAGAGAAAAACCTGCACACGGCAACAAAGAGAACTTGTGCCAGAAGGAAAAGATCCTGCATGCCTCAATGAAGATCTCACATGCCACAACTGAGACCCGACACAGCCAAAAAAAATAAAATAAAATAAAAATAAATTTAGAAAAGATAATTTATTCAAAAAGAAAAGAGGATTCACACTACCTGATTTATGAGCTATGATGAAGCTGCAGTAATCAAACAGTCAAGACAGTGGGGGATTGTCAAGGAAAATATACATATATGAGTGGAACAGAGTAGAGGGTCCAGAAATAGACCCACAGAAATATAATCAGCTGATTTTTGACAAAGGTATAAAGACAAGTCAATAGAATAAGAAGTGTCTTTTTTTTTTAAGGGCTGTAAAATGGAAGGTCTGCATGCTAAAAAAATTAATGAACCTTGAATTTATTCAAAAATTAAAATTGGATCACAAACCTAACTATGAACATAAATTTATAAAATGTCTGGTAGAAAACATAGGAGAAAAATCTTTGTGAATTTGGGATAAGTAAAAAGGTCTTAGATATATCAGTTAAACCTATCCACGGAAGAAAAAAATGATAAATTTGGCTTTATCAGAATGAAAATTTTGGCTCTGTGAAGTGTATTGTTAAACATATTTTTTAAAAAAAGCAGCAGATTGGGAGATGATATTTGTAAATGACATATTTGAGAAAAGACTTGTAAAAAGTATCCAGAATACTTAATTCTCAAAACTCAACAATAAGAAAGCAAACAACCTAATTAAAAAGCAGGCAAAGTATCTGAATAGAAACTCGACCAAAGAATATATATGAACAGTAAATAAGGACCTGAAAAGTTGCTCAACTTCCATGTCATTAGTCATTAGAGAAATGCAAATTATAACCCAGGGTCATCACTGCATATGCGTTACCATGGCTAAAAAATAACAAACATAGCAATACCACATTTGTCAAAACACACATCTGACTACCCCAAGAGTGAAATTTACTGCACATAATTTTAAAAATTAATTGCACAAATTTCCAATCAGCAGTGGTCACTTCCCAATAATGCACATTTCCCTTCTCTACAGCTTTGCATGTTGGGAGATATTTCTTTTGCAGAGATGAAAACTACCTCTCTGAAATGTTGTCCATTGATCCATTTCTGTTTCAAGCAGTCACAAAAATGGCAGTCAATCTCAGGTAACTTGTCAGCCTGCCTTCAACTCTGAGATAGTTGCATGTGTGTGTGAGTGTGTGTGTGTGTGTGTTTTGGGATTATTTCCTACATCAGCACAATGTAGGGATATGATATCTCCTGCTGAATTATATGTTTTTATGTTCATTTGAAAATGTCTCGAAAGATTATTCAAATAAACATTTAGACTGGATATAAAAATAATTAAAGCAGAAGATTTGGCAGGGCTACTTTGTTTTCATCCTCTTTTTTTGTCTCATTGCTCATAAACTCACAAACCATCAAAAAAGACACATACGTACCCAAATTGCACTCCTTTGGGCAAATCAAATTCCATCACCATTCTGGATGTGGCCTCAAGCAGCTAAGAACTCTCCTACACTATCCCAAAAATCAACAGCAAATTTTTAATTAAAAAATAACTAACTAATTAATCCCTAAGTAATTTTGGAAAATTTTAACTTCTAAGATAAAAACCAAATGAACTCACTAAGCCATTTCCAAGAGGCAGGAGGTTGTTGACAATATATCAACCAGGCTAATTAAAAAACAAATAATCAAACAGAAAAGTTGGCTCAATTCAGTGATTGCTTGGAGAGTAAACATCCTTGGCATATGACATATTCAGGCGTTGATGAGAATTTATTCTTAGGCCCAAAGTTGTACAAGTAATATATGCAAGAGAGAAAATATAAACTACTATTGAAAATTCATTTCAAACATCACTGCAGGTATTCATTTTTAAAAACAGGGAGCCTATTTTTTAATTCAAAAATAAAATATACATGATAAACCTCTGTGAAAGAAAATATGTAAACCACTTTGACATATAACTTTCCTAATCTAAGGAATTAGATGTAGTTATTATTTTCATTCACTCAGGAAATATCTTGTTCCAAGGAATTACAAAAGGATTACAAAGATAAATAAGGTACAACATCTGCTCTTATTTCCATAATGGAAAGGAACTGTGGATATTCTAAGAAACATAGTTGCCTTGACTAAAACATAGAGGCTTTACCATATTGTTATTATTGAAAAGCAATTTTGTATTTCTTGTATGATTAAAACCTAGTAATATTCTTGTCAAAGTAAAATTAGTGAGTCAAAGTGTTATATAAATATTTTAAGCATTTTGATGCATAATGCCACAATATCTTCTACAATAGTTTTATAATTTCACATTACTGCTTATAAAATTGTATCCCCCATACACTCACTAAAACTCACTAACATGATGTTATCATAATTTTTTAAAAAACTAAAAAAATTAAAAATAAAGAATAGAGCCTATTATTGTTTTAACGTGCTTATATCTGATGGCCAAAGTTAAATCCTCAACCTTTTGACATCTTAAAAGCTGTAATTCTAACCAAGCATTTAACCTTCAGTGTCATCTAGGGGAAGTTTACCAGAATACATATGGCTTGTCACATCACTAACTTCTAATTCCGTAGTCCTTAGGTGAACTACCTGTGCATCTATACTTTGAAAAAGGAGCTGGGCTGATTTAGAGATGGACCTTCATTTACGCTACCTCCCGAGTTCTGATCTTACATTTACAGGCAAAATTGATAGTGACAGAGTAAAGGGACAAAGGAGGTGATTAAATAGTTAATCCCACAGGGGATTCTAATTAAAGAAAAAAGTATGGGAGACCCCTGTAAGCTAATGATCACTCTAGAAAGTAAGCTTCCCTGGCAACAAAACCATGCAACAGAAGCTCACCAGGAGACCAGCTGAGGCCAGATTAGAGGAATGCAGGCCCCTCTCACACCCTGATCCTTATCAGCAGCCCTGCCCTTGAACCATTGCTATAAAACTCCTCACCAAATCCTCCCGGGGTTGGGACATACAGTTTTGAGGGCATTAGCCCACTGTGTCCCCCTTTGCCTGACAAAGAAATAAAGCTATTCTTTCCTACTTCACCCAAAACTCTTTCTCAGAGATTTGATTCAGCACCAGTGCACAGAGGCTGAGTTTTAGCATCACAAACACCAAAGCAAACAATCCAGAGAGTGTCTATATTGAGAATCCTCCAATCAAGGGCAGTGCATGTTTTAGACTCTCCTTCTCCCTGCCCTGGCATTTCTAGGGCACTGGTTCCAGGATGGCTTGTATGATCTCTGTTACTGTGCACTAAAGTCAGGGCCTCTGTCTTCATAAATTGACCATATTCCTAAATTCAGATCGGTCTTCTGTTAGCTCTATATCTAAATTTAGCAAGTCCTACCACTGGTGGATTCCTGCTGGCACCTTCACAAAGACAGGAGTGTTGCTTTAGCTCTGTTTTGCTCCAAGCTGTGCTGCCACTATGGATATCCTGTAATCTTCCTCTTGTTCAGCACTTTATGTACAGCAATACTTGTGTCTGGAGCAAAGCACTATTCTATTCAAGAGATTACTCACTCCTACTTCAGGTTAATTTGCTTTTATTTATCCTTGGTGATGAGATGCTGAAGCATCTTAATGAAGGTTTTAAATAGCTTCTTCATGGTTATAAAAGTTTATTCCAGGAGACAATATATGAACTGGGAACTAGAGGGCCTATTAAGGTTTTAACTCTTGCTTGAGGCATTTCCCCATCTCAGAGCTAGAGATGATTCACCATCCCAGCATTTCCTTTTCTGACTAATAAGACTTTATCTTTGTTTTAATTTGAGGTGTGGTTAGGGAAAGCAAACTCAAGTGTTGTGTACAACAATTCTAGCTTGGTCACTAAGTGATCCCGCGCTGCAGCCATCTGTCCAGGACTCACTCATATGCCAGCTCTGACATTTACTAAATTCATAACTTTGAGCAATTTTTTTGTTTTGCTTTGTTTGTTTTGTTTTTAGTGTAACTGAACCTCAATCTCCTCATTTGTAAAAGGGTCTTAATTTTAATACTTCTCTGACACAGTTGTCACAAGGATAACATAACTGATTCACAGATACTTTGCACAATTATTGGAAATATACATATTAATTTCATCAACCTGATTAAAACTCTTAGAATAGATTACCATTAATTTTTGATAAGATGCAAGATCCTTAATAGTGCTTGTAAGACTGAGTATTTTGATTTTCTTCTCACCTCACATTAAATTACTCCTCATTATTTTGCCTTCCTCTTTCTTTGCACCTGTCTCAGTGTAAATAACCACTGTAAGGCATCAATAAGCTTTCCAAAATCCTCATTTACTTTTCCTAAAGTCTTTCTTCTTGGTAAACAGCATGGAAGATTTTATTTTCCATGGATTGCCAAGGCAATATCTCCCATCTCACACTCTGCTCTGCAATGTGATGTTGCCCCTCCTCCATCATAAGATAGACTCTATTTCTCCTTGTTTTTTTTTTTTTTTTTTAAGAACAAACTATTAGGAGGGTCCTCTTATGGCCTTGACCAATAGAATACAGTGGGAAAGGATGCTTTGCTTATTTCAGGTGTATCCTTAGCTTGTTTGGCAGCTTCTGTATCCTGTCTTGGGACATTTGTACATGGGATGCTTTTATGCTGAAGCCAGCCATCATGCTGTGAGAAACCCCAGTCACACGGAAAGGCTCTCTGGATGCTCTGCTTGACAGCTGATCTTCGAGTCTCCTAGCCAAGTGAGTACTCCGCATTGGATGAACAGACTAGGTAAGCCTTCAGCTGACTCTAACCTGCCCCTATTGTATGGCAACTGCATCAAGAACTCGAAGCAAGAACTGTCCATCGGAGCCCTATTAATTCACACAATGTGAAAGCCAGTATTAAATTATGTTAGTCAAGGAAGTTTCAGAGTATTTTTCTCTGTAGTATTAATAATCAGAGCAGATTTTGGTGAAATTTTCAGGTTTTAGCTTATTGATTTGATTTAGTAGACGAATTTCTAGAGCCATACTTGTAAGCTTCCTTTGGGACACAATTCCTAATTTTGTTTTGTCTTTGGATTCTTTCCTCACATATGCAGTTCACCTTCTGTGTACAATTTCAAGAAGTCCATAGACTCCTTATGTTTCATTCATTAAATCTTTCTAGACAATCATGAACCTTACCTTAAAAGACTTCTTTCAGAATATTTAACTTGCTTTGTAATGTCCTCCTCTCCTTGATATTCTCAACCAAGTTTTCCTAATAACACTGCAACTTAGTACAGAATAGGAAAGAGACAGATTAAGGTATAACAGTTATAGACTGAAAACATCACTGAAGCTAATGCCTGGGATATATCTTAACCCAGTACATAAAGAAGTCGGGCTCAAAACAAACAGAGTTATTCTTAACTTTAATTTTATAAAGGTATTCATTTATTCATTTTTAATTTTATCCATATATTTATTCACTATTTTCTCACTCATCATTTAATAAACATGGATGGAGCTCCTATTAAGTTCTGGGCCTTGTGCACAGCAATGCAGACATAGAGATAAATGAAGAAACTTTTTTTTTTTTCCTCAAGAAATGCACAGGCTAGTTGGAAAGACAGACGTGCAAACAAACCGTGGAATTTCTTTAATATAACAGTAAAAGCATCAGAGAACATCTTCTTTAGTCATTTATGACCTCTATTTTGAAGATGAATGGGAGTTTTCCAGGAAGCAAATAAAAGGTAATGACTATTAGGAAAGGGTAGGTGATAGTAGTGGGCAGTTAGAAAAGAGTAGAGCTGTTGAATAATTCATTGTGAATGTAAAGTATAGCTGGAGATAATCTTGGTGATATAACCAGGGCCAGGTTATAGCAGCTAGGTTGTTTATTTTTTAAATTGAAATCTATTTGATGTATAACATTGTGCAAATTTAGCTGTACAACACATTAATGTGATACATATATATTGTAATACGATTGCCATTGTAGCAATAATTAGCTTCTTTATCATGTCATAAAACTTCCATTTATTTTTAGTGGCTGCAATAATTAAGATCTAGGCAGAGAGAGAAAGACAAATAATGTATGTTATCACTTATATGTGGAATCGAAAAATGCCAACCTAGTAAAAATAGAGAGTAAAATGGTGGTTACCAGGGGATGAGGGTGGGGGATAGGACAGATGTTGTTTAAGGATGCAAATTTGCAATAAGTAGTAAATAGGCCTTAGAAATCTAATGCACAGCATAGTGAACATAGACAACGCTATTGTATTATACTCATCAAACTTGCTAAGAAACATGCTAGGTTGTTTACACTTTTTCTGGAAGGGAACAGGGAGCTATTAAGGGGTTTAATTAAGAGAAAAAAATAATCAGGCTTTGGGGACTTCCCTGGTGGTCCAATGGTTGGGAGTCCACCTTCCAATGCAGGGGACAAGGGTTTGATCCCTGGTCGGGGAACTAGGATCTCACATGCTGCTGGGCAACTAAGCCCCCATACTACAACTAGAGAGTCAATGCACTGCAACTACTGAGCCCACGTGCCACAACTAGAGAGCACGTGCATGGCAACGAAGGACCCTGTGTGCCGCAGCAAAGATCCCGCATGCCACAACCGAGACCCGACACAGCCAAATAAATAAATTAATTAAGAAAATAATAATCAGGTTTTCTTTCTTCCAAACTATCACTTTTGAAGCAATCTGAAGGATGGTTAAAGAATAAATGTCAGAAAGAACACTGTGAGGGGGGCCTTTCCAAAGGTGAACTATGTTAGAAAAGATCTAAATTAATAGACAACAGGAATGAACAGAGAGAGAGGATCAGAGATATAATTAGAAGGCAGAATTTGCTGATCCTAAACATATTTTTTTAATTTTTATTATATACTGGAGTATAGTTAATTTACAATGTTGTGTTAGTTTCAAGTGTACAGCAAAGTGATTCAGGTTTACATATACATATACCTATTATTTTTCAGAGTCTTTTCCCATATAGGTTATTAAGAGTATTGAGTAGAGTTCCCTGTGCTATATAGTAGGTCCTTGTTAATTATCTATTAATTTAATGTGAGGACATGAGGAAGTAAAGTCTTGCCTATGATCCCAATTCTTAATGCAAGAAACTATGCTGATTATGGTACAAATAAAATAATAGAAGTTAGGATGAAATACTGTTTGAATATGAAGACCAAAGCATATTTCCTAGCAAAATCTTTTAAAATGATTAAGTAAATGAATAGTTATGATTCATTATTAGATATTTGGAGTTTGATATGGGTATGAGATTATCAGGGGAACACATAATAAAATGTTGGATACATATATTTTGAGTCTCAAGAGAAAAGTCTGAGAAGACTGTATTGATTTGGGAGTTATTGACAAACAGGTGATTTTTGAAACCATATTGTTACATAAATTAAGATGAAGTTAGTAGAAGTTGAATGAGAAGAAATCTGAAGACAAAACTGTGTGGAATCATAAGATGTAAGTGTCTGAAGGAAGACATTGCAGTCTTCCTTACAAGACTGGGAAACAATGGTAACTAATACTGGATAGAATTAAGGAAAATAGTCAAAGGTTTGAAATTCAGGAAAGACACAAAGAGTAAGAACTAAATATCTAGAAGTCATTGGTTACATTTTACTGGAAAGTGTTATCCAATAGTGGGAATAAAAGTCAAACAACTTGAACCATGAATGGGCAGGGAGGAAATGGAGAGAATGAGTACAAACCACTTTTCAATGAAATTGAGTTGAAAGGAAATATTCTTGGAAATGAATTCAAGGTCAAATGAGTATATGTATTTATTGTGTATAATATCGAACCTAAAGACATACAGATGGCCAAGAAGCACATGAAAAGCTGCTCAACATCACTAATTATTAGAGAAACGCAAATCAAAACTACAATGAGGTATCACCTCACACCAGTTAGAATGCGCATCATCAGAAATCTACAGAAAATCTAAAAACTACAAATGCTGGAGAGGGTGTGGTGAAAAGGGAACCCTCTTGCACTGTTGCTGGGAATGTAAATTGATACAGCCACTATGGAGAACAGTATGGAGGTTCCTTAAAAAACTAAAAATAGAATTACCATATGACCCAGCAATCCCACTACTGGGCATATACCCAGAGAAAACCATAATTCAAAAAGACACATGCACCCCAATGTTCATTGCGGCACTATTTACAATAGCCAGGTCATGGAAGCAACCTAAATGCCCTTTGAGAGATGAATGGATAAAGAAGATGTGGTACATATACCCAACGGAATATTACTCAGCCATAAAAAGGAATGAAACTGGGTCATTTGTAGAGACGTGGATGGACCTAGAGACTGTCATACAGAGTGAATTAAGTCAGAAAGAGAAAAACAAATATCGTATATTAATGCATATATGTGGAACCTAGAGAAATGGTACAGATGAACTGCTTTGCAGGGCAGAAATAGAGACACAGATGTAGAGAACAAACATATGGACACCAAGGGGGGAGAGTGGCGGCGGGTGGTGGTGGTGGTGGTGTGATGAATTGAGAGACTGCGGTTGACATATATACACTAAAATGTATAAAATGGATAACTAATAAGAACCTGCTGTATAAAAAATAAATAAAATAAAATTCAAAGAATGTACTTATATTTAATACATACTTTGGTGTGTATGCAAAGTGGAAAATATAAGCCAAATGTCAGGAAATGACAACTACATTATTCTTACTGCCTACCCATCTGCCTGCAAATGTAAGACTCCACTGATGATAAGAAGCATTAAAATATCAGAAAGGAGATAATGTGGGAAATTATGTTTCTTAGGGTCAATAAAAATGATATAATACATATAGTGCATAAATGAGTGTATGTGTGTGTGTATGTGTGTGTGTAGGATGTACATTCTCAGAAGCTAAATGGGAGGGTTAAAGTAAATATTAACAACTGACATATTCCTATGATTGTAAGCAGAAGTATATCTTAATTATGTATTAGCTAATTCTCTTTATTGTGCCCAACAGTCAGTATTTAGTGTTAATATACATTTAATATACCTCTACCTTTAGTGAGCCTTTAGACATGGAAAAAGAGAGCTGAGGTTTTCGTTTGACTTTGGAAACATGAAGTACATTTTGAAAAGAAGAATAACTTTATAAGCAATACTTTTAAAGGTGATAACATATTTCAAGGAGGACTTTTGGAATTTCTATCATCTCAGATGAGAGATTAATAAGAGCTTTAATATTAGCTTTTTTGTAAAACTCAGATTGCACCAGGTTTTCAAGCCTGCTGTGATGAATTGAGTTTCTTTAATAAGAAGTGTTTTAGGTTACCCTTTTTGCATCAAAAAAGGAGGTTCCTTAAAAAACTAAAAATAGAACTACCATATGACCCAGTATTCCCAGGCGTATACCCTGAGAAAACCATAATTCAAAAAGAGACATGTACCACAATGTTCATTGCAGCTCTATTTACAACAGCCAGGACATGGAAGCAACCTAAGTGTCCATCGACAGATGAATGGATAAAGAAGATGTGGCACATATATACAATGGAATATTACTCAGCCAAAAACAGAAGCGAAATTGAGTTATTTGTAGTGAGGTGGATGGACCTAGAGTTTGTCATACAGAGTGAAGTAAGTCAGAAAGAGAAAAACAAATATCATATGCTAAAACATATCTGTGGAACTTAAAAAACAAAAAATTGTTCTGACGAACCTAGGGGCAGGACAGGAATAAAGACGTAGATGGAGAGAATGGACTTGAGGATATGGGGAGGGGGAAGGGTAATCTGGGACGGAGTGAGAGAGTGGCATGGACATATATACACTACCAAATGTAAAATAGATAGCTAGTGGAAAGCAGCCACAGAGCACAGGGAGATCAGCTCGGTGTTTTGTGACCACCTAGAGGGGTGGGATAGGGAGGGTGGGAGGGAGACGCAAGAGGGAGGGGATACGGGAATATATGTATATGCATAGCTGATTCACTTTGTTATAAAGCAGAAACTAACACACCATTGTAAAGCAATTATCCAAAAAAAAAAAAAAGAACATCCATTAGTGTTACAAACTTTTTCTCCTATATCATTTCTTAGTTTTCAAAGTTGACATGAAAGAAGTTACTAGAAAAATATTCAAATTTTAGTTATTTGGTATGAATCACCAAAATTTAGCCATCAGTTTGATTCCTGCTAATGAGTTAAATAATTACACCTCTCAGGGAATGAAAAATGACTTTCTTAAAGTTTTCTTTCTCAACCAAAAGTAATATGTAAAGGTACTGAATAACTTATGGAATTGATAATGAGTTCCTTTATTTTTTCTTGATTGCTAAGTTCAAAACTATAATTTGGTTTAAAATGGAGGTTACCATATCTAGATTAGTGCATTTTTATCAAATAATTATTAATTTTGACTGAAATTACTGAGCACACAGATACTGAGAAAAATTTTTCATGTGATATTAAGCACAACAGTTGACAAAAGCGAGAAAAACGTAAAGATTCTTAAACAGTAGGTAAAGAGGAGAGGTTCTACGTATATGTCACTTTTATTTAATATTATTACAGACAATCAAGATACAGATTAGTGTTCTTACAGTTAAGTATAGTTGTGAAAAATGACAGTGAGAAAAATGAAGTAATTTAAACAAGATTAAAGCAGCAGAAAACCTGGAATCATTATTTAAAGTCTAAACCTATGCCGTACCAAATTGAAATAAGTATAACAACAACAAACACAGTAACAATAGTTATTGTGTGATATGTAGACTATATATACATTATACATATACATATATACATATATAGTATATATACATATATATAGTATATATACATATATATATATATATTAGAGTTTATATAACTCGATATACTAGAATTATATAGACATATAGATATAGATATATTCGAAATTGGGGACCTGAAAGACTGATGAGAATTTGTAAAAGTAACAATCTAAATAGCATTATTCAAATCCCAGGTTATGGAATAGGATAGGAACTGATTTTAGGACCAAAAAAATCCAGTTCCATAAATAAATAAGTAAGAATATACTTGGCTTGATTAGCTCAAGGTAGTCATTTACTTAGGGTCAAAATGGATATTCATTTAAGCAGAAGTAACTAAGTTTTCTAATAGCATATTTGTTATAAAGCCATTGTCTTTGTTAAATAGACTCACATGCTCTTTCCAGAATCTAAACAACATCCCTCCATGAATTCCTTGCTCCTTTCTCTCCATGTTATGTTACCTTATCTTAAAAAATGAACAAACAAAAACCCAAAAACTCCCCCAACCATATTATTTCATCTAGTTCTGGCCTCATTAAGTTCTTCCTCTTTATTATAAAACTTCTCAAAATAGTTGTTCTTTTTTTTCTATCTCCAATTCTTTACCAAATGCTTTATTTTTCTTTATAGTGGCTTAATTAAGACATAATTCACATAACATACAGTTCACCTACTTAAAAGATATAACTCACTCTTTTACTATATAGGCAGACATATGCAATTATCATCATTGTCAATTTTAGAATTTTCATCACAGCAAAAAGAAACCATGAACCATATAGCTATTACCATCTTATACTCCCATTAACCCCTCAACTCAAACCTAAGTAGCCCCTAATTTGCTTTCTGTCTCTATAGATTTACCTATTCTGGACAATTCATATACTATGTGGTCTTTTGTGACTAGCTTCTTTCACTTAGCATCATGTTTTCAAGATTAATCCATATTGTAGCATGTATCACTACTCCATTATTTTTTATGGCTAAATAATTTTGCATTGTATGGATATATTGAGTTTTGTTTATCCATTTATCAGGTGATGGAATTCAGGTTGTTTCTATCTTTTGACTATTATGAATAAGGCTGCTATAAATATTCTCCTACTAATTTTTGTGTGGACATGTATTTTAGTTTCTCTTAGGTATATACAAAGGTGTGGAATTTCTGGGTAATATGGTAACATATGATAATGTTTCACAAACCACCAGATTGTTTTCAAATATGGCTACACTATTTTATATTCCCACCAGCAGTCTATGAGAAGTTTGATACTTCTCATCCTTGCTAACACTTATTACCTGACTTTTTGGTTATAGCCATACTAGTGAGTACAAAGTGATAACTCATTGTGGTTTTAGTTTGCATTTCCCTGATGGCTAATGATGTTGAGCATCTTTTCATATGTTTATTAACCATTCACATAACTTCTTTATAGAAATATCTATTCAGATCCTTCACCCATTTTTTAATGGGGTTGTCTTATTATTATTGAACTGTAATGGTTCCAAATATTCTAGATAAAAGCACCTTATCATATACATAATTTTCAAATACTTTCATTCTACGGGTTATATTTTCACTTTCCTTGATAGTTTCCTGTGAAGCAGAAACATTTTTATTTTTGATGAAGTCCAATTAAAAATTTTTTTTCTTTGGTTGCTTATACTTTTTGTGTCATATCTAAGAATGTTTTGTCAAATCTGAGATCACAGAAACTTATCCCTATATTTTCTTCTAAAAGTTTTATAGTTTCAGTTTTTATACTTAGATGTTGAATCCATTTTCAGATAAATTTTGTACTTAGCATGAGGTGGGAGTCCAATTTTATTATTTTGCATGTGGCTATCAGTTGTCCCAGCATCATTTGTTGAAAAGACTATTCTTTCTCAGTTGGATGGTGTTGACACTTTTGTTGAAAATCAATTGACCATAGATACAAAGTTTTATTTCTGGACTCTCAATTCTGTCCCATTGGTCTATGTATCTATCTTTATGCAAGTACCACACTGTTTTGATTACTACAGTTTGTAATAAGATCTGAAACTGGGAGCTCTGAGTCTAACAACTTTTATTTTTTAAGATTGTTTTGGCTTTTGTGCATCCCCTGCCATTCTATATGAATTTTAGAGTGTGCTTGTCAATTTCTGCAGCAGAGCCAGCTGGGATTCTAATAGGGATTACGTTGAATCTTTAAACAAATTTTGTGAGTATTGAAATCTTACCTATAGTAACTTATGAGTTCTGTGAACAATTTCCATTTATTGAATCATTTTTAGTTTCTTCAACGCTGTTCCGTAGTCTTCAAAGTATATGTTCTGCAGTTTCTTGGTTAAATTTATTGTTAATTATATATTTCATTTTGATGCTATTGTAAATGGAATTGCTTTCTTAATTCCATTTTGGATTTTTCATTGCAAGTATGTAGAAATACAGTTGATTTTTGTATATTGATCATGTACGTGAAAAATTGCTCAACTTGCTTATTAGTGCCAAAAGCCTTTTAGCACATTCCTTAGGTTTGTCTATATACAAGATTATGTTGTCTATGAATAGAGATCATTTTCAGTCTTCCTTTCCAATCTGGATGCCTTTAATTCCTTTTCTAACTGCTCTGGGTAGAATTTCTACTGGACATCCTTGTCTTGCTCCTGATCTTTAGTTGGTTAATTTGTTGTTAAATTGGTGACTCATTAATTGCTTTTTCAATTTTGAATGCATTCCTGGAAATAGACCCTCTCCTCCGGAGTGCCTTGACATCATCCTCTTTGCCTAAGCGGGAGGAAGGTGTGGGTTCCACAGCACCCCAGACCCACTTCTTCCTCATTTGGGTACTACTTGGGCTCCCACCAGTTGTCCACCTGTGATGAGTTCCCCATCACTGAAAAACATTCTAGACCATCCTCACAGAGACTATGGGGCCCCTGAAAGCCACCCTGGTTATCTCTTGGTTGTACAATGAAGGAGTGGGAACAGCAGGTGATGAGATTATTAGGCATAGTCAGATTTCCATATTTGTTCATGCAGATCCTGCTGGCTATCAAGCCCAATTAAATCCCTTATAGGGTCAGTTCTATCTGTCCATGAGACAACCCAGATCTTAACTGACAAACTTGGACATGGAAAAGGCAGCTACAGGCAAAATAGCAAAATTGACCAACAGCAAAAAACAGGTAAAAATGGTAATTACACACCCTCCCCTAGACGATGTGGGCAAGGATCTTCCCAAAGCGATCTCTGGGTCTGGTTTTTCAAACATGAGGTCTCAGTGGAGGAGATGGATGAACTCCCCAGGCCAGGTACAAGGCATGGAGAGTGCCATGGGTGACCCTGCTAGGGTCCTCATGGTGGTCCCCATGACTAATAAGAGTGCTATGCCCTCTGACCCTTCCCATGAATCTGGAGATGAATTGGAGTGCCCCAGCAACTTTGACCCAGATCTTTTGAGCTTCCAAAAAACACAAAACAAAATACAAAAAGACAGTACCAGAGGTTAAGCCAAGGTCCATCTACCCCCAGGAGAACAGGAAGCCCTATGCCAAGGTTACAGTCCAATAGGGAGGTAGGGAAGAATCACAGCTTCTGATACGGGGGCTGAGGCCACCACCTCTGGGACCATTGCCCAAGCTGACTATAGGTGGATCCCTTAGTGCCTCTACAAACCCCCATTGCTGCGCCTCCTGCTACTGAATGAATAGGTCTATTATCTATGTGCCATCTTGCTCACTTTCGCCCCCAGTCCCTGCCAGAAAGTACTGCAATTAGGGCCATCCTCGCAGGGCATATGGAAGACCACGCACCTTCCTTACCACCCTCACCTAGTGCTGTTGTTCCTCAAAAATAATACTGGCTGCCTGAGGGAGAAAAATAAACAGCTGCCCTCATTGCTGAGCTCCAGGAAGTCAAAGCCCTCTCTGAGATTATTTCTCTATTCAGTAGCCCCATCTTGCCTGTGTGGAAGGCTGCAGGTACCTGGAGAGTCAACATGTGTAATAAATGGCTCAACACTGTAGTTCAGTACTTGGGGCCTGCAGTGCTTCCCTGACATTGTGATTGCTACAGGCTGTGACCCAAACTGAGGGTACTTCTTAATTGACATTGCAAAGACACTTTTAAGCATTCCTTTCTACAAGGATTATCAGGATAGCTTGCCTTCACATGGAATGGGTTACACCTTTAATGTCCTTCCACAAGCCTGCCCAAATTCCTGGGGTCTTTGCCATCAATGGGTTGGCCATGACTTGGAACAAGTCCCAATCTTGGAGGGAGCACTTTCCATCATATAGATGACATCTTTCCAGTGGGCCTAGACCAGGACACCATCTTATGCTGAACTCCTGAATTTTCCATCCTAATAACCTCATCTAACCCTAATTACTTCCCCTAAGTCCCATATCCAAGTACCATTACACCGGGGGTTAGGGATTCAACATATGGATTTGGGGGGAACACATTCATAACATGTATCTCCATATTTTCTATTCATCTTCCCCTGATTACCTCTTTTCACACTATTGAACTTGCTTTTCACTGGACACACTTCTGCCCCATGGCCTTTCATACTTCTTGTTTCATCTGCCTGGAAATATATTGCAAATATCATCCCACATTCCACTCCCTCAGCTTCAATATTTGGCTCACCTCAGTAAATAATTTCCTAACTCTACTCTTGAATATTATAACACTCTTATTCTCCTACCTAGTTTATTTTCTTTCATAGCACTAATCACCTAGTAATATTCTACATAACGTAACATTTTACGATCTGTCTCTCATGAAAATTTAAACTCTATTAGAGCAGAGATTTAATTTTTTAAAAAAATTTATTGTTATATCCCCAACTTCTACAGTCATGTATGACACGCCATTGAAAATGTGTATTTTTAATGGAATCAAATTACAATGCAGTAATTTGAGTCACCTAAGGAAATACATAACTGAAATTATTAAAATTATGATTGAATATCAGTAACAAAATTTGTTGTTTAATATCTGTTTTTCCATTATTAGATTGTGAGCTCTAGGGAGTAATGACTTTTCTGCATTATTCGGTACTGAAATATTAGCAGTTTGGACACTGCCTTGCTCATCATTGGAGCTCAGTGAGTACTGCTGAGTATAGGACTATATTCTATCATCTATCTATCTTATATAATGATACCTTGTTGCCAGTTGGACTCCTGTTGTTGGATTTTCTGCTTTGAACTATAAAACTCTTACCTAAATTACTATGCATTGTTCTGTATTATCTATCTGGTATCTCTGTGTTACAGCAATAGAAAATCCAAGAAACTCAATTAAGTGTAGGAAGAACCCTTCCTTTTAAACTTAAAAGATAGCTTTTAGAGCAATTTTCTGTTATTTTACAGATAATTTTTTTTTAATTCAACTACCTTAATAAACCTAGTTTGTCAAAATAAATGCCACCTGCAGCCTTATGTATTGTGTTCATTGAAATGATTCATTTGTGGACAAATCAGTTGCTGTGTAATGTTTTCCATGAAGTCTGGCACAGCTGGTTTTTAATTTGTCTGTAAAGCGAAACCATTCCCTTTGGAGTAAATGTTTTCATTTGGATACTTCAATTTGTCATGTTTGCAAACAGTATTTTTCTCACACTATGGGCAAAGAAAAGTGTAATAAGGGAGTAAATCTGAACACATACAAATACACCTTAAGTAACTTCTTTCCCCATTAGCTGGCTTCTTATTCTAGATAAATAAATAATATTCAAAAAAAATTAATGGCCAGAATATTCAATAAAAAGGAGCATGTGCACATTTGGCTTAACCTATTTAAATTATGACACAGTTATCCAAATAAACACATTTGCTTAGAACTT
This sequence comes from Hyperoodon ampullatus, assembly GCF_949752795.1. Classification (NCBI taxonomy): domain Eukaryota; kingdom Metazoa; phylum Chordata; class Mammalia; order Artiodactyla; family Ziphiidae; genus Hyperoodon; species Hyperoodon ampullatus. The sequence goes on from NC_136915.1 coordinate 139,468,595, forward strand.
TACATTTCCACCTACTTAATATACTTAATACAAACTTGAAAACTTCCCTGGCGGTCCAGTGGTTAAGACTTCACCTTCCAACGCAGGGGGTGCGGGTTCGATCCATGGTCAGGGAGCTAAGATCCCACATGCCTCAGGGCCAAAACACCAAAAAGCATAAAGTAGAAGCAATATTGTAACAAACTCAGTAAAGATTTTAAAAATGGTCCACATTAAAATAAATCTTTAAAAACAGACAAACAAACTTAATGAGTTAGTGACAAGGAGCATTGCTGCTGTTTTGTAAATGCAGGGGAGAAAATCAAACATTATGAATTGACTTGCCCCTTAATTCCAGGGTCAAGAATAATGCCCTGATTCATTTTGTTCTAGTTCAATACTTTTTCTATTCCGTATGTTAGTCTACACCAATTATCAGTAGGTCATGAACTTGGCTTTGTCTTCGCTGACATGAAAATATGTTTACACTTGGCTTTCAGACTTCCTTAAAATCCATACTGCTTTAAAGCAAACAAAGGTGACCAAGGAGTGAAATGAAGATAACTACATTCAAATATTAAGCCATGATTTTAATGTCATTGTCATACCTGGTGAATATTTTTTTTTTCATTTTAAAATTTATTTATTTATTTATTTGGTTACACCACACAGCCTGTGGGATTTTAGTTCCCCCAATAGGGATTGAACCCGGGCCCTCAGCAGTAGGAGCACAGAGTCATAACTACTGGGCCACCAGGGAATTCCCCCTGGTGACATTTATCTAGACTGAAAAGGTAGAACAGTTGAGGGAAAGGCCAGATGTGCTATTTTGCAGGGTAGAGTGTGTTTCAATAACAGTGCACAAGCCCTATTTCATCAAAGAGTAGTTGACAAGTAGCATGTTTAGCATCACGACAGTAGGTTAAGGTTTAGCTTTATAATTCTTTCATGGCTCATTTCTTATGCATAAATTTATTTCAATAATTATGAAAAAATAACGCTATCTTTGCATCTATTGTTTCAACTTGGGGGTTTACATCTATGTTTAACAGAAATCTAGGTTTTAACAGGCCCTACAGGTGATGCTGATGCAATCTAAGTCATGAGCACCACTAATTTAGGGTATAGGGTGAACCTTTGGAACAAAGGGCTCCCATAACAGTGGCTCAAAGATGATAGATATTTGATTTTCCTTCAAATAGGAACCTAGATGCAGGAGGGCAATTCTTGTTAGTCCATGGTGCCACTGTCCTAGGTGATTTTGTTACAGGGACCCAGTTGCTGTCATTCTAAGTGTATAGTTCAGTCTGAGAAAGTGGGAAAGACAAGGTATGGAACTATTGGTGAAGGAGATGCTTACAGCTCCAAAGATAAACCCCCAGTTTTTGGTGGATTTACCACTTAAAGTGTGTTTATTAATCACATGAAGTCCCAAACAGGTGGTCCTGTCCACTGGGTAGATCTCTTCTAAGAGGATCTTCAAGGACCCAGAACAATTTAGCAGCTTCTGCCACAACTTTTCACACATGAAGTCCTCAAATATATTTGTTTAATGAATGTTGAATATGTATCCTGGGGATAGCATTAACATACAGATAATTTTCATTTAGCAAAGTTTTCTGAAGAAATAAAATCACAATGTAAACATTTTTGCTTTTCCTTTTCATCTAGTGTTAGATGTTTCATCTCTCAATCTTAACATTAGCCAAGAGGGCTCTATGGAGTCTTACTTTGTATTCAACAAGCTGTTAATAATTTAGTAAAAGTCTTCTGATTTAGTACTCTAGAATGTTAAAGAAAGCATTTACTAAAACATCGCATAGATTTAGGTAAGTGCTTTGCTTTTATTGGGAATATGGCAGATGCCAGTCTAAATAAATTTCTATATAATTGATTAGCAGCTGTCTCTCTGTAATGTCTAAGAAGCAACATAACACTTATCTAAGAATTCATCCTTTATTAGGTGAATAGTATGCTCTCAAAGGTAACTATGTCTCTAGGAAAAAGAAAAAAAACCCATAATATTTGACTAGAATTAAATCACTGTTTGTCAGGAACACTGCCAAATATTTCCCCATATAGTAGCTAATTTAACAATGTCATTGGCAGTAAAGCTGTTTCTCTAAGAAAGGGTTGGATAAAGGAGAAATTAAAGAGGGAATAGGGTAGGATGTAAAATTAGGGAGAAGGGGAGGATAAAACATGGAGGATATGAGTCCAGGAAGACAGGCCACCGAGTTAAGGAGAATCCTCGGCAAAAATCACAGAGCTGAGAAGAAAATTACAGTAAAATCACAAGTAACTCCAATAGGCCCTCAACCACACCCAGTAATTCTACTTTGTTTTTCCAGTTAGCTCTTTTAAGCTTGTTTTCCTATTTTCAGCAAGGGGTCTTACACACATTTTCTAATGTGCCTGGCTTTCTAATTCCACCCCTACTTCCTTCCAACTCATAGTCTCAGTTTATATTTTGTTGTGATTATACTATAAGATAGGAGCTTCATATTTCTGATGTGACTGAAACCAGCCTCTCGCTCCTATTTAGGAGAAAGCATCTCTTCCAGCAAATGCCAATGCCTCCATATTTTCTCTCATCGCAGACCCTTCTATTCTCAGAAACTTCACTCCATAAGTGTGCACCCCTTTCTCATATATCATCAAAGTAATTCTCTCTAAAAGGTAATCTCATCAGAACACAATGACTCTCAAGGTCCCCAGACCCTGCCCAGCCTTCATCACTGAGGGAGCCAGGCGCCCAGGACCCTGCCGGCCCTCAGGCTTTTCCTTTAAACTGGAGAGAATCATTTGTAGCAAATACCAGTCAGGTGAATTCCCAGCTGCCAACAACTGCCCTTTGACGAGAACAGCCCAACCACAGAGGCGGACCTGAAGTAATGATGTGCAAAGTCCTTGCAACTGAACCCTGACCTCTGGCCACCTCCTGGGGTGGACAACTGATCAAAGCTGGACCAAGTTTTGAAACTTGAGCAGAGAGTCTGAAGCCGCTTGAAGCTCTTACCTGGATGACAGTGTCCGTGTACTGCAGGTGCTGAGGCCTCTGTGCACCACGACCCATGGGGACCGCTGCTGCCATTAGGTCGCCGAGGCAGGGACCGGGGTAGGTTCACGACTGCTTCGAGGCCTGGGCCAGGCGGGTGGGAGGCCGTGCCGAGGGCTCTGGAGCTCCGCGGGACACGGCCCTCAGCCTGTCTCCGGCCCCCAGCTCACCCGCCCGCCCCGGGGCCAGAGGAACTGGAGGGCCCTGGGAGAAGGCCGAGATCCGTCTTTCACTGCACTCTCTGCCGTGAGGACCACGGCCAGGCTGGTTGCTGAAGGAGCTGTACCTTTAAGCGCAGCTAAGGGCTGCGCGCCCGCCCCTCCGCCATTACATTTTCATTTCCCAGAAGCCTGCAGCATCTGCGCGTTGCCAGACCCTCATCCTCAAGTGTTGTTGGCACTGGCTCCACACACTTTCACTCTTCATCTCATACCAACACGGCTTCGTGTTTCTCCATCCGCTGGAACCATCCTTTCCACCGTCACGAATGAACTCTGTGTTGGCCACTCCACATGTACATACTTTTTTTTTTTTTGCGGTACGCGGGCCTCTCACTGTTGTGGCCTCTCCCGTTGCGGAGCACAGGCTCCGGACGCGCAGGCTCAGCGGCCATGGCTCACGGGCCCAGCCGCTCCGCGGCATGTGGGATCTTCCCAGACCGGGGCATGAACCCGTGTCCCCTGCATCGGCAGGTGGACTCTCAACCACTGCGCCACCAGGGAAGCCCCACAGGTACATACTTTTAATCTCTTCACTGTATTCAATAGTCGAGAGACATTTAATTCAATGGTTAATTCTCTCTTTGTCGAATGAGCTACTATCGTTTAGATTCCTTCCTAAGAGGCACTCCTGGATTTCCTCATTCATCTCTGTTTCTTCTTTTCTAGACCATTTTTTTTTTCTAGACCTGCCCTTTCTACATAATTCCTAAATATGGTGCTTTGAATAACCTCCCTCTTCCTCATTGGATTTCAAATGAGTTAAGAAATAAAAGAAGTAGGTTAAGCATATGGGAGCAAAATATAGTATTTGTAAATGATGACGTCAACATTTAAGACTGTGGCTTATATATGTGGGCTAAGAGTCTTCCTAATAACAGACCCTGGATATAGACAGAGTCACTCAGACAATCACAGTTTAGAACCATCCTACCTACACACACTTTGTCAAAGTTGGCTCCCTAGAAAAAGAGGAGAGGAAAAAACAGAGCTAGGCTTAAGCACGATCATTATGCAACTGAATGCATGCCATTATGAGAGGATGTGAGAGGAATGAAGAGAACCCAGCAGTGCTATGTTTCTTCTCTGTGGAAGGAAACATCATAGATGGGTGTGAATGGGTACAGGCAATCCCCATAACAGCTGGAACTCTGGAGGTTGTATAAAGAAATAAAAGCCATAAACACTACGTGACAAGTAAGTGACAAGTCTATAAACAGATGAGGGAAGACAACAGAATGAGAAAGGCCTACCTAGGCTACCCAATAGAAAATAGCATCCTTACCCACTTACCCAATGCTTGTTTTCCTCTTATACCACTTACAGGCTGACACAAATAGTTACTCATTTATGATTTACCTAAATTACAAAAAAAAAAAAAAATCCTTGAGTACAGGATCCAAGATGTTTCCTCAGTATCTATAACAGTAACCTGAATGAAGTAGGCATTGTTGAGTGAATGAATAAATGAATTCAAAAACAAGACAAATATATAAAGTGTCATATCACTTCCTTGATGGAAGAGACTGCTGGTCTCTAGGCTTCAAGGAGATACAATTTGAGCTGGACTATAAAGAATACAATTGTTCTAAGTAAGATGGTGAGAAGATCATGACCAGAAGCAAAACTGAAAAAAAATCACGAGGCATTTTGGGGTCTGTGATATTTATTAGCATTGACATTACATGAACTTCTTTTTTATTGCTGTAGTGTAAAGAAACATCATAAAATATGTGGGAGATTAAAATCACACATTTAATTTTTTAATTTATTTTCCCAGCAAAATGATTAGAAGTTACTGACTTTAATGTGTACCTTTATAAACTTCTATGTTCTGGAGAAGAATACATGGTGGGGTGTGTGTGTGTGTGTGTGTGTGTGTGTGTCTCTACACACACATGCACATGCAAGTGTGTATGTATAACCCTCCCTACAAAGAAATAATATTTAAATAGTACATGTTTATTAAAAAACATATAAATCATATTTTAAAAATCTTTTTTCTTATCTACTTACTTCCAAAAATTACAAATGAATTATTGCCTAAATTTTTCCCAAACTGACATACTGGCAAAGGCATTTTTCCTCCAATTACTATAGTCTATATATTTTTCTTACTTCAAAGTTTTTTAGCAGAGTGAGTTTTTAAAATTTCTTTTTTAATTTCCTGGGTTCAGACACGTCCTATAAGTAATCACATGCTATTTTATTTTCTGTGGGTTCTGTGGGTTCCTGGGTTCAGACACGTCCTATAAGTAATCACATGCTATTTTATTTTCTGTGGGTTCTGTTAATTGCAGTAAGATGTAATGTAGCCTGAAAAATAATATGTAAAAAGAGTCTATGCTTATTAGCTGTAAGTTGGTTCACTGAAAAACTAACGTGAGATTGCAAAATATTCTAGTATTCTTTTTCTTCAAGATCAAAATTTCAAAAGACTATGGAGCAATCAAGAATAGCACAGATAAGATTCCTGCTGTTTCTCACTAGGGGGTTCAATAATCTTCTGATTCTTTTCCTATAATATTACACAAAATTGCTTGTATTAGGCAGTAGCCAGTATCAAAAGAACACAATTATGAGTGAGATAGCTTTCTATGATCTATAGACTATATCTGATTTTTAATTTTGCATTTTATCCATATTGATTGGATAAATGTGAAGAGTACCTATTAGATTGAATAGCTTAGCTTACAAATGAAATTTTAATGGTTTTAGTTTGCCTACACATTTTCAAGCTTTTAACTGTAATTTAAGACCTGAATTTTATGTGGCTTTTTACTCAGAACTTAGCCAAAAGACCTAGAAAGGTCGATTTCATTGCTCTTCTATCTGAAAGATATTTTAGTCAAACTAAAGAACTGAGTGCATTTTGTAACCATCATATTTCAGCGGAGAATACTTTTTAAAAGTCCACACCATTTGTGGCCCTCTGAAAATTTTGTCTGCCCTAGACAATTAGCAAGGTCCAACATAGGGGTCAGTAGGCCAAGCATATTTTATCATTGCCCATTGTGAAACTTTGGGCAAGAAGAATGTTTTAGAACTCTGATCTTGAAAAAATAGTGTGTAACTGTATTTCTACTAGTCCTCAGGCATGCATGATGATTTAGAGAACATTAATTATTTATGAAGCTTTTCTAATAAAGGGCACATATACTTTTCCTACCACACGTGGATGTATTAAGCATACCTTTTTTTGAGGTGAAGATAAAAATCGCTCTTGCAAATATTATTTTCATTCAGTAACTGAAGAAAGAATAGCTACAAAAGTCAATGCACATTCAGAAGTGACAGTACTATCTCTGAAAAGAAATTTATTTACATATATTCTATATAATTTCAATTTGGCATTTTGTACTTTGGTTTTTAAAAAATTACAATAACATAATTGCATAGTTATTATTTTAATAGCATCATTTGACTTACTGATTTTGCTCTGATTTTTTATTGTTTGTGTTTTCCAAAATTATAAATAATAGCACTATTAAAAATTGGTGATTTAATTTTTGAGGAGAATCTTTAGAAACACTGTTATCTCCTTGGTGTATAACAAATGACAGAGAGTAAAAGAGCAAATATGGAAAAAAGGAAGTTAATGCCAGCATTAACTTGAGTCTTCCTTTTTCATGTTCCTATCTATGGTTTTGTTTTATATAACTCATGATTAGTTTTTTCTATGTAAAATATATGTCTACATAATTACCTCTCTTAGAAGTATTAACTAACATTAGGTAAGCAGATAAATTATTAATTTTTCAAATATAATAATTTTTCTATTTCTTTTAATATTTTAATTTTTTTTCATTCATTAAGGAGATGTTTCTTAATATACCAAATATTTATTGAGGGCTTATAAGGTGCTGAGTTTAGTTCTCATTCTCAAGGAGCTTAAATTATGTTAGCAATCTTCACCTGGCAAATACTAGTATGTTTCAATGTCCAAGAGAACAAACAATGATATGATACTTAATTTCTGTCAGATTAGCACCTCTTGCAATTTCTTTGTTACCTTGCAACTGTTTATTGATCATGCAGGATGACAAGGGCACTTCTAGGCAATGGGGATACACTGGAAGCCAAAACTGTCAAAAATTTTCCTTTTTTGAGTTTATTTTTCTAATGCCAAGCTCACTATCAAAGCAGAGCTCTGTGTGCCTGAGTCCAGCTCAGATCATCCAGCAGAAATACCCCACTGATTCAGTGGCTTGAGCATTGTTGGTTTAAGCCACTGAGATTTTGAGTGGTTTGTTCTATAGTAACAAATAATTGATATAGGCCAAGACACAATAAGCATAATATACAAATGAATAATAAAATATTAGAAGAGTTTTTCTCAAATATTTTGGAGTCAGGATTTCTGTGCTCTCTTAAAAATGGTTGCAGATCACAAAAAGCTTCTGTCTATGTTGATATCTGTTGATATTTACCATATTAGATATTAAAATAAACTTTTAGAATAAATATATTTGTTTAAAAGTGACAATAATTAACCTATTACAGGTTAACCTACTTTTATAAAAAAACTATACTTTTCAAATCCAAAATATAAAAATAGAAGAGTGGCATTGTTTTATATTTTTGCCAATCTATTTTTTTGCATATCTTACTAATTAGATAATAACTGGATTTATGTATTGCATTCGTCATTCAGTCTATTGAGATATGTTGTTTTCCTTGAAGAAAATGAAGACAAGCTCACCTCATACAGTTATGTAGTTGGAAGAGAAGGGTATTTTACCAGCCTTTAAAGATGATGCTGGATATATTTCTCTGATATGACATCAACACTAAATAACTATTAATTTCTTAGAGTTTGTTTGCAAAGTGGAATCTGTAACTATGGCAATGAATTCTTCATTTTCTCTTACATTAAAATCCACTGGTGATTCTTTCACTTTGAATGGGTCTCTCACATATGCATGATTTTGTAACTTCATATATTAGCCATTAAGAAAATGGTGATTATGTCCTATGTTGACATATTTCATTATACAATATAAAAAGTCAGTACCAATTTCATCAGAAAAGCCATTAATACTGGGACACTGATACAAGTTTTCTAAAATGCTAAATTTTGCTTAAAAATTTAATTGTATATTGGCAATGTAGTGCCTAGCATTAACCTTTTTAATTGTAATGTAAATGCCTAACATTAAGCTTTTGATTACCAAGGCATCCATTTTAAAGGCATTTATCTTGAATAAACATATTGCCAGCTGTGTGACACAGCTACTGTCAAAATAACTAGATAAGGAACCAGACTGCTCTACCCAATAAGGTCCCCTTTTAGAAAGCCCTGGACCTAGAGATTGTCATACCGAGTGAAGTAAGTCAGACAAAGACAAATACCATATGATATCACTTATATGTGGAATCTAAAAAAAAAAAAAAAAAAAAGTACAAATGGACTTATTTACAAAATAGAAATAGAGTAACAGATGAAGACAAACTTATGGTTATCATGGGGGAAATACTCTGTAATGACCTATATGGGAAAAGAATCTAAAAAAGAGTGGATATAAGTATATATACAACTGGTTCACTATGCTGTACTCATGAAACTAACACAACATTGCAAGTCAACTATACTCCAATAACAATTAAAAAAAGAAAAAAGAAAGCAAGCCCCGAGTGACCTAGATAACCAACAGCTTTTCCCTACCCTCACCCTAATTCCAACTCCTTATGTTTATGCACCAGTAAAGAGTTAGCTCACAAAATCCTAGGCACCCCACCTATAAAAGACAGAGTCCAAGTCCACACTCCCTCTCTTTCTCTCTACCCACGACACTTGCTGTGTGAGCCTCAGGTGTACCAGGTACCTTCCAGGACTTGTGAGTAATAAATTGTCTTATTCGAAGCTTCCTGATGGTTTTGCTGAGGTACGTCCTGTAATCCTAATAAGAACTGGGAAGTCTGCCCAGTCACAACAAGGGCCCTGGTGGTGGTGAGAGGGGATGTCTGTTGGCACCAGACCAGGTGAGTCCCTCAGGCATTGGTAGCAGAGAACACCACCATCAGTAGGCTGAGACCCACACAAGAGGCAAGGAATTCTGTCAGGGGTTTTCCTTCAAGGGACAGGCTCACTTGGTTCATTTTCAAGAAATATCTGGAAATACCCAAGTCTGAACAACCATAGTTTGTCTGTCACTTGTTCTTTCAAGTAAAAATAAATGTTTTTAAAAAAAGCAGCTGGCTTGGCTTGCATCTCAAATAATTGCACAAGTGTGTTTCCTCGAGATGACCTTTGTGTAATAGAAGTACTTATACACACGTCCCATTTCATCTACAGAAGATTAAAATTAGGTCCACTTGAAGATCCAGATATATGAAAATGAGTAATTGCTATCGATTTCTCAAGAGATTTCTTAAATAGGATTGCCTTTAAAAATGTGTAGGTACATGACGATGAAGAATAAAGTGACCATTCATGAATGTAGTATACTAGTCGACCACTGCAGTTCGGTGCCATCCCTGGATTTGTGCCAAAAGGCCAGCAGCTTTACCCACCATTGCTCTTGTGTCATCAATGCACATGGCAACACAGTGGAGAAACAAACAAATAATGCCATCACATTATTATGAAAATAGTCTGTGTGTTCCGGATAACCTATAAAGGCCTTGAGGACTCATTGAATGCTGCAGACCACATTTTAAGAATTTTTATAACATAAATACATGAAAGTAAATGAGTGTCATAAAGGCCATTAGGAGAATTGGAAAAGGAGATGATGCGTGATTTTAAAAAGAGTGACCTGTTTTAATGGTACTGAGAAGGCAATCTTTGAGTAAAGATGTAGAGGATGAGAGTATGAGTCACAAACATACCTGGGGGAAGAACCGACAAGGTAAAAAGCATAATTGAGGGGCTTCCCTGCTGGTGCAGTGGTTTAGAGTCCGCCTGCCGATGCAGGGGACACCGGTTCGTGTCCCGGTCCGGGAAGATCCCACATGTGCCGCGGAGCGGCTGGGCCCGTGAGCCATGGCCGCTGAGCCTGCGCGTCCGGAGCCTGTGCTCCGCAACGGGAGAGGCCACAACAGTGAGAGGCCCGAGTACCGCAAAAAAAAAAAAAAAAAAAAAAAAAATGACCAATGAGAACCTCAGTCTAATTCCCAACAAGACGTGATTTCTACTATGTTGTTCAGAATGCTTTATGAAAGTATGGAAATATCTACATTAATATTTTTCTTTAATTTTTGAAGTAAACTATTTTTGTAAACACTTAAAATTAATTGTAAACAATGATAAATCTGATCTATCAGACTAGTGTTGCTTCATGAGTGGAGCGTTCTCTTGAGGGCTGTCTCTCTTGAGGAAGAGGAAGAAACACAGCAGGGAGATTGTCTGATCCTTTGAGGGGGCACATCATAAAATTGTGGGCTGGACCTCACCCATAAATTGCTAGAATAAGAGCTGGTCCTTTCCCATGAATATTTAAACTGTCCCTGGGAACCCTAGAGTGTTTTTTGTTTGTTTTTTAAATCACTGCTAGAAGGACCCAGTTATGCGCTGGAAACTGCAAAACTACACAAGCTGGAGAAGACCAATTTTCGAGGGGCAGTAAACATAATCCTAGGTTTAGTTATGGAGATGATGAATGTAAGGCGGGGTTTCTAAACTAAAAAACACTTTAAAAAATGTTTCCTCTGTCTCTTCATATCAGACCAAAATTGACTTTCTAAGAAAGCTGAAATACAACGGAAAAAAGCAATTCAGAGATATTTAGATATTTCAGACACGTTATGTTGAATGGTTCCTGTTGACCTGTTTTACACAAGATAGTCAAAATAGCTTCATGTGCTGCCATAAAATTTTCCAGTATTCCTATTTAGTATTTTTTACATGATGATTCTTATTTTCTTGATGCCAGTAAGTAATTACTTTTCAAAAGCAAGAACAGTGGGCCCGTTTTCTTATTTCTATTGAGTTAGTGTTCATTTTGGCAGTTACTATAATTGCATAGTGCTGAATTCAGGAACACTAGCCAGAAAAATAAAATGGGAACGGGTGCAGTGCTCTTACGATTCACATACTAGTTTCCCTAAAAATGATTTCACAAGTGCAACACTCCTCTCTCTCCAGAGTCTTCCAAAACACTACAAAGGGAATATGATCAAAAGCATTTTTTTCCATCTCAAGGCAAAACAAGTGGAGGAAAACTAAAATATAAAAGGAACAAAGCACTCTCTATAATTACACTTGCAAAAATGTTTCATTTCCCCTAAATATCGCATATGTTTTCAATAGTACTTATTTTGCATGTTTAATATTATTCATAGTTACTGGAAAATACTACTCTTGAGAATCAAATCCTGTTATGTAGGAGAAGCCCACTTCTGTTAAACTAGTATGAATAAATGACAAAAACAACTTTCTATAATTTATTAGTTATTATGATTGTATTTTTTAAATAGATAATCTATTTCAAGAAAAGTTCTTCTGAGATAGAGGAACTTCATCTCAAAAGTGATGGGAGAAAGATCTACAAAATCAAAGAATCTAGAAATGTAAATAGTTGATACAGAAAACAAAGGGAAAAGAATAACATTCCCAAATAGTTATAAAGTTTCCATTAAGATTTTACTAGTAGCTGGGGCCATTTGATTCTTCTTATTAAAGGAATAAGGAGACAATTTGTTATAAAATATTTATTATGTTGCTACTTTGTATTAAGTTAATATGAAAAATTCAAGCATAAAAATGCAATATCATTTACAATGAGGCCATAAAGTTACAGGCTATAACTTATGAGTGAGCAGAGTCTGAACCTTCTTTATGATCTTGTTGACATATAGTAGTTCAGGTTTCATTTGGCCTCTATGATAGTTACTTATAGTGAAATTTTAGGGCTACTCCTCCCAGTACCCCATTTTGCTAATTCCCCTGCCATAGTTTTCGTATATAGCTATTTCATCATTCCAAAAAACAATCCAAGCAATGGTTATCCAATAAACTCTAAGCACTTAGTGAGCTTTCAACTAATGTTCATTGAAGAAAGACTGAATAAATGATTCTATTTCAGACTTAACTTTTGAATAAATATTTTATTCATCCATGGATAAAAGAATACTTAAGAAATTTTAAAATATATATCTTATTTTCTACATAATGTTTGGATTTTATAATTATCTAAGCTGATGTATTTGTTATATTTCAGATTACATCATTTTAGCAGGCTTTTGTACTATGTAAAAAGGCTACCTCATAAGAAGAAACATTGTTTTACATTTGAGAATTTTTTTTCAATTTTCTATTTTGAAATAATTATGTAATTATGGCAAGTTCCAAAAGTACTACATCGATTACATTGTAACATTTACCAAACTTCGGCTAGTGATAACCACTTATAAAACTATAGTACAATGTCCATAACTAAAAAATTGATATTAGTACTGTTGAAGAGGAAACATTTTTCCTCTATTCTTGTAGGTTCTTTCGCCTGGTCTAATAATTAAGTTGACATAAGACATTAACAGGAGAAAAAAATGAAATTTTGTGTATATGGAGCCTCACATAGAATTGAGAGGATCCAAGACAGGCAGTTAAGGCTTGTGTGCCATCCTGAGCTAAGGAGAAGAGGTAGGGGTCTGGGATTCCAAAGGGGAGGAAGACAAATTATAGGGAGATGGGAAGAACCAATGCTTGGTAAACAAATGTTTGTCATGCCACGTAGAGATAATGGGACAAGAGGAATTTCTTGATAAGTAAGAACAATGGTAGCATTTTTGTGATGATATTTAGTCTTTTGTCCTCAATTCCTAAAAAACTCTTCAGAGCCATAAAGCGTCTTGTTATTCATAACAAGCTCTTTTGTGCCACAACTGGGTTTATGTTAACACAACTGGGTGACATTTGGAAGCACCTAAGGATGGGGGCTGGTTGTCAGGAGAACCAACATTGTAGTTAGAGGGTTGGAGCATTCAGTCCCACCCCAGGACATCTAGAGAAGGGAGAGGGGCTAGAAATTGAAGTCACCAATGGCCAATGAGTTATTCAATCTTGCCTAAGTCATGAAGCCTCCATGAACATCCAGAAGGACTGTGTGTGGGAGAGCTTCTGGGCTGGTGAACATGTGAAGGTTTGGGGAGAATGGTGCTCTCAGAGCGAAGGGAAGCTCCCACCCTTTCCCCATGCCTTGCCCTACATATCTGGCAGTTCCTGAGTTGTATCTTTTTATTAAAAAACTGGTAATCTGGTGAATAAATGTGTTTCCTGAGTTCTGTGAGCCACTCTAGCAAATAATAGAACCCAAGGAGGAGGTTGTGGGAAACTCTGATCTACAGTCAGTCAGTCAGAAGCACAGGTGACACCTGGGCTTGTGCCTGGTGTCTCAGGTATGTGGGGTGGGGCAGTCTGGTAGGGCTGAACTCTTAACTTATGGAATTTGATGCTGTCTCTGGGTAGATCAGGTAAATGGTGTATGAATTGAGTTGAACTGAATTGAATTGTAGAATGCCCAGCTAGTGTCTGGAGAATTGCTTGGTGGTATGGGGGAAGCTCCCCTCCCCATGGTAAAATTGGGTGCAGAACCCGAAAGAGTGGCCCTTAAATTTTACAGGTACCTGAAAAATCATTTAACTGCCTCCTAATTGTTTTCAAATCAGAGTGTAAACACAGAGAAATTGTAATTTGTATAATCACAGTGAAATTATTAGTAACAGTAAGGCTGCCTTCTGAATGCTACAAGAATCATGGCGGCCAAACTATATATATTGCAAGAGATCCTGCCACTGGAATAGACAAGAAACAAACAAACAAAAAACACCAAGCAAGAACAACAACAAAATCTAGACTTCACTCATAATTTGAATACATAACATTGAAAACTGCAGTGGTATTTATTTAGACTTTCATATCTCTAGTGGTCGTTCTCTCCACTGCATATATGACAGTCCTTGGGTCCAAATTCAGGAGACCTGGTATCAAGTCCAAACTCTAGTAATCATTGGCTGCATGATTTCAGATGATTTGCTCAATATTTCTTCCAAATTTTTCATTAGTAAAAGGAGGATGAAATCAATGACCATCAGACAAGGTCATTTTGAATGTCAAATAAGACCGCTTAAGAAGATCTCTTAACTCTAAAGTGATATGCTGAAATTAGTAATCATTATTCTTTCATCTTCAATACTATGTAGCTCAGCTCAAAACTGAATCTATAAACATAATCCATCTTTCATTCTGACCTAGCTTTATATTCTTCTAATGATCTACCTATTTGCAATGGAAGACTGCAATAAAAATACCAAAATAAAAATAGGTTTTGGAATATGATTTCTAAATATATGAAACATTGAACTTTTGTAACTTTTTCATTCTTTTAAACAATGCATCCTTATTTTTCTTTCTTTCTTATAGTGACCTCATAGCATTTCCTTTCTGTCAGGCTAGCATTTGTTTTTCTACACAACACTGAATGTGGAATGCCGCCTGCCTGTGACATCCTATGTTTTGATAGTCTGATTTTTAAGTTATTACTCGCAATTTTTGAAGCAAAGTGAATACTTAAAATTACCCATCCAAAGTGATCTTTGTAGTTTTACTTGGAAGTAGCACGTTCATTGGCTCTTTAACTTAGAAATTATCTAAATACACTAAATTCACATGTAAAGCATTCTCAGAAGCGAAGCAAATAAAATATTACCTTTTTCTACCGCATTCACCTGAATTTAAAGAAATATAAGTTATTTCTGCATTAACACTTAATAAACAACAATCAACAACATGTAGTTCCACCTAAAAGTCCTCATTAAGTCAAAGGAATATTTTAATGTATTTTTCTATCTCATACTTCCATACCAGAAACATTGTATTTCTGGCTTATTTTAGAGTTAAGATCAGCGGGTAACATTATTGGAACATTCTCTAAATTGATTTGTTTAGATTAAGCATTAGCAATCATGAAACAAATTAAAAGGAGAATAAGAAAATAGACATTTTATTGAAACTTGAGCTGGTAAAATGTTTGGTTTATTTATGGCAGTGGCTTACGTTTGTAATCAACTTTTTCTCAGGATAATAAAAATTTATTTCAGAACTTGTCAGCAAATTCTTTGACAAAAAACAATTAAAGGAATGTCAGAGGAAGTTCAAAATGGTGCTAGGTTGGAGAGGAAAATCTGAATGGAATTAAAATACTGCCAAAATGATCCACGAAGTAGACCATCTACAGCTAACCATTAGATCCAGTGGAGGCCTCTAAATATTGGTATTGCTGCACTTTGTGACAGAAAGGAAAATTATACAGAAGACAAAGAAAATCCCTTCAATGCTTATAATTTAAGAATCAATTTGAATCCTGGTATTTGATGATGGAATTTATTATATGGTTTGAATAATCTCTGTAACTCACATAAGTAGTATTTGTACTAAGGTAATAGACATACAACTAGGGTGAAAGACAAGAAGAAACCCATCATGCCCAGAGACTGGCGAATAACATCCCAGCTACAAGAGCCCTAAGGTGGAAACTGTTATCATACTAGCATTCATTCAATAGTGTGACACTTATGTAATAAGACAAATATTCATCCTTTGTCTATATAATGTTATGGTGTTGCTAATTATGTATAAAAGTAACACATATATTTCTATGTGTGCATTTTGGGCTAGTTATTGGTGGAAGTTTCAAATATTAGGAATCAGTCATTGGAATGAATTATTTTCACATTTTTTTCATGTGCTATCTGTGGAGCTCACTTTCATTTTTCTAGTTCAACTAATACTTTGGTTTCATTTGCATTTGTGCTCTGTAGACTAAATGACTAAAATACATAGTCATTTAGAAAATATTACTAAATAGGTAATTCTTGATCTTTAATCAATAAAACTGTCAACTTGGATTAGTGGGATTAAAATGTGATGTCTTCTCTTGTTCTTTATTTACTCTCTTTACAATACAGTAGTGAACCAGAAACCAGTACTTTTCAGTATAGTAGTAGATATTATTGCTTCTGGCTAACCAAACTTTGATTGATGCAGATGTTAACTCTAATGTAATCTAAATTCTCTGTGGCTATTAGTAATTAACACACTAACTATTGCCCGGGGTTCTGTTAACTTTTTATATTGGAAAAATGATTTTTCATAACTGTAGGGTTAAAATTTTATTTCCTCAAAATAAGAAAAACAGACATAATCTGAGAGTAAATTTCAGGTACATAGAGTCTAAAGGAATACAATTTACAGCCAAGCTACTCAAATAGAATCTTCAACTATCTTAATCTACAAAACTTTCTGCAAAAATGCAGTAAGATCCAATGACTCTGCAGTACCCGCTGCACTTCTCTGCTCATATACCTGTGCCTTTTCTGTGCACTTCATTGATTTTAAATTGTTAGTTTCTGAATCTCTGTGCTTCGCTCCCCAATGCTACTTCTAGAACCTCCTTATTCTATTCTTCCTTAAAACATTCAGGTCTGCATCTTCTGTCATCAGAGTAAACCATCCTGTATCTCTTCATAGTGCAGACGTTTTCAGATACCCAAGCTGGCTTCTCATTCTATGACTATAATTCTTGATTAGATGTCTAATTCTCATAATTTCTGCTTCTATAACTCTTCGTGATTTCAATATCCAGGAAGATGAAAATTCCAAAACTCACAGCTTCTTGGTTATCCCATCCACTTTCAATATGTCAAATGCCAGTTATATGAAGATAACTCTCAAATTTATGTCTTAAGTTCTTCCCTTTTACATCTGTGAAAGTATCAGCACAATCAAGAGTCTGAATAGATCATCACCTCCAAGAGCTTCCTCATACCCTTTTGAAATTTATTTCTCCCCTTCCTGTGCCCCTTCTCCCCTCAGGCAAGTACCTATTCACTTTCTAGCACTATCAACTAGTTAAACCTGTTCTCTGTTCATCCATATGGGCTGGAAGTGGAAGCTGACTCAGGTAGTGTTATAATTTAGCATAACCCTTACTTATTCCTGTCTATCTTATTCCACTATTTCTTTTGCCCAAATTGGTTTTGGGAAGAGTAGAAAACATAAAAAGAAGTAAAAAAATCAGGTAATATGTGTAATATTAAGATTTAAAAAGGTAATGACTTGATTTACTGATTTATTTTAAAACTCTGATTTGATCTCCATTCCACAATCCCAGACTTTTGCCTTAATATCAAAAAGTGTCTCTAGCTTAAGGTCTGCTCCATACTTTTAAATCTCCTTTTTTTTTTCGAGATGAACAAGTATACCTATTGCTTAGTAGTTATAATCATGACCTTTAGAATTTTAATCCTGGCTTGAGATATTAAGCAAGGTATTTCATCTTTCCACACTCTCTTTCCTCCACAGTAATACAGTGATATACATTGTGCTTACTTCCTAGGGTTGTATGAAGCTCAGGTGAGTAAATCGCAATTTACTCAACATTGCAATGTTTTCGAAAACAGAAAAAAAAAATTAGCATTACTTATAAAATCATTTAAAAATGATTTCAATGACATTTAGAGACAACTGTATTCATATGATTTTTCAGATATGTTTGTTTTCTAAAACTATGTAAGAGTAAGTGCACTAAACAAATTATCTAGTCGGTCTAAAGCTCCATCTATGCTAGTGGCACCAGAGCTCATTTTTGCAAGTGCCATTCATAATAATTGCCCTGTATGAGGCAATGTCCTTCGTGACAGCAAACTTCACTTCACCCCCTTCCAATGTATATTTCTGGCCAATTTTCCTCAGTTCCTGGGACTGTAGGGGGCTGATCACAGCAGGCTTGCAAATGAGAAACAAGATTTCTCTCTTCCTGGTCCATTACATGTAAATTTGTGATGTTAACATGCTTTTTTAGAATCACTTGGATTAGCCCAAGTGATGATGGCTTGAAGTTTTCCTGGAATCTTTTCATACATCATCTGCTCTAAAATGAAATAATGATTCATAATGTAGTCCTCACTCAAGGCACAAAAAAATACATTACTAATGAGCATTTTCCTTAATGGAGTGGGTTCTATTATAGTGAAAGAAGACTCATTATTCCTTGGCAAATATACCTTGGTACATACTGTTGTGGATTTATCAAGAATAATAATGACTTAAGCAAGGCAGAAACACATGCAATTAGATTTCTCACCACAGACAGGGGAGAACAACAAAAACTCAGCATTATCAGTGGATCTTCAACTGTGTATAAATCTTTAGTTGATGTGTATAATTAATCAGGTCAAATCAGTTTTAATAAAAATATGAGGAGCACTATTTGAGGTTGATAATGGTGACTGTTTAGAGTTTTATAGTTATGTTTTTAGTGCAGATCAGTTGGAAATCTTGTGAATAAGTTAAAATAGTAAATAAATACTATCATAGGGAGTTGGGAAATCTAATGTGTTGCAAATAGAGTATCAACAGTTATTTCTGAAGTAGAGTTTGTAAAGGTATCTAAAACATGCAGAAAGACAGAGAGAGAGAGAGAGAAAGAATAGATTCTATCAAATGTTTATATTTTATGTATGTATGTAGATAGCTGATAGATGAATAATAGATAGAAAAACAGCTGCACGTACATGTATATATATTCTACATTCCCTGTTTGCAATAAAAATAGCAAGCTGGATGGGACCTGGGGCCTGCCAGAAACTCAGACAAAATACGTAATGTATATGAGCACATAGCAAGTGTCAATCAAATGACTTAAAACCCCACACTTAACTTTCACAACAACCCTACACAGAACGCTCAGGTCAAGACCCCATACCTACTGTTCCTAAATAAAAAGTAAAAATGGCAAAAACTAAGTTTGTTTGTATAATTTTTAAATTTATTTGGTAGCAAATCATGCTTTAAACTGTGACGCTATTATGTTATTTGTAGTCTTTTTTCAACCAACCAAGTGAGACTATCCACTTGTTTCCTTGCAGAAATATTAATAGGTTTGTTTATGAAGTGTAACATAGCACGTAATTTATATATTGTATTACTTACCAAAATTAAAAAATATATATATGTCTGGTCCCAAGGGTTTGGGGTCATGGAATTGTGGGCTGTACCTGCATCCTTCCCATGTCAAGGTCACTATAGTTCATTTAGTGAGAGTATGATTGTAGGTCAACATATCAGTGGCTTATTCTTTCTGTTTAAACAATATTGTGGAGACAATAGTTAATCACCATCATCACCAGCAGCAGCAGCAGAGGTAATTTTCATTTGAATGCAAATAAATGAGTCGAGATCTTTGGGATTGTCTCTTGATGAACCAGAGAATAATTCGTCTCTTTTCAGTTGTATATTTATGACAATAGTGTTTTTCAGAAAGCTGGTTACACTTTTCTCTTCCGTTTCATCTCCCTTCCTACTGAAGAGAACTAAATTTGCACGACAAGTGATAAAAGAGTCTGAGACAGCACAGAAAAGTCTAGCAGGTGACGTGTCAAGTTCAGCTGGCTTTCCCTGCAGCAGCTGGTTTGCTTTCTCTAGCAGATGCTCTAAATTATGTAACTGAACTTGGTTTTTATTAGGCATACCTGTTTTTGAGGATGCTTAGGGTAAATTATGTGTCCAAATACAGCAAATGAATATAACATCTTTTGACAGATTTTTGGAAGTAAAATTGGCTAATGTTTCACTTTATTTTCCCTAATAATTTTTCCTTTTTAATCATTTCCCAAGTTTAATATATTTTTGCTGTGTTCAATAATATGAGATTTTGTAAGCTAGCTTAAGTGTTTTGGAACAAAATAGGAAATATTAAACAGTACTTCAATGTAATTTGTGTCATGCTTTTTCATCTAGCATTGTAACAAAAATCTCCGATTTTTGGAGCTCTTCAAAAATACTGTTTTATTTCAATGACTACAAGAGATTGCATTCCTCCATGATTTACTTTATCATTTACTACTAGTTCATTGAACTTATTTCCAATTCACTGTGATTAAAATCATTATGTGATTAACATCATTATGTGCAAAGCTTAGAACACAGATTAGGCAGATTTGTATTAGAAAAACAGAGTAGGAGGTATTGAAAAGCAAGAAAGAGGAAAGTTTAGTATTAGACCTATTTATATATTTTCAAAATTAAAGTACATGCAAAAGACAAAATATTAGATTAAAATAGATAAAATCTCTGGGAGCACATGCCTGTCGTGGAGGCAGATGCAGTAGGGCTAAAGGAATAGTTCAACAATCTCAGGCATGAAACTAACCCAGAAAGAGACAAAATCACATTGTTCCTTTCATAGGGGAGAAAATTGCTGAATTAAAACGTCTCTAATTAATTTTAGAAGAAATTTTAAATGTCTCATTTTAAGTATCGCTGTTAGACAAACTCAGTCTAAGTCTTTATATCTATATTTAAAAAGAAGTAAATTCACTTTAAAATCTTAGGTTAGTCATTATTTTATATGCTGAAGTATTCCTTTGATTTCTAAGAATTCCAGAAATCCTGAATGCTTATTGTTAAATACTTCGAATACGGTTGGGGTATTAAAAAATCAAATAAATAAATAAAACATGTCACTTTTAGTACTACATTTTTCTAGGAAATTTTTGTTCCTACCTAATGAGAATAGTTCTTTCCTCTTTATAAACTTGGAATAATTCAATTCTCTGCTTCTCCTCTGAGATTTACCTCATAATTCATTTTTAAAAATTCATCTAAGCAAGACTCCTAAAATACTTCATATCTTCAATACCACACTATCAGCCTCTAGTATTTCCTGCCTTCAAGCCTCTTACGAGGAAAATTGTATTTCCTGTTCCTGTCAAAGTTTTGTACAACTTCTCCAATTTTTCTCTAATTCTCATACCCTCTAGGCCCCTTAGAGAATTCATTCCTGAAATATCTCCAATCAGAATTCTAAATATCTCCTATTGTACTAGATCATTTTCATTATCAAGAAAACAAAAGGAATATCTCTCCTTAAAAAAGATGAAACAAAAAGGCAGTTATAAATACCTTGAATCTACCTTTGCTCATGTTTCTCACCCTATTTTTTTCCTCCCTTTCACAGTGAGCATTTTATTTTTTGATTGATTGATTGATTTTGGCCACACCACATGATACGCAGGGTCCTGCGCCCCCTGCAGTGGAAGCTTGGAGTCTTAACAACTGGACCACCAGGGAAGTCCCCTCACAGTGAGCAATTTAGGAAGTATACTCTATACATATTGACTCTATTCCTCACCACCTGTTCTCTGGTCAATTCACTCCAATTGGATTTCCACCCCTCCTTTCCCCTGGAATTGCTCTGGTTAAGTAAAAGTGAGGTCACATTAAATGTCATTTTCTGACCTCAGTTTTGAAAACAGTTTCCTTCTTCTTCTTTTTTTTTTTTTCATGTTCATAGATGTAATTGTAAAGCAAAATCTTAGCAAATCATAGTAAAAATATATCAAAAGCTTAATATATGGCCCTTCGAGGTTTATCACAGTAGTTCAAAATCAGTTTAACATTTGAAAAACCAACATAATTTACCATAAAATACAGTATATATGTAAGTTCAATAAAATACGTCTAAATTTGAAAGTAAGAAGTAAATCTGTCTTTTTTTGTAGGTAACATAGTCATTTATATAGAAAATCCTATAGAAAGTACAAAAATCCTACTAGATCTTAAAAATGAGTTTAGCGGTGTTGTGGCATATAAGAGCAATATACACAAAATCAATTGTATTTCTCTATATAAGCAACAGGCAATTAAAAATAAAATCATAAAATATATCACTTTCAATAGCCTTAAAATTATTAAATGCTTAAATATAAATATAACAAAAGTTGTATAAATTATGTACAAAATAATTTTAAATCTGTGCTCAGGAGCCCCAGAGGGTCCTGCTTGGTATCACCATCTTCAGTCATTCACATCAGTTTCATTTTCTTGATGACATTTATCACTCTCTGAACATGGATTCATTTGGTTACTCATTTATCCTCTCTCTCCTTCACACAAATGTTAAGTTCTGTTAAAACAGAGATTCTTATCTTTAGTTCCTTTTACATTCCTACTTAATAGATTACCGTTACTGGCACAAAGTAGGTATTCACTAAACATGTTTTACTGAAGGAATAAATATAGTGAAATTCATATTTCCTTCCAGGAGGTTTTCCATTCATTGTTATTCTTCGTTAATATATAAAAAAGATAAAATAGTTAATACTGTATAATAAGATAATTAATTATGCATTTTCCTTGCATTTTCTTTAGCATATTTACAGTTTTGCTCACCTGCATTCATTATACTGATTAATGTACTTGTAGTAAAATAAGTCTCTATGGATGAATAAATTTGAAACCAGTTATCATATTTGGGAACAATAATTGGATCATAAAAATTATCATTTATGCAGGGAGATATATTTGGACAACATACCCTTAAACCAAAGTAATAATAAGAAAATTGGGGAAGTAAAAAAATAAAATAAAATGTGTCATTTGTGTGGAACATGTATTATTTGCACAGAATAATACATGTCATTGGAGTAACCAGAGATAAAAAAGAGCATTTCTGATTATAACTCAAGGATCAAACACATAACCATATTTTAAACTATTAGTTAATAAAAATGTAGGAACATTTCAAAAACACTTATTAGACATCTTTAATCAAGCCACGTAGATGTTTACCTGTTTGTGACAGTGCCATAGAGAAAGAAAGCAACAATTCTAAAGCATGTTTATCAAACACCTTAGAGTTCAATATTATTCCTTTTTTTTTTTTTTTTTTTTGATAGGCTAAATGGTCTCAAGGCAACACAGCTGGTAAGTGACACACTGACCTCAGGCCCATCCCCTTGCTTTCCTGCTGCTACTCATACAAGGCCTATGGCATTATTCAGTGACCAGGTAATTATTACCTACATTTCATATTGCATCCAGAGTTATATGATAATGACTGCTTTAACATTTAACAAGAACTTTAAGTATCCTAACGTTAAATCTGATCTTTCTTTTTGAAGGGCAATTTCCTGGCTCAATTCCTATTTTGCCGTTTTTTTCAATGATATTTAGAATTTATTTCAGATCCTTAGAAGATGTTTTACAAAACAATTTGCTAAGATGGAGATGCTGTATCAGCAGGCATGATAGCACAGAAAATATTTTTTAAATTTGTAAGTAAATTATTACATCCTGATCTGTTACTCACCAGTAGTTTTGGTGTTCTAGCAACTTATAAATAGTTTTATAGGAGTAATAACTTACAACTTAATGTGATATTCAAAACCACATTCTGGGACAGATTAATGGATTCAGTCAGTCAGGTATTCATTGGGAAACCATTTCTGTTATCTATTTGAGCTCTTCTGTATCCTTCCCAAAATATAAAATATGATTGTGTCATGTGAGATGCCTATAGGGCTAGCCACCAGGTGGTATTTCACAAATACAATGATGTTCTACACTTCTCATTCACTTATAGTGCACATAGTAATTTCTAATGAACTGTCTATAAAATGTAAAACTGATATTTCTCATGTTCCAGGACACAAAACAATTTAAGAGGCTAGAAAAAATTGTCTTTAAAAAAAAATTGGACTTACATACAATTGCTCTCTGAAAATTTAAGATATATTCTTAAAACCATCTACCTAGACAGCATTTGTAATTTTCAAATATATCATTGAAATATAATTTACATAAAGAAAAAGTGCATGAATCATGAGTATACAGTTAAATAAACTTTTACACACAGAGCATAACCATGTAAATACCACCAGGTCAAGAAATAGAATATTCCCAGAAACTTAAAATCAAATCTCATGCCCCCGTTAACTTATGAGCTTTTCACTTATTCCCCAAAGTAAACATTGCTCTGACTTTTAACCCACCATAATATATCTATTTTTGAAATTTATATAATTCAAATAATAAAATATGCATTTTTTTGTGCCTGTTTTTGCTCCAATTTATGTTTTTGAAGTCTATTTTCTTGTGCATGGCTGTAGTATTTTATTAATAATCCCATTCATTTATTCACATTAGTGTTGATGGACATTTGTATTGTTTGCTACTTTGGGCTATTAAAAATAATATAAAGTACTATGAAAATAATGTAAAATGAATATATATATTATATAATACATATATACTATATAATTTGTTGTTTTTTACATAAACACTTCTATTTTGCATAAATCTAAGAGTGAATTGCTGGATCACAGATGTGTATGTTTAAATTAATTGGATAACTGCATAGTCTTCTAAAGTGGTTTTGTAAATATATACTCTCAGTAGCAATGCATAAGGTTTCTGACTGTCCCACATCTCAGGAATATCTTGCATTGTTCTTTTAAATTTAGCCTTTCTGGTGAACTTATAGGAGTAGCTCACCATTGTATTAATTTGCATTTCCCTGATGACTGACTAATGAAGTTTAGCATTTTCATATATTTATTAGGCATTTGGATAGCTTGCAAAAGAAATCTCTATTTGATTTTCATGTCCTTTCTTTTCTATCAAGGCATCTGCCTTTTCCTCATTATTTTAGACTAATTCTTTATATAGTCCAAATAAAAGTCTTCTGTCAGCTAAATTTGCTGCAAATATCTCCTTCCATTTTGTGGCTTGCATTTTCAGTCTTTAATTTTTTTGATAAACATGAATTCTTAATTTTAACTTAGTAATCAATCAATAATTTCTTTACCATTAATTCAATTGTTTCCTTTTAAAGAACGCTTTGCCTAGCCCAAGGCCATGAAAATGTTTCCTTACATTGTCTAATAGAAGGTTTATTATTACACCTCTACATTCTGATCTATATTCCTCTGGGATTGATTTTTGTATATGGTAGGAGATAGAGGTTATGTGCATTTTCCCATATGTTTATCGAAAATGTTAACTTCAGTGTTGATCCAGAATTGCAAATTAAATAATCTCTTCACCAGATTAGTGAATATTAATGAATGATATGAAATACTGATGGTGATATAAAAATTGGAGTAACCCATACATTCCTTGCCTGGTATAAATTTATGTGACTTTTTTTTTTTTTTTTTTTACATCTTTATTGGAGTTGTTTTCACAGTTAGATGCGTGCATTCAAATTAGCCATGGTTAGAGCTTTAAAGTTAAAAACTCTTAAAAAAACTCAAATGCGTACTGAATTACTATACAGCAGTTTGCAAATTGGTAAATGGATGATGTCCAAATGTTTTGAGATGGAGCCAGAGCTATGACCTTGTAAAACATAAACATATAACTTAGTGTTTATTTATAATCCCCTGAGATGACCAAGTTTTAATGGAACTAATTTAGACAATGAAATAAGTAAACGATAGTTGCAATGATGAGTTTGACAATTTTTGCATTTATTTTCTCAATTTTAATTAGAACTGTTTGGTTTTTGAATGCCTAATTATAAAACAAAATGAAATGTGACTTGACTTTCCACTTTAAGCCTTTTGGGGCCCTTTAAATCATCTTTATCTAAGAAAAGAAAGTCTCGAGCAACAATAATATATAAAACAAAAAACCCACAATATTATCAGTGGCGCAGGAGTCACTGGGTAAATCAAAGGAAATTAGCTTTGCTCTCAGAAGCATGGTGTTAAGATACCCTTCAGTTGAAGCATTCTGTTCTGGTAATAGGAAAGTCTTTAGTCTCCTTTAGTAATGATTTTCTTTGCAGTTAATTCATAGCAACATAATTTACATTGACCTAATAAGACATAAAATGAGATGGGTTCTTTGAGGTAATAAAGGACCTGGTTTGGGTAAATTCTCATAGGACCATTGTTTCTCGCCTTCCCTCACAATCTGTTCTTGATTTCCAAAGGAATTTTTACCTGTGTGATCACAATGTGTGATGATTTTGCTTGAGACATTCCTCTACTTTAAGTGGCCCATACGTTTACTGATTCAGAACTTGATTTTAAATACAGCTATGTCTGTTATTGATCACTTCTTCGATGGCCTCCTTGGCCTGATAGATTATGGGAGGTTGAAAATAAGGCTGATATTTTCGTTTCAACAGGACCTTTGACCACAGCTTCCTGTGAATTAAAATGGTGAAACATGCATTGGATGATACTCTGAACACTTTTCTGGTTGGTCTAGAAAAATATATGAAGCATGCTGGTTAAAGGATAAATATCATTATATTGATGAAAAATTTTCTATTGCCAACTAGAGGAACCAAATCCTGCTAATTTAAGGATACTGTGCATCCAGTGTGTCAAAAGACAGCTACTCTTTTGGGCTTGAGACACTCATGAATGGGAGGTAATGTATGTACTTTCTCCCTCTATCTATAATTAAATGTTGATAGCAATTATTGAGCGGAAATTACAGTGAAACACATTTATGTCAGCATAAGAGAATTTTCCAACAAATCAAACTGTACCATAATTTATCAGGAGTTGGATAAAATGGAATTCCTGTGCCATATTTGAAGAGCTGGATAGAAATTCATTTGTCAGAGATGTAGTTAAATGAACTTTGACTTTATACAGGTTGGTTCCTTCCATTGGTAAATGATATGTTTTAGATATTCAATTAAAATTTCTAGATATTAATAAAAATTGCTCTCATTCCAAATGCAGGGACCCTGAAAAATAAAGACAACAAATACTTCTATAATGTGTACTATGTGTTGGACGTCTTATACATGCTTTTTATATATATTAATATATGTAATACTTTGAAAATCCCTAAGGGATAGTTACTATGATTATCTCTATTTGCCAGGTGGGAAAGCAGAAGCTCATGGAATATGGAATAACCTGAATAATGTTACACCATCAGTTAGAGGAAGAATTAGGATTCTGTTATATTCAGGCTGACTCCAAATTCCATTTACTTTACCTTTGTATTGCCTTTCAGAATATATTGAGAGCTGATGCTATTTCTTCAGGAAAAATTAAAATTTAAAGTTAAAAGGAAAAGAAATACCTCATATAAATTTGATTTTTCATACCAAAGTTTAGAACTTCTTGCAAAAAATAGTAGTTGCTTTGCTAGAAAGACAAAGTTATGCCCTCTGTATATCACTGTAATCCACAGAAATCTAATCAAGGATTTAAGTAAACAAAATCTGACTAAAGATGACTACAGCTGTTTAAGGCATGTGTGCAGGATACACAAAGCCGGGTATGAAAGAAATGAAGTGATATGTCGACTCTAAAGCCCAGCAGGGAAAAGCTTACCATTATTCTAGATGAAGCACTTTCTGTCTTGAGCAGGCATATGAACTCACATGGGAAAGATTTGGAGGACGCTACCTTATTACTGGGTAGGCATGAAGCGATGTCCAGACTTGGCAAAGCAACTCAGGTGAGGTCACCGTGATAGATTATGGCAAGCCTGAATCTAGTCTTAAACTGGGCAAAAAGTCATGAGACTCATCGCAGCCTGGTCAGCACAGTTCTCAGCAATAGGTCCACAGTATACAGGGTGAAATGTCAGACAGGACTTGATACGCAATGTACCAGGAAGTCTAGAGAGTGCAGCAGTGTCTCTCTACATAATCAGGGTTTCAAATAAACTATGTGCCAGCTCTGCTGAAAGCAATGAAACTTTCCAGTTCGTATAAAGCCTTAGTCATCTGAGCTTGAAAGTAGAGCACAGTGCCACAGTGCCTGGAACAATGTTTGGTGTATGTACAATAATAAGTTAAAACTAAATTTTAAAATAAATGTGTTGGGTTGTTTCTACATTTTGGCTATTGTGAACAGTGTGGCTATAAACATGAGTATATAAATATCTGTTCGAGTACCTCCTTTCAGTTCTTTTGGGTATATCCCCAGAAGTGAAGTTGCTGGATTATATGATAATTCAATTTTAAATTTCCTTATAAACTTCATCTTAAGGTCTGAATCAACAGTGTGTTTACATAGAGTTAAATGCTGATATTTTGTTAAAATGAAGATCTTTTTTTTTTTTTTAATTAATTAATTAATTTATTTTTGGCTGTATTGGGTCTTCGTTTCTGTGCGAGGGCTTTCTCTAGTTGTGGCAAGCGGGGGCCACTCTTCATCGCGGTGCGCGGGCCTCTCACTATCGTGGCCTCTCTTGTTGGGGAGCACAGGCTCCAGACGCGCAGGCTCAGTAGTTGTGGCTCACAGGCCTAGTTACTCCGTGGCACGTGGGATCTTCCCAGACCAGGGCTCGAACCCATGTCCCCTGCACTGGCAGGCAGATTCTCAACGACTGCACCACCAGGGAAGCCCAAAATGAAGATCTTTTATAACAAATATAAACATTCAGTTTTTGTAAATGAGTACAATTCTATATGCTATAAATAAAGTCTAGTTAGTTTTAAAAATTAAAAAAATAAATACATGCAGTATCAAGAGAATGTCTGTCTTCTAATAGACTCTGCTGAATTGGTTTATAGCAATCTTGTTCTATTGAAAAAAAAATCACAGCATAATAATTATAAGGACGCAAACTACAAAATTCAATGACTCTATATACAATGGAGTATTACTCAGCCATAAAAAAGAACGAAATAATGCCATTTGCAGCAATATGGATGGATCTAGAGATTGTCACACTGACTGAGGTAAGTCAGACAGAGAAATATCATATGATATTGCTTATATGTGGAATCTAAAAAACGGGTACAAATGAACTTATCTACAAAACAGAAGTAGAGTTACAGATGTAGAAAACAAACTTATGGTTACTAGGGGGTAAGTGAGGAGGGATAAATTGGGAGATTGGGATTGACATATACATGCTATTATATATAAAATAGGTAACTAATAAGGACCTGCTGTATAGCATAGGGAACTCTACTCAATACTCTGTAACGTCCTATATGAGGAAAGAATCTAAAAAAGAGTATATGTATGTATATGTATAACTGAATCACTTTGCTGTACACCTGAAATGAACACAACATTGTAAATCAACTATATTCCAAAAAAATTTTTTAAATTCAATGACTCAAGACTTCTTTGTGGTGTATCAGTCAGTCAGGCATCTATATTCAACAAATACTTACTTTGAGTCAAACCCTGGGGAAACACAAGATGAATGTTGCATTGGTGTGAGGACAATACTATTGTTGATTTGTAATAGGTAATGGTGTAATGACTTAAGACTGACTCAACATTGGAATATTTTATGTGAGGAAATCCATCAGCAGATGTATGTATGTAGGTATGTGTATATGCAACATGTATGTATTCAACCTAAAGATTCCATAAATAGGTAACAATTGAGTACATGTGTTTATCTCCATGATTTTTTCCTAAATTTTCAGAAAAAATGAAAGTAATAAAGTTGAAAAAGAATCCAATCTTATGGAGGCAAAGAGAAATGGAGAGAAGGCAACAGTGGAGGAGAAATGCTAAAAAAAAAAAAAAGAAAAAATTGGTTAAATGAACACTTGATGGATACTTATCAGAATAGTGAAAACTAAAACCTAGGTCCCTGAAGATTAACAAATTGACAAAAAACAAGTTAATTCATATTGTAGAAATCTGGAAAGGTCAGCGATTCCAGAAGTTAGGAGTGGGACTGAGAATTTGGTGCTTAAACACATTTAGGGTCAGTTAGACCCCACTCCCCTACCTCACCCTGGTATTTACAGTAGGGAGACAGAAGGATAATTCTATGCAGAAATTGACAGAGTGGCTCCAGGATATTGAGCACAGTTGAGAATAGAGTTTAGAAGTTATACTGAAAACAGGAAGGGAATAACAATGTCTACACATAGAATGGCCAGAGTTATGACCTCTGTCCTGTACACCAATCTCAGGACTCTGGGAGCCAGGCTTCTGCTCTTCCTACCACTGCCTTTGACGCCTGCATAGGTGAATGAGGCATCATTTACTACAGGGGTTAACAATGCAATTAATTGGTCCTTGCTAGATCATTTTACTCTTAAGTCCAAGGTCTATGTTTCCTGCCCATAAATACAGAACATCTACTCATCTTTTCTCTATTCTAAAATATCTAATAAGAGCCAGAGATCTTCATATTTTGTTAAAACAGAGTCTTCAACACGAAAGAGGATCCTGAAACAAACAAAGAGAAAGAAAAGCAATTTAAAGGGAACAAGTCATGAAAGGAGCAGGAGAATCAAGGTAAAATTAATATCCTTCAGAGACAAAAGAAAATGCTACCTCCGTAAACAGGGACAGGAAGCTATGAAAAGAAACAACCAGAGAACATGCTATTTCAGAAGAGTTTCCAGAGAGAAAAAGCTAGTCACATACTAGTGGTCAGAAATCAGAATGGCTTTGAAGCCACTACATTAGATTGTAGGACACAAGATCTGCCTTTGGAATCTTGAGGAAAAACACTTGGCAACTTTGAGTGATAAACTCAGAAAGATTTTAACTAATGTGAATATACAGTAAAGACATATTTCGACATGTAAGTTATCAAAATAAGTACGTTTTATTCATTCTTTCTCAAAAAGTTCCTGGAAAGTGAGCTCCAAACAAGAGATAACATCAAGAGGTAGTCAACACTTGAGAAAGATGGAGGAATATCTCGGGTGATGGTGGAGTAGATGGTACCAAGGCAAAAGTCCAGGGGGCATAGGTCTCTGAAAGCCACAAATGAAAATTGGAGAGATTACCAGAAGTATGTGATAATATTGAAAGAGGTTTTATATAATGGTTGGTATGGGAAGAACTAGTAATGGATACATTAACAAATAATCAAATCTTAATATTTAATAAATTATCCTGAGTAACAAATGATAATACAGTGAATAATGCAATTCTAGTATAGAGTTTATCTCTGTCATTGTAATATAAATAGTGACAACATTGTGATATAACCATACCAAGGAAATAAGGGAAGAAAATGCTTTTGTGAATGTGTTTGTGTGGGAGAGTGTGTTTTCTTTACATGTGAATGTTCGTGGTCAAGTGAGTGTTGTAAAGAGTGTTGAATTTTCAACTTCTGTGGAGAAAAGCAATAGTGTCTGAAGCTGAATAATCAAGACAGAGCAGGATAAAAGTAATGTTGAGAATGTATAGGTAAGTGAAGAAATGGCTAAAATATTTAAGGTGATTGCTTTTGCAGAGTGCTATTTGTATTTGGGGTAGAGTTTTCATTGTACATATGGTGATAATTCATGATTTTAAAACTATGTAAATGTGTTAAGTTGACAAAAGCAATGTTTTCTAAAGCAACATAAAATACGTTGAGAGGACTTCCGGGTAAGATGGGAGGACTTCCGGGTAAGATGGCGGAAGAGTAAGACGCGGAGATTACCTTCCTCCCCACGGATACACCAGAAATACAGCTACACGTGGAACAACTCCTACAGAACACCTACCGAACGCTGGCAGAAGACCCCAGACCTCCCAAAAGGCAAGAAACTCCCCACATACCTGGGTAGGGCAAAGCGGAGAGATTCCCGCACAGAGGATCGGTGCCGAGCGGCACTCACCAGCCCGAGAGGCTTGTCTGCTCGCCCGCCGGGGCGGGCGGCGCTGGAAGCTGAGGCTCGGGCTTCGGTCAGAGCGCAGGGAGAGGACTGGGGCTGGCGGCGAGAACTCAGCCTGAGGGGGGCTAGTGTGCCACAGCTAGCCGGAAGGGAGTCCGGGAAAACTCTGGAGCTGCCGAAGAGGCAAGAGACTTTTTCTTCCCTCTTGGTTTCCTGGTGCGCGAGGAGAGGGGATTAAGAGCGCTGCTTAAAGGGGCTCCACAGACGGGCGCGAGTCGCGACTGAAAGCGCGGAGCCCAGTGACGGGCGTGGGACGCTGGGGCTGCTGCTGCCGCCGCCAAGAAGCCTGTGTGCGAGCGCAGGTCACTGTCCACACTGCCCTTCCAGGAGCCTGTGCAGCCCGCCACTGCCGGGGTCCCGGGATCCAGGGGCGGCTTCCCTGGGAGAAGGCACGGCGCGCCTCGGGCTGGTGCAACGTCACGCCGACCTCTGCCGCTGCAGGCTCGCCCCGCACTCCGTGCCCCTCCCTCCCGCCCGGCCTGAGTGAGCCAGAGTCCCCGAAGAGGCTGCTCCTTTGACCCTTTCCTGTCTGAGCGAAGAACAGACACCCTCCGGCGACCTACACGCAGAGGCGGGGCCAAATCCAAAGCTGAGACCCAGGAGCTGTGAGAACAAAGAAGAGAAAGGGAAACCTCTCCCAGCAGCCTAAGAAGCAGCGGATTAAAGCTCCATAATCAACTTGATGTACCCTGCATCTGTGGAATACATGAATAGACAACAAATCATCCCAAATTGAGGAGCCAGGAGTCAGTGCTGTGCCTCTGAGGTGGGAGAGCCAACCTCAGGACACTGGTCCACAAGAGACCTCCCAGCTCCACATAATATCAAACAGCGAAAATCTTCCAGAGATCTCCATCTCAACACTAGCACCCAGCTTCACTCAACGACCAGCAAGCTACAGTGCTGGACACCCTATGCCAAACAACTAGCAAGACAGGAACACAATGCCACCCATTAGCAGAGAGGTGGCCTAAAATCATAAAAAGTCCGCAGACACCCCAAAACACACCACCAGACGTGGACCTGCCCACCAGAAAGAGAAGATCCAGCCTCATCCACCAGAACACAGGCACTAGTCCCCTCCACCAGGAAGCCTACACAACCCACTAAACCAACCTTAGCCACTGGGGACAGACACCAAAAACAACGGGAACTACGAACCTGCAGACTGCAAAAAGGAGACCCCAAACACAGTAACATAAGCAAAATGAGAAGACAGAAAAACACACAGCAGGTGAAGGAGCAAGATAAAAACCCACCAGACCTAACAAATGAAGAGGTAATAGGCAGTCTACCTGAAAAAGAATTCCGAATAATGATGGTAAAGATGATCCAAGATTCTATTTCCCAGATCCAAAATCTTGGAAATAGAAGAGACAAAATGCAAGAAACAGTTAACAAGGACCTAGAAGAACTAAAGATGAATCAAGCATGGATTAAAAACACAATAAATGAAATAAAAAATACTCTAGATGGGATCAATAGCAGAATAAGTGAGGCAGAAGAACGGATAAGTGAGGTGGAAGATAAACTAGTGGAAATAACTGCTGCAAAGCAAAATAAAGAAAAAAGAATGAAAAGAACAGAGGACAGTCTCAGAGACCTCTGGGACAATATAAAACACACCAACATTCGAATTATAGGGGTTCCAGAAGAAGAAGAGAAAAAGAAAGGGACTGAGAAAATATTTGAAGAGATTATAGTTGAAAACTTCCCTAATATGGGAAAGGAAATAGTTAATCAAGTCCAGGAGGCACAGAGAGTCCCATACAGAACAAATCCAAGGAGAAATACCCCAAGACACATATTAATCAAACTGTCAAAAATTAAACACAAAGAAATCATATTAAAAGCAGCAAGGCAAAAACAACAAGTAACACACAAGGGAATCCCCATCAGGATAACAGCTGATCTCTCAGCAGAAACTCTACAAGCCAGAAGGGAGTGGCAGGACACAATTAAAGTGATGAAGGAGAAAAACCTGCAACCAAGACTACTCTACCCAGCAAGGATCTCATTCAGATTTGATGGAGAAATTAAAACGTTTACAGACAAGCAAAAGCTGAGAGAGTTCAGCACCACCAAACCAGCTTTACAACAAATGCTAAAGGAACTTCTCTAGGCAAGAAACACAACAGAAGGAATATACCTACAATAACGAACCCAAAACAATTAAGAAAATGGGAATAGGAACATACATATCGATAATTACCTTAAATGTAAATGGACTAAATGCTCCCACCAAAAGACACAGATTGGCTGAATGGATACAAAAACAAGACCCATATATATGTTGTCTACAAGAGACCCACTTCAGACCTAGAGACACATACAGACTGAAAGTAAGGGGATGGAAAAAGATATTCCATGCAAATGGAAACCAAAAGAAAGCTGGAGTAGCAATTCTCATATCAGACAAAATAGACTTTAAAATAAAGACTACTAGAAAAGACAAAGAAGGACACTACATAATGATCAAGGGGTCGATCCAAGAAGAAGATATAACAATTGTAAATATTTATGCACCCAACATAGGAGCACCTCAATACATAAGGCAAATACTAACAGACATAAAAGGAGAAATCGACAGTAACACACTCATAGCAGGGGACTTTAACACCCCACTTTCACCAATGGACAGACCATCCAAAATGAAAATAAATAAGGAAACACAAGCTTTAAATGATACATTAAAGAAGATGGACTTAATTGATATTTATAGGACATTCCATCCAAAAACAACAGAATACACATTTTTCTCAAGTGCTCATGGAACATTCTCCAGGATAGATCATATCTTGGGTCACAAATCAAGCCTTGGTAAATTTAAGAAAATTGAAATTGTATCAAGTATCTTTTCTGACCACAATGCTATGAGACTGGATATCAATTACAGGAAAAGAGCTGTAAAAAATACAAACACATGGAGGCTAAACAATACACTACTCAATAACGAAGTGATCACTGAAGAAATCAAAGAGGAAATTTAAAAATACCTAGAAACAAATGACAATGGAGACACGACGACCCAAAACCTATGGGACGCAGCAAAAGCAGTTCTAAGGGGAAAGTTTATAGCAATACAATCCCACCTTAAGAAACAGGAAACATCTCGAGTAAACAACCTGACCCTGCACCTAAAGCAAATAGAGAAAGAAGAACAAAAGACCCCCAAAGTAGGCAGAAGGAAAGAAATCATAAAGATCAGATCAGAAATAAAGGAAAAAGAAATGAAGGAAACGATAGCAAAGATCAACCAAACTAAAAGCTGGTTCTTTGAGAAGATAAACAAAATTGACAAACCATTAGCCAGACTCATCAAGAAAAAAAGGGAGAAGACTCAAATCAATAGAATTAGAAATGAAAAAGGAGAAGTAACAACTGACACTGCAGAAATACAAAAGATCATGAGAGATTACTATAAGCAACTCTATGCCAATAAAATGGACAACCTGGAAGAAATGGACAAATTCTTAGAAATGCACAACCTGCCAAGACTGAATCAGGAAGAAATAGAAAATATGAACAGACCAATCACAAGCACTGAAATTGAAACTGTGATAAAAAATCTTCCAACAAACAAAAGCCCAGGACCAGATGGCTTCACAGGCGAATTCTATCAAGCATTTAGAGAAGAGCTAACACCTATCCTTCTCAAACTCTTCCAAAAGATAGCAGAGGGAGGAACACTCCCAAACTCATTCTACGAGGCCACCATCACCTTGATACCAAAACCAGACAAGGATGTCACAAAGAAAGAAAACTACAGGCCAATATCACTGATGAACATAGATGCAAAAATCCTCAACAAAATACTAGCAAACAGAATCCAACAGCACATTAAAAGGATCATACACCATGATCAAGTGGGGTTTATTCCAGGAATGCAAGGATTCTTCAATATACGCAAATCAATCAACGTGATACACCATATTAACAAATTGAAGGAGAAAAACCATATGATCATCTCAATAGATGCAGAGAAAGCTTTCGACAAAATTCAACACCCATTTATGATAAAAACCCTGCAGAAAGTAGGCATAGAGGGAACTTTCCTCAACATAATAAAGGCCATATATGACAAACCCACAGCCAGCATCGTCCTCAATGGTGAAAAACTGAAACCATTTCCACTAAGATCAGGAACAAGACAAGGTTGCCCACTCTCACCACTCTTATTCAACATAGTTTTGGAAGTTTTAGCCACAGCAATCAGAGAAGAAAAGGAAATAAAAGGAATCCAAATCGGAAAAGAAGAAGTAAAGCTGTCACTGTTTGCAGATGACATGATACTCTACATAGAGAATCCTAAAGATGCTACCAGAAAACTACTAGAGCTAATCAATGAATTTGGTAAAGTTGCAGGATACAAAATTAATGCACAGAAATCTCTGGCATTCCTATATACTAATGATGCAAAATCTGAAAATAATATCAAAGAAACACTCCCATTTACCATTGCAACAAAAAGAATAAAATATCTAGGAATAAACCTACCTAAGGAGACAAAAGACCTGTATGCAGAAAATTATAAGACACTGATGAAAGAAATTAAAGATGATACAAATAGATGGAGAGATGTACCATGTTCTTGGATTGGAAGAATCAACATTGTGAAAATGACTCTACTACCCAAAGCAATCTACAGATTCAATGCAATCCCTATCAAACTACCACTGGCATTTTTCACAGAACTAGAGCAAAAAATTTCACAATTTGTATGGAAACACAAAAGACCCCGAATAGCCAAAGCAATCTTGAGAACGAAAAATGGAGCTGGAGGAATCAGGCTCCCTGACTTTAGACTATACTACAAAGCTACAGTAATCAAGACAGTATGGTACTGGCACAAAAACAGAAAGATAGATCAATGGAACAGGATAGAAAGCCCAGAGATAAACCCACGGACGTATGGTCACCTTATCTTTGATAAAGGAGGCAGGAATGTACAGTGGAGAAAGGACAGTCTCTTCAATAAGTGGTGCTGGGAAAACTGGATAGGGACATGTAAAAGTATGAGATTAGATCACTCCCTAACACCATACACAAAAATAAGCTCCAAATGGATTAAAGACCTAAATGTAAGGCCAGACACTATCAAACTCTTAGAGGAAAACATAGGCAGAACACTCTATGACATAAATCACAGCAAGATCCTTTTTGACCCACCTCCTAGAGAAATGGAAATAAAGACAAAAATAAACACATGGGACCTAATGAAACTTAAAAGCTTTTGCACAGCAAAGGAAACCATAAACAAGACCAAAAGAGAACCCTCAGAATGGGAGAAAATATTTTCAAATGAAGCAACTGACAAAGGATTAATCTCCAAAATTTATAAGCAGCTCATGCAGCTCAATAACAAAAAAACAAACAGCCCAATCCAAAAATGGGCAGAAGACCTAAATAGACATTTCTCCACAGAAGATATACAGACTGCCAACAAACACATGAAAGGATGCTCAACATCTTTACTCATTAGAGAAATGCAAATCAAAACTACAATGAGATATCATCTCACACCAGTCAGAATGGCCATCATCAAGAAATCTAGAAACAATAAATGCTGGAGAGGGTGTGGAGAAAAGGGAACACTCTTGCACTGCTGGTGGGAATGTGAATTGGTACAGCCACTGTGGAGAACGGTATGGAGGTTCCTTAAGAAACTACAAATAGAACTACCATATGACCCAGCAATCCCACTACTGGGCATATACCCTGAGAAAACCATAATTCAAAAAGAGACATGTACCAAAATGTTCATTGCAGCTGTATTCACAATAGCCCGGAGATGGAAACAACCTAAGTGTCCATCATCGGATGAATGGATAAAGAAGATGTGGCACATATATACAATGGAATATTACT
Organism: Hyperoodon ampullatus; assembly: GCF_949752795.1. Taxonomy (NCBI): domain Eukaryota; kingdom Metazoa; phylum Chordata; class Mammalia; order Artiodactyla; family Ziphiidae; genus Hyperoodon; species Hyperoodon ampullatus. Next base: position 139,506,073 of record NC_136915.1, read on the forward strand.
CAGCCATAAAAAGAAATGAAACTGAGCTATTTGTAATGAGGTGGATAGACCTAGAGTCTGTCATACAGAGTGAAGTAAGTCAGAAAGAGAAAGACAAATACCGTATGCTGACACATATATATGGAATTTAAGAAAAAAAAATGTCATGAAGAACATAGGGGTAAGACAGGAATAAAAACACAGACCTACTAGAGAATGGACTTGAGGATATGGGGAGGGGGAAGGGTAAGCTGTGACAAAGTGAAAGAGTGGCATGGACATATATAGAGTACCAAACGTAAGGTAGATAGCTAGTGGGAAGCAGCCGCATAGCACCGGGAGATCAGCTCGGTGCTTTGTGACCGCCTGGAGGGGTGGGATAGGGAGGGTGGGAGGGAGACGCAAAAGGGAGGGGATATGGGAACATATGTATATGTATAACTGATTAAATTTGTTATAAAGCAAAAAAAAAAAAAAAAAAAGAAAATACAATGCTGACGTCCATTACATCACCTGCAAAAAAAAAAAAAATAAATAAATAAAATAATAAATTACATGAGATATTTAACACCTTAAAAAAAAATACGTTGAAATTTGTTGGAAGAAAAGAAACGTCATTGCCAAGCATTTATTGAGACTCTGACACACCAAAGTTTCATTTTAATAAATGTGATTATACATTAGAAAGAGTCAAATGATGACTGGTTTCCTTGGGGAAGAATTTAAGGTTAGAAGTTACGGCTCTGACGTAAATGTAATTTTCTCTAGGATAACTGCCGTGAACCACAAGAGTTGGTTCAGTGTGCATCTTATATGGTTCTTATAACATCTGAAACATTCTCATCATAGTCAATACACATACTATTGTGACTAGTCTGTTGTCTGCCTGCCGCTAGGCTGAATGTCAGGGAGAGTGGGAAGGTTGAAGAGACAGAAAACTATGAATTCAATCATTGGGTCTTAGAATTACATCACTGACTTTTGCTCACCATTTAATCTTCTGGGTTGCAAACTATTTTACAATCTAAATATATTTTGAAGTGTGATCTTATTAGAGTCTCTTGGCACATTTTAGGCACATTTACAAATCCATAGCCATTTGTGAATTTGCATTGCAGTCCTAATTTCATTACTTTTTTGTTAGGAGGCATGGACTTTGGGAAAAAATGTAATAACATTGGTTTAAAAAGAGCAAAAAAGCCTTCATTACTCTTTGATTAAATTTCTAATCAGTATTCATTTCCAGTTTCTTCCAAGTTACACTAGAACATAGCAAATAAAAAAAACAAATCACCAAGTCTGGCAATATTTAAAATATGAATGTCACTTTCCAAATTCATTATTTTCTTCTCCTCAAGGCAACAGGCAGCTTAGCTTTCATGGCAAGAAAAATAGTTCCTCTGTGGTCATTTCTATGCATTAAAAGATTTTAAATTTTCTAAGACATTATTCCAGTTTGATCTAACAAATGCTGAAGGCAAACACAGGCTGTTTACATTATGCTTTTTCTCCAAGTGAATGACGTTTACTATAATATTTCAATACCTGTCAGTGACTCTGATAATGGGAGAGTCTGTCCACTTTTAAATGTTGTTTATTTCATTAATGTAATATATGACATGGACCTTCATTTTTGAAAACTGCATCAGTATCTTCCCCTGAAGGAAGGTGAACTGAAGTGAAATGAGAAAAAGGAACAACCTCTATTCCTTTCCTTTTCCTAAGACCCTTGTTAGAGTCACACTGAGAGTCTTGTCCTAATCAATGAATCCGAATGCAGTTTAATGCAACAATTTTCTGCAACATTGTTAAATACTATTGTACTGTCTCTAATTCATTTAAATCTATTAAAAGTGATCTCTAAAACTAAAAATAGTATTTTTAGTTTTAAAAAATGTATGCCAAATTTGGGCTTCCCTGGTGGTGCAATGGTTAAGAATCTGCCTGCCAATGCAGGGGAAACGGGTCCGAGCCCTGGTCCGGGAAGATCCCACTAAGATCCCACGGGCAACTAAGCCCGTGTGCCACAACTACTGAGCCTATGCTCTACAGCCCGTGAGTCACAACTACTGAGCCCATGTGCCAAAACTACTGAGCCCGTGTGCCACAATCACTGAAGCCCAACAATTATTCCCAATAATTTGCAAAAGAAAAACAGAAAAAATGAGAATGATGTGACTTGTAAAAATGAAATTATAGTGGCTGAGAAGCAATGTTTTGTTTTTAGTTTTTCTTTCACTTTTAAGATAAATAGGTTACAGCAAAAATCCATTTCAAGGATGACTATAAGAAGACCATTGCTCCATCAGAAGCATACCTTGAGTCATTGTAATATGCTAATTTGAGAGGGGGATGAATTTTATACATTAACATAACTAATATATCTGAATTTACAAGATTTTAACATAACCGAGAAAAATTCAGTATAGATTCTCATAGTAGGCTACTTTAAATATTTAAGAAGATAACAAAAGTTTTGTGGATCATTGTTAGAACATGTAATATTTCATCACTTTCATTTTCCTTTTTAATAAGTAATTTGAATAAACTATGGCTTGTATTGCCCAATATTTATGCAGTGGCTAAACCCAAATCCAGTAGGTTTAAAAATAAGTGTATGACCATATTATAAATGTATATAAGCAGAGCAGTGCTTAGCTATACACTGTACATCCAACAAAAAGTATTGTGAACATACTATATGGATATCAGCTCACTGTACTGTTCCCCATCAATTCCCCAATTGGTCACTAGATAAAAAAATATCACACTCTTATGTCCTGTTCTCTAAGCTGTTTTCTCACTGCCAAGCTATTGTATCATGCAATCCCCTGAAAATATTCTAAACTTTCCTATAAAAAGATATTTTGGATTGAAGTAAAAAAAGAAAGAAAAAGAAAAAAGTAGATTGCTTATTTTTTGAAGGAAAGCAGTATTCTGTAAGGCTCCAATCACAATGCCCTCAATGATTTGACATGACTTGACTCCATGAACCCAAGGCTTGTGAGTTAAGAAGATTTCTGCAGGAGATTGCCTGAGTATAGGTTATTGAAAGTCAATGGGAGGCGATTCACTAACCTTGGTGGGGGAAATTAACTTGCAGAAACGTCAGATTGAATATATTTCTTTAGCACATAGTGTTTTATCTTCATATAATCGAATAAAACAGAATAATTAGATTAAAATATTAGATGGCTTCTTTGTGAAAGGTGGGTACTTTCATCCTGATGAAAGTAAACATTGATAGACATTTAGATTCACTTGTCAGAGAATATAGTGCCATTTGTATGGGACTGTATTGTCTACTGCTTCTAGAAAAGCCTCCAAATTTAAAGGTAAAAATGAGCAAAAAAGTAACTTCCTTTAAACTCATGATTGTGTCTTGGAACAAATTGAAATCATTATTTGCACACCTAAAGCAAATAATAATAATAATAATAATTTGTTCCTTGGATTTTATTTGATCAAATCTCAGTGATTTATATCCAACCTTTCTAATGGTGATATGAGTTCATTACTGGAAACATACAATTCTGTGTGAACATACAGAGCTACTTGTAATTGATCTCTTTACCAAGATTTACTATTCCTCATGGTTGAATAATGACTTCATTTAGAGAACTTATAAAGTTTTCACCTTGCTTTCCCATTGTTTCTTTCATCAATCACAGAACTACAAATAATTGGAGGGTATTTTTGAGGACAGAGGCACTGGGAAAAAGCATAACTATTAATGATTTAATAACGTTTTAATTTTAAAACTTTTATTCCACATTAAATTATATTTTAAGGAAAGTATTGAGAGTTCCTAATTTAAAACTCAATATTTCGAAGTATCTGTGTTATATCTCTGAATGTGGTATATATAAGAAATCATAATCCATGATGGAAAAATCAATTAAGTGCAAATGACTTATCATTTGAAAACAACCAGGCAGTCTCTTATTAGATGTTAATGATGTTAAATTATTATTTATCAAATATTTTGTATTTTTTGTTTCTAAGATGCAGTTGAAGCAGTTGAAAAAATATGTTTTATGTAAATATGCTGAAAAAATTTGATTTCAATTAAATCATAAATGTCCATTGACAGAGTTTATGTAAATAGATTAAGAATAACAAAGAAGAATAATTTTTAAAAAGATACTTTTAGAGACTAAACTTGTATCGATCCACTTTACTGAGAAGGTAGCTAGAATCTTTTTCATTTACAGTTTTATTTGTAAAGTCCATTTTAATGTTTGGTTTACAATCTAAATGTTTTTAGTCCAAATTCAGAATAACTTTTAAATATAATTGGTTCAGCTTGTATTGCTAGTGAGTTACCTGTATGAAAAATGGGAAAATAAATTGATTTACTGATCTATAGAAGACCCTGAGTGTATTAAGTAAATGGATGTTTAAATATGCAGATTCTTAAGACATTGTGCTATTTTTGAAGTCTTTCTGTATACATGTTTGATATCTGATAGTAGGTACAGATGGTGGAAAGGCTCATTGAATTACTGTATGTGGTGCAACGTAAATGATGTTGGAACCGTGTCACAAGAAAGGTCCCTAAACACTGTCTGTTTTTCAACTTTACAGGGGCTGTTCAATTTGCTCTCACTTGTAGCCCTTATTTTCATGCCTCTCTGGGTTTACCCAGTTGATGAATATGGGAACAGTGGGTTAAATATGGCTATAATTTGGATAATTTATGAATTACAATATAAAAGCCTATCAGTATATTTTATTATTTTGCAAATATCTGTAGCCTGTTCTTGGTTTGAACTGGTTCCATTTCTTTTATTCCTATCCTTAGTAGTGAATGCTGCTATGTTATATACCACTGCAGAATTAAGGTTTAAAAAAGAATCAATTTATTTGCTCATAGAGTCTGTGAGTCATGGTCAGGATATGACATAGGGAGGATGGCTCTTTTTTGCTCCACAGTATCTGGGTCCTTGGCTGGAAAGACTTCCAAGATAGCTTCTTTACTCACAAGTCTCTGGGCTGGGCTGATGGACTGGCTCAGTTGAGTGTATTGATATGAGTATCTGCCTCTGACCTCTCCATGTAGTTTGGGTTTCTCTGAACATGTCATCTGGGTTCTAAGTAGGAGTGTACAAATTGGGGGGTGGGAGTTCCAAAGAGCAAATTTTCCAGGAGAACCACGTGGAAGATGTGTGGTTTTTATGATCTAGCTTTGCAAGGCACATAGCTTTCTTTCCTCTGTACGCTCTAGGTTGAAGCTCTTCAGTCTTCTCAGAATCAAAGCAATGCATACAGACCCTGCCTTTGAATGGGAGCGTTGTCAATGAATTTGAAGTCTTCTTTTTTGTAATATTGCTCAGCGATATTATGAGATAATGTAAGTATGGTATTTGTCTTCTAGTGTTTCCATACACATATTTTTAATAAGGTTCCTTTATATTTAAATATTAAGCAGTATTTTTATAGTATACTTGATTTTTTTAAGAGAAAAGTCCTTGAGAGGATGAATATAAATGAATGAATGAATAAACAATAAATAGAAAAGACAGTGGCATTTACCATTTTTATAATTAATGAAAAGAAGCAATGAATCACCTAAAGTTTCTTATATAAATATAGGAAGCGTGGTCAGGTTCATGACTCTCCATGTCCTAGAAATATTATATTTATTTATTTTCTTAAATTCAACATATCTTGAATTTGTTTCAAGGTCAATGAAAAATTTAGTATCAGTAATTTGGGCTGCTTCCCCCATCAGCCTCCTCCCTTCCCTTCACTTCTCACAGGAGAAAGATAATAATTCCTCTTTTTGTTTTATGTAACATTTTAATAGTAGGCCCTTGGTGATGAATTTCTTACTAACTTTATCATTGCAGCTTATCACACTCTTTCTTCCAATAATACAGTGCTTTTTCTAAGAGGAGTTCTGGTGAATAAAACGTACTCTCTGTCTTGACATAAATATACATATAAATTATTTTCTCTACAAACATTATCTCCCCACATAAATGTCATGCTGTCTTGCCTGATATTTCTTAACATGAAACAGAATAGCTTTCAATATTATTTATAATTAATAAGTGTGTCTTGCCATTTTGCTTGGATTAGTTTCTTTTTTGTATCTAATATTTTCAGCTTATTTCAACAGATAAAGGCAACTTTGTAAAAATAATTGCTCTGAAGAGAGAATAAGGAGTGATAGTTTTCCTGTTATATTAATAACTCATAACTTGACATATGGCACATGAGCTTTGGCAATGGATCACATTAAAACATATTTAATGTTAATAATAGGTTTGCAACTGGTATTCCTAAATGACTTTAAAAAAAAATTTTTTTTTATTAGTTTCTGCTTTATAACAAAGTGAATCAGTCATACATATACATCTGTTCCCACATCCCTTCCCTCATGCATCTCCCTCCCTCCCACCCTCCCCATCCCATCCCTCCAGGCGGTCACAAAGCACCGAGCTGATCTCCCGGTGCTCTGCGGCTGCTTCCCACTAGCTATCTACCTTACGTTTGGTACTGTATATATGTCCATGCCTCTCTTTCCCTTTGTCACAGCTTACCCTTCCCCCTCCCCATATCCTCAAGTCCGTACTCAAGTAGGTCTGTGTCTTTATTCCCGTTTTACCCCTAGGTTCTTCATGACATTTTTTTTTTTAATTCCATATATATGTGTTAGCATACAGTATTTGTCTTTCTCTTTCTGACTTACTTCACTCTGTATGACAGACTCTAGGTCTATCCACCTCATTACAAATAGCTCAGTTTCATTTCTTTTTATGGCTGAGTAATATTCCATTGTATATATGTGCCACATCTTCTTTATCCATTCATCCGATGATGGACACTTAGGTTGTTTCCAGCTCCGGGCTATTGTGAATAGAGCTGCAATGAACATTTTGGTACATGTCTCTTTTTGAATTATGGTTTTCTCAGGGTATATGCCTAGTAGTGGGATTGCTGGGTCATATGGTAGTTCTATTTGTAGTTTTTTAAGGAACCTGCATACTGTTCTCCATAGTGGCTGTACCAATTCACATTCCCACCAGCAGTGCAAGAGTGTTCCCTTTTCTCCACACCCTCTCCAGCATTTATTGTTTCTAGATTTCTTGATGATGGCCATTCTGACTGGTGTGAGATGATATCTCATTGTAGTTTTGATTTGCATTTCTCTAATGATTAATGATGTTGAGCATTCTTTCATGTGTTTGTTGGCAGTCTGTATATCTTCTTTGGAGAAATGCCTATTTAAGTCTTCTGCCCATTTTTGGATTGGGTTGTTTGTTTTTTTGCTATTGAGCTGCATGAGCTGCTTATAAATTTTGGAGATTAATCCTTTGTCAGTTGCTTGATTTGCAAATATTTTCTCCCATTCTGAGGGTTGTCTTTTGGTCTTGTTTATGGTTTCCTTTGCTGTGCAAAAGCTTTGAAGTTTCATTAGGTCCCATTTGTTTATCTTTGTTTTTATTTCCATTTCTCTAGGAGGTGGGTCCAAAAGGATCTTGCTGTGATTTATGTCATAGAGTGTTCTGCCTATGTTTTCCTCTAAGAGTTTGATAGTTTCTGGCCTTACATTTAGGCCTTTAATCCATTTGGAGCTTATTTTTGTGTATGGTGTTAGGGAGTGATCTAATCTCATACTTTTACATGTCCCTGTCCAGTTTTCCCAACACCACTTATTGAAGAGGCTGTCCTTTCTCCACTGTACATTCCTGCCTCCTTTATCAAAGATAAGTTGGCCATATGTGCGTGGGTTTATCTCTGGGCTTTCTATCCTGATCCACTGATCTATCTTTCTGTTTTTATGCCAGTACCACACTGTCTTGATTACTGTAGCTTTGTAGTATAGTCTGAAGTCAGGGAGCCTGATTCCTCCAGCTCCGTTTTTCGTTCTCAAGATTGCTTTGGCTATTCGGGGTCTTTTGTTTTTCCAAACAAATTTTGCAATTTTTTGTTCTAGTTCTGTGAAAAATGCCAGTGGTAGTTTGATAGGGATTGCATTGAATCTGTAGATTGCTTTGGGTAGTAGAGTCATTTTCACAATATTGATTCTTCCAATCCAGGAGCATGGTATATCTCTCCATCTATTTGTATCCTCTTTAATTTCTTTCATCAGTGTCTTATAATTTTCTGCATACAGGTCTTTTGTCTCCTTAGGTAGGTTTATTCCTAGATATCCTAAATGAGTTTATAAATTGTATTTAAGACATATATTTAAATATGTAGATAATATCTCCAGAGAAGTAGAACTGCCAAAAGGATCTAAGGATGGGAAGAATGGAATAAATATAGCTATAATTTGGATAATCTGTGAACTGCAATATAAAGTCCTACTTAATATATTTTAGAATTTTTCAAATATTTGTAGACTGCTCTTGGTTTGAAGTTATTCCGTTTTTCTTATGCTTATCATTAAAATGCTAATTTTCATTTTTACTTCCTACATACTTTATTAGTTGGGGTCCAAACTGTGATGTGTTGGGAGAATCAGTTTATTTTATTAGTGAATGATTTATTTAACTAATTCTCATTTTGCCACTTCCAACCTCATTTCAGAAATATGATTACTCATCCCATCAGTTATTATTAATTAATTTCTGTAATGTATAACCATTTCTACCCCAACATTATGAATCTTTATCTTTTTATGTGGTGACATAAATATAAAATTAACTATTGCACCTAAAATTATGTTTAAAAAATGAAAATATACACACAGGAAAAATGTAAAATATAAAAAATACCAACAGACAGAGAAAATGTATGTGTATCTAGAATGATATATATAGTCAAGGTTATTCCTTAATTAAAATGTGAAGTATGAAGTTTGGTTTTTGGTGATTTTCCTCATTTTCTGAGATTTCCTCTGTACCATATTACATAAGATTTTAACTTCCTCAATCTTGAGACTTTTTCCTCTTTTTCTCCTTCCCTCTTCTTTTTCCTCCTTCCCTCCTTTCTTTCTTCCTGGTATTCTTTTTTTCTGCCATTAAATATTTCCTTGTAACCCATTGGGCTCTAAAGAGGGTTTGAGGCGGCTAATAGGAAGATTGCATTTACTAAAGTTCCTCTTTTTAGAAAAATACATTAAGTAATTAAATAATTATGGTGGATAATCTATTGGGGGGTTAAGTATGAGTGCAAACCTATGAAAATCCTTAGTAACTTTTTAATGCTTATCAAATATACCCATGAAATCACATATCAAATAAAAGCATAATTTGTTGTGTTTATGGCTTATGAATTAGAGTTCGTGGAAATATACCATTATTTTTCATTTGTCATAGTCTAATTTTTTTTTTTTTTTTTTTTTTTTTTTTTTTTTTTTTGCGGTGCGCGGGCCTCTCACTGTTGTGGCCTCTCCCACTGCGGAGCACAGGCTCCGGACGCGCAGGCTCAGCGGCCATGGCGCACGGGCCCAGCCGCTCTGCGGCATGTGGGATATTCCCGGACTGGGGCACGAACCCGTGTCCCCTGCATCGGCAGGCAGACTCTCAACCACTGCACCACCAGGGAAGCTCCCATAGTCTCATTTTGACTATGTAATCTTTAGGAACTTCATCTCATTTCAATTCAGCTAAACTTCTTTTATGTTTTCTTTTCTAGGGTGTTTTAATTCTGAATTAATTTTTAATGTTGAAGTTTTAAAAATATTTATTTCAGAATCACTCTTAGAAGGATTCAGAATAAGTAGCAACCAATAGGTTCTTGATTAGAAACTCTTTCATTTGTGAAAATATATACATGGGCAAATGCATGTATATTGCAATTTCTCATTAGGGAAATTTGAGGCTGAGGAAGGATTCCTCTGCTATATAGCTTTTCATTGCTGTAAACTGAAATCTTCTTAGTATATTTCCTTTAAGCAACACGGCAGGCTATGGATCTTCGTCTTACGACTTATGGCTTTTTGGCTTAATGTGATTTAAAAAATCCAAGTTGATTTAATCTGCATTACACAATAATGCTCAGCCAGATGCCATGGTTTTTCTTAGCGCATGAGGTGAAACATGCATGGTCTTCAGATCTGACTAGCAGAAGAAACTCTGCAACACTCATTTTTGGGACAATACTTTTTTATGATCTTTGTTGACTTTTAAATCTCATTATCTAATTGCATTCTTTATTTTTTCACTAGGACCTTCTATCCAGCTACTCTTCCAAAAGCTGTAGAATGTGATGGGTCAGCCTGATAATGTCTCAACTTAAATACCAATTTTTTATGAGGCATAAATATTATTTAAATAAGACATCTCCTAAATAGTATTTTAAAAATTCATGTTTAAAAAATTAGCTCCAATTTCATTAGAGGATATCATTTGTTCTGGAAGCATTTACTCTCTATCAGATGAAGTGCAGCCTCTGACTCTTCAGACTGCATCTGACTTCTTATAGACTTCAACATTATTATTTTTTTATTTGCCTGAGATATAGAAATAAAACTAACTAAAATGATGGGAATCTGTCTTCTTTTGGTGAAGACAGCAACATCCAAATATAAATTAGGCACCCATTTTACATTAAGCATGGTTATGTGAAAAAAATCCTGTGCCAGAAACAGGTATGTGAGTAAATATGTTTTAGATAGATTCAAGGCCTTTTATAAACTTCCCACAAGCTCTTTAAAAAAATTGCATACTTTGGCCCATCTGGATTTAGATTGTGGCTGCATATTAAGATACGAGGGCAGTGAAATTTTGAGTTGACAGAAACATTCATCTATAGGCTAGCTCATTTTATTGTGCTTGATTTACTGTACTTTGCAGATATTGCATTTTTTTACAAATTGAAATTTCATGGCAACCCTGCATCAAGAAAGTCTATTGGCTCCATTTTTCCAACAGCATTTGCTCATTTCATGTCTCTGTGTCATATTTTGGTAATTCTTGTAATATTTCAAATTTTTCATTATTATTATATTTGTTATGGTGATCTGTGATCAGTGACCTTTGAAGTTACTGCTGTAATTGTTGTGGGGTGCCACAAAGTACCACAGGCATATCAAATGGTGAACATAATCAAAAGGTGTTCTGTGTGTTTTGATTGCTCCACTGACCACTCATTCCCCTGTCTCTCTCCCTCTCTTTGGGCCTTCCTATTCCCTGAGACACAAGAATATTGAAATTAGGCCAGTTAATAACCCTACAATGACCTATAAGTGTTCAAGTAAAAAGAAGATTCACATGTCTCTCACTTTAAATCAAAAACTAGACGTGATTAAGCTTAGTGAGGAAGGCATGTCGGAAGCTGAAACAGGCCAAAACATAGGCCTCTAGCACCGAACAGTTAACCAGGTTGTGATTACAAAAGAAAAATTCTTGAAGGAAAGGAATGATAACAAATTGAAACAGCTTTATTACTGATATGGAGAATGTCTTAGAGGTCTGTATAGAACCTCAAAGCAGCTACAACATTCCCTTAAGTCAAAATTTCATCCAGAGTAAGGCTCTACCTCTCTTTAATTCTATGAAGGCTGATAGAGGTGAGGAAGGTGCAGAAGAAGAGTTTGAAGTCAGCAGAGGTGGGTCATGAGGTTTAAGGAAAGAAGCTCTCCCCACAACATAAAAGTGCAAGGTGAAACAGCAAGGGCTGATGTAGAAGCTGCAAAGTTTTATCCAGAGGATCTAGCTAAGATAATTAATGAAGGTGGCTGCACTAAACAGCATTTTTCATTGTAGTCAAAACAGGCTTATATTGAAAGAAGATGCCATAGCTTTCATAGCTAAAAGGGAGAAGTCAGTGCCTGGCTTCAAAGCTTTAAAGGACAGGCCAACTCTCCCCCTAAGGGCTAATGTAGTTGGTGACTTTAAGTTGAAGCCAGTTCTCATTTATCATTCTGGAAATCCTAGGGCCCTTAAGAAGTATGCTAAATCTACTCTGCCTGTGCTCTATAAATGGAAGAGCAAAAGCCTGGATGACAGCACATCTGTTTATAACATTGTTTACTATTCTAAGTCCATTGCTGAGACTTACTGCTCAGAAAAAAGATTCCTTTCAAAATATTACTGCTCATTGACAATGTACCTGGTCACATCCAGTCCATGGAGATGGACAATGAGATTCATGTTATCTTCATTTCTGCAAACACTACATCTATTCTGCAGTCCATGGATCAAGGATTAATTTTAATTTTGACTTTCAGGTCTTATCATTTAAGAACTACATTTCATAAGGCCATAGCTGTCACAGATAGTGATTCCTCTGATGGATCTGGGCAAAGTCAATTGGAAACCTTCTGAAAAGGATTCAATATTCTCTATGCCATTAAGAACAATAAGAATATCTGTTATTCAGAGGAAGTGGTCAAAATATTAATAGGAGTTTGGAAGAAGTTGATTCCAGCCTTCATGGATGTCTTTGAAGTGTTCAAGACTTCAGTGAAGGAAGAAACTGCAGGTGTGGTAGAAATAGCAAGAGACCTAGACTTGGAAGTGGAGCCTGAAGATGTGACTGAATTGCTGCCATCTCATGATAAAACTTGAAGGATGAGGAGTTTCTTCTTATAACGAGCAAAGAAAGTGGTTTCTTGAGATGGAATCTACTGTGAAAATGTAAGTGAAAATGCTATAAAGATTGTTGAAATAACAACAAAGGATTTAGAATATTACATATACTTGGTTGATAAAGCAGCAGCAGGGTTTGAGAGGATTGATTCCAATTTTGAAAGAAGTACTACTGTGGATAAAATGCTATCAAACAACACAGCCGACTACAGAGAAATTGTTTACAAAACAAAGAGTTAATCGATATGGCAAACCTCATTGTAGTCTTATTTTAAGAAACTGCCACGGCCATCCCAGTCTTCAGCAGTCACCTCCCTGACCAGTCAGCAGCCATCAACATGGAAGCAAACCCTCCAACAGCAAAAAAGATTACTACTCACTGAAGACTACAGTGATGGTTAGTGTTTTTAGCAATAGAGTATTTTAAAATTAAGGCATACACATTTTTTTAGACATAATACTGTTGCACACTTAATAGACTACAGTATGGGGTAAACATAATTTTTATATGCACTGTGAAAACAAAAAAACAATGTGACTCACTTTATTTTGATATTTGCTGTTGTGGTGATCTGGAACCAAATCTGCAATATCTCTGAGGTATGCCTGTCTGTATTGTACTAATCCTCACTGATGAAACCCATTCGTATGCAACCCTAAAGAAACATCGAATGTAAATCTCTTATTTAATTCTCTAAAACAGCTCAAGGATAATTGTACTGAAAGTAATACTTATTCTGAAGTATGAATCATTACTTGATTTTACTTTCTTCATTGTCTTGGATACAAATTAGACATTGACTTCATATTCCTTTCCTTGTCATTTACTTCACATGCTTTTTTGGTAGATGATGATTTAAGAAAAATGAGCTTTAAAGTACTTGCATCTGATTTGTGTTAAAAAATATCAATGATATTAAAGGTGTACCTCTTGAAAGCAAATTGCTATGTTTAAAATTACCTTTTCAAGTATAAAATTTTCCTTGCATCTCATGTGTCTACCTAGATCCCCACTGTGTATAGAAGTTTGAAATTGTGTATTATTTATTAACTGTGACTGTAGTAGAGTATCATAATTATTATTTCTATTTCTTAGGGTCACTTGAAGATTTCTTCAGAACTCTGAAATATTAGAAATGCAATTTTTTTACCACCAAATTACTTACTAAGAACATAGTATTATTTCATATCACTTATAAGCATGAAATTCCATGGCAACTCTGGCCTGCATTACTTGGTAGATCGGCAAATGACAAGGTGTGGTTATTGGTCATGTCATTCATCCGTGTGGTTGTCAAGTGGTTTCAAAGCATTTTAACAATCATATTTAGACTAGATAATTTACTGGACACTTGAGTCTGTGATTAAAAAGAATTATGCAAAAGTAAAGTGGTGATTCAATTTGATTCATTATTTCCCCTACCAACAGAGTAGAGATCCATTTTATCATCTAGTATTAGAACAACAATCATTTTAGCTGCTGAGACTGACATGTAGGGGCTACATAGATCACATCTCAGACAATATCTGGGCTCAGTGGGGAAAGAGAGAGGTGGGTCCAGGAGGGGAAATGGTGGGTTAGGTTACATGGATGAACTTTGAAAGCCGCCCCATCTGGTCACTGGGAGAAAAAAGCACATCAGCAGATGTTGGTCACCATTATATTGTATATTCCCAAGTAGTGCACTCCTGGAAATTTTCCAGTCCTGGAAACCAAGACAATCTAATATTAGTTTTATTTCTTGACTCTTCTTTAATCTAATTGTTTCTCAAGGTGTGTCCACCTTGATAACATTTATCAGAGTCACCTGTAATTTTTGCCCAGAATGATATTTCCTGGAGCCTATTCCAAATGTAGTGAATTAGAGCTCTGAAAAATGGAGCCAGGAATCTGAATTTTAAATAAACATTCTGGTGGTACTTATGCATAATAAAAATTAAAAAAAAACAACTGCTCCAATAATTTGGTCCAGATATCGCCTGCCTATCAAAATATAGAGACTAGTGATAGACCTAATTTGTGGAAATGTAAGAAGTCCATGGCTAATGACTATTTTTATGTATCATTAGAAAAATCCTTGGACACTCTTTGACCAAGGTGGAAAATTCAACGTTATTCCTCTGACTGGGTCTATATCTTATATCCAAATTCTTTCAAGTAGGTCCTTGATTTACCCCCCAGTAACCAAGTTCCTGGCTTATTGTTTTTATTCTTTTTTGGGAGAAGTGGCAATCCCTAATCTCATGACTGTAGTTCAATATAACTCATTGTTTTTTTCTAACTAATGATCTATTCTAATATTCTTTATTAGCTGAATTCAAACCCTTATGTATTCATTATTTCAAGACACTTCATCACAGTATTTCACAGGTCTGATAGGATATGTCACTGTAATTCCTTAGTGAATTTTGCTATCACACATTGCCTGGTGTGCAACCTATTACCTGCTCCTGTATTCTGGGGGTACTATGCCCCACATCTCAAAACTGGTCTTCTCTGGACTGCAGCTGGGTCTTCCCTCTTCCGTGTCCATATTTTACCCTGAAAGATATGGATTTTGTTTAAGATTCACCTACCACTCTGTATTCCAAACATACGAATCCTGTATCACACGCAGTACTTGGAACCAAAATAGACCCTGCTCAGACATACTTCATTATATGATAGGGTTGGTGATCCTTCCTTTAATACTTCTATTGATTCATTGCTTCTACATACAACTTTGTGTTCTCTTCACTGCCTTCCTGGATTACTGCAATAATTTCTTCTGAACCCTATTTCCACCTGTGCTTTTCTTTCCATAGGTTGATTCCTATGCCTGGAATGATGCCTTTTTGCAGAACACTCATCCTTGTGGGACAGGATTATTTTTTAACATAAAGGAAGTTTAAAAAAACAAAAAACTTTTGAGAATTAGCAAAATCAATCACGACTATATAAAACAGCTAAGACCAAAACAATGTGTCAACATGATTTTCTTAATTTGAATTTTATTCTGATGTTGGTCAATCCATGTACCTTTTTTCTACAAAACCCTGAGCAGCTTAGGACAGGGATTGTTTTCACTCATGTTTATATTTATGGAGCCTCACTCAATGACTGCACCCCTGAATGAATGCAGTTTAGCATATGATACTAAATAAAACACTTACCATCCTTTAGTTGTAAAAACAAATGCATAAAATCCATCAGATTTATTAACACTTTATCTGAATTATTATTTTTATTTCCTACCCAAATTCTAGATTGTACCAATGATCTGGTAATTATGCTTTGTAGAATTAATATTCTGTACAATTATACTTAAAATAATTTGTTTCAAATAGACATTTCTCCCATGATCATGCCACATGCCACCTTGCCATTTCTTTAGTCTTTAGTGTTGTTTAATTAGTTAGATATCATATTATCTATTGTGGACTTGTCTCCAAGTTTCTTTTATTTCTGGCTGGTTATTTAAATTTCTTAAATTAGTTGGAACTAAAGTCTTTTCACATTTTAAGTCTTTCCCCCCCCTCTTTTACTACCAGTGTCCTGTGGTTTATTACTTCTGGGATTCTGTGATCCATAACATTCCCTGAGGATACCTTTTTTAATCATTAAATTCTACATATGTAAGTTAAAACACACCTTTTGGAAATAGAATTGTGTGATAAATTTCTCACATCTTCTTAAAAGAATATTCAAAACCTGTTAACAATGTTAATTCTAATTTGAATAAATACATCTCCTTTTTAAAAAAAAGTAGAACACAAATTCCCTTTATCCCTACTTATTGTTGCAATGCATATCTAAAGCACACAAGGGAAAAATGTGTCACAGATGACAAAACCAAAGCACTTTGGAAAGATTAGTTTTCAATAACACTGGAAAAGGCAATCAAGGAAGTATGGATATTAGCTAAAGGTATTGAAAGTTGCCTGTTGTCTGGCCTCAGTATTCAAATGGTTGGGACGTTCTCTTTCACTAGCATGTTCCCTGGGTTGCTTGTCTACCACTTGACAATCACTGAAGTTCTGTAGCCTCAGCATCCTGCACTGATTCTTGCTTTTCTGAAGATTGTTAGTGCTTATTCCACTCTACTTCACTTTAGAGCATGGGCCTTCCCAGGCTCACTCTGAATTTCTTTTGTAAAGCTTCACATTTTGTAACATAGTGCAAATTGTTTTTATCTAAAGTGATTTACTCTTTCAGACAAATATCATATGATATGACTTATATGTGGAATCTAAAAAATAATACAAATCAACTTATTTACAAAACAAAAGCAGACTCACAGACATAGAAAACAGACTTGTGATTGACAAGGGGGAGGGGGTTGGGGGAGTGATGGATTGGGAGTTTGGGGTTAGCAGATGCAAACTAGTATATATAGAATGGATAAATAACAAGATCCTACTGTATAGCACAGGGAACTATATTCAGTATCCTGTGATAAACCATAATGGAAAAGAATATGAAAAAAATGCATATATATGTATAACCGAATCACTTTGCTATACAGCAGAAATTAACACAACATTGTAAAACACCTATACTTCAAAAAATAAATTTTAAAAAATGTGAAGTGGTTTACTCTTTCACTATTTCAGCCTCTCTGCCTAAGGAAATAGGAAATTCCTCTCTATATGTATAGCTGATTCACTTTGTTATAAAGCAGAATCTAACACACCACTGTAAAGCAATTATACTCCAATAAAGATGTTAAAAAAAATAGATAAGGGAAGATCTTAAATAAGTAGTCTGCAAAAGAAATTTGCCTCTCTCCATGTGTTATCCATCTTATTTGGAAAATGTTCAAACTTTTTAAAATTTCTTTACATCCATTCAATGTGAGTTTCTACCTCTTTAGGGAATTACCTGACAGGCTCTGCAGTAGTTTTTTTTTTTTTTTTTTTTTTTTGCGTTACGCGGGCCTCTCACTGTTGTGGTCTCTCCCGTTGCGGAGCACAGGCTCCGGACGCGTAGGCTCAGCGGCCAAGGCTCACGGGCCCAGCCGCTCCACGGCGCGCGGGATCCTCCCAGACCGGGGCACGAACCCGCGTCCCCTGCATCGGCAGGCAGACTCTCAACCACTGCACCACCAGGGAGGCCCTGCAGTAGTTTTAAGATCAACCTTGATGCAGAAACTCAGTCCCTGGCAATTCTGCCCCTACCCAAGGGGATAGATGTTTGTGGAGACTCATTGCGAACTTATGTAAATAGAAAGCTATTATCCTGCCTGATAAACAGAAGAATATAGCAGCATATCTATAAATTATTGCCAATTCTGTGGTCCTATAAATGAAGTTTGAGCCTTTAGCTAGCATAGAACAGATATTAAAATAATAAAACCACAAGAAGTTTTGACGTGTCACCTTGAGCTGAAAGTTACAATTCATTTTCATATGATTTAGGATCTCAGCATCTTTAACTTATTGTGATATTCTTTAAATGTTTTTCCTCAAATATTCATTCAAGAAAAATATTACTGGGTGCCTATTTTGTATGCTATATTTTTCCATGCTTTGGGAATATATTAGTGAACTAAAGAGAGGAAAATCTTATACCTTATGAAGCTTATATTCTAGAGGAAACAGAAAGAAGATATAAAATAAACATAGCAATTAAGTCAATCACTTAACACTTTAGAGATTGAAATTACATTATATGTAATGTAAGCTTAATACATTATTTCATTGTTTTTACATGTATTTAATATTTATAAATATTCACGAACTTTTTTTTTATTAGTTTCTGCTTTATAACAAAGTGAATCAGTCATACATATACATATACATCCGTTCCACATCCCTTCCCTCATGCATCTCCCTCCCTCCCACCCTCCCCATCCCACCCTTCCAGGCGGTCACAAAGCACCGAGCTGATCTCCCGGTGCTCTGCGGCTGCTTCCCACTATCTATCTACCTCACATTTGGTAGTGTATACATGTCCATGCCTCTCTTTCTCTTTGTCACAGCTTACCCTTCCCCCTCCCCATATCCTCAAGTCCGTACTCAAGTAGGTCTGTGTCTTTATTCCCGTTTTACCCCTAGGTTCTTCATGACATTTTTTTTTTAAATTCCATATATATGTGTTAGCATACGGTATTTGTCTTTCTCTTTCTGACTTACTTCACTCTGTATGACAGACTCTAGGTCTATCCAACTCATTACAAATAGCTGAGTTTCGTTTCTCTTTATGGCTGAGTAATATTCCATTGTATATATGTGCCACATCTTCTTTATCAATTCATCCGATGATGGACATTTAGGTTGTTTCCAGCTCCGGGCTATTGTGAATAGAGCTGCAATGAACATTTTGGTACATGTCTCTTTTTGATTTATGGTTTTTCTCAGGGTATATGCCTAGTAGTGGGATTGCTGGGTCATATGGTAGTTCTATTTTTAGTTCTTTAAGGAACCTCCATACTGTTCTCCATAGTGGCTGTACCAATTCACATTCCCACCAGCAGTGCAAGAGTGTTCCCTTTTCTCCACACCCTCTCCAGCATTTATTGTTTCTAGATTTCTTGATGATGGCCATTCTGACTGGTATGAGATGATATCTCATTGTAGTTTTGATTTGCATTTCTCTAATGATTAATGATGTTGAGCATTCTTTCATGTGTTTGTTGGCAGTCTGTATGTCTTCTTTGGAGAAATGCCTATTTAAGTCTTCTGCCCATTTTTGGATTGGGTTGTTTGTTTTTTTGCTATTGAGCTACATGAGCTACTTATAAATTTTGGAGATTAATCCTTTGTCAGTTGCTTCATTTGCAAATATTTTCTCCCATTCTGAGGGTTGTCTTTTGGTCTTGTTTATGGTTTCCTTTGCTGTGCAAAAGCTTTGAAGTTTCATTAGGTCCCATTTGTTTATCTTTGTTTTTATTTCCATTTCTCTAGGAGGTGGGTCCAAAAGGATCTTGCTGTGATTGATGTCATAGAGTGTTCTGCCTATGTTTTCCTCTAAGAGTTTGATAGTTTCTGGCCTTATATTTAGGCCTTTAATCCATTTGGAGCTTATTTTTGTGTATGGTGTTAGGGAATGATCTAATCTCATACTTTTACATGTCCTTGTCCAGTTTTCCCAGCACCACTTATTGAAGAGGCTGTCCTTTCTCCACTGTACATTCCTGCCTCCTTTATCAAAGATAAGTTGACCATATGTGCGTGGGTTTATCTCTGGGCTTTCTATCCTGTTCCATTGATCTATCTTTCTGTTTTTATGCCAGTACCACACTGTCTTGATTACTGTAGCTTTGTAGTATAGTCTGAAGTCAGGGAGCCTGATTCCTCCAGCTCCGTTTTTCGTTCTCAAGATTGCTTTGGCTATTTGGGGTCTTTTGTTTTTCCAAACAAATTTTGCAATTTTTTGTTCTAGTTCTGTGAAAAATGCCAGTGGTAGTTTGATAGGGATTGCATTGAATCTGTAGATTGCTTTGGGTAGTAGAGTCATTTTCACAATATTGATTCTTCCAATCCAGGAGCATGGTATATCTCTCCATCTATTTGTATCCTCTTTAATTTCTTTCATCAGTGTCTTATAATTTTCTGCATACAGGTCTTTTGTCTCCTTAGGTAGGTTTATTCCTAGATATTTTATTCTTTTTGTTGCAATGGGAAATGGAAGTGTTTTCTTGATTTCATTTTCAGATTTTTCATCATTAGTGTACAGGAATGCCAGAGATTTCTGTGCATTAATTTTTTATCCTGCTACTTTACCAAATTCATTGACTAGCTCTAGTAGTTTTCTGGTAGCATCTTTAGGATTCTCTATGTATAGTATCATGTCATCTGCAAACAGTGACAGCTTTACTTCTTCTTTTCCAATTTGGATTCCTTTTATTTCCTTTTCTTCTCTGATTGCTGTGGCTAGAACTTCCAAAACAAGGTTGAATAAGAGTGGTGAGAGTGGGCAACCTTGTCTTGTTCCTGATCTTAGTGGAAATGGTTTCAGTTTTTCACCATTGAGGACGATGCTGGCTGTGGGTTTGTCATATATGGCCTTTATTATGTTGAGGAAAGTTCCCTCTATGCCTACTTTCTGCAGGGTTTTTATCATAAATGGGTGTTGAATTTTGTCGAAAGCTTTCTCTGCATCTATTGAGATGATCATATGGTTTTCTTCTTCAAAATGTTAATATGGTGTATCACATTGATTGATTTGCGTATATTGAAGAATCCTTGCATTCCTGGAATAAACCCCACTTGATCATGGTGTATGATCCTTTTAATGTGCTGTTGGATTCTGTTTTCTAGTATTTTGTTGAGGATTTTTGCATCTATGTTCATCAGTGAGATTGGCCTGTAGTTTTCTTTCTTTGTGACATCCTTGCCTGGTTTTGGTATCAAGGTGATGGTGGCCTCGTCGAATGAGTTTGGGAGTGTTCCTTCCTCTGATATTGTTTGGAAGAGTTTGAGAAGGATGGGTGTTAGCTCTTCTCTAAATGTTTGATAGAATTCACCTGTGAAGCCATCTGGTCCTGGGCTTTTGTTTGTTGGAAGATTTTTAATCACAGTTTCAATTTCAGTGCTTGTGATTGGTCTATTCATATTTTCTATTTCTCCCTGATTCAGTCTTGGCAGGTTGTGCATTTCTAAGAATTTGTCCATTTCTTCCAGGTTGTCCATTTTATTGGCATAGAGTTGCTTGTAGTAATCTCTCATGATCTTTTGTATTTCTGCAGCGTCAGTTGTTACTTCTCCTTTTTCATTTCTTTTTTTTTTTTTTTAATGTGACTTTATTTGGAAATAGCGTCTTTAAAAAATTTTTAATTTATTTAATTTATTTATTTTTGGCAGCGTAGGTCTTCGTTGCGGTGCGCGGTCTTCTCATTGCAGTGGCTTCAGTAGTTGTGGCTCGCGGGGTCTAGAGCGCAGGCTCAGTAGTTGTGGCGCACGGGCTTAGTTGCCCCGCGACGTGTGGGATCTTTCCGGACCAGGGCTCGAACCCATGTCCCCTACTGCGCCACCAGGGAAGCATAATACTTTTTAAATGTACTCTCTTGAGTACATCACTGCCTGGCCAGCGTTAATGTTTTGGTTTAGGGGTGAGGAAACCTGCTCAGAGAAGGGGCCTGACTCTCTCAAGGTCACACAGTAGGTGAGACGGGGCCCTGGTGCTGAATCTGCGCTATAGAATCTGTGGGTGCATGCTCTTTCCACTACACTTGAGCAGACCCAGGGCCTTCACGGGGCTGGAGGTTGGAGGGAAGCTGTAACTGGGGTGTTGGTCTTCTGGCAGGAGCTTCCTGGGCAGCTGGTGGAAGTCTTTCCTGCCAGCCTCTTACCTCTCTTAGGTCCTGTGTGACCTTGGGCAAGTCACTAAACCTCTCTAAGCCAGTTTCCTCATCTGCTTCAGAGAAGGAGCTCAATAAATTTTTTTTAATTTGATTTGATTATTTATAGTTGGCAAAACATTTTCATATGTTCTATTGAAATAATACGTTTACGTGTTTTTCTCTTGCACTTTACAGAGCCTAGTGGGATGAGGCTTATTATTGTTACTTTTTTTTTTTTTTTTTCTATTTTTATTTATTTTTTTTAATTAGTTTCTGCTTTATAACAAAGTGAATCAGTCATACATATACATCTGTTCCCACATCCCCTCCCTCATGCATCTCCCTCCCTCCCACCCTCCCCATCCCACCCCTCCAGGCGGTCACAAAGCACCGAGCTGATCTCCCTGTGCTCTGCGGCTGCTTCCCACTATCTGTCTACCTTACGTTTGGTAGTGTATATATGTCCATGCCTCTCTTTCCCTTTGTCACAGCTTACCCTTCCCCTTCCCCATATCCTCAAGTCCATTCTCAAGTAGGTCTGTGTCTTTATTCCCGTTTTACCCCTAGGTTCTTCATGACATTTTTTTTTTTTTAAATTCCATATATATGTGTTAGCATACGGTATTTGTCTTTCTCTTTCTGACTTACTTCACTCTGTATGACAGACTCTAGGTCTATCCACCTCATTACAAATAGCTCAGTTTCGTTTCTTTTTATGGCTGAGTAATATTCCATTGTATATATGTGCCACATCTTCTTTATCCATTCATCCGATGATGGACACTTAGGTTGTTTCCAGCTCCAGGCTATTGTGAATAGAGCTGCAATGAACATTTTGGTACATGTCTCTTTTTGAATTATGGTTTTCTCAGGGTATATGCCTAGTAGTGGGATTGCTGGGTCATATGGTAGTTCTATTTTTAGTTTTTTAAGGAACCTCCATACTGTTCTCCATAGTGGCTGTACCAATTCACATTCCCACCAGCAGTGCAAGAGTGTTCCCTTTTCTCCACACCCTCTCCAGCATTTATTGTTTCTAGATTTCTTGATGATGGCCATTCTGACTGGTGTGAGATGATATCTCATTGTAGTTTTGATTTGCATTTCTCTAATGATTAATGATGTTAAGCATTCTTTCATGTGTTTGTTGGCAGTCTGTATATCTTCTTTGGAGAAATGCCTATTTAAGTCTTCTGCCCATTTTTGGATTGGGTTGTTTGTTTTTTTGCTATTGAGCTGCATGAGCTGTTTATAAATTTTGGAGATTAATCCTTTGTCAGTTGCTTCATTTGAAAATATTTTCTCCCATTCTGAGGGTTGTCTTTTGGTCTTGTTTATGGTTTCCTTTGCTGTGCAAAAGCTTTGAAGTTTCATTAGGTCCCATTTGTTTATCTTTGTTTTTATTTCCATTTCTCTAGGAGGTGGGTCCAAAAGGATCTTGCTGTGATTTATGTCATAGAGTGTTCTACCTATGTTTTCCTCTAAGAGTTTGATAGTTTCTGGCCTTACATTTAGGTCTTTAATCCATTTTGAGCTTATTTTTGTGTATGGTGTTAGGGAATGATCTAATCTCATACTTTTACATGTCCCTGTCCAGTTTTCCCAGCACCACTTATTGAAGAGGCTGTCCTTTCTCCACTGTACATTCCTGCCTCCTTTATCAAAGATAAGTTGACCATATGTGCGTGGGTTTATCTCTGGGCTTTCTATCCTGATCCACTGATCTATCTTTCTGTTTTTATGCCAGTACCACACTGTCTTAATTACTGTAGCTTTGTAGTATAGTCTGAAGTCAGGCAGCCTGATTCCTCCAGCTCCGTTTTTCGTTCTCAAGATTGCTTTGGCTATTCGGGGTCTTTTGTTTTTCCAAACAAATTTTGAAATTTTTTGTTCTACTTCTGTGAAAAATGCCAGTGGTAGTTTGATAGGGATTGCATTGAATCTGTAGATTGCTTTGGGTAGTAGAGTCATTTTCACAATATTGATTCTTCCAATCCAGGAGCATGGTATATCTCTCCATCTATTTGTATCATCTTTAGTTTCCTTCATCAGTGTCTTATAATTTTCTGCATACAGGTCTTTTGTCTCCTTAGGTAGGTTTATTCCTAGATATTTTATTCTTTTTGTTGCAATGGTAAATGGGAGTGTTTTCTTGATTTCATTTTCAGATTTTTCATCATTAGTGTACAGGAATGCCAGAGATTTCTGTGCATTAATTTTGTATCCTGCTACTTTACCAAATTCATTGATTAGCTCTAGTAGTTTTTCGGTAGCATCTTTAGGATTCTCTATGTATAGTATCATGTCATCTGCAAACAGTGACAGCTTTACTTCTTCTTTTCCAATTTGGATTCCTTTTATTTCCTTTTCTTCTCTGATTGCTGTGGCTAAAACTTCCAAAACTATGTTGAATAAGAGTGGTGAGAGTGGGCAGCCTTGTCTTGTTCCTGATCTTAGTGGAAATGGTTTCAGTTTTTCACCATTGAGGACAATGTTGGCTGTGGGTTTGTCATATATGGCCTTTATTATGTTGAGGAAAGTTCCCTCTATGCCTACTTTCTGCAGGGTTTTTATCATAAATGGGTGTTGAATTTTGTCGAAAGCTTTCTCTGCATCTATTGAGATGATCATATGGTTTTTCTCCTTCAACTTGTTAATATGGTGTATCACATTGATTGATTTGCGTATATTGAAGAATCCTTGCATTCCTGGAATAAACCCCACTTGATCATGGTGTATGATCCTTTTAATGTGCTGTTGGATTCTGTTTGCTAGTATTTTGTTGAGGATTTTTGCATCTATGTTCATCAGTGATATTGGCCTGTAGTTTTCTTTCTTTGTGACATCCTTGCCTGGTTTTGGTATCAAGGTGATGGTGGCCTCGTAGAATGAGCTTGGGAGTGTTCCTTCCTCTGATATTGTTTGGAAGAGTTTGAGAAGGATGGGTGTTAGCTCTTCTCTAAATGTTTGATAGAATTCGCCTGTGAAGCCATCTGGTCCTGGGCTTTTGTTTGATGGAAGATTTTTAATCACAGTTACAATTTCAGTGCTTGTGATTGGTCTATTCATATTTTCTATTTCTTCCTGAGTCAGTCTTGGTAGGTTGTGCATTTCTAAGAATTTGTCCATTTCTTCCAGGTTGTCCATTTTATTGGCATAGAGTTGCTTATAGTAATCTCTCATGATCTTTTGTATTTCTGCAGTGTCAGTTGTTACTTCTCCTTTTTCATTTCTAATTCTACTGATTTGAGTCTTCTCCCTTCTTTTCTTGATGAGTCTGGCTAATGGTTTGTCAATTTTGTTTATCTTCTCAAAGAACCAGCTTTTAGTTTGGTTGATCTTTGCTATCGTTTCCTTCACTTCTTTTTCATTTATTTCTGATCTGATCTTTATGATTTCTTTCCTTCTGCTAACTTTGGGGGTTTTTTGTTCTTCTTTCTCTAATTGCTTTAGGTGCAGGGTCAGGTTGTTTACTCGAGATGTTTCCTGTTTCTTAAGGTTGGATTGTATTGCTATAAACTTCCCCCTTAGAACTGCTTTTGCTGCGTCCCATAGGTTTTGGGTCGTCGTATCTCCATTGTCATTTGTTTCTAGGTATTTTTTTAATTTCCTCTTTGATTTCTTCAGTGATCACTTCGTTATTGAGTAGTGTATTGTTTAGCCTCCATGTGTTTGTATTTTTTACAGAACTTTTCCTGTAATTGATGTCTAGTCTCATAGCATTGTGGTCGGAAAAGATACTTGATACAATTTCAATTTTCTTAAATTTACCAAGGCTTGATTTGTGACCCAAGATATGATCTATCCTGGAGAATGTTCCATGAGCACTTGAGAAAAATGTGTATTCTGTTGTTTTTGGATGGAATGTCCTATCAATATCAACTAAGTCCATCTTGTTTAATGTATCATTTAAAGCTTGTGTTTCCTTATTTATTTTCATTTTGGATGATCTGTCCATTGGTGAAAGTGGGGTGTTAAAATCTCCTACTATGATTGTGTTACTGTCGATTTCCCCTTGTATGGCTGTTAGTATTTGCCTTATGTATTGGGGTTCTCCTATGTTGGGTGCATAAATATTTACAATTGTTATATCTTCTTCTTGGATCGATCCCTTTATCGTTATGTAGTGTCTTTCTTTGTCTCTTCTAATAGTCTTTATTTTAAAGTCTATTTTGTCTGATATAAGAATTGCTACTCCAGCTTTCTTTTGATTTCCATTTGCATGGAATATCTTTTTCCATCCCCTCACTTTCAGTCTGTATGTGTCTCTAGGTCTGAAGTGGGTCTCTTGTAGACAGCATATATATGGGTCTTGTTTTTGTATCCATTCAGCCAGTCTGTGTCTTTTGGTGGGAGCATTTAGTCCATTTACATTTAAGGTAATTATTGATATGTATGTTCCTATTCCCATTTCCTTAATGGCTTTGGGTTCGTTATTGTAGGTATATTCCTTCTGCTGTGTTTCTTGCCTAGAGAAGTTCCTTTAGCATTTGTTGTAAAGCTGGTTTGGTGGTGCTGAACTCTCTCAGCTTTTGCTTTTCTGTAAAGGTTTTAATTTCTCCATCAAATCTGAATGAGATCCTTGCTGGGTAGAGTAATCTTGGTTGCAGGTTTCTCTCCTTCATCACTTTAATTATGTCCTGCCACTCCCTTCTGGCTTGTAGAGTTTCTGCTGAGAGATCAGCTGTTAACCTGATGGGGATTCCCTTGTGTGTTATTTGTTGTTTTTCCCTTGCTGCTTTTAATATGATTTCTTTGTGTTTAATTTTTGACAGTTTGATTAATATGTGTCTTGGCATATTTCTTCTTGGATTTATTCTGTATGGGACTCTCTGTGCCTCCTGGACTTGATTAACTATTTCCTTTCCCATATTAGGAAAGTTTTCAACTATAATCTCTTCAAATATTTTCTCAGTCCCTTTCTTTTTCTCTTCTTCTTCTGGAACCCCTATAATTCGAATGTTGGTGCATTTAATGTTGTCCCAGAGGTCTCTGAGACTGTCCTCTGTGCTTTTCATTCTTTTTTCTTTATTTTGCTCTGCATCAGTTATTTCCACTATTTTATCTTCCACCTCACTTATCCGTTCTTCTGCCTCAGTTATTCTGCTATTGATCCCATCTAGAGTATTTTTCATTTCATTTATTGTGTTTTTAATCGATGCTTGATTCATCTTTAGTTCTTCTAGGTCCTTGTTAACTGTTTCTTGCATATTGTCTATTCTATTTCCAAGATTTTGGATCTTGGAAATAGAATCTTGGATCAGCTTTACTATCATTATTCTGAATTCTTTTTCAGGTAGACTGCCTATTACCTCTTCATTTGTTAGGTCTGGTAGGTTTTTATCTTGCTCCTTCACCTGCTGTGTGTTTTTCTATCTTCTCATTTTGCTTATGTTACTGTGTTTGGGGTCTCCGTTTTGCAGGCTGCAGATTCGTAGCTCCCATTGTTTTTGGTGTCTGTCCCCCGTGGCTAAGGTTGTTTCAGTAGGTTGTGTAGGCTTCCTGGTGGGGGGGACTAATGCCTGTGTTCTGGTGGTTGAGGCTCGATCTTGTCTTTCTGGTGGACAGGTCCACGTCTGGTGGTGTGTTTTGGGGTGCCTGTGGCCTTATTATGTTTTTAGGTAGCCTCTCTGCTAATGGGTGGGGTTGTGTTCCTGCCTTGCTAGTTGCTTGGCATAGGTTGACCAGCACTGTAGATTGCTGGTCGTTGACTGAAGCTGGGTGCTGGTGTTGAGATGGAGATCTCTGGGAGATTTTCGGTGCTTGATATTATGTGGAGCTGGGAGGTCTCTTGTGGACCCGTGTCCTGAAGTTGGCTCTCCCACTTCAGAGGCACAGCACTGACTCCAGGCTGCAGCACCAAGAGCCTTTCATTCACACGGCTCAGAATAACAGGGAGAAAAAGTAGAAAGAAAGAATTAGTAGAAGAAAGAAAGAGAGAGGGAAAGAAAGGAAGAAGGGAAGAAAGGAAGGAAGAAAGAAAGGAGGGAGGGAGGGTGGAATGAAAGCAAAAGGAAGAGTGAATGGAAGAAGGGAGGGAGGGAGGAAGGAAAGAAAGAAAGAAAGACAGGAGGGAGGGAGGAAGGAAAGAAAAAGAAAGTGGAAAGAAGAAGGGTGGGAGGGAGGGAGGAAGGAATGGAAAAGAAAGAAGGAAAGGAGGAGCGGAGGGAGCGAGGGAGGAAGGGAAGATAGGAAAAAAAGAAAGAGCAGGTAAAGTAAAATAGAATAATGTATGAAATATAGTAGCGTTATTAAAATTAAAACGTAATTATTGAAAAAAAAACCGGACAGATAGAACCTTGGGACATATGGTGGAAGCAAAGCTATACAGAGAGAATCTTACACAGAAGATTACACATACACATTCACAAAAAGAGAGAAGGGGGAAAAATCAAAAATCTTGCTCTGCAATTCCACCTCCTCAATTTGGGATAATTCGTTGTAAAAAGAGGAAAACGGGGGAAAGTCTTAAATCTTGTCCTCAAAGTCCACTTCCTCAATTTGGGATGATTCGCTGTCCATTTATGCACTCCACAGACGCAGGGCACATCAAATGGGCCGTGGAGCTTTAATCCGCTGCCTCCGAGGCTGCACAGAGAGATTTCCCTGTCTCTTCTCTGCTCTCACAGCTCCCGGGTCTCAGCCTTGGACCTGGCCCCGCCTCTGCGCGTAGGTCGCTGGAGGGCGTCAGTTCTTCGCTCAGACAGGACGGGTTTAAAGGAGCCGCTGATTCGGGGGCTCTCGCTCACTCAGGCAGAGGGGAGGGAGGGGCGCGCAGTGTGGGGCGGGCCTGCGGCGGCAGAGGCCGGCGTGACGTTGCAGCAGCCCGAGGCGTTCCGTGCGCTTTCCCGGGAAAGCCGTCCCCGGGTCCCGGGACCCCGGCAGTGGCGGGGTGCACAGGCCCCCCGGAAGGCGGGGCGGACAGTGACCCGCGCTCGCACATAGGCCCCGCGGCGGCGGCGGCGGCGGCAGCAGCAGCCCCAGCGTCCCACGCCCGTCTCCGAGGTCCGCGACCGTCTCCGGTGCTTCCCCAAGCAGCCCTCTTAATGCCCTCTCCTCGCGCACCAGGAAACAAAAGGGAAAAAAGTCTCTTGCCTCTTCGGCAGCTCCAGACCCTTTCCCCGGACTCCCTCCGTGCTAGCCGTGGTGCACTAACCCCTTCAGGCTCTCTTCCTGCCGCCAGCCCCAGTCCTCTCCCTGCGCTCCGACTGAAAGCCGATACCCGAGCCTCAGCTCCCAGCCCCGCCCGCCCCGGCGGCCAAGCAGACAAGCCTCTCGGGCTGGTGTGTGCCTGAGGGCACCGATCCTCTGTGCTGGAATCTCTCCGCTTTGCCCTCCACACCCCTGTTGCTGTGCTCTCCTCCGCTACTCCGAAGCTTTCCCCCTCCGCCACCTGCAGTCTCCGCCCGCGAAGGGGCTTGTAGTGTGTGGAAACCTTTCCTCCTTCACGGCTCCCTCCCACTGGTGCAGGTCCCGTCTCTATCCTATTGTCTCTGTTTATTCTTTTTTTCTTTTGACCTACCCAGGTATGTGGGGAGTTTCTTGCCTTTTGGGGGGTCTGAGGTCTTCTGTCAGCGTTCAGTAGGTGTTCTGTAGGAGTTGTTCCATGTGTAGATGAATTTCTGATGTATCTGTGGGGAGGAAGGTGATCTCCGCGTCTTACTCTTCCGCCATCTTCCTTCACCAACTTTTATAAACAGTTGTTGAATCCGCTATAGGAAAAATTTCAAAAAAACCGATATGTTGCTTGGTCAAAGAAATACAAATCTACTTAGCAAATTGGAGCTATGTTAAAACTCAGTTAACTTTCCACCATTGAAATCATAAATAGGACATTACAAATTTATTTTAATCACAACTTCATTTAATGCTCTTTAACTAACGTTTATTGAATATGCCCCCTTTTCCTCAGCAAACACCTACAAGTTCATTATTGGATAAATAGACACATCCTGAATCTAATATGTTCAAATGAATGAATCATTGATGTACCATCATTATCACTTCCAAAATGTCCTGAGCTTTTTATTTGAGATATAAATTACCACATGTGCTTTACAAAACACTCAGCTCACTTTATGAATATATCAGGATAATTATGACTATGTATTATTTCTGGGGAAAAAGTTGTATCATTATCCTAAAAAATTAATTAGCCCATTTTGACATATACCTTTAGAAATATTCAAAAGTGTTCAATAGAAAAGTTTTGTCTTGAAGCACCTGTAGTTATTTTCTTAATTAGTAGAATATTTACTTAAAGGAGTATTTAGCCCTTAATATGAATATTAGTCGTAATATTCTTCCTCCCTACCTTTCTCACAGCCAAAAATAACAAATAAAAATATTTGAATTACTGATTTCTGAAAACAAAATAAATCTCTTCATGATATAAGTAAAAGTAACTGATAAAAAGACAGTGACAAATTGGAAATATACTTGCAATACGTGGCAAAAATATTAATTTCTGTGAGGAGAAAAACCGAATTTATAGGACACTAAGAATACAACTGGACATTAGACATGAAAACTTAACTTTGTTTATAATAAGATAAAATCCTACATTTTAAATTATTTTATCTAGAAAAGTGTGGGGAGGAAGAGTAGAAATGGGTAGAGATTGTAATAGGGGCGGGGCAGGCATGAACCTACCCCTGTCCCTGCCTCGGTGACCTAATGGCAGCAGCGGTCCCCATGGGTCATGGTGCACAGAGGCCTCAGCACCTGGAGTACACGGACACTGTCATCCAGGTAAGAACTTCAACCGGCTTCAGACT
Source organism: Hyperoodon ampullatus (assembly GCF_949752795.1). Taxonomy (NCBI): domain Eukaryota; kingdom Metazoa; phylum Chordata; class Mammalia; order Artiodactyla; family Ziphiidae; genus Hyperoodon; species Hyperoodon ampullatus. The sequence continues at coordinate 139,536,580 of NC_136915.1, forward strand.
CTCGGCTCAAGTTTCAAAACTTGGTCCAAAATGGACAAATTCTTAGAAATGCACAACCTGCCAAGACTGAATCAGGGAGAAATAGAAAATATGAATAGACCAATCACAAGCACTGAAATTTAACTGTGATTAAAATCTTCCAACAAACAAAAGCCCAGGACCAGATGGCTTCACAGGCGAATTCTATCAAACATTTAGAGAAGAGCTAACACCTATCCTTCTCAAACTCTTCCAAAAGATAGCAGAGGGAGGAACACTCCCAAACTCATTCTATGAGGCCACCATCACCTTGATACCAAAACCAGGCAAGGATGTCACAAAGAAAGAAAACTACAGGCCAATATCACTGATGAACATAGATGCAAAAATCCTCAACAAAATACTAGAAAACAGAATCCAACAGCACATTAAAAGGATCATACACCATGATCAAGTGGGGTTTATTCCAGGAATGCAAGGATTCTTCAATATACGCAAATCAATCAATGTGATACAACATATTAACAAATTGAAGGAGAAAAACCATATGATCATCTCAATAGATGCAGAGAAAGCTTTCGACAAAATTCAACACCCATTTATGATAAAAACCCTGCAGAAAGTAGGCATAGAGGGAACTATCCTCAACATAATAAAGGCCATATATGACAAACCCACAGCCAACATCGTCCTCAATGGTGAAAAACTGAAACCATTTCCACTAAGATCAGGAACAAGACAAGGCTGCCACTCTCACCACTCTTACTCAACGTAGTTTTGGAAGTTTTAGCCAGAGCAATCAGAGAAGAAAAGGAAATAAAAGGAATCCAAATTGGAAAAGAAGAAGTAAAGCTGTCACTGTTTGCAGATGACATGATACTATACATAGAGAATCCTAAAGATGCTACCAGAAAACTACTAGAGCTAGTCAATGAATTTGGTAAAGTAGCAGGATACAAAATTAATGCACAGAAATCTCTGGCATTCCTGTACACTAATGATGAAAAATCTGAATATGAAATCAAGAAAACACTCCCATTTACCATTTCAACAAAAAGAATAAAATATCTAGGAATAAAACTACCTAAGGAGATAAAAGACCTGTATGCAGAAAATTATAAGACACTGATGAAAGAAATTAAAGATGATACAAATAGATGGAGAGATATACCATGCTCCTGGATTGGAAGAATCAATATTGTGAAAATGACTCTACTACTCAAAGCAATCTACAGATTCAATGCAATCCCTATCAAACTACCACTGGCATTTTTCACAGAACTAGAACAAGAAATTTCAAAATTCTTTGGAGAAACAAAGACCCCAAATAGCCAAAGCAATCTTGAGAATGAAAAACAGAGCTGGAGGAATAAGGCTCCCTGACTTCAGACTATACTACAAAGATACAGTAATGAAGACAGTGTGGTACTGGCACAAAAACAGAAAGATAAATCAATGGAAAAGGATAGAAAGCCCAGAGATAAACCCACGCACATATGGTTAACTTATCTTTGATAAAGGAGGCAGGAATGTACAGTGGAGAAAGGACAGCCTCCTCAATAAGTGGTGCTGGAAAAACTGGACAGGGATATGTAAAAGTATGAGATTAGATCATTCCCTAACACCATACACAAAAATAAGCTCCAAATGGATTAAAGATCTAAATGTAAGGCCAGAAACTATCAAACTCTTAGAGGAAAACGTAGGCAGAACACTCAATGACATAAATCACATCAAGATCCTATTGGACCCAACTCCTAGAGAAATGGAAATAAAAACAAAGATAAACAAATTGGACCTAATGAAACTTCAAAACTTTTTCACGGCAAAGGAAACCATAAACAAGATCAAAAGACAACCGTCAGAATGGGAGAAAATATTTGCAAATGAAGCCACTGACAAAGGATTAATCTCCAAAATTTATAAACAGCTCATGCAGCTCAATAGCAAAAAAACAAACAACTCAATCCAAAAATGGGCAGAAGACTTAAATAGGCATTTCTCCAAAGAAGATATACAGACAGCCAACAAGCACGTGAAAGAATGCTCAACATCATTAATCATTAGAGAAATGCAAATCAAAACTACAATGAGATATCATCTCACACCAGTCAGAATGGCCATCATCAAGAAATCTAAAAACAATAAATGCTGGAGAGGGTGTGGAGAAAAGGGAACACTCTTGCACTGCTGGTGGGAATGTGAATTGGTACAGCCACTATGGAGAACAGTATGCAGGTTCCTTAAAGAACTAAAATTAGAAATACCATATGATCCAGCAATCGCACTACTAGGCATATACCCTGAGAAAACCATAATTCAAAAAGAGACATGTACCAAAATGTTCATTGCAGCTCTATTCACAATAGCCCGGAGCTGGAAACAACCTAAGTGTCTATCATAAGATGAATGGATAAAGAAGATGTGGCACATATATACAATGGAATATTACTAAGCCATAAAAAGAAACGAAACTGAGCTATTTGTAATGAGGCTGATAGACCTAGAGTCTGTCATACAGAGTGAAGTAAGTCAGAAAGAGAAAGACAAATACCGTATGCTAACACATATATATGGAATTTAAAAAAAAATGTCATGAAGAACCGAGGGGTAAAACGGGAATAAAGACACAGACCTACTTGAGAATGGACTTGAGGATATGTGGAGGGGGAAGGGTAAGCTGTGACAAAGCGAAAGAGAGGCATGGACATATATACAGTACCAAACGTAAGGTACATAGCTAGTGGGAAGCAGCCGCAGAGCACAGGGAGAACAGCTCGGTGTCTTGTGACCGCCTGGAGGGGTGGGATTGGGAGGGTGTGAGGGAGGGAGATGAATGAGGGAAGGGATGTGGGAACAGATGTATATGTATGACTGATTCACTTTGTTATAACGCAGAAACTAAAAAAAAAACAAACACAGACCTACTTGAGATTGGACTTGAGGATATGGGGAGGGGGAAGGGTAAGCTGTTACAAAACGAAAGAGTGGCATGGATATATATACACTACCAAACATAAGGTAGATATATAGTGGGAAGCAGCTGCAGAGCACAGGGAAATCAGCTCGGTGCTTTGTGACTGCCTGGAGGGGTGGGATGGGGAGGGTGGGAGGGAGGGAGATGCATGAGGGAAGGGATGTGGGAACAGATGTATATGTATGACTGATTCACTTTGTTATAGAGCAGAAACTAATAAAAAAAATAAAATAAATAAATGAATAAATAAATAAAAAATAAACAAATGGGACCTAATGAAACTTCAAAGCTTTTGCACAGCAAAGGAAACCATAAACAAGACCAAAATAGAGCCCTCAGAATGGGAGAAAATATTTGCAAATGAAGCAACTGACAAAGGATTAATCTCCAAAATTTATAAGTAGCCCATGCAGCTCAATAGCAAAAGAACAAACAACCCAATCCAAAAATGGGCAGAAGACTTAAATAGGCATTTCTCCAAAGAAGATATACAGACTGCCAACAAACACATGAAAGAATGCTCAACATCATTACTCATTAGAGAAATGCAAATCAAAACTACAATGAGATATCATCTCACACCAGTCAGAATGGCCATCATCAAGAAATCTAGAAACAATAAATGCTGGAGAGTGTGTGGAGAAAAGGGAACACTCTTGCACTGCTGGTGGGAATGTGAATTGGTACAGCCACTATGGAGAACAGTATGGAGGTTCCTTAAAAAACTAAAAATAGAACTACCATATGATCCAGCAATCCCACTACTAGGCATATACCCTGAGAAAATCATAATTCAAAAAGAGACATGTACCAAAATGTTTATTGCAGCTCTATTCACAATAGCCCGGAGAAGGCAACAACCTAAGTGTCCATCACTGGATGAATGGATAAAGAAGATGTGGCACATATATACAATGGAATATTATTCAGCCATAAAAAGAGACAAAACTGAGCTATTTGTAATAAGGTGGATAGACTTAGAGTGTGTCATACAGAGTGAAGTAAGTCAGAAAGAGAAAGACAAATACTGTATGCTAACACATATATATGGAATTTAAGAAAAAATTTCATGAAGAACCTGGGGTAAAACAGGAATAAAGACACAGACCTACTTGAGAATGGACTTGAGGATATGGGGAGGGGGAAGGGTAAGCTGTGACAAAGCGAAAGAGAGGCATGGACATATATAGAGTACCAAACGTAAGGTAGATAGCTAGTGGGAAGCAGCCACAGAGCACCGGGAGATGAGCTCGGTGCTTTGTGACCGCCTGGAGGGGTGGGATGGGGAGGGTGGGAGGGAGGGAGATGCATGAGGGAAGGGATGTGGGAACAGGTGTATATGTATGACTGATTCACTTTGTTATAAAGCAGAAACTAAAAAAAAAAAAAAAAAGACACAGATCTACTTGAGAATGGAACTGAGGATGTGGGGAGGGGAAAGGGTAAGCTGTGACAAAACGAAAGAGAGGCATGGATATATATACACTACCAAACATAAGGTAGATAGATAGTGGGAAGCAGCCGCAGAGCACAGGGAAATCAGCTCGGTGGTTTGTGACCGCCTGGAGGGGTGGGATGGGGAGGGTGGGAGGGAGGGAGATGCATGAGGGAAGGGATGTGGGAACAGATGGATATGTATTACTGATTCACTTTGTTATAGAGCAGAAACTAATAAAAAAAATAAAATAAATATAAAAATAAATAAAAAATAAAGAAATGGGACCTAATGAAACTTCAAAGCTTTTGCACAGCAAAGGAAATCATAAACAAGACCAAAAGACAACGCTCAGAATGGGAGAAAATATTTGCAAATGAAGCAACTGACAAAGGATTAATCTCCAAAATTCATAAGTAGCTCATGCAGCTCAATAGCAAAAAAACAAACAACCCAGTCCAAAAATGGGCAGAAGACTTAAATAGGCATTTCTCCAAAGAAGATATACAGACTGCCAACAAACACATGAAAGAATGCTCAACATCATTAATCATTAGAGAAATGCAAATCAAAACTACAATGAGATATCATCTCACACCAGTCAGAATGGCCATCATCAAGAAATCTAGAAACAATAAATGCTGGAGAGGGTGTGGAGAAAAAGGAACACTCTTACACTGCTGGTGGGAATGTGAATTGGTACAGCCACTATGGAGAACAGTATGCAGGTTCCTTAAAGAACTAAAAATAGAACTACCATATGATCCAGCAATCCCACTACTAGGCATATACCCTGAGAAAACCATAATTCAAAAAGAGACATGTACCAAAATGTTCATTGCAGCTCAATTCACAATAGCCTGGAAATGGAAAAAACCTAAGTGTCCATCATTGGATGAATGGATAAAGAAGATGTGGCACATATATACAATGGAATATTACTCAGCCATAAAAAGAAACGAAAGTGAGCTATTTTTAATGAGGTGGATAGAACTAGAGTCTGTCATACAGAGTGAAGTAAGTCAGAAAGAGAAAGACAAATACTGTATGCTAACACATATATATGGAATTTAAAAAAAATGTCATGAAGAACCTAGGGATAAAACGGGAATAAAGACACAGACCTACTTGAGAATGGACTTGAGGATATGCGGAGGGGGAAGGGTAAGCTGTGACAAAGCGAAAGAGAGGCATGGACATATATACAGTACCAAACGTAAGGTAGATAGCTAGTGGGAAGCAGCCGCAGAGCACAGGGAAATCAGCTCGGTGCTTTGTGACCGCCTGGAGGGCTGGGATGGGGAGGGTGGGAGGGAGGGAGATGCATGAGGGAAGGGATGTGAGAACAGATGTATATGTATGACTGATTCAGTTTGTTATTAAGCAGAAACTAAAAAAAAAAAAAGACACAGACCTACTTGGAGAATGGACTTGAGGATATGGGGAGGGGGAAGGGTAAGCTGTGACAAAACGAAAGAGAGGCATGGATATATATACAGTACCAAACATAAGGTAGATATATAGTGGGAAGCAGCCGCAGAGCACAGGGAAATCAGCTCGGTGCTTTGTGACTGCCTGGAGGGCTGGGATGGGGAGGGTGGGAGGGAGGGAGATGCATGAGGGAAGGGATGTGGGAACAGATGTATATGTATGACTGATTCACTTTGTTATAGAGCAGAAACTAATAAAAAAAATAAATAAATAAATAAAAAATAAACAAATGGGACCTAATGAAACTTCAAAGCTTTTGCACAGCAAAGGAAGCCATAAAGAGGACCAAAAGAGAGACCTCAGAATGGGAGAAAATATTTGCAAAGGAAGCAACTGACAAAGGATTAATCCCCAAAATTTATAAGTAGCCCATGCAGCTCAATAGCAAAAGAACAAACAACCCAATCCAAAAATGGGCAGAAGACTTAAATAAGCATTTCTCCAAAGAAGATATACACACTGCCAACAAACACATGAAAGAATGCTCAACATCATTAATCATTAGAGAAATGCAAATCAAAACTACAATGAGATATCATCTCACACCAGTCAGAATGGCCATCATCAAGAAATCTAGAAACAATAAATGCTGGAGAGTGTGTGGAGAAAAGGGAACACTCTTGCACTGCTGGTGGGAATGTGAATTGGTACAGCCACTATGGAGAACAGTATGGAGGTTCCTTAAAGAACTAAAAATAGAACTACCATATGATCCAGCAATCCCACTACTAGGCATATACCCTGAGAAAACCATAATTCAAAAAGAGACATGTACCAAAATGTTTATTGCAGCTCTATTCACAATAGCCCGGAGAAGGAAACAACCTAAGTGTCCATCATTGGATGAATGGATAAAGAAGATGTGGCACATATATACAATGGAATATTATTCAGCCATAAAAAGAGACAAAATTGAGCTATTTGTAATGAGGTGGATAGACCTAGAGTCTGTCATACAGAGTGAAGTAAGTCAGAAAGAGAAAGACAAATACTGTATGCTAACACATATATATGGAATTTAAGAAAAAAAATGTCATGAAGAACCTAGGGGTAAAACAGGAATAAAGACACAGACCTACTTGAGAATGGACTTGAGGATATGGGGAGGGGGAAGGGTAAGCTTGACAAAGCAAAAGAGAGGCATGGACATATATACAGTACCAAACGTAAGGTAGATAGCTAGTGGGAAGCAGCCGCAGAGCACCGGGAGATCAGCTCGGTGCTTTGTGACCGCCTGGAGGGGTGGGATGGGGAGGGTTGGAGGGAGGGAGATGCATGAGGGAAGGGATGTGGGAACAGATGTATATGTATGACTGATTCACTTTGTTATAAAGCAGAAACTAAAAAAAAACCCAAAAACACAGACCTACTTGAGAATGGACTTGAGGATATGGGGAGGCGGAAGGGTAAGCTGTGACAAAAAGAAAGAGTGGCATGGATATATATACACTACCAAACATAAGGTAGATAGATAATGGGAAGCAGCCGCAGAGCTCAGGGAAATCAGCTCGGTGCTTTGTGACCGCCTGGAGCGGTGGGATGGGGAGAGTGGGAGGGAGGGAGATGCATGAGGGAAGGGATGTGGGAACAGATGTATATGTATGACTGATTCACTTTGTTATAGAGCAGAAACTAATAAAAAAATAAAATAAATATATAAATAAATAAAAAATAAACAAATGGGACCTAATGAAACTTAAAAGCTTTTGCACAGCAAAGGAAACCATAAACAAGACCAAAAGAGAGCCCTCAGAATGGGAGAAAATATTTGCAAATGAAGCAACTGACAAAGGATTAATCGCCAAAATTTATAAGCAGCTCATGCAGCTCAATAGCAAAAAAACAAACAACCCAATCCAAAAATGGGCAGAAGACTTAAATAGGCATTTCTGCAAAGAAGATATACACACTGCCAACAAACACATGAAAGAATGCTCAACATCATTAATCATTAGAGAAATGCAAATCAAAACTACAATGAGATATCATCTCACACCAGTCAGAATGGCCATCATCAAGAAATCTAGAAACAATAAATGCTGGAGAGGGTGTGGAGAAAAGGGAACACTCTTGCACTGCTGGTGGGAATGTGAATTGGTACAGCCACTATGGAGAACAGTATGGAGGTTCCTTAAAGAGCTAAAATTAGAACTACCATATGATCCAGCAATCCCACTACTAGGCATATACCCTGAGAAAACCATAATTCAAAAAGAGACATGTACCAAAATGTTCATTGCAGCTCTATTCACAATAGTCTGGAGATGGTAACAACCTAAGTGTCCATCATTGGATGAATGGATAAAGAATATGTGGCACATATATACAGTGGAATATTACTCAGCCAGAAAAAGAAACGAAACTGAGCTATTTGTAATGAGGTGGATAGACCTAGAGTCTGTCATACAGAGTGAAGTAAGTCAGAAAGAGAAAGACAAATACTGTATGCTAACACATATATATGGAATTTAAGAAAAAATTTCATGAAGAACCTGGGGTAAAACAGGAATAAAGACACAGACCTACTTGAGAATGGACTTGAGGATATGGGGAGGGGGAAGGGTAAGCTGTGACAAAGCGAAAGAGAGGCATGGACATATATAGAGTACCAAACGTAAGGTAGATAGCTAGTGGGAAGCAGCCACAGAGCACCGGGAGATGAGCTCGGTGCTTTGTGACCGCCTGGAGGGGTGGGATGGGGAGGGTGGGAGGGAGGGAGATGCATGAGGGAAGGGATGTGGGAACAGGTGTATATGTATGACTGATTCACTTTGTTATAAAGCAGAAACTAAAAAAAAAAAAAAAAAGACACAGATCTACTTGAGAATGGAACTGAGGATGTGGGGAGGGGAAAGGGTAAGCTGTGACAAAACGAAAGAGAGGCATGGATATATATACACTACCAAACATAAGGTAGATAGATAGTGGGAAGCAGCCGCAGAGCACAGGGAAATCAGCTCGGTGGTTTGTGACCGCCTGGAGGGGTGGGATGGGGAGGGTGGGAGGGAGGGAGATGCATGAGGGAAGGGATGTGGGAACAGATGGATATGTATTACTGATTCACTTTGTTATAGAGCAGAAACTAATAAAAAAAATAAAATAAATATAAAAATAAATAAAAAATAAAGAAATGGGACCTAATGAAACTTCAAAGCTTTTGCACAGCAAAGGAAATCATAAACAAGACCAAAAGACAACGCTCAGAATGGGAGAAAATATTTGCAAATGAAGCAACTGACAAAGGATTAATCGCCAAAATTTATAAGCAGCTCATGCAGCTCAATAGCAAAAAAACAAACAACCCAATCCAAAAATGGGCAGAAGACTTAAATAGGCATTTCTGCAAAGAAGATATACACACTGCCAACAAACACATGAAAGAATGCTCAACATCATTAATCATTAGAGAAATGCAAATCAAAACTACAATGAGATATCATCTCACACCAGTCAGAATGGCCATCATCAAGAAATCTAGAAACAATAAATGCTGGAGAGGGTGTGGAGAAAAGGGAACACTCTTGCACTGCTGGTGGGAATGTGAATTGGTACAGCCACTATGGAGAACAGTATGGAGGTTCCTTAAAGAGCTAAAAATAGAACTACCATATGATCCAGCAATCCCACTACTAGGCATATACCCTGAGAAAACCATAATTCAAAAAGAGACATTTACCAAAATGTTCATTGCAGCTCTAATCACAATAGCCCGGAGATGGAAACAACCTAAGTGTCCATCATTGGATGAATGGATAAAGAAGATGTGGCACATATATACAGTGGAATATTACTCAGCCATAAACAGAAACGAAACTGAGCTATTTGTAATGAGGTGGATAGACCTAGAGTCTGTCATACAGAGTGAAGTAAGTCAGAAAGAGAAAGACAAATACTGTATGCTAACACATATATATGGAATTAAAAAAAAAATCATGAAGGACCTAGGGGTAAAATGGGAATAAACACACAGACCTACTTGAGAATGGACTTGTGGATATGGGGAGGGGGAAGGGTAAGCTTGACAAAGCAAAAGAGAGGCATGGACATATATACAGTACCAAACGTAAGGTAGATAGCTAGTGGGAAGCAGCCGCAGAGCACAGGGAGATCAGCTCGGTGCTTTTTGGCCGCCTGGAGGGGTGGGATGGGGAGGGTGGGAGGGTGGGAGATGCATGAGGGAAGGGATGTGAGAACAGATGTATATGTATGACTGATTCACTTTGTTATAACGCAGAAACTGAAAAAACAAAAACAAAAACACAGGCCTATTTGAGAATGGATTTGAGGATATGGGGAGGGGGAAGGGTAAGCTGTGACAAAAAGAAAGAGTGGCATGGATATATATACACTACCAAACATAAGGTAGATATATAGTGGGAAGCAGCTGCAGAGCACAGGGAAATCAGCTCGGTGCTTTGCGACTGCCTGGAGGGCTGGGATGGGGAGGGTGGGAGGGAGGGAGAAGCATGAGGGAAGGGATGTGGGAACAGATGTATATGTATGACTGATTCACTTTGTTATAGAGCAGAAACTAATAAAAAAAATAAAATAAATAAATGAATAAATAAATAAAAAATAAACAAATGGGACCTAATGAAACTTCAAAGCTTTTGCACAGCAAAGGAAACCATAAACAAGACCAAAATAGAGCCCTCAGAATGGGAGAAAATATTTGCAAATGAAGCAACTGACAAAGGATTAATCTCCAAAATTTATAAGCAGCTCATGCAGCTCAATAGCAAAAAAACAAACAACCCAATCCAAAAATGGGCAGAAGACTTAAATAGGCATTTCTCCAAAGAAGATATACAGACTGCCAACAAACACATGAAAGAATGCTCAACATCATTAATCATTAGAGAAATGCAAATCAAAACTACAATGAGATATCATCTCATACCAGTCAGAATGGCCATCATCAAGAAATCTAGAAACAATAAATGCTGGAGAGGGTGTGGAGAAAAGGGAACACTCTTGCACTGCTGGTGGGAATGTGAATTGGTACAGCCACTATGGAGAACAGTATGCAGGTTCCTTAAAGAGCTAAAATTAGAACTACCATATGATCCAGCAATCCCACTACTAGGCATATACCCTGAGAAAACCATAAATCAAAAAGAGGCATGTACCAAAATGTTCATTGCAGCTATATTCACAAAAGCCCGGAGAAGGAAACAACCTAAGTGTCCATCATTGGATGAATGGATAAAGAAGATGTGGCACATATATACAATGGAATATTATTCAGCCATAAAAAGAGACAAAACTGAGCTATTTGTAATGAGGTGGATAGACCTAGAGTCTGTCATACAGAGTGAAGTAAGTCAGAAAGAGAAAGACAAATACTGTATGCTAACACATATATATGGAATTAAAAAAAAATGTCATGAAGAACCTAGGGATAAAACGGGAATAAAGACACAGACCTACTTGAGAATGGACTTGAGGATATGGGGAGTGGGAAGGGTAAGCTGTGACAAAACGAAAGAGTGGCATGGATATATATACACTACCAAACATAAGGTAGATAGATAGTGGGAAGCAGCCGCAGAGCACAGGGAAATCAGCTCGGTGCTTTGTGACCGCCTAGAGGGGTGGGATGGAGAGGGTGGGAGGGAGGGAGATGCATGAGGGAAGGGATGTGGGAACAGATGTATATGTATGACTGATTCACTTTGTTATAGAGCAGAAGCTAATAAAAAAAATAAAATATATAAAAAAATAAATAAATAAAAAATAAACAAACGGGCCAAATGAAACTTCAAAGCTTTTGCACAGCAAAGGAAACCATAAACAAGACCAAAATAGAGCCCTCAGAATGGGAGAAAATATTTGCAAATGAAGCAACTGACAAAGGATTAATCTCCAAAATTTATAAGCAGCTCATGCAGCTCAATAGCAAAAAAACAAACAACCCAATCCAAAAATGGGCAGAAGACTTAAATAGGCATTTCTCCAAAGAAGATATACAGACTGCCAACAAACACATGAAAGAATGCTCAACATCATTAATCATTAGAGAAATGCAAATCAAAACTACAATGAGATATCATCTCATACCAGTCAGAATGGCCATCATCAAGAAATCTAGAAACAATAAATGCTGGAGAGGGTGTGGAGAAAAGGGAACACTCTTGCACTGCTGGTGGGAATGTGAATTGGTACAGCCACTATGGAGAACAGTATGCAGGTTCCTTAAAGAGCTAAAATTAGAACTACCATATGATCCAGCAATCCCACTACTAGGCATATACCCTGAGAAAACCATAAATCAAAAAGAGACATGTACCAAAATGTTCATTGCAGCTATATTCACAAAAGCCCGGAGAAGGAAACAACCTAAGTGTCCATCATTGGATGAATGGATAAAGAAGATGTGGCACATATATACAATGGAATATTATTCAGCCATAAAAAGAGACAAAACTGAGCTATTTGTAATGAGGTGGATAGACCTAGAGTCTGTCATACAGAGTGAAGTAAGTCAGAAAGAGAAAGACAAATACTGTATGCTAACACATATATATGGAATTAAAAAAAAATGTCATGAAGAACCTAGGGATAAAACGGGAATAAAGACACAGACCTACTTGAGAATGGACTTGAGGATATGGGGAGTGGGAAGGGTAAGCTGTGACAAAACGAAAGAGTGGCATGGATATATATACACTACCAAACATAAGGTAGATAGATAGTGGGAAGCAGCCGCAGAGCACAGGGAAATCAGCTCGGTGCTTTGTGACCGCCTAGAGGGGTGGGATGGAGAGGGTGGGAGGGAGGGAGATGCATGAGGGAAGGGATGTGGGAACAGATGTATATGTATGACTGATTCACTTTGTTATAGAGCAGAAGCTAATAAAAAAAATAAAATATATAAAAAAATAAATAAATAAAAAATAAACAAACGGGCCAAATGAAACTTCAAAGCTTTTGCACAGCAAAGGAAACCATAAACAAGACCAAAAGACAGCCCTCAGAATGGGAGAAAATATTTGCAAATGAAGCAACTGACAAAGGATTAATCTCCAAAATTTATAAGTAGCTCATGCAGCTCAATACCAAAAAAAACAAACAACCCAATCCAAAATTGGGCAGAATACTTAAATAGGCATTTCTCCAAAGAAGATATACAGACTGCCAAAAAACACATGAAAGAATGCTCAACATCATTAATCATTAGAGAATTGCAAATCAAAACTACAATGAGATATCATCTCACACCAGTCAGAATGGCCATCATCAAGAAATCTAGAAACAATAAATGCTGGAGAGGGTGTGGAGAAAAGGGAACACTCTTGCACTGCTGGTGGGAATGTGAATTGGTACAGCCACTATGGAGAACAGTATGGAGGTTCCTTAAAGAACTAAAAATAGAACTACCATATGATCCAGCAATCCCACTACTAGGCATATACCCTGAGAAAACCATAATTCAAAAAGAGACATGTACCAAAATGTTCATTGCAGCTCTATTCACAATAGCCCGGAGAAGGAAACAACCTAAGTGTCCATCATTGGATGAATGGATAAAGAAGATGTGGCACATATATACAATGGAATATTATTCAGCCATAAAAAGAGACAAAACTGAGCTATTTGTAATGAGGTAGATAGACCTAGAGTCTGTCATACAGAGTGAAGTAAGTCAGAAAGAGAAAGACAAATACTGTATGCTAACACATATATATGGAATTTAAGAAAAAAAATGTCATGAAGAACCTAGGGGTAAAACAGGAATAAAGACACAGACCCACTTGAGAATGGACTTGAGGATATGGGGAGGGGGAAGGGTAAGCTGTGACAAAGCGAAAGAGAGGCATGGACATATATACAGTACCAAACTTAAGGTAGATAGATAGTGGGAAGCAGCCGCAGAGCACCGGGAGATCAGCTCGGTGCTTTGTGACCGCCTGGAGGGGTGGGATGGGGAGGGTGGGAGGGAGGGAGATGCATGAGGGAAGGGATGTGGGAACAGAAGTATATGTATTACTGACTCACTTTGTTATAGAGCGGAAAGTAATAAAAAAATAAAATAAATAAAAAAATAAATAAATAAAAAATAAACAAATGGGACCTAATGAAACTTGAAAGCTTTTGCACAGCAAAGGAAACCATAAACAAGACCAAAAGACAGCCCTCAGAATGGGAGAAAATATTTGCAAATGAAGCAACTGACAAAGGATTAATCTCCAAAATTTATAAGTAGCTCATGCAGCTCAATAGCAAAAAAACAAACAACCCAATCCAAAAATGGGCAGAAGACTTAAATAGGCATTTCTCCAAAGAAGATATACAGACTGCCAACAAACACATGAAAGAATGCTCAACATCATTACTCATTAGAGAAATGCAAATCAAAACTACAATGAGATATCATCTCACACCAGTCAGAATGGCCATCATCAAGAAATCTAGAAACAATAAATGCTGGAGAGGGTGTGGAGAAAAAGGAACACTCTTGCACTGCTGGTGGGAATGTGAATTGGTACAGCCACTATGGAGAACAGTATGGAGGTTCCTTAAAAAACTAAAAATAGAACTACCATATGATCCAGCAATCCCACTACTAGGCATATACCCTGAGAAAACCATAATTCAAAAAGAGACATTTACCAAAATGTTCATTGCAGCTCTAATCACAATAGCCCGGAGATGGAAACAACCTAAGTGTCCATCATTGGATGAATGGATAAAGAAGATGTGGCACATATATACAGTGGAATATTACTCAGCCGTAAACAGAAACGAAACTGAGCTATTTGTAATGAGGTGGATAGACCTAGAGTCTGTCATACAGAGTGAAGTAAGTCAGAAAGAGAAAGACAAATACTGTATGCTAACACATATATATGGAATTAAAAAAAAAATCATGAAGGACCTAGGGGTAAAATGGGAATAAACACACAGACCTACTTGAGAATGGACTTGTGGATATGGGGAGGGGGAAGGGTAAGCTGTGACAAAGCGAAAGAGAGGCATGGAAATATATACAGTACCAAACGTTAGGTAGATAGCTAGTGGGAAGCAGCCGCAGAGCACCGGGAGATCAGCTCGGTGCTTTGTGACCGCCTGGAGGGGTGGGATGGGGATGGTGGGAGGGAGGGAGATTCATGAGGGAAGGGATGTGGGAACAGGTGTATATGTATGACTGATTCACTTTTTTATAAAGCAGAAACTAAAAAAAAAAAAAAAAAAAGACAGACCTACTTGAGAATGGACTTGAGGATATGGGGAGGGTGAAGGGTAAGCTGTGACAAAACGAAAGGGTGGCATGGACATATATACACTACCAAACATAAGGTAGATAGATAGTGGGAAGCAGCCGCAGATCACAGGGAAATCAGCTCGGTGCTTTGTGACCGCCTGGAGGGGTGGGATGGGGAGGGTGGGAGGGAGGGAGATGCATGAGGGAAGGGATGTGGGAACAGACGTATATGTATTACTGATTCACTTTGTTATAGAGCGGAAAGTAATAAAAAAAAAATAAATAAACAAATGGGACCTAATGAAACTTGAAAGCTTTTGCACAGCAAAGGAAACCATAAACAAGACCAAAAGACAGCCCTCAGAATGGGAGAAAATATTTGCAAATGAAGCAACTGACAAAGGATTAATCTCCAAAATTTATAAGTAGCTCATGCAGCTCAATAGCAAAAAAACAAACAACCCAATCCAAAAATGGGCAGAAGACTTAAATAGGCATTTCTCCAAAGAAGATATACAGACTGCCAACAAACACATGAAAGAATGCTCAACATCATTACTCATTAGAGAAATGCAAATCAAAACTACAATGAGATATCATCTCACACCAGTCAGAATGGCCATCATCAAGAAATCTAGAAACAATAAATGCTGGAGAGTGTGTGGAGAAAAGGGAACACTCTTGCACTGCTGGTGGGAATGTGAATTGGTACAGCCACTATGGAGAACAGTATGGAGGTTCCTTAAAGAACTAAAAATAGAACTACCATATGATCCAGCAATCCCACTACTAGGCATATACCCTGAGAAAACCATAATTCAAAAAGAGACATGTACCAAAATGTTCATTGCAGCTCTAATCACAATAGCCCCGAGATGGAAACAACCTAAGTGTCCATCATTGGATGAATGGATAAAGAAGATGTGGCACATATATACAGTGGAATATTACTCAGCCATAAAAAGAAACGAAAGTGAGCTATTTTTAATGAGGTGGATAGACCTAGAGTCTGTCATACAGAGTGAAGTAAGTCAGAAAGAGAAAGACAAATACTGTATGCTAACACATATATATGGAATTAAAAAAAAAATGTCATGAAGAACCTAGGGGTAAAACGGGAATAAAGACACAGACCTACTTGAGAATGGACTTGAGGATATGGGGAGGGGGAAGGGTAAGCTGTGACAAAACGAAAGAGAGGCATGGACATATATACACTACCAAACTTAGGGTAGATAGATAGTGGGAAGCAGCCGCAGAGCACAGGGAGATCAGCTCGGTGCTTTGTGATCGCCTGGAGGCATGGGATGGGGAGGGTGGGAGGGAGGGAGTCGCAAGAGAGAAGGGATGTTGGAACAGATGTATATGTATGACTGATTCACTTTGTTATAAAGCAGAAACTAATTTTTCACAATGCAAAATAACCCCCAAAACCTTGGTCCAGCTTTGATCAGTTGTCCACCCCAGGAGGAGGCCAGAGTTCAGGGTTCAGTTGCAAGGACTTTGCACATCATTACTTCAGGTCCGACTCTGTGGTTGGTCTGTTCTCGAAAAAGGGCAGTTGTTGGCAGCTGGGAATTCACCTGACTGGTATTTGCTACAAATGATTCTCTCCAGTTTAAAGGAAAAGCCTGAGGGCCGGCAGGGTCCTGGGCGCCTGGCTCCCTCAGTGATGAAGGCTGGGCAGGGTCTGGGGACCTGGCCTGGAGGGCACCGCCACCTGAGATCTGCTTCTTCAAGCAGGCCTGGGCACTGGTGGGAGAACCCAGACTGGTTGATGGACGGACACTCCCGGGCAGGGTAACCAGCCTGCACACAGACCCCCTCCTCCTGGCCAGGACCTGGACTCTGGAGAGCAAGAGTTGAGCCTTGGGACCTTGCCCTTTCTTGTCAGTACAGAGAGTAACATTTGTTTTGGTGGAGGCTTACAGGAACATCGTGACCTGACCATAACCTGACCTCAAGAAAAAAGGATCTGACCTTAGAAGTTTGAAGCAACTAACCACACCTCTCTCTTACCTTTCCCATGAAAGGGCTTTGCTGAAAGCTTTTGGGGAGTTCAGGGTTTTCTAAGGCATGAGCCGCCCGTCTCCTCACCTGGCCCTGCAGTAAACCTTTCTCTGATCCAATGCTCCAAAGTCGACATGTTGGTATTGTTTGGCCTCACTGTTTGTCAGGCACATGGACTTGCGTTCAGCAACAGGATGATATTTCAGTCAAGAATAGAACCTCTTTTTATTCTCAACGTGTTACCTTTGTCCAACTTCACCCTGAAATGTACACTATCAACTGTATTTGGGGGGCTGATCATTTTCTCCCATATAAATTATTTTCTTAATGAGAGAGTAAATTGTGCACCTGGGATTCAATTTTGGAAATAAACTGTTTACTCTGAAGAGCCAAACTTGTCCTTGGAAACACATTTTCTATACAGCAGCAGTTGGACCCATCCTGTGCAGAGTCCAGTATGGTGACCTGTCACTATGGTAATATGATGACGGCCATCTTGGCATTCCATGCCAACTGCCAACTGCCAACTGCCACTCTGTTAACTGAAACGTTCACATACAGTGGCAGGTGAGAAGCTCTCAGTCTCACACCTTGCGAGTTTGAAAATGGGCAATCTGAATTGTTCTGGAGGTAGGTTCATATTCATCCTCTGAAGGCTGTTCCTTCAAATGGGCTGGTTAACTTTTACTGATATATGTTCCTCATTTTTTTTCTTTTCTCATTTCTACCACATTTATCTACAGTTATAAATATATTTTATAGTTTGTTGTATTACTTAATTTATATTTTTGATTCTTCTGTCAAGCCAGCTGCCTTAAATATTTTCCTAAATTTAGGAAAACATACTATCTCCAAATGCCAATTTTGTACACACTCTACCAGAGAACAGATAAAGGGAACTCACTCATTATGCTTTTACTGAAGCAGGAGAATCTTCATATCTCCTCAGCAATGGTCATTATAGGAGGAAAGGGGAATTACAGCTCAGCCTTTCTAAATGTAACTGTCAAAATCTGAAACCAGGGCTTCCCTGGTGGCAGAGTGGTTGAGAGTCCGCCGGCTGAGGCAGGGGACAGGGGTTCATGCCCCGATCAGGGAAGATCCCACATGCCGTGGAGCGGCTGCGCCCGTGAGCCATGGCCGTTGAGCCTGCGCGTCCGGAGCCCGTGCTCCTCAACGGGAGAGGCCACAACAGTGAGAGGCCCGTGTACCACACACAAAAAAAATCAGAAACCAAATATTCAAGGTCTAAATCCAGAAAGTTTTATAAAGGAAAGAACCTGGGATTCACTGGTTGGATTTCCATGGGTTGCTGTGGACAAGATCACTGGCTGTTTGGCGGCTGCCAGGGAGTTTGGTGAGAAGGGCCAGTGCCATCACATTAGTGGAATGAACATTTGGTCACTGAGGGAAGAAGGGTCTGTCTGGTGATTCTCAAGGAGAATCCTGGGGTGGGGTCTCCAGCCTCTGAGTATGGAGATGACTTTCAAAAAGAATGCCTTCCACTACAGGGTCTAGAGAATGATGAGTTTATAGAGCCAGAATTTTAGTGAGGAAAGACTTGAATGCTTGCCCATTCTTAGCAAGCTCTTGGTCCAGGCTGCTCGAATGGGTGCTCAGATCAATTTTACTTGGAGCCGTCAAATCCCTTCTCTGCTTTCAACAGCTACCAAATGTCCAGCTTATTCTTGCCATCATTCAGGATTGAACACTTATAGAGCATTTGTGAAGCACCGGTCCTTTATTTTTCCAACATTTTACCTGTATTCAATCATTTTTGGCCACATGACATAATGCTAAAAGTAGGCCATATTAACATTTCTACATCTCAGAACAGGGAACTGAGGCAAAGAGGGATCTACATATCTTTCCCAAGTACATGCTTCTTCTAAACGGGATTTGAATCCAGTCCATCAGTCATGCTCCCAATGGTTTGCTGAGTTTCTAGACGTTCACAGTTAAATAAAGATATTTGCCCACAAAACCAGTCTTTTGGGTGTTTTCAGTTTGTTTCACACCAAACTGCAAGATCTTCCTAAGTCCAACTTTGATTCAGGAGGCTCTTCTGGGCAGCTGGTGAGGAAAGGGACCAAAGGATTGCACTGTGAATAAATTATTGCTAATTTCCCCATGGTCTTCTGCCAGCAAGATGTCAATAGTTGTCTCTATTGTAATGCATTTCCCAGGAGGCTCCTTCCAGAATGCGAGAAGAAGAATCACTCAATGGAGGTCAAGGATACCAATCCCAGGCTGGATGACAAGGATCCACATCTGGCCACGTTTTAGAGTGGACCCTAAAAATGACCCAGCTGAAGGTACTGTGGAAAATTTCTCATTAGGTTCACTCAAGAATAATTATTCTAGTTTGTTCAGTGCCTCATATTTAAGAAAAAGCTATGAAATATTAAGCAGTATTCTTCTTTTATTTCATGTGTTCAAATTGAAACTCACTAAGCCAGCTGGTACTGTTTTAACCATGGAAGTAAACATGCATTTAAAATTCAACATTTGGTTCATGTTTAAGAGTGAAGATGGTCTCTAGTTATGGTTTAGACATTAGCTGATTTTTGAACATTAGCAACAACACATCCCTCCCTAAAACCATGTTTTGAGATTTCTTTAAATAATTAGACATTATTTAAAACAGGATTATATTGACATAAAAGTTGTACAGGCAATACAGAAAATTCCTGTATCCTATCACTCCAGTTTCAGCTATTAATAATATATAACATAGGTAAGGTACATTTGTTACAATTAGTGAAACAATGTAAGTATATTTTTATTAATGAAAAGTCCATAGTTCACCTAAGAGTCACACCTTGTGTTGTTATATTCAATGATATTTGAAATATGTACAATATTATTTGTCACCATTATGGTGCCATACAGAAATGTGTACAATAATGTGCATAGTAGCATTATTCTTAGTAGCCAAAAGATAGAAACAATCCAAAGCCCATCAGGTGATGAATGGATAAATAAAATGTGATATATACACAGAATGGAATAATTTTCAACCATAAAAAGGAATTAAAGATTGACTTATGCTACAAAATGAATGATCCAAATAATATAAAAAATATATTATTGTTAGTAAAATAAGGCAGGCACAGAAAGACAAATATTATATCATTCCAGTTGTATGAGGTACCTAGTGTAGGCAAACTCACAGACACCGGAAGTAGAAATTACCAAGGCCAAGAGGCAGGAGTAAGGTGGATTATGATTTAATGGGTACAGAGGTTACGTTGAAATGATGAAAAAGATTAAGATGTAGATTGTGTTGATGGGTACACAGCATTGTGAAAGTAAGAAATGCTAGTGAACTGTATACTTAAAAATTATGAAAAGCATAAATATTATGTATATTTCACCACAATAAAATAAGGCAAAAATCCAACAGAATGGACGATGAATGAAGGAGCGACATATTTGATTAGAAGGAAGCTGAAAGAGTCTTGTAACATTTCAAGAAGAAGGGGGATTTGGAGGGACTTTCAAATGGGCAGAGGGGCCGTGGGACTCTATACTGAAACATAGTGCAATGTTAGTGTTTAAGCTTTTTCAGACTGACACTTTCAAATTGATTAGGTTCCCTACAGCTAGAAAGCTAAAGGTTCTCTTCCTCATTTCTGAAATGTTCCTCCCCTTTGCCTTCCTCCACCCACCAGGGAGGTTTGTCCAACAGCACCTCAGTCCACACTCAGTAACCACCTGCATCCATACACTCCCACCCTGTGTCCACATTAACGAGGCTCTCTGAGTAATTCCTGAGCAGCATCACCAGTGTCCTGACACTTACTCTGTGTCCTCCTAGAGCCCCCTGAGGACCTGTTGGAGAAACTGCCCTATGTGAGGACAATTAAAGTGGCTCCTGCTACCTCCAGGGTAAGCTCCCCTTATTTATCAGAGATTAAAAGTTTGCTTCATTTCTTTCTTTTCCAATTGATTTCAGATATGAAGATCTACAATGTTCAAGACAGCTGATGTATACAATTTTGCTTGGTTGGATGAATGCTGATTGAAGGTCTTTCCCAACAGATAACTCATTCAAAAGGCCACTTAAAAAATGGCAACATCAGTTAGAAACTGTATAGTCAGACACACTTTCCTGAGCAGAAAATTTCCCTCCTTGAAATAGACTTTTGTATTTGCTCCTCAAAGTGGACCTGAGAGATCTTCCAGGCAAAGCTCCAGCCTTTCCCACAGCTGTCTTCTCTGGTTTCTTTTGGGGCCATTGACTCAACAGCAGTTTCCCATTTGGTTTTCTGAGGACAAAAAAAGAGATGAAATACCTGTGTCCACAGAGCACAGGATGCTGAGATCCTTACACTGTTTTCTCTTCTCTAATCACAGGTGGATTGGACAGCAAACAAAAACGGTATGTATTCAGAGTTCACCCCTGTGCTGAGGAACAATCTAGATGATGAAGAAGGTGGGACTCTCTTGCTGGCTTTGCTTGGAGAGACACCCTGATTCAGGGTCCCTACAGGGATGAGGGCTGGGGGTGTAGAGCTAGAGACAGATTTCCCAGTAAAGAGCCATGCCCAAGATCTATGGTCCTGGAAGTAACTGCATCATTGAGATGATGTGGGTTTGTGTGTATCAGGGTTGGGGTGGGGTCCATGTGTGAGCCTATGTGGTGTGATTGTGAAACTTGCGTGCGTGAGCGTGTGTGTGTTTCCTCAGGAGATATTTCCCTCTTACACAGCACAATTCACCTGTCAACAAAGCTCATCACCACTGCACACTGATTGTACACTACCTTGTTCTTCCCTCAACACAGCTGTTGCCCAGATTTGGTTAATATTCCTTTTCCTCAGAAGGAGATGGTGCAGAGATAAATGTTCTAAGCTCTTGACCTCCTAAGTGGAAAAGCCAAACTGAGAACCCAGGGGTGGGTCCCAATGTGGATGCTCTGGATCCCTGACCTGCACTTACCACTCAGCCAAGGGATCCTCAGTCATGGAGCAAGGGAGTCCCTGCATCCGTATCCTTGGCTGGAAGTCCTAGCATATCCAAAGGTCCAGACCTTGCCCATCAGGTGGCCTTAGTGGTCACAGAATCCAGGGCAGCTATGGGTGGACTTATCAGTTGACTTTGGCACAGTCATTAATGTGAAATTCACCTCAGGACCTGCATTCTCCTGGTCAGCTCACAGATTCTGAGAGGTGTGAGGCCTCATGTATACAGTACAGGTCATATCTGTCAGTTCTGGTGTCATTGCTTAAACAAGGCCAAAAGCAGATAAGAATCAGGGAGCTATTTTATTGTATTGGATAACATTACCATAAGCCTTAGCATTGGTCAATTCCTGTAGCCCACACCCAAGGACTCAAAGTGGAACCTGACTGTTAGCCTGTACACTTCTCCTGCACAGCTGCGTTAGAGACAGGCTGTGCTCAGTCTTTGCTCCCTCTTCATAACGAAGTGTCCCACTTATGGAAGAGCTCCTTAGAGTAAGGGCAGCCCCTGTCTCAGTGGGCATACGTACATTGTATAGAAAACAAAGACTGGGAGAAAAATATGATACGATTGATAGTGGCTGTATCTAAATGGTAGGATTTCAGTTTTGTCAAATCTTGTGTATTTGATTTTCTTTAAGACAAGTGATTAGTGAATAAATATAGCATATTTTGTCTAGGATTGAATTCAGTCCTTTAATAGAGGTTGCTGTTAATCAAGTATAAAATATTATACAATAGAAGACATGACAAATGCAGTAGCTGGCATTGTGGATGCTGGGGAAAGAGTGATCTGGGAAGAATCAAGAGACAGTGGCAATTTAGCAGAAGCTCAAAAGAGGCAGGATGGGTCATGGGTCTCTGTCATTGAAACAGAGCATGCATTTTAGTGTTTACCATTTTTTAGATCGACCCTTCCCTTCTGATTAGGCTCCCCTTAGCTAGAAAGCCAAAGATCTCTTTTCATTTCCTTCCTCTTGTCCTTTGCCTTCCTTCATCCCCCAAAGAGGATGGCCCAATACCAGCTCAGCCCACACTTACTAACCTCCCACATCCATACATACCACCCCATGTCCTCATCGAGAAGAAAGCCGCTGAGTAATTCCTGAGCCGCATCACCAGTGTCCTGACAGTTACTCTGTGTCCCTCCAGGTCTCCCTGAGGATGTGGCGGATGACCTGCACCGTGATAGGACAGAAGAAAAGCCTCCGTGGATCCCCAGGGTAGCTGGATTTTTTCTGGTCTGAGATAGAAATATTGCTTTATTTCTCTTTCAATAGAATTGAGTTATGAATATGTGAGGGTATTCCTTTCAGATACATACAATTCCCTTGGTTGGGAGAATGTGGAGTGAGAGTCTATTACCAACTCATGGTGCCTGATTCCACAGGACATTAAAATTGACAGCATCCATTACAGCCTGTAGAGTACGGAGCACTCTCTCCTGCAGCGATTTTTCCTCTAGGAAAAGAATTCTGTAATTTCCAACCTAAATGGACTTGGAAGTTCCATCCTCCCAGCAAAGTTCTTGCCTTTCAGCCTGAGTAGGTTTGCTCTGATAACCCTTGCTGGGTTCCCTGGACCACTGTTTCTTATGAGGTTTTCTGCTGTCAGCAAATGAACAAAAGACCTGAGCATCACTGTGATCTTATCCTCATAGTGTTTTCTCTTCTGTAATTGCAGGTGGCCTTCACAGAACGTGAAAATGGTATGTATTCTGGAATCAGTCACTTGGGGAGGAAGAACTTTGAAGATGAGAAAGTGGGACATTCTTGCTGGTTTTAGTGTAGAGGGCAAACTGATTCCAAATTTGTGCTGGGAATGAGAGTAGGGGTCCTGGTGATAGAAAGTGATTTACAACTAATGTGACCAATTACTATAGTCCCAGGAAGAAGCTGTATTACTGTTAGGTGGTATAGGTTTGTGTGCATGAGACTGGGTGTGTCTGTATGTGAAATGAGTGGGATGATGCTGTGTGTGTATGTGAACTTTTTGTGTTGTGTTTCCCTTAATTTATGTTCCCCTAAACATCACTGTTACTGGTGCCAACTTTCTAAAAAATACTCCCATCACCACTGCATCATGAATGGGTATGGATATAAAAGTAAATAAACTGTACACTTTCAATGTGTGCATTGATTTTATACCAAGTGAGCCTCATTTAACCTGGAAAACAAATCCTATCACCACCGAGGCAAATATTTACTGGATTCGTTCTTTTTTTTTTTGGCTGTGTTGGGTCTTCTTTGCAGTGCGCGGGCTTCTCATTTCGGGGGCTTCTGTTGTTCCAGAGCACGGGCTCTAGGTGCATGGGCTTCAATAGTTGTGGCACGTGGGCTCAGTAGTTGTGACTTGCGGGCTCTAGAGCACAGGCTTAGTAGTTGTGGTGCACGGGCTTAGTTGTTCCATGGCTGGATTCTTAGTGAACAAAACTGGGTTTCAGTATCCCTATTACTGGGTCAATTACAACTTCATTTAATAAGAAATCTCATCTCTTAGTAGGTCTCATAGCATTCTGAATGGTTATGATACATCACTCTGCCACTTCCCTCATTCTAACTGTTTCCTATTAGAGCCTCGGGATGAGTCCTCCCCCCTTACCTGAAGCACCTAGTGCTAGGCAGGCCTCCTTGTTTTTGCAGGGAGCCCATGCTTGTACCCACATGCCACACCCAGTTCTGGAGGAGTCCAAAAAGAAGTACCCTCCGGGAGTAGATGGAGGAAATTCACTCCACCTTTCTCCTTTGAGGCTAATATTCACTATCGGATTCTGTGCTAAGGAAACGAAATGTCCTTCTCCTGTGGAAAGTCTGTCTTCCATCACTTGTGCCGGCCCTGTTTCTGTGTGCTGGGCTAGAAACACTGCATACAGTGAAGACAGAACCAAGAGATCTACCCCAGGGATTGAGCTCAGGGTGGGCACTGGCTCCCTTTCCAGGAGGGCGGACAGGAGGTTGTGCTTTGCAAGGTGGGACAGAGAAACCAAGCAGTGTGACAAGAGCATTTCCACTCATGTTGCTGTGCAAACTGCCAGGTGAAGTAGGTTCTTGGTATTTTCTGAAGGCTTTTGCAAGCAAACAAGTCTGGGAGTAAAGTCAATTAAAACATGGAAAGTTATACTTAAAAAATTTTTTTTCGATAGTGAGTCCTTTGAGAAATACATACTGTAATAGAATATGATTGCCTTATATGTGTCAATATTTTCCCCACCATAGAAAAAACTGAAAATGCTTGATTGTAAAATGTCACTTGTTTACCCAAGAGACTGTCTATGAGTAAAGTTGTTCTAGAAATCCTGAATCCCTAGGTCGTAGTTTCCTGATGGTGCTGAGGGGAACCCTGGTGTGCGATTCAGTGCCTGCTACTCACAGGGAGGCTCTTAAGAACTCAGAGACCCGCATAGTGGACCCATGTTTGAGGACAGGATTGGAGCCTTGGGCTGAACTTGAAAAGGGAAATGCTTTAGAGAAGTGGAAGGAGATACAGGAAGGGCACCTGAGCCATGGGGAGTCAGGGGTGGTTGGTTTAGAGATCAAGGAAAAGTGTACACCTGAGCACAGCCTGGGCCACACTTAGGATGCTATTGGCACTTCTGCTTGAATGGGGAAGAGAAAGGACATCCCCCTCTTGCTGGAGTGAACTCTGGAGAGATGTCTTCTTTAAAGCCTGGGGAGAGGAGCTTCTCTCCCATTATGTCCTGATACCTGTGTACATTCGAGACCCTTCCTCCTTTCTTCTTTCCCTCTGTTGATTCCCTTTCCTTATTTTTCTTCTTTTTTCCCCTTTTTCCATTTTGTATTTATTTTACATATGTATATTTTATTGTTGTAAAAGTACACATACGATGAAATCCAACTTCTTAACAAGTTTTGAAGTGTCCAGTCAGTCCTGTTGACTACATGAACCTTGTTGTACAGCATGTGTCTAGAACTTTTCCATTTTGAAATAACGCATTCTAACCATTGAACAGAGACTTCCCATGTCAACCTCCTGCCAGCTCTTGGAACCACCCTTCTACTCTCTGCTTCTCGGAGTTTTCTTTCAGTTTTTGACCTTCTGTGACTGGCTTATTTCACTCTTACAAATGTCCTCCAAGTTCTTTCGTGTTGCTGCAAATGGCAGGATTTCCTTCTTTTTCAAAGACTGAATGACATTCCACTGTATGTGTACACCACATTTTCTTTATTAATTCATCTTCCCATGGACACTAGGCAGTTTTCCTATGTTGTGTATTGTGTATAATGCTGCAATGGACATGAGATTGTAGATATCTCTTGGACATTCTTGTTTTACCTCCTTTGTATATAAACCTAAATGAGTGATTGCTGGATTTTATGAGAGTTCTCTTAATAATTTTTGGGGGACCTCCATTCTGTTTTCCATAGTGGCTACACCATTTTACATTACTACAGGGTACAAAACAGGGTACAGAAGTTCCACTTCTTCACATCTTTGTCAGCATCAATTATTTTTCTTTCTTTCTTCATTTTTTTTTTTTTTGTACTACACGGGCCTCTCATTGTTGTGGGCTTTCCCGTTGCGGAGCACAGGCTCCAAACGCACAGGCTCAGCAGCCATGGCTCATGGGCCCAGCCGCGCAGCGGCATGTGGGATCCTCCCAGATTGGGGCACGAACACGTGTCCCTTGCATCGGCAGGCGGACTTTCAACCACTGTGCCACCAGGGAAGCCCTAATTGTCTTTTTATAAGACACATCCTAACAGGTGTGAGTGATATCTCCTTGTGGCTTGATTTCCATTTCCCTGATGCTTAGCGAGGTTGAGCAAATTTTCATATGTAGATTGACCACTTGTATGACTTTATGGAGAAATGTCTAGTGAAGCTTTTTACCCATTTTTTTTTTTTTTTTTTGGTGGTACGCGGGCCTCTCACTGTTGTGGTCTCTCCCATTGCGGAGCATAGGCTCCGGACGTGCAGGCCCATCGGCCATGGCTCACGGGCCCAGCCGCTCCGTGGCATGCGGGATCCTCCCGGGCTGGGGCATGAACCCTCGTCCCCTGCATCGGCAGGCGGACTCCCAACCACTGCGCCACCAGGCAAGCAGTCTTTTTACCCATGTTTAAGCTCAGTTATTTGCCTGCTGTTTTTCTGAAATTGACGTTTAGTAGTTTTTTATATATACTGGATATTGCTCCCTTATTCAGATACAAGGTTTACACATATTTCCTCCCATCCTATCGGTTGCCTTTTCATTCTGTTGATTGTTGAAGAGACTATCCTTTCTTCACTTGGTAATCTTAGAACCTTGGCCAAGATCAGTTGGCCATATATATGTGCATTTATTTGGCGTCTCTCTGTTATATTTCATTGGTCTATCTCACTGTCTTGATGCCAGTAGCAGACTGTTTTGACTACTGTGGAATTGTTATGTGTTTTTAGTTCCGGAAGTGTTAATCTCCATCATTGCTCTTTGCTCTCAAGATCGTTTTATCTACTTGGGGTGGTTCCACATGTATTTTAGGATTCTGTCCACTTCTATAATAATGACATGGAATTTTGTGGGTTGTTGCGATCTATGTGTACATCACTTTATGTAGTATAGAAATGCCAACAGTATTTAATAATCCAGTCTATGAACATGGTATGTCATCCCAATTACTTGTCTCTTCTTTAATTTCTTTCCGCAATGTCCTGTAGTTTTCAGTATACAAATTTTTCACCTCCTATGGGGTGTTTTCCACTGCCTTCCTCAGGTCTTCTAGAGTCAGGGGTGAGAAGGATGGACTCATGCAGAGAGTGAAATCCCTCCCTCCCTTCTGCACGTACTCTCTGATTATGTCTAATACAGGTGTACTGGGCAATGCCCTTCACCTCTGTCTACAAGTGGGCCCCTTGCTGGGAATTCCTCTTGGATCTGAGTGTTGACTGTACTATTTCAGTGTCCACAAGGATTCTCGCAATGCCTGGCTTGTGTCCAAGAGTCCAAGATATACCTACATACGAATGATCAGATCAGGCCATCAAATTTTCTGCAGTAAAGAACAACCAGGGGAGGGGTGGCTGGTTGCCTCTTTCTCATCTATGGATTTCTTAGAGCTGAGCTTTCCAGTGTGGTAGCCACTAACCAAATGTGTCTATTTATAATTAATTTAGTTCAAACAATAATTAACTCCTTCTATTAAAAAATGCAAAAAACACACAATTGCTTGGTCACACTAGCCATGTTTCAAGTGTGTCTGGAACATCTGGAATTTCAGGTTGGTAAGGTTGACGGTGAAAGCTATAAATGGGTCTATAGAAGTGAGGGGTCAAAAGGTGATTTTCTCAGCATCTCTCCCTCATTTGAAATTTTCAACTGTGATCAATATCTTATTGAAGGATTCTGTCTGCACAGAGCACAGGGGAGGTCTGAGAACCTGGAGGGAAGACCAGGGAGATGCTGTGTGATCCAGCAAGTTGAGTAGGAGAAATGGGTGGGTCAACTTGTATAATAACTTTATGCTCATGGTGGTTTTTGTACAGAATGGATCGTGGAGAGCATACATAGCAGCGATGCTGATGACGATTCACGTAGCGAACAACTCTCAGGTAGGATCTAAAGCGAGACAATTCCTAGAACACTTGGGTTCCACCCGGTTCTTTAGAAACTAAGGAAGGTGAATATGAAATCAGGAAGAAGAAGGAAATATGTGTAGAATTCTGATTTGTTCTTTCCAAATTTTAATGATATAATAGAGTTATGGTGTCCATGTCCTTTGACTGTACTGTGCTTATAGTCATCTTTTCTTGCTTTGTCATTCAGAAATTTTCTTTCTCACAAGACAACTCTTTCATTGCTTTTTCACTGCCAAAGATGAATGCTTCGTTTCTGTTTGGTATCTGGAGGGTATTTTGCACCAGGGATTTTGGTTTCCTTTTGACATTCACGTATGATGGCCATATCCTAGTGGGAACAAAACTCTCATAGTCAGTTGACACTGGAGAACAAGTTCTTATAGTGAGTGTCAGGTGGTGGAGGAGACTTGAACTCTCTCCCTCTACACTTTCAGGACTTGTAGCTTCACCTTACTTTTGTCCTCACTGTTTATTCCTCATGGAAAGCGCACTCCCAGAGGTGGATGAGTCACAGAACACGTGCTTTGGGATCACTGCATGTGCTCAGTCTCCTCATTTCAGCCTCAGCACCTCCCAAGGCTGATGTGCTGACATGCTTCCATTTGAGAGGGCTCCACGTCCAGCTGCCCCTAAAGACCCTTCATGGCCGGCAGGACTTCTAGAGGACTGTGTGAAGGGGCTGCTGGGCTTGCTTCACACACTGGCTCTCACAGCCCTGCTAACCTGGTCTCCTGGAATTCACCAGGCCCAGGAGAGAGACTCATGGCAACAGGACCCAGTGTCACTGCTCTTCTTACAACCCACTGCTCCATCTGGACAGCCCTGCCCCTGCTCCCCACACTCCAGTCCTGCTCCAGTCCTCTCACCTTTCCTCAGGCCTGCCTTGGTCTTATCCTTCCCAGTTCTTCCAAGGCTGGGGTAAACCCTGGCAGGTGCTGTGTGTTTATGAGGCTTCCCCTGCTGTAGAACTTTTGTTTCAGTATTCCAGACTAAGGGAATTGGGACAAGTTACTTTTAACTCTAATATTGCTTTCATGCTCTCTAAGGGGCTAAGAGACTTACAGAGTTGTTTTGAAGTACCTAAGGTTAGCTCAGGCACAGGACACTTACTTCTTTTGTGAAGTTGGTTGCATCTCTAGGCTATTGTGGAGAATGCTGCAATGAACCTAAGTTCAACTCATTGTGATACTGATTTAATTTCCTTTGGATATATACCCAGAACTCTGATTGCTGAATCATATGATATTTCTGTTTATAATTTTAAAAGGAACCCCCATACTCTTTTTCATAATAGCTGCACCATTTTGCATTCCCACAGGCAGTGTACAAAGTTTCCAATACCCCACATCTTGGCCTTAAACGGTTAATTTTTTTCGTTATAATACACAGCCTAACAGGTATGAGGTGTTGATTTGCATTGCCCTGATGATTAGTGAGGTTGAGAACCTTTTCCTATATTTGTTAGCCATTTGTATGTCTTTTTCAGGAAATGTCTTATTTAAGTCTTTGCACATTTCTGAACCCAGTTATTTGCCCTTTTTAATTTTTTAACTTAGTTTGCATTTGAGTTGTAGTGTTTTTCTTATATGTTTTGGACATTAGCTCCTTTTCTGATATATGTTTGTAATCTTTCTGTAAGTTATATGTTCATCCTATTGACTGTTGAAAAAACTATACTTTCCCTATTTGTTGTCTTAGAAGCTTGGTGAATTTCATTTGGTCATGTATCTATGAGTTTTCTTGGGGGTTATTTATTCTGGTCTTTAGGGCTATGTATCTGTTTCTATGTCAGTACCATACACTTTTGATTCCTGTGGCTTTGTAATGTGTTTTGAAGTCAGGAAGTGAGAAGCCTCAGTCTATGTTCTTTGTTCTCAGGATTGTTTTGTCTGTTTGGAGTCCTTAGTGGTTCCATATGTATTTTAGGATCTTTTTTTTTAAATTTCTTTGAAAATGACATTGGGATCTTGATAGATATTACAATGAATTAATACTTACCTTCGGGTAATGTAGAAATGTCAACAATAATAAGACTCCAGTCTATGAATATGATATATCATTTCAATTATTTGTTCCTTGTTTAATTCTTTCAGCAGTGGTTTGTAGTTTTCAGTGTACAGGCCATTTACCTTCTAAGGGCATTTTGTCCCTTCCTTCCCTGGATTTTTCAGAGGCAGTGGTGAGAAGGATGTCCTCATGAAGTGAGTGAATGTCCCTCCCTCCCTTCTGCACCTGCTCGCTGATTATGTCTAGCACAGGTGCACTGGGCCATGCTCATTACCTCTCCGCTTAAGTGGAACACCTGTCGGGAATTCCTCTAGGATCTGGGTGTTGACATTACTGTTTCAGTGTCCCCAAGGTCTCATGAGTGCCTGGCAAGTGTGCATGAGTCTAGGAAACACCTACAAATGAATCATCAAACCTGGCCAGCAAACTGCCCTGCAGAAGGTGTTGGGCTGCACCTCTCACGCCTGCAAGCCCTGTACTTGCTCAGCCTCAGGGCTAAAGAAAGAGCCCGGAGTCAGGGACAGAGACATTCATGGTTTAATAGATGGGAGATCTTTCACGTCAGAAGCAAAGTAGTCCTGGAGAGACATCCCACTGTAGATAGACGATGGCAGGCAGAACGCAGCAGCAGCAGTAGCAGCATTCTTCCCTCTGGGCGGAATAGGCAGGCTACCAGTTAAAGGGGGAATTGACAGCAGATGGGCTCATCGGTTACCAGGGAAGCCAGCAGAGGGACACATCCCTCCTACCCCTTGGGCTAAGTACCTTCACAGGGCAGAAGTTTTTCCTTTGGTAAACCATCAGCAAACAGCCATCTTGAATGGGTAGACCATACAGAGGGGAATAACAAGGGGAGCGGTGGTAACATCCTCCATATTATATATGTGTATATATATATATATATATATATATATATATATATATATATGGAGAGAGAGAGAGAGAGAGAGAGAGAGAGAGAGAGAGAGAGAGAGAGATGTGTATTACAGTGTGGTAGCCACTAGCTTGATGTGCCTGTTATAATTTATTTAATTCAATCAATGATTAACTCAGTGTATTAAAATAAAACAAATAAAATATCCAATTACTCAGTCACGTTAGTCACATTTTACTGTATCCATAAGACTTGTAAATTCATGTTCGTGTTTCTACAGTATCTACTTTGGATAGCATTTGTGGCCGTGATAAGGAAAAGGATACAGGTAAGAACAACACTTAGGTAGGATCTAATGGCAGAGGGTTCCTGGAACTTTAGGGTTATATCTCCTGCTTTGGAGGCTGAGGAAGGTGGATATGAAATCAGAAAGAAGAATAAAATATGTGTAGAGTTCTGGCTTGCTTTTTTCATATTTTAATGATACAATAGAGAGAAATTGTGTCCTTAGACGTGACTGTGCTCTATAATAACCTTTTCTTGGTTTGCTCATGAAAAATGATCTTTTGCACATGAGCTGCTCTTTCTTGTGCTTGTCACTGCCTAATATGGAAGTTTGTTTTCTGGTTAGCACATCTAGGGTATTGTGCACAGGAGAGTTTGTTTTCTTTTGCATATTGACCTATGATGGACGGAACCTGTGGGTCAAAACTCTCATGGGCCCTTGAAACTTGAGACCAAGTTCTTCTAGAAAGGGTGAGGTGGTGGATGAGAAGTGAACTGTCTCCCTCTGCACTTTTAGGACTTGTGGCTTCACCTCATGTTTTGTCCTCACTGTTTGTTCCTCTTGTAAAGGACAGTCCCAGAGATGGATGAGTCACAGAACACGTGCTCTGGGATCACTGCATGTGTTCAGTATCCTTGAGCTCATCTCAGCCTCTGAACTTCGCCAAGGCTGATGTGTTGTCATGCTTCCATTTGAGAGGGGTCCACGTCCAGCTGCCCCTAAAGACCCTTCATGGCTGGCAGGAATTCTAGAGGACTGTGTGAATGGGCTGCTGGGCTCGCTTCACACACTGGCTCTCACAGCCCTGCTGACCTGGTCTCCTGGTGTTGACCAGGCCCAGGACAGAGACTCAGGGCTGCATGACCCAGGGTCTCTGCTCTGCTTACAACCCACTGCTCCGTCCAGACAGCCCTGCCCCTGCTCCCCACACCACAGTCCTGCCTACCCTCTGACCTTTCCTCAGGCCTGCCTTGGTCTTATCCTGCCCAGTTCTTCAAAGGCTGGGGTAAACTCTGGCAGGTGCTGTGTGTTTATGAGGCTTCCTCTGCTATAGAGTTTTGTTTCAGTATTCCAGAATAAGGGAATTGGGACAAGTTACTTTTAACTCTAATATTGCTTTCATGCTCTCTAAGGGGCTAAGAGACTTACAGAGTTGTTTTGAAGTACTTAAGGTTAGCTCAGGCACAGGACCCTTACTTGTTTTGTGAGGTTGTTTGCATGTTCTTCCCTCAACACAGCTGTTGCCCAGATTTGGTTAATATTCCTTTTCCTCAGAAGGAGATGGTGCAGAGATAAATATTCTAAGCTCTTGACCTCCTAAGTGGAAAAGCCAAACTGAGAACCCAGGGGTGGGTCCCAATGTGGATGCTCTGGATCCCTGACCTGCACTTACCACTCAGCCAAGGGATCCTCAGTCATGGAGCAAGGGAGTCCCTGCATCCGTATCCTTGGCTGGAAGTCCTAGCATCTCCAAAGGTCCAGACCTTGCCCATCAGGTGGCCTTAGTGGTCACAGAATCCAGGACAGCTATGGGTGGATTTATCAGTTGACTTTGGCGCAGTCATTAATGTGAAATTCACCTCAGGACCTGCATTCTCCTGGTCAGCTCACAGATTCTGAGAGGTGTGAGGCCTCATGTATACAGTACAGGTCATATCTGTCAGTGCTGGTGTCGTTGCTTAAACAAGGCCAAAAGCAGATAAGAATCAGGGAGCTATTTTATTGTATTGGATAACATTACCATAAGCATTAGCGTTGGTCAATTCCTGTAGCCCACACTCAAGGACTCAAAGTGGAACCTGACTGTTAGCCTGTACACTTCTCCTGCACAGCTGCGTTAGAGACAGGCTGTGCTCAGTCTTTGCTCCCTCTTCATAATGAAGTGTCCCACTTATGGAAGAGCCCCTTAGAGTATGGGCAGCCCCTGACTCAGTGGGCATACGTACATTGTATAGAAAACAAAGACTGGGAGAAAAATATGATACGATTGATAGTGGCTGTATCTAAATGGTAGGATTTCAGTTTTGTCAAATCTTGTGTATTTGATTTTCTTTAAGACAAGTGATTAGTTAATAAATATAGCATATTTTGTCTAGGATTGAATTCAGTCCTTTAATAGAGGTTGCTGTTAATCAAGTATAAAATATTATACAATAGAAAACATGACAAATGCAGTAGCTGGCATTGTGGATGCTGGGGAAAGAGTGATCTGGGAAGAATCAAGAGACAGTGGCAATTTAGCAGAAGCTCAAAAGAGGCAGGATGGGTCATGGGACTCTGTCACTGAAACAGAGCATGCATTTTAGTGTTTACCATTTTTTAGATCGACCCTTCCCTTCAGATTAGGCTCCCCTTAGCTGGAAAGCCAAAGCTCTGTTTTCATTTCCTTCCTCTTGTCCTTTGCCTTCCTTCATCCCCCAAAGAGGATGGCCCAACACCAGCTCAGCCCACACTTACTAACCTCCCACATCCATACTCCCCACCCCATGTCCTCATCGAGAAGAAAGCCCCTGAGTAATTCCTGAGCCATATCACCAGTGTCCTGACAGTTACTCTGTGTCCCTCCAGGTCTCCCTGAGGATGTGGCGGATGACCTGCACCGTGATAGAACAGAAGAAAAGCCTCCGTGGATCCCCAAGTTAAGCTGGATTTTTTCTGGTCTGAGATAGAAATATTGCTTTATTTCTCTTTCAATAGAATTGAGTTATGAATATGTGAGGGTATTCCTTTCAGATACATACAATTCCCTTGGTTGGGAGAATGTGGAGTGAGAGTCTATTACCAACTCATGGTGCCTGATTCCACAGGACATTAAAATTGACAGCATCCATTACAGCCTGTAGAGTACGGAGCACTCTCTCCTGCAGCGATTTTTCCTCTAGGAAAAGAATTCTGTAATTTCCAACCTAAATGGACTTGGAAGTTCCATCCTCCCAGCAAAGTTCTTGCCTTTCAGCCTGAGTAGGTTTGCTCTGATAACCCTTGCTGGGTTCCCTGGACCACTGTTTCTTATGAGGTTTTCTACTGTCAGCAAATGAACAAAAGACCTGAGCATCACTGTGATCTTATCCTCATAGTGTTTTCTCCTCTGTAATTGCAGGTGGCCTTCACAGAACGTGAAAACGGTATGTATTCTGGAATCAGTCACTTGGGGAGGAAGAACTTTGAAGATGAGAAAGTGGGACATTCTTGCTGGTTTTAGTGTAGAGTGCAAACTGATTCCAAATTTGTGATGGGAATGAGAGTAGGGGTCCTGGTGATAGAAAGTGATTTACAAATAATGTGACCAATTACTATAGTCCCAGGAAGAAGCTGTATTACTGTTAGGTGGTATAGGTTTGTGTGCATGAGACTGGGTGTGTCTGTATGTGAAATGAGTGGGATGATGCTGTGTGTGTATGTGAACTTTTTGTGTTGTGTTTCCCTTAATTTATGTTCCCCTAAACATCACTGTTACTGGTGCCAACTTTCTAAAAAATACTCCCATCACCACTGCATCATGAATGGGTATGGATATAAAAGTAAATAAACTGTACACTTTCAATGTGTGCATTGATTTTATACCAAGTGAGCCTCATTTAACCTGGAAAACAAATCCTATCACCACCGAGGCAAATATTTACTGGATTCGTTCTTTTTTTTTTTTGGCTGTGTTGGGTCTTCTTTGCAGTGCGCGGGCTTCTCATTTCGGGGGCTTCTGTTGTTCCAGAGCACGGGCTCTAGGTGCATGGGCTTCAATAGTTGTGGCACGTGGGCTCAGTAGTTGTGACTTGCGGGCTCTAGAGCACAGGCTTAGTAGTTGTGGTGCACGGGCTTAGTTGTTCCATGGCTGGATTCTTAGTGAACAAAACTGGGTTTCAGTATCCCTATTACTGGGTCAATTACAACTTCATTTAATAAGAAATATCTCTTAGTAGGTCTCATAGCATTCTGAATGGTTATGATACATCACTCTGCCACTTCCCTCATTCTAACTGCTTCCTATTAGAGCCTCGGGATGAGTCCTCCCCCGTTACCTGAAGCACCTAGTGCTAGGCAGGCCTCCTTCCTTTTGCAGGGAGCCCATGCTTGTACCCACATGCCACACCCAGTTCTGGAGGAGTCCAAAAAGAAGTACCCTCCGGGAGTAGATGGAGGAAATTCACTCCACCTTTCTCCTTTGTGGCTAATATTCACTATCGGATTCTGTGCTAAGGAAACGAAATGTCCTTCTCCTGTGGAAAGTCTGTCTTCCATCACTTGTGCCGGCCCTGTTTCTGTGTGCTGGGCTAGAAACACTGCATACAGTGAAGACAGAACCAAGAGATCTACCCCAGGGATTGAGCTCAGGGTGGGCACTGGCTCCCTTTCCAGGAGGGCGGACAGGAGGTTGTGCTTTGCAAGGTGGGACAGAGAAACCAAGCAGTGTGACAAGAGCATTTCCACTCATGTTGCTGTGCAAACTGCCAGGTGAAGTAGGTTCTTGGTATTTTCTGAAGGCTTTTGCAAGCAAACAAGTCTGGGAGTAAAGTCAATTAAAACATGGAAAGTTATACTTAAAAAAATTTTTTTCGATAGTGAGTCCTTTGAGAAATACATACTTTAATAGAATATGATTGCCTTATATGTGTCAATATTTTCCCCACCAAAGAAAAAACTGAAAATGCTTGATTGTAAAATGTCACTTGTTTACCCAAGAGACTGTCTATGAGTAAAGTTGTTCTAGAAATCCTCAATCCCTAGGTCGTAGTTTCCTGATGGTGCTGAGGGGAACCCTGGTGTGCGATTCAGTGCCTGCTACTCACAGGGAGGCTCTTAAGAACTCAGAGACCCACTCAGTGGACCTACGTTTGAGGACAGGATTGGAGCCTTGGGCTGGACTTGAAGAGGGAAATGCTTTAGAGAAGTGGAAGGAGATACAGGAAGGGCACCTGAGCCATGGGGAGTCAGGGGTGGTTGGTTTAGAGATCAAGGAAAAGTGTACACCTGAGCACAGCCTGGGCCACACTTAGGATGCTATTGGCGCTTCTGCTTGAATGGGGAAGAGAAAGGACATCCCCCTCTTGCTGGAGTGAACTCTGGAGAGATGTCTTCTTTAAAGCCTGGGGAGAGGAGCCTCTCTCCCATTATCTCTTGATAACTGTGTACATTCGAGACCCTTCCTCCTTTCTTCTTTCCCTCTGTTGACTCCCTTTCCTTATTTTTCTTCTTTTTTCCCCTTTTTCCACTTTGTATTTATTTTACATATGTATATTTTATTTTTGTAAAAGTACACATACGATGAAATCCAACTTCTTAACAAGTTTTGAAATGTCCAGTCAGTCCTGTTGACTACATGAACCTTGTTGTACAGCATGTGTCTAGAACTTTTCCATTTTGAAATAACGCATTCTAACCATTGAACAGAGACTTCCCATGTCAACCTCCTGCCAGCTCTTGGAACCACCCTTCTACTCTCTGCTTCTCGGAGTTTTCTTTCAGTTTTTGACCTTCTGTGACTGGCTTATTTCACTCTTACAAATGTCCTCCAAGTTCTTTCGTGTTGCTGCAAATGGCAGGATTTCCTTCTTTTTCAAAGACTGAATGACATTCCACTGTATGTGTACACCACATTTTCTTTATTAATTCATCTTCCCATGGACACTAGGCAGTTTTCCTATGTTGTGTATTGTGTATAATGCTGCAATGGACATGAGATTGTAGATATCTCTTGGACATTCTTGTTTTACCTCCTTTGTATATAAACCTAAATGAGTGATTGCTGGATTTTATGAGAGTTCTCTTAATAATTTTTGGGGGACCTCCATTCTGTTTTCCATAGTGGCTACACCATTTTACATTACTACAGGGTACAAAACAGGGTACAGAAGTTCCACTTCTTCACATCTTTGCCAGCATCAATTATTTTTCTTTCTTTCTTTATTTTTTTTTTTTGTAGTACACGGGCCTCTCATTGTTGTGGGCTCTCCCGTTGCGGAGCACAGGCTCCAAACGCACAGGCTCAGCAGCCATGGCTCATGGACCCAGCCGCGCAGCGGCATGTGGGATCCTCCCAGACCGGGGCACGAACACGTGTCCCTTGCATCGGCAGGCGGACTTTCAACCACTGTGCCACCAGGGAAGCCCTAATTGTCTTTTTATAATACACATTCTAACAGGTGTGAGTGATATCTCCTTGTGGCTTGATTTCCATTTCCCTGATGCTTAGCGAGGTTGAGCAAATTTTCATATGTAGATTGACCACTTGTATGTCTTTATGGAGAAATGTCTAGTGAAGCTTTTTACCCATTTTTTTTTTTTTTTTTGGTGGTACGCGGGCCTCTCACTGTTGTGGTCTCTCCCATTGCGGAGCACAGGCTCCGGACGTGCAGGCCCATCGGCCATGGCTCACGGGCCCAGCCGCTCCGTGGCATGCGGGATCCTCCCGGGCTGGGGCATGAACCCTCGTCCCCTGCATCGGCAGGCGGACTCCCAACCACTGCGCCACCAGGCAAGCACTGTTTTACCCATGTTTAAGCTCAGTTATTTGCCTGCTGTTTTTCTGAAATTGACTTTTAGTAGTTTTTTATATATTCTGGATATTGGTCCCTTATTCAGATACAAGGTTTACACATATTTCCTCCCATCTTATAGGTTGCCTTTTCGTTCTGTTGATTGTTGAAGAGACTATCCTTTCTTCACTTGGTAATCTTAGAACCTTGGCCAAGATCAGTTGGCCATATATATGTGCATTTATTTGGCGTCTCTCTATTATATTTCATTGGTCTATCTCACTGTCTTGATGCCAGTAGCAGACTGTTTTGACTACTGTGACACTGTTATGTGTTTTGAGTTCAGGAAGTGTTAATCTCCATCATTGCTCTTTGCTCTCAAGATCGTTTTATCTACTTGGGGTGGTTCCACATGTATTTTAGGATTCTGTCCACTTCTATAATAATGACATGGAATTTTGTGGGTTGTTGCGATCTATGAGTTCATCACTTTATGTAGTATAGAAATGGCAACAGTATTTAATAATCCAGTCTATGAACATGGTATGTCATTCCAATTACTTGTCTCTTCTTTAATTTCTTTCCGCAATGTCCTGTACTTTTCAGTATACGAATTTTTCACCTCCTACGGGGCCTTTTCCACTGCCTTCCTCAGGTCTTCTAGAGTCAGGGGTGAGAAGGATGGACTCATGCAGAGAGTGAAATCCCTCCCTCCCCTCTGCACCTACTCTCTGATTATGTCTAATACAGGTGTACTGGGCCATGCCCTTCACCTCTGTCTACAAGTGAGCCCCTTTCTGGGAATTCCTCTTGGATCTGAGTGTTGACTGTACTATTTCAGTGTCCACAAGGATTCTCGCAATGCCTGGCGTGGGTCCAAGAGCCCAAGATATACCTACATACGAATGATCAGATCAGGCCATCAAATTTTCTGCAGTAAAGAACAACCAGGGGAGGGGTGGCTGGTTGCCTCTTTCTCATCTATCGATTTCTTAGAGCTGAGATTTCCAGTGTGGTAGCCACTAACCAAATGTGTGTATTTATAATTAATTTAGTTCAAACAATAATTAACTCATTCTATTAAAAAACGCAAAAACACACAATTGCTTGGTCACACTAGCCATGTTTCAAGTGTGTCTGGAACATCTGGAATTTCAGGTTGGTAAGGTTGATGGAGAAAGCTATAAATGGGTCTATAGAAGTGAGGGGTCGAAAAGTGATTTTCTCAGCATCTCTCCCTCATTTGAAATTTTCAACTGTGATCAATATCTTATTGAAGGACTCTGTCTGCACAGAGCACAGGGGAGGTCTGAGAACCTGGAAGGAAGACCAGGGGGATGCTGTGTGAGCCAGCAAGTCGAGTAGGAGAAATGGGTGGGTCAACTTGTATAATCACTTTATGCTCATGGTTGTGTTTGTACAGAATGGATCGTGGAGAGCATACATAGCAGCGATGCTGATGACGATTCACGTAGGGAACAACTCCCAGGTAGGATCTAAAGTGAGACAATTCCTAGAACACTTGGTTTCCACCGGGTTCTTTAGAAACTAAGGAAGGTGAATATGAAATCAGGAAGAAGAAGGAAATATGTGTAGAATTCTGATTTGTTCTTTCCAAATTTTAATGATATAATAGAGTTATGGTGTCCATGTCCTTTGACTGTACTGTGCTTATAGTCATCTTTTCTTGCTTTGTCATTCAGAAATTTTCTTTCTCACAAGACAACTCTTTCATTGCTTTTTCACTGCCAAAGATGAATGCTTCGTTTCTGTTTGGTATCTGGAGGGTATTTTGCACCAGGGATTTTGGTTTCCTTTTGACATTCACGTATGATGGCCATATCCTAGTGGGAACAAAACTCTCATAGTCAGTTGACACTGGAGAACAAGTTCTTATAGTGAGTGTCAGGTGGTGGAGGAGACTTGAACTCTCTCCCTCTACACTTTCAGGACTTGTAGCTTCACCTTACTTTTGTCCTCACTGTTTATTCCTCATGGAAAGCGCACTCCCAGAGGTGGATGAGTCACAGAACACGTGCTTTGGGATCACTGCATGTGCTCAGTCTCCTCATTTCAGCCTCAGCACCTCCCAAGGCTGATGTGCTGACATGCTTCCATTTGAGAGGGCTCCACGTCCAGCTGCCCCTAAAGACCCTTCATGGCCAGCAGGACTTCTAGAGGACTGTGTGAAGGGGCTGCTGGGCTCGCTTCACACACTGGCTCTCACAGCCCTGTTAACCTGGTCTCCTGGAATTCACCAGGCCCAGGAGAGAGACTCATGGCAACAGGACCCAGTGTCACTGCTCTTCTTACAACCCACTGCTCCATCTGGACAGCCCTGCCCCTGCTCCCCAAACTCCAGTCCTGCTCCAGTCCTCTCACCTTTCCTCAGGCCTGCCTTGGTCTTATCCTTCCCAGTTCTTCCAAGGCTGGGGTAAACCCTGGCAGGTGCTGTGTGTTTATGAGGCTTCCCCTGCTGTAGAACTTTTGTTTCAGTATTCCAGACTAAGGGAATTGGGACAAGTTACTTTTAACTCTACTATTGCTTTCATGCTCTCTAAGGGGCTAAGAGACTTACAGAGTTGTTTTGAAGTACCTAAGGTTAGCTCAGGCACAGGACACTTACTTCTTTTGTGAAGTTGGTTGCATATCTAGGCTATTGTGGAGAATGCTGCAATGAACCTAAGTTCAACTCATTGTGATACTGATTTAATTTCCTTTGGATATATACCCAGAACTCTGATTGCTGAATCATATGATATTTCTGTTTATAATTTTAAAAGGAACCCCCATACTCTTTTTCATAATAGCTGCACCATTTAGCATTCCCACAGGCAGTGTACAAATTTTCCAATACCCCACATCTTGGCCTTAAACGGTTAATTTTTTTCGTTATAATACACAGCCTAACAGGTATGAGGTGTTGATTTGCATTGCCCTGATGATTAGTGAGGTTGAGAACCTTTTCCTATATTTGTTAGCCATTTGTATGTCTTTTTCAGGAAATGTCTTATTTAAGTCTTTGCACATTTCTGAACCCAGTTAATTGCCCTTTTTAATTTTTTAACTTAGTTTGCATTTGAGTTGTAGTGTTTTTCTTATATGTTTTGGACATTAGCTCCTTTTCTGATATATGTTTGTAATCTTTCTGTAAGTTATATGTTCATCCTATTGACTGTTGAAAAAACTATACTTTCCCTATTTGTTGTCTTAGAAGCTTGGTGAATTTCATTTGGCCATGTATCTATGAGTTTTCTTGGGGGTTATTTATTCTGGTCTTTAGGGCTATGTATCTGTTGCTATGTCAGTACCATACACTTTTGATTCCTGTGGCTTTGTAATGTGTTTTGAAGTCAGGAAGTGAGAAGCCTCAGTCTATGTTCTTTGTTCTCAGGATTGTTTTGTCTGTTTGGAGTCCTTAGTGGTTCCATATGTATTTTAGGATTTTTTTTTTTATTTCTTTGAAAATGACATTGGGATCTTGATAGATATTACAATGAATTTATACTTACCTTT
Source organism: Hyperoodon ampullatus (assembly GCF_949752795.1). Lineage (NCBI taxonomy): Eukaryota > Metazoa > Chordata > Mammalia > Artiodactyla > Ziphiidae > Hyperoodon > Hyperoodon ampullatus. The sequence continues at coordinate 139,578,373 of NC_136915.1, forward strand.
GGGTAGTGTAGAAATGTCAACAATAATAAGTCTCCAGTCTATGAATATGATATATCATTTCAATTATTTGTTCCTTGTTTAATTCTTTCAGCAGTGGTTTGTAGTTTTCAGTGTACAGGCCATTTACCTTCTAAGGGCATTTTGTCCCTTCCTTCCCTGGATTTTTCAGAGGCAGTGGTGAGAAGGATGGCCTCATGAAGTGAGTGAATGTCCCTCCCTCCCTTCTGCACCTGCTCGCTGATTATGTCTAGCACAGGTACACTGGGCCATGCTCATTACCTCTCCGCTCAAGTGGAACACCTGTCGGGAATTCCTCTAGGATCTGGGTGTTGACATTACTGTTTCAGTGTCCCCAAGGTCTCATGAGTGCCTGGCAAGTGTGCATGAGCCTAGCAAACACCTACAAATGAATCATCAAATCTGGCCAGCAAACTGCCCTGCAGAAGGTGTTGGGCTGCACCTCTCACGCCTGCAAGCCCTGTACTTGCTCAGCCTCAGGGCTAAAGAAAGAGCCCGGAGTCAGGGACAGAGACATTCATGGTTTAATAGATGGGAGATCTTTCACGTCAGAAGCAAAGTAGTCCTGGAGAGACATCCCACTGTAGATAGACGATGGCAGGCAGAACGCAGCAGCAGCAGTAGCAGCATTCTTCCCTCTGGGCGGAATAGGCAGGCTACCAGTTAAAGGGGGAATTGACAGCAGATGGGCTCATCGGTTACCAGGGAAGCCAGCAGAGGGACACATCCCTCCTACCCCTTGGGCTAAGTACCTTCACAGGGCAGAAGTTTTTCCTTTGGTAAACCATCAGCAAACAGCCATCTTGAATGGGTAGACCATACAGAGGGGAATAACAAGGGGAGTGGTGGTAACATCCTCCATATTATATATGTGTATATATATATATATATATATATATATATATATATATATATATATATATATATATGGAGAGAGAGAGAGAGAGAGAGAGAGAGAGAGAGAGAGAGATGTGTATTACAGTGTGGTAGCCACTAGCTTGATGTGCCTGTTATAATTTATTTAATTCAATCAATGATTAACTCAGTGTATTAAAATAAAACAAATAAAATATCCAATTACTCAGTCACGTTAGTCACATTTTACTGTATCCATAAGACTTGTAAATTCATGTTCGTGTTTCTACAGTATCTACTTTGGATAGCATTTGTGGCCGTGATAAGGAAAAGGATACAGGTAAGAACAACACTTAGGTAGGATCTAATGGCAGAGGGTTCCTGGAACTTTAGGGTTATATCTCCTGCTTTGGAGGCTGAGGAAGGTGGATATGAAATCAGAAAGAAGAATAAAATATGTGTAGAGTTCTGGCTTGCTTTTTTCATATTTTAATGATACAATAGAGAGAAATTGTGTCCTTAGACGTGACTGTGCTCTATAATAACCTTTTCTTGGTTTGCTCATGAAAAATGATCTTTTGCACATGAGCTGCTCTTTCTTGTGCTTGTCACTGCCTAATATGGAAGTTTGTTTTCTGGTTAGCACATCTAGGGTATTGTGCACAGGAGAGTTTGTTTTCTTTTGCATATTGACCTATGATGGACGGAACCTGTGGGTCAAAACTCTCATGGGCCCTTGAAACTTGAGACCAAGTTCTTCTAGAAAGGGTGAGGTGGTGGATGAGAAGTGAACTGTCTCCCTCTGCACTTTTAGGACTTGTGGCTTCACCTCATGTTTTGTCCTCACTGTTTGTTCCTCTTGTAAAGGACAGTCCCAGAGATGGATGAGTCACAGAACACGTGCTCTGGGATCACTGCATGTGTTCAGTATCCTTGAGCTCATCTCAGCCTCTGAACTTCGCCAAGGCTGATGTGTTGTCATGCTTCCATTTGAGAGGGGTCCACGTCCAGCTGCCCCTAAAGACCCTTCATGGCTGGCAGGAATTCTAGAGGACTGTGTGAATGGGCTGCTGGGCTCGCTTCACACACTGGCTCTCACAGCCCTGCTGACCTGGTCTCCTGGTGTTGACCAGGCCCAGGACAGAGACTCAGGGCTGCATGACCCAGGGTCTCTGCTCTGCTTACAACCCACTGCTCCGTCCAGACAGCCCTGCCCCTGCTCCCCACACCACAGTCCTGCCTACCCTCTGACCTTTCCTCAGGCCTGCCTTGGTCTTATCCTTCCCAGTTCTTCAAAGAATGGGGTAAACTCTGGCAGGTGCTGTGTGTTTATGAGGCTTCCTCTGCTATAGAGTTTTGTTTCAGTATTCCAGAATAAGGGAATTGGGACAAGTTACTTTTAACTCTAATATTGCTTTCATGCTCTCTAAGGGGCTAAGAGACTTACGGAGTTGTTTTGAAGTACTTAAGGTTAGCTCAGGCACAGGACCCTTACTTGTTTTGTGAGGTTGTTTGCATGTTCTTCCCTCAACACAGCTGTTGCCCAGATTTGGTTAATATTCCTTTTCCTCAGAAGGAGATGGTGCAGAGATAAATATTCTAAGCTCTTGACCTCCTAAGTGGAAAAGCCAAACTGAGAACCCAGGGGTGGGTCCCAATGTGGATGCTCTGGATCCCTGACCTGCACTTACCACTCAGCCAAGGGATCCTCAGTCATGGAGCAAGGGAGTCCCTGCATCCGTATCCTTGGCTGGAAGTCCTAGCATCTCCAAAGGTCCAGACCTTGCCCATCAGGTGGCCTTAGTGGTCACAGAATCCAGGACAGCTATGGGTGGATTTATCAGTTGACTTTGGCGCAGTCATTAATGTGAAATTCACCTCAGGACCTGCATTCTCCTGGTCAGCTCACAGATTCTGAGAGGCGTGAGGCCTCATGTATACAGTACAGGTCATATCTGTCAGTGCTGGTGTCATTGCTTAAACAAGGCCAAAAGCAGATAAGAATCAGGGAACTATTTTATTGTATTGGATAATATTACCATAAGCCTTAGCATTGGTCAATTCCTGTAGCCCACACCCAAGGACTCAAAGTGGAACCTGTTAGCCTGTACACTTCTCCTGCACAGCTGCGTTAGAGACAGGCTGTGCTCAGTCTTTGCTCCCTCTTCATAACGAAGTGTCCCACTTATGGAAGAGCTCCTTAGAGTATGGGCAGCCCCTGACTCAGTGGGCATACGTACATTGTATAGAAAACAAAGACTGGGAGAAAAATATGATACGATTGACAGTAGCTGTATCTAAATGGTAGGATTTCAGTTTTGTCAAATCTTGTGTATTTGATTTTCTTTAAGACAAGTGATTAGTGAATAAATATAGCATATTTTGTCTAGGATTGAATTCAGTCCTTTAATAGAGGTTGCTGTTAATCAAGTATAAAATATTATAAAATAGAAGACATGACAAAAGCAGTAGCTGGCATTGTGGATGCTGGGGAAAGAGTGATCTGGGAAGAATCAAGAGACAGTGGCAATTTAGCAGAAGCTCAAAAGAGGCAGGATGGGTCATGGGTCTCTGTCATTGAAACAGAGCATGCATTTTAGTGTTTACCATTTTTTAGATCGACCCTTCCCTTCTGATTAGCCTCCCCTTAGCTAGAAAGACAAAGCTCTGTTTTCATTTCCTTCCTCTTGTCCTTTGCCTTCCTTCATCCCCCAAAGAGGATGGCCCAAAACCAGCTCAGCCCACACTTACTAACTTCCCACTTCCATACACACCACCCCATGACCTCATCGAGAAGAAAGCCCCTGAGTAATTCCTGAGCCACATCACCAGTGTCCTGACAGTTACTCTGTGTCCCTCCAGGTCTCCCTGAGGATGTGGCGGATGACCTGCACCGTGATAGGAGAGAAGAAAAGCCTCCGTGGAAAATCAAGGTAAGCTGGATTTTTTCTGGCCTGAGATAGAAATATTGCTTTATTTCTCTTTCAATAGAATTGAGTTATGAATATGTGAGGGTATTCCTTTCAGATACATACAATTCCCTTGGTTGGGAGAATTTGGAGTGAGAGTCTATTACCAAATCATGGTGCCTTATTCCACAGGACATTAAAATTGGCAGCATTCATTACAGCCTATAGAGTACGGAGCACTCTCTCCTGCAGAGATTTTTCCTCTAGGAAAAGAATTCTGTAATTTCCAACCTAAATGGACTTGGAAGTTCCATCCTCCCAACAATGTTCTTGCCTTTCAGCCTGAGTAGCTTTGCTCTGATGACCCTTGCTGGGTTCCCTGGACCACTGTTTCATATCAGGTTTTCTACTGTCAGGAAATGAACAAAAGACCTGAGCATCACTGTGATGTTATCCTCATAGTGTTTTCTCTTCTGTAATTGCAGGTGGCCTTCACAGTACGTGAAAACAGTATGTATTCTGGATTCAGACACTTGGGGAGGAAGAATTGTGAAGATGAGAAAGTGGGACATTCTTGCTGGTTTTAGTGTAGAGGGCAAATTGGTTCCAAATTTATGCTGGGAATGAGAGTAGGTGTCCTGGTGATAGAAAGTGATTTACAAATAATGTGACCAATTACTATAGTCCCAGGAAGAAGCTGTATTACTGTTAGGTGGTATAGGTTTGTGTGCATGAGACTGGGTTTGTCTGTATGTGAAGTGAGTGGTATGATTCTTTGTGTGTATATGAACTTTTTGTGTTGTGTTTCCCTTAATTTATGTTCCCCTAAACATCACTGTTACTGGTGCCAACTTTCTAAAAAATATTCCCATCACCACTGCATCATGAATGGGTATGGATATAAAAGTAAATAAACTGTACACTTTCAGTGTGTGCATTGATTTTATACCAAGTGAGCCTCATCTAACCAGGAAAACAAATCCTATCACAACCCAGGCAAATGTTTACTGGATTCTTTTTTTTTTTCTTTTGGCTGTGTTGGGTCTTCTTTGCAGTGCGCGGGCTTCTCATTTCGGGGGCTTCTGTTGTTCCAGAGCACGGGCTCTAGGTGCATGGACTTCAATAGTTGTGGCACATGGGCTCAGTAGTTGTGACTTGTGGGCTCTAGAGCACAGGGTTAGTAGTTGTGGTGCATGGACTTGGTTGCTGCATGGCTGTATTCTTAGTGAACAAACTGGGTTTAAGAATCCCTACTACTGGGAACTTCCGGGTAAGATGGCGGAAGAGTAAGACGCGGAGATCACCTTCCTCCCCACGGATACACCAGAAATACAGCTACACGTGGAACAACTCCTACAGAACAACTACTGAACGCTGGCAGAAGACCCAAGACCTCCCAAAAGGCAAGAAACTCCCCACATACCTGGGTAGGGCAAAGCGGAGAGATTCCCGCACAGAGGATCGGTGCCGAGCGGCACTCACCAGCCCGAGAGGCTTGTCTGCTCGCCCGCCGGGGCGGGCGGCGCTGGAAGCTGAGGCTCGGGCTTCGGTCAGAGCGCAGGGAGAGGACTGGGGCTGGCGGCGAGAACTCAGCCTGAAGGGGGCTAATGTGCCACAGCTAGCCGGAAGGGAGTCCGGGAAAACTCTGGAGCTGCCGAAGAGGCAAGAGACTTTTTCTTCCCTCTTGGTTTCCTGGTGCGCGAGGAGAGGAGATTAAGAGCGCTGCTTAAAGGGGCTCCACAGACGGGCGCGAGTCACGACTGAAAGCGCGGAGCCCAGTGACGGGCGTGGGACGCTGGGGCTGCTGCTGCCGCCGCCAAGAGGCCTGTGTGCGAGCACAGGTCACTGTCCACACCGCCCTTCCGGGAGCCTGTGCAGCCCGCCACTGCCGGGGTCCCGGGATCCAGGGGCGGCTTCCCTGGGAGAACGCACGGCGCGCCTCGGGCTGGTGCAACGTCACGCCGACCTCTGCCGCTGCAGGCTCGCCCCGCACTCCGTGCCCCTCCCTCCCGCCCGGCCTGAGTGAGCCAGAGTCCCCGAAGAGGCTGCTCCTTTAACCCTGTCCTGTCTGAGCGAAGAACAGACGCCCTCCGGCGACCTACACGCAGAGGCAGGGCCAAATCCAAAGCTGAGACCCAGGAGCTGTGAGAACAAAGAAGAGAAAGGGAAACCTCTCCCAGCAGCCTCAGAAGCAGCGGATTAAAGCTTCACAATCAACTTCATGTACCCTGCATCTGTGGAATACATGAATAGACAACAAATCATCCCAAATTGAGGAGCCAGGAGTCAGTGCTGTGCCTCTGAGGTGGGAGAGCCAACTTCAGGACACTGGTCCACAAGAGACCTCCCAGCTCCACATAATATCAAACGGCGAAAATCTTCCAGAGATCTCCATCTCAACACCAGCACCCAGCTTCACTCAACGACCAGCAAGCTACAGTGCTGGACACCCTATGCCAAACAACTAGCAAGACAGGAACACAACGCCACCCATTAGCAGAGAGGTGGCCTAAAATCATAAAAAGTCCGCAGACACCCCAAAACATACCACCAGACGTGGACCTCCCCACCAGGAAGACAAGATCCAGCCTCATCCACCAGAACACAGGCACTAGTCCCCTCCACCAGGAAGCCTACACAACCCACTAAACCAACCTTAGCCACTGGGGACAGACACCAAAAACAACGGGAACTACGAACCTGCAGCCTGCAAAAAGGAGACCCCAAACACAGTAACATAAGCAATATGAGAAGACAGAAAAACACACAGCAGGAGAAGGAGCAAGATAAAAACCCACCAGACCTAACAAATGAAGAGGTAATAGGCAGTCTACCTGAAAAAGAATTCAGAATAATGATGGTAAAGATGATCCAAGATTCTATTTCCCAGATCCAAAATCTTGGAAATAGAATAGACAAAATGCAAGAAACAGTTAACAAGGACCTAGAAGAACTAAAGATGAATCAAGCATGGATTAAAAACACAATAAATGAAATAAAAAATACTCTAGATGGGATCAATAGCAGAATAACTGAGGCAGAAGAATGGATAAGTGAGGTGGAAGATAAAATAGTGGAAATAACTGCTGCAGAGCAAAATAAAGAAAAAAGAATGAAAAGAACAGAGGACAGTCTCAGAGACCTCTGGGACAACATGAAACGCACCAACATTTAAATTATAGGGGTTCCAGAAGAAAAAGAGAAAAAGAAAGGGACTGAGAAAATATTTGAAGAGATTATAGTTGAAAACTTCCCTAATATGGGAAAGGAAATAGTTAATCAAGTCCAGGAGGCACAGAGAGTCCCATACAGAATAAATCCAAGGAGAAATACCCCAAGACACATATTAATCAAACTGTCAAAAATTAAACACAAAGAAATCATATTAAAAGCAGCAAGGCAAAAACAACAAGTAACACACAAGGGAATCCCCATCAGGATAACAGCTGATCTCTCAGCAGAAACTCTACAAGCCAGAAGGGAGTGGCAGGACATAATTAAAGTGATGAAGGAGAAAAACCTGCAACCAAGACTACTCTACCCAGCAAGGATCTCATTCAGATTTGATGGAGAAATTAAAACCTTTACAGAAAAGCAAAAGCTGAGAGAGTTCAGCACCACCAAACCAGCCTTACAACAAATGCTAAAGGAACTTCTCTAGGCAAGAAACACAACAGAAGGAAGAGACCTACAATAACGAACCCAAAACAATTAAGGAAATGGGAATAGGAACATACATATCGATAATTACCTTAAATGTAAATGGACTAAATGCTCCCACCAAAAGACACAGGGTGGCTGAATGGATACAAAAACAAGACCCATATATATGCTGTCTACAAGAGACCCACTTCAGACCTAGAGACACATACAGACTGAAAGTGAGGGGATGGAAAAAGATATTCCATGCAAATGGAAATCAAAAGAAAGCTGGAGTAGCAATTCTTATATCAGACAAAATAGACTTTAAAATAAAGACCATTAGAAGAGACAAAGAAGGACACTACATAATGATAAAGGGATCGAACCAAGAAGAAGATATAACAATTGTAAATATTTATGCACCCAACATAGGAGCACCTCAATACATAAGGCAAATACTAACAGCCATAAAAGGGGAAATCGACAGTAACACATTCATAGTAGGGGACTTTAACACCCCACTTTCACCAATGGACAGATCATCCAAAATGAAAATAAATGAGGAAACACAAGCTTTAAATGATACATTAAAGAAGATGGACTTAATTGATATTTATAGGACATTCCATCCAAAAACAACAGAATACACATTTTTCTCAAGTGCTCATGGAACATTCTCCAGGATAGATCATATCTTGGGTCACAAATCAAGCCTTGGTAAATTTAAGAAAATTAAAATTGTATCAAGTGTCTTTTCCGACCACAATGCTGTGAGACTAGATATCAATTACAGGAAAAGAGCTGTAAAAAATACAAACACATGGAGGCTAAACAATACACTACTTAATAAGGAAGTGATCACTGAAGAAATCAAAGAGGAAATTAAAAAATACCTAGAAACAAATGACAATGGAGACACGACGACCCAAAACCTATGGGATGCAGCAAAAGCAGTTCTAAGGGGGAAGTTTATAGCAATACAATCCCACCTTAAGAAACAGGAAACATCTCGAATAAACAACCTAACCTTGCACCTAAAGCAAGTAGAGAAAGAAGAACAAAAACATCCCAAAGTTAGCAGAAAGAAAGAAATCATAAAAATCAGATCAGAAATAAATGAAAAAGAAATGAAGGAAACGATAGCAAAGATCAATAAAACTAAAAGCTGGTTCTTTGAGAAGATAAACAAAATTGATAAACCATTAGCCAGACTCATCAAGAGAAAAAGGGAGAAGTCTCAAATCAATAGAATTAGAAATGAAAAAGGAGAAATAACAACTGACACTGCAGAAATACAAAAGATCATGAGAGATTACTATAAGCAACTCTATGCCAATAAAATGGACAACCTGGAAGAAATGGACAAATTCTTAGAAATGCACAACCTGCCAAGACTGAATCAGGAAGAAATAGAAAATATGAACGGACCAATCACAAGCACTGAAATTGAAACTGTGATAAAAAATCTTCCAAGAAACAAAAGCCCAGGACCAGATGGCTTCACAGGCGAATTCTATCAAACATTTAGAGAAGAGCTAACACCTATTCTTCTCAAACTCTTCCAAAATATAGCAGAGGGAGGAACACTCCCAAACTCATTCTACGAGGCCACCATCACCTTGATACCAAAACCAGGCAAGGATGTCACAAAGAAAGAAAACTACAGGCCAATCTCACTGATGAACATAGATGCAAAAATCCTCAACAAAATACTAGCAAACAGAATCCAACAGCACATTAAAAGGATCATACACCATGATCAAGTGGGGTTTATTCCTGGAATGCAAGGATTCTTCAATATACGCAAATCAATCAACGTGATACACCATATTAACAAATTGAAGGAGAAAAACCATATGATCATCTCAATAGATGCAGAGAAAGCTTTCGACAAAATTCAACACCCATTTATGATAAAAACCCTGCAGAAAGGCATAGAGGGAACTTTCCTCAACATAATAAAGGCCATATATGACAAACCCACAGCCAGCATCGTCCTCAATGGTGAAAAACTGAAACCATTTCCACTAAGATCAGGAACAAGACAAGGTTGCCCACTCTCACCACTCTTATTCAACATAGTTTTGGAAGTTTTAGCCACAGCAATCAGAGAAGAAAAGGAAATAAAAGGAATCCAAATCGGAAAAGAAGAAGTAAAGCTGTCACTGTTTGCAGATGACATGATACTATACATAGAGAATCCTAAAGATGCTACCAGAAAACTACTAGAGCTAATCAATGAATTTGGTAAAGTTGCAGGATACAAAATTAATGCACAGAAATCTCTGGCATTCCTATATACTAATGATGAAAAATCTGAAAGTGAAATCAAGGAAACACTCCCATTCACCATTGCAACAAAAAGAGTAAAATATCTAGGAATAAACCTACCTAAGGAGACAAAAGACCTGTATGCAGAAAATTATAAGACACTGATGAAAGAAATTAAAGATGATACAAATAGATGGAGAGATGTACCATGTTCTTGGATTGGAAGAATCAACATTGTGAAAATGACTCTACTACCCAAAGCAATCTACAGATTCAATGCAATCCCTATCAAACTACCACTGGCATTTTTCACAGAACTAGAGCAAAAAATTTCACAACTTGTATGGAAACACAAAAGACCCCGAATAGCCAAAGCAATCTTGAGAATGAAAAATGGAGCTGGAGGAATCAGGCTCCCTGACTTCAGACTATAGTACAAAGCTACAGTAATCAAGACAGTATGGTACTGGCACAAAAACAGAAATATAGATAAATGGAACAGGATAGAAAGCCCAGAGATAAACCCACGGACATATGGTCACCTTATATTTGATAAAGGAGGCAGGAATGTACAGTGGAGAAAGGACAGTATCTTCAATAAGTGGTGCTGGGAAAACTGGACAAGGACATGTAAAAGTATGAGATTAGATCATTCCCTAACACCATACACAAAAATAAGCTCCAAATGGATTAAAGACCTAAATGTAAGGCCAGACACTATCAAACTCTTAGAGGAAAACATAGGCAGAACACTCTATGACATAAATCACAGCAAGAACCTTTTTGACCCACCTCCTAGAGAAATGGAAATAAAGACAAAAATAAACACATGGGACCTAATGAAACTTCAAAGGTTTTGCACAGCAAAGGAAACCATAAACAAGACCAAAAGACAACCCTCAGAATGGGAGAAAATATTTGCAAATGAAGCAACTGACAAAGGATTAATCTCCAAAATTTATAAGCAGCTTATGGAGCTCAATAACAAAAAAACAAAGAGCCCAATCCAAAAAAGGGCGGAAGACCTAAATAGACATTTTTCCACAGAAGATATACAGACTGCTGACAAACACAGGAAAGGATGTTCAACATCTTTACTCATTAGAGAAATGCAAATCAAAACTACAATGAGATATCATCTCACACCAGTCAGAATGGCCATCATCAAAAAATCTAGAAACAATAAATGCTGGAGAGGGTGTGGAAAAAAGGGAACACTCTTGCACTGCTGGTGGGAATGTGAATTGGTACAGCCACTATGGAGAACAGTATGGAGGTTCCTTAAAAAACTAAAAATAGAACTACCATATGACCCAGCAATCCCACTACTGGGCATTTACCCTGAGAAAACCATAATTCAAAAATAGTCAGTACCAAAATGTTCATAGCAGCCCTATTTACAATAGCCCAGAGATGGAAACAACCTAAGTGTCCATCATCGGATGAATGGGTAAAGAAGATGTGGCACATATATACAATGGAATATTACTCAGCCATAAAAAGAAATGAAATTGAGCTATTTGTAATGAGGTGGATGTACCTAGAGTCTGTCATACAGAGTGAAGTAAGTCAGAAAGAGAAAGACAAATACTGTATGCTGACACATATATATGGAATTTAAGAAAAAAAATGTCATGAAGAACATAGGGGTAAGACAGGAATAAAGACACAGACCTACTAGAGAATGGACTTGAGGATATGGGGAGGGGGAAGGGTAAGCTGTGACAAAGTGAAAAAGCGGCATGGACATATATACACTACCAAACGTAAGGTAGATAGCTAGTGGGAAGCAGCCGCATAGCACAGGGAGATCAGCTCGGTGCTTTGTGACCGCCTGGAGGGGTGGGATAGGGAGGGTGGGAGGGAGACGCAAAAGGGAGGGGATATGGGAATATATGTATATGTATAACTGATTAAATTTGTTATAAAGCAAAATAAATAAATAAATTAATTAAAAAAAAAAGAATCCCTAGTACTTGGTCAATTACAACTTCATTTAATAAGAAATCTCATCTGTTATTAGGTCTCATAGCATTCTGAATTGTTATGATACATCTCTCTGCCACTTCCCTCATTCTAACTGTTTCCTATTGGAGTCTCGGGATGAGTCCTCCCCCCTTACTTGAAGCACCTATTGCTAGGCAGGCCTCTTGATTTTGCAGGGAACGCACGCTTGTACCCACATGCCACACACAGTTCTGGAGGAGCCCGAGAAAGAAGGGGCCTCCAGGAATAGATGGAGGAAATTCACTCCACCTTTCTCCTTTGAGGCTAATATTCACTATCGGATTCTGTGCTAAGGAAACGAAATGTCCTTCTCCTGTGGAAAGTTTGTCTTCCATCATTTGTGCCGGCCGTGTTTCTGTGTGCTGGGCAAGGAACACTGCATACAGTGAAGACAGAACCAAGAGATCTACCCCAGGGATTGAGCTCAGGGTGGGCACTGGCTCCCTTCCCAGGAGGGCGGAGAGGAGGTTGTGCTTTGCAAGGTGGGACAGAGAAACCAAGCAGTGTGACAAGAGCATCTCCACTCATGTTGCTGTGCAAACTGCCAGATGATGTAGGTTCTTGGTATTTTCTGAAGGCTTTTGCAAGCAAACAAGTCTGGGAGTAAAGTCAATTAAAACATGGAAAGTTATACTTAAAAATTTTTTTTCGGTAGTGAGTCCTTTGAGAAATACATACTTTAATAGAATATGATTGCCTTATATGTGTCAATATTTTCCCCACCAAAGAAAAAACTGAAAATGCTTGATTGTAAAATGTCACTTGTTTACCCAAGAGACTGTCTATGAGTAAAGTTGTTCTAGAAATCCTCAATCCCTAGGTCGTAGTTTCCTGATGGTGCTGAGGGGAACCCTGGTGTGCGATTCAGTGCCTGCTACTCACAGGGAGGCTCTTAAGAACTCAGAGACCCGCTCAGTGGACCCCACGTGTGAGGACAGGATTGGAGCCTCGGGCTGGACTTGAAGAGGGAAATGCTTTAGAGAAGTGGAAGGACATACAGGAAGGGCACCTGAGCCATGGGGAGTCAGGGGTGGTTGGTTTAGAGATCAAGGAAAAGTGTACACCTGAGCACAGCCTGGGCCACACTTAGGATGCTATTGGCACTTCTGCTTGAATGGGGAAGAGAAAGGACATCCCCCTCTTGCTGGAGTGAACTCTGGAGAGATGTCTTCTTTAAAGCCTGGGGAGAGGAGCTTCTCTCCCATTATCTCCTGATACCTGTGTACATTCGAGACCCTTCCTCCTTTCTTCTTTCCCTCTGTTGACTCCCTTTCCTTATTTTTCTTCTTTTTTCCCCTTTTTCCACTTTGTATTTATTTGACATATGTATATTTTATTCTTGTAAAAGTACACATACAATGAAATCCAACGTCTAAACAATTTTTCAAATATTCAGGCAGTCCTGTTGACTACATGCAACTTGTTGTACAGCATGTGTCTAGAACTTTTCCATTTTGCAAATAACACATGCTAACCATTGAACAGAGACTTCCCATGTCAACCTCCTGCCAGCTCTTGGAACCCCCCTTCTACTCTCTGCTTCTCGGAGTTTTCTTTCAGTTTTTGACCTGTGACTGGCTTATTTCACTCTTACAAATGTCCTCCAAGTTCTTTCGTGTTGCTGCAAATGGCAGGATTTCCTTCTTTTTCAAAGACTGAATGACATTCCACTGTATGTGTACACCACATTTTCTTTATTAATTCATCTTCCCATGGACACTAGGCAGTTTTCCTATGTTGTGTATTGTGTATAATGCTGCAATGGACATGAGATTGTAGATATCTCTTGGACATTCTTGTTTTATCTCCTTTGTATATAAACCTAAAGGAGTGATTGCTGGATTTTATGAGAGTTCTCTTAATAATTTTGGGGGGACCTCCATTCTGTTTTCCATAGTGGCTACACCATTTTACATTACTACAGGGAACAAAACAGGGTACAGAAGTTCCATTTTTTCACAGCTTTGCCAGCATCCATTAATTTTTTTACTTTTTTATTTTTATTTTTTATGGAAGTACACGGGCCTCTCATTGTGGTGGGCTTTCCCGTTGCGGAGCACAGGCTCCAAACGCACAGTCTCAGCGGCCATGGCTCATGGGCCCAGCTGCTCAGCGGCATGTGGGATCCTCCCAGACCGGGGCACGAACACGTGTCCCCTGCATCGGCAGGCGGACTCTCAACCACTGTGCCACCAGGGAAGCCCTAATTGTCTTTTTATAATAAACATCCTATCAGGTGTGAGTGATATCTCCTTGTGGCTTGATTTCCATTTCCCTGATGCTTAGCGATGTTGAACAAATTTTCATATGTAGATTGACCACTTGTATGTGTTTATGGAGAAATGTCTAGTGAAGCATTTTACCCATTTTGAAGCTCAGTTATTTGCCCATTGTTTTTTTGAAATTGACTTGTAGTAGTTTCTTATATATTCTGGATATTGGTCCCTTATTCAGATACAAGGTTTACACATATTTCCTAGCATCGTATAGGTTGCCTTTTCATTCTGTTGATTGTTGAAGATACTATCCTTTCTTCACTTGGTAATCTTAGAACCTTGGCCGAGATCAGTTGGCCATATATATGTGCGTTTATTTGGCATCTCTCTATTATATTTCACAGGTCTATCTCACTGTCTTGATGCCAGTAGCAGACTGTTTTGACTACTGTGGCATTGTTATGTGTTTTGAGTTCAGAAGTGTTAATCTCCATCATTGCTCTTTGCTCTCAAGATTGTTTTATCTACTTGGGGGGGTTCCATATGTATTTTAGGATTCTGTCCGCTTCTATAATAATGACATGGAATTTTGTGGGTTGTTGCGATATATGTGTACATCACTTTATGTAGTATAGAAATGCCAACAGTATTTAATAATCCAGTCTATGAACATGGTATGTCATCCCAATTACTTGTCTCTTCTTTAATTTCTTTCTGCAATGTCCTGTACTTTTCAGTATACAAATTTTTCACCTCCTACAGGGCCTTTTCCACTGCCTTCCTAAGGGCTTCTAGAGTCAGGAGTGAGAAGGATGGACTCATGGAGAGAGTGAAATCCCTCCCTCCCCTCTGCACCTACTCTCTGATTATGTCTAATACAGGTGTACTGGGACATGCCCTTCACCTCTGTCTACAAGTGGGCCCCTTGCTGGGATTTCCTCTTGGATCTGAGTGTTGACTGTACTAATTCAGTGTACATAAGTACTCTCCCAATGCCTGGCGTTTGTCCAAGATTCCAAGATATACCTACATATGAATGATCAGATCAGGCCATCAAATTTTCTGCAGTAAAGAACAACCAGGGGAGGGGTGGCTGGTTTCTTCTTTCTCACCTCTGGATTTCTTAGAGCTGAGCTTTCCAGTGTGGTAGCCACTAACGAAATGTGTCTATTTATAATTAATTTAGTTCAAACAATAATTAACTCATTCTATTAAAAAATGCAAAAAACACACAATTGCTTGGTCACACTAGCCATGTTTCAAGTGTGTCTGGAACATCTGGAATTTCACGTTGGTAAGGTTGATGGTGAAAGCTATAAATGGGTCTATAGAAGTGAGGGGTCGAAAGGTGATTTTCTCAGCATCTCTCCCTCATTTGAAATTTTCAACGGTGATCAATATGTTATAGAAGGACTCTGTCTGCACAGAGCATAGGGGACGTCTGAGAACCTGGAGGGAAGACCAGGGGGATGCTGTGTGAGCCAGCAAGTCGAGTAGGAGAAATGGGTGGGTCAACTTGTATAATCACTTTATGCTCATGGTTGTGTTTGTACAGAATGGATCGTGGAGAGCATACATAGCAGCGATGCTGATGACGATTCACGTAGCGAACAACTCTCAGGTAGGATCTAAAGCGAGACAATTCCTTGAACACTTGGGTTCCACCCGGTTCTTTAGAAACTAAGGAAGGTGAATATGAAATCAGGAAGAAGAAGGAAATATGTGTAGAAATCTGATTTGTTCTTTCCAAATTTTATTGATATAATAGAGTTATGGTGTCCATGTCCTTTGACTGTACTGTGCTTATAATCATCTTTTCTTGCTTTGTCATTCAGAAATTTTCTTTCTCACAAGACTACTCTTTCATTGCTTTTTCACTGCCAAAGATGAAAGGTTCATTTCTGTTTGATACCGGGAGGGTATTTTGCACCAGGATTTTGGTTTCCTTTTGACATTCACGTATGATGGCCATATCCTAGTGGGAACAAAACTCTCATAATCACTTGACACTGGAGAACAAGTTCTTATAGTGAGTGTCAGGTGGTGGATGAGACTTGAACTCTCTCCGTCTACACTGTCAGGACTTGTAGCTTCACCTTAGGTTTGTCCTCACTGTTTATTCCTCATGGAAAGGGCGCTCCCAGAGGTGGATGAGTCAGAGAACACATGCTTTGGGATCACTGCATGTGCTGGGTCTCCTCATTTCAGCCTCAGCACCTCCCAAGGCTGATGTGCTGACATGCTTCCATTTGAGAGGGCTCCACGTCCAGCTGCCCCTAAAGACCCTTCATGGCCGGCAGGACTTCTAGAGGACTGTGTGAAGGGGCTGCTGGGCTCGCTTCACACACTGGCTCTCACAGCCCTGCTAACCTGGTCTCCTGGAATTGACCAGGCCCAGGACAAAGACTCAGGGCAGCAGGACCCAGGGTCACTGCTCTTCTTACAACCCACTGCTCCATCCGGACAGCCCTGCCCCTGCTCCCCACACTCCCGTCCTGCCCACCCTCTGACCTTTCCTCAGGCCTGCCTTGGTCTTATCCTTCCCAGTTCTTCCAAGGCTGGGGTAAAACCTGGCAGGTGCTGTGTGTTTATGAGGCTTCCCCTGCTGTAGAACTTTTGTTTCAGTATTCCAGACTAAGGGAATTGGGACAAGTTACTTTTAACTCTACTATTGCTTTCATGCTCTCTAAGGGGCTAAGAGACTTACAGAGTTGTTTTGAAGTACCTAAGGTTAGCTCAGGCACAGGACACTTACTTCTTTTGTGAAGTTGGTTGCATATCTAGGCTATTGTGGAGAATGCTGCAATGAACCTAAGTTCAACTCATTGTGATACTGATTTAATTTCCTTTGGATATATACCCAGAACTGTGAATGCTGAATCATATGACATTTCTGTTTATAATTTTATAAGGAATCCCCATACTCTTTTTCATAATAGCTGCACCATTTTACATTCCCACAGGCAGTGTACAAATTTTCCAATACCCCACATCTTGGCCTTGACTTGTGGGCTCTAGAGCACAGGCTTAGTAGTTGTGGTGCACGGGCTTAGTTGCTCCATGGCTGGATTCTTAGTGAACAAAACTGGGTTTCAGCATGCCTACTACTGGGTCAATTACATCTTCATTTAATAAGAAATCTCATCCCTTAGTAGGTCTCATAGCATTCTGAGTGGTTATGGTACATCTCTCTGCCCACTTCCCTCATTCTAACTGTTTCCTATTAGAGTCTCGGGATGAGTCCTCCCCCCTTACCTGAAGCACCTAGTGCTAGGCAGGCCTCCTTCTTTTTGCAGGGAGCCCATGGTTGTACCCACATGCCACACCCAGTTCTGGAGGAGTCCGAGAAAGAAGGAGCCTCCAGGAGTAGATGGAGGAAATTCACTCCACCTTTCTCCTTTGAGGCTAATATTCACTATCGGATTCTGTGCTAAGGAAACGAAATGTCCTTCTCCTGTGGAAAGTCTGTCTTCCATCACTTGTGCCGGCCCTGTTTCTGTGTGCTGGGCAAGAAACACTGCATACAGTGAAGACAGAACCAAGAGATCTACCCCAGGGATTGAGCTCAAGGTGGGCACTGACTCCCTTCCCAGGAGGGCAGAGAGGAGGTTGTGCTTTGCAAGGTGGGACAGAGAAACCAAGCAGTGTGACAAGAGCATCTCCACTCATGTTGCTGTGCAAACTGCCAGATGAAGTAGGTTCTTGGTATTTTCTGAAGGCTTTTGCAAGCAAACAAGTCTGGGAGTAAAGCCAGTTAATACATGGAAAGTTATAGTTAAAAATTCTTTTTCGGTAGTGAGTCCTTTGAGAAATACATACTGTAATAGAATATGATTGCCTTATATGTGTCAATATTTTCCCCACCAAAGAAAAAACTGAAAATGCTTGATTGTAAAATGTCACTTGTTTACCCAAGAGAGTGTCTATGAATAAAGTTGTTCTAGAAATCCTGAATCCCTAGGTCGTAGTTTCCTGATGGTGCTGAGGGGAACCCTGGTGTGCGATTCAGTGCCTGCTACTCACAGGGAGGCTCTTAAGAACTCAGAGACCCGCTCAGTGAACCCCACGTGTGAGGACAGAATTGGAGCCTCGGGCTGGACTTGAAGGGGGAAATGCTTTAGAGAAGTGGAAGGACATACAGGAAGGGCACCTGAGCCATGGGGAGTCAGGGGTGGTTGGTTTAGAGATCAAGGAAAAGTGTACACCTGAGCACAGCCTGGGCCACACTTAGGATGCTATTGGCACTTCTGCTTGAATGGGGAAGAGAAAGGACATCCCCCTCTTGCTGGAGTGAACTCTGGAGAGATGTCTTCTTTAAAGCCTGGGGAGAGGAGCTTCTCTCCCATTATCTCCTGATACCTGTGTACATTCGAGACCCTTCCTCCTTTCTTCTTTCCCTCTGTTGACTCCCTTTCCTTATTTTTCTTCTTTTTTCCCCTTTTTCCACTTTGTATTTATTTTACATATGTATATTTAATTGTTGTAAAAGTACACATACGATGAAATCCAACTTCTTAACAAGTTTTGAAATGTCCATTCAGTCCTGTTGACTACATGCACCTTGTTGTACAGCATGTGTCTAGAACTTTTCCATTTTGAAATAACGCATTCTAATCATTGAACAGACACTTCCCATGTCAACCTCCTGCCAGCTCTTGGAACCACCCTTCTACTCTCTGCTTCTCGGAGTTTTCTTTCAGTTTTTGACCTTCTGTGACTGGGTTATTTCACTCTTACAAATGTCCTCCAAGTTCTTTCGTGTTGCTGCAAATGGCAGGATTTCCTTCTTTTTCAAAGACTGAATGACATTCCACTGTATGTGTACACCACATTTTCTTTATTAATTCATCTTCCCATGGGCGCTAGGCAGTTTTCCTATGTTGTGTATTGTGTATAATGCTGCAATGGACATGAGATTGTAGATATCTCTTGGACATTCTTGTTTTATCTCCTTTGTATATAAACCTAAATGAGTGACTGCTGGATTTTATGCGAGTTCTCTTAATAATTTTGGGGGGACCTCCGTTCTGTTTTCCATAGTGGCTACACCATTTTACATTACTACAGGGTACAAAACAGGGTACAGAAGATCCACTTCTTCACATCTTTGCCAGCATCCATTAATTTTCTTTCTTTTCTTCTTCTTCTTTTTTTTTTTTTTTTGCAGTACATGGGCCTCTCATTGTTGTGAGGTCTCCCGTTGCGGAGCACAGGCTCCAAACGCACAGGCTCAGCGGCCATGGTTCATGGGCCAAGCCGCTCAGCAGCATGTCGGATCCTCTCAAACCGGGGCACGAACATGTGTCCCCTGCATTGGCAGGCAGACTCTCAACCACTGTGCCACCAAGGAAGCCCTAATTGTCTTTTTATAATACACAATATAACAGGTGTGAGTGATATCTCCTTGTGGCTTGATTTCCATTTCCCTGATGCTTAGCGATGTTGAGCAAATTTCCATATGTAGATTGACCACTTGTATGTCTTTATGGAGAAATGTCTAGTGAAGCTTTTTACCCATTTTTAAACTCAGTTATTTGCCCGCTGTTTTTCTGAAATTGCCTTGTAGTAGTTTCTTTTATATTCTGGATATTGGTCCCTTATTCAGATGCAGGTTTTACACATATTTCCTCCCATCCTATCGGTTGCCTTTTCATTCTGTTGATTGTTGAAGAGACTATCCTTTCTTCACTTGGTAATCTTAGAACCTTGGCCGAGATCAGTTGGCCATATATATGTGCGTTTATTTGGCGTCTCTCTATTAAATTTCATTGGTCTATCTCACTGTCTTGATGCCAGTAGCAGACTGTTTTGACTACTGTGGCATTGTTATGTGTTTTCAGTTCAGGAAGTGTTAATCTCCATCATTGCTCTTTGCTCTCAAGATTGTTTTATCTACTTGGGGGGGTTCCATATGTATTTTAGGATTCTGTCCGCTTCTATAATAATGACATGGAATTTTGTGGGTTGTTGCGATATATGTGTACATCACTTTATGTAGTATAGAAATGCCAACAGTATTTAATAATCCAGTCTATGAACATGGTATGTCATTCCAATTACTTGTCTCTTCTTTAATTTCTTTCCGCAATGTCCTGTACTTTTCAGTATACAAATTTTTCACCTCCTACGGGGCCTTTTCCACTGCCTTCCTCAGGTCTTCTAGAGTCAGGGGTGAGAAGGATGGACTCATGCAGAGAGTGAAATCCCTCCCTCCCCTCTGCACCTACTCTCTGATTATGTCTAATACAGGTGTACTGGGCCATGCCCTTCACCTCTGTCTACAAGTGGGCCCCTTGCCGGGAATTCCTCTTGGATCTGAGTGTTGACTGTACTCTTTCAGTGTCCACAAGGACTCTCGCAATGCCTGGCGTGGGTCCAAGAGCCCAAGATATACCTACATACGAATGATCAGATCAGGCCATCAAATTTTCTGCAGTAAAGAACAACCAGGGGAGGGGTGGCTGGTTGCCTCTTTCTCATCTTTGGATTTCTTAGAGCTGAGCTTTCCAGTGTGGTAGCCACTAACCAAATGTGTCTATTTATGATTAATTTAGTTCAAACAATAATTAACTCATTCTATTAAAAAACGCAAAAACACAGAATTGCTTGGTCACACTAGCCATGTTTCAAGTGTGTCTGGAACATCTGGAATTTCAGGTTGGTAAGGTTGACGGTGAAAGCTATAAATGGGTCTATAGAAGTGAGGGGTCGAAAGGTGATTTTCTCAGCATCTCTCCCTCATTTGAAATTTTCAACGGTGATCAATATGTTATTGAAGGACTCTGTCTGCACAGAGCACAGGGGAGGTCTGAGAACCTGGAGGGAAGACCAGGGGGATGCTGTGTGAGCCAGCAAGTCGAGTAGGAGAAATGGGTGGGTCAACTTGTATAATCACTTTATGCTCATGGTTGTGTTTGTACAGAATGCATCGTGGAGAGCATACATAACAGCGATGCTGATGACGATTCACGTAGCGAACAACTCTCAGGTAGGATCTAAAGCGAGACAATTCCTAGAACACTTGGGTTCCACCCGGTTCTTTAGAAACTAAGGAAGGTGAATATGAAATCAGGAAGAAGAAGGAATTTGTGTAGAATTCTGATTTGTTCTTTCCAAATTTTAATGATATAATAGAGTTATGGTGTCCATGTCCTTTGACTGTACTGTGCTTATAGTCATCTTTTCTTGCTTTGCCATTCAGAAATTTTCTTTCTCACAAGACTACTCTTTCATTGCTTTTTCACTGCCAAAGATGAAAGGTTCATTTCTGTTTGATACCGGGAGGGTATTTTGCACCAGGATTTTGGTTTCCTTTTGACATTCACGTATGATGGCCATATCCTAGTGGGAACAAAACTCTCATAATCACTTGACACTGGAGAACAAGTTCTTATAGTGAGTGTCAGGTGGTGGATGAGACTTGAACTCTCTCCGTCTACACTTTCAGGACTTGTAGCTTCACCTTAGGTTTGTCCTCACTGTTTATTCCTCATGGAAAGGGCGCTCCCAGAGGTGGATGAGTCAGAGAACACATGCTTTGGGATCACTGCATGTGCTGGGTCTCCTCATTTCAGCCTCAGCACCTCCCAAGGCTGATGTGCTGACATGCTTCCATTTGAGAGGGCTCCACGTCCAGCTGCCCCTAAAGACCCTTCATGGCCGGCAGGACTTCTAGAGGACTGTGTGAAGGGGCTGCTGGGCTCGCTTCACACACTGGCTCTCACAGCCCTGCTAACCTGGTCTCCTGGAATTGACCAGGCCCAGGACAAAGACTCAGGGCAGCAGGACCCAGGGTCACTGCTCTTCTTACAACCCACTGCTCCATCCGGACAGCCCTGCCCCTGCTCCCCACACTCCCGTCCTGCCCACCCTCTGACCTTTCCTCAGGCCTGCCTTGGTCTTATCCTTCCCAGTTCTTCCAAGGCTGGGGTAAAACCTGGCAGGTGCTGTGTGTTTATGAGGCTTCCCCTGCTGTAGAACTTTTGTTTCAGTATTCCAGACTAAGGGAATTGGGACAAGTTACTTTTAACTCTACTATTGCTTTCATGCTCTCTAAGGGGCTAAGAGACTTACAGAGTTGTTTTGAAGTACCTAAGGTTAGCTCAGGCACAGGACACTTACTTCTTTTGTGAAGTTGGTTGCATCTCTAGGCTATTGTGGAGAATGCTGCAATGAACCTAAGTTCAACTCATTGTGACACTGATTTAATTTCCTTTGGATATATACCCAGAACTGTGAATGCTGAATCATATGACATTTCTGTTTATAATTTTATAAGGAATCCCCATACTCTTTTTCATAATAGCTGCACCATTTTACATTCCCACAGGCAGTGTACAAATTTTCCAATACCCCACATCTTGGCCTTGACTTGTGGGCTCTAGAGCACAGGCTTAGTAGTTGTGGTGCACGGGCTTAGTTGCTCCATGGCTGGATTCTTAGTGAACAAAACTGGGTTTCAGCATGCCTATTACTGGGTCAATTACATCTTCATTTAATAAGAAATCTCATCCCTTAGTAGGTCTCATAGCATTCTGAGTGGTTATGATACATCTCTCTGCCCACTTCCCTCATTCTGACTGTTTCCTATTAGAGTCTCGGGATGAGTCCTCCCCCCTTACCTGAAGCACCTAGTGCTAGGCAGGCCTCCTTCTTTTTGCAGGGAGCCCATGGTTGTACCCACATGCCACACCCAGTTCTGGAGGAGTCCGAGAAAGAAGGAGCCTCCAGGAGTAGATGGAGGAAATTCACTCCACCTTTCTCCTTTGAGGCTAATATTCACTATCGGATTCTGTGCTAAGGAAACGAAATGTCCTTCTCCTGTGGAAAGTCTGTCTTCCATCACTTGTGCCGGCCCTGTTTCTGTGTGCTGGGCAAGAAACACTGCATACAGTGAAGACAGAACCAAGAGATCTACCCCAGGGATTGAGCTCAGGGTGGGCACTGACACCCTTCCCAGGAGGGCGGAGAGGAGGTTGTGCTTTGCAAGGTGGGACAGAGAAACCAAGCAGTGTGACAAGAGCATCTCCACTCATGTTGCTGTGCAAACTGCCAGATGAAGTAGGTTCTTGGTATTTTCTGAAGGCTTTTGCAAGCAAACAAGTCTGGGAGTAAAGTCAGTTAAAACATGGAAAGTTATACTTAAAAATTTTTTTTCGGTAGTGAGTCCTTTGAGAAATACATACTGTAATAGAATATGATTGCCTTATATGTGTCAATATTTTCCCCACCAAAGAAAAAACTGAAAATGCTTGATTGTAAAATGTCACTTGTTTACCCAAGAGACTGTCTATGAGTAAAGTTGTTCTAGATATCCTCAATCCCTAGGTCGTAGTTTCCTGATGGTGCTGAGGGGAACCCTGGTGTGCGATTCAGTGCCTGCTACTCACAGGGAGGCTCTTAAGAACTCAGAGACCCGCTCAGTGGACCCCACGTGTGAGGACAGGATTGGAGCCTCGGGCTGGACTTGAAGAGGGAAATGCTTTAGAGAAGTGGAAGGACATACAGGAAGGGCACCTGAGCCATGGGGAGTCAGGGGTGGTTGGTTTAGAGATCAAGGAAAAGTGTACACCTGAGCACAGCCTGGGCCACACTTAGGATGCTATTGGCACTTCTGCTTGAATGGGGAAGAGAAAGGACATCCCCCTCTTGCTGGAGTGAACTCTGGAGAGATGTCTTCTTTAAAGCCTGGGGAGAGGAGCTTCTCTCCCATTATCTCCTGATACCTGTGTACATTCGAGACCCTTCCTCCTTTCTTCTTTCCCTCTGTTGACTCCCTTTCCTTATTTTTCTTCTTTTTTCCCCTTTTTCCACTTTGTATTTATTTTACATATGTATATTTTATTGTTGTAAAAGTACACATACGATGAAATCCAACTTCTTAACAAGTTTTGAAGTGTCCAGTCAGTCCTGTTGACTACATGCACCTTGTTGTACAGCATGTGTCTAGAACTTCTCCATTTTGAAATAACACATTCTAACCATTGAACAGACACTTCCCATGTCAACCTCCTGCCAGCTCTTGGAACCACCCTTCTACTCTCTGCTTCTCGGAGTTTTCTTTCAGTTTTTGACCTTCTGTGACTGGCTTATTTCACTCTTACAAATGTCCTCCAAGTTCTTTCGTGTTGCTGCAAATGGCAGGATTTCCTTCTTTTTCAAAGACTGAATGACATTCCACTGTATGTGTACACCACATTTTCTTTATTAATTCATCTTCCCATGGACACTAGGCAGTTTTCCTATGTTGTGTATTGTGTATAATGCTGCAATGGACATGAGATTGTAGATATCTCTTGGACATTCTTGTTTTATCTCCTTTGTATATAAACCTAAATGAGTGACTGCTGGATTTTATGCGAGTTCTCTTAATAATTTTGGGGGGACCTCCGTTCTGTTTTCCATAGTGGCTACACCATTTTACATTACTACAGGGTACAAAACAGGGTACAGAAGTTCCACTTCTTCACATCTTTGCCAGCATCCATTAATTTTCTTTCTTTTCTTCTTCTTCTTTTTTTTTTCTTTTTTTGCAGTACATGGGCCTCTCATTGTTGTGAGGTCTCCCGTTGCGGAGCACAGGCTTCAAACGCAGAGGCTCAGGGGCCATGGTTCATGGGCCAAGCCGCTCAGCAGCATGTCGGATCCTCTCAAACCAGGGCACGAACATGTGTCCCCTGCATTGGCAGGCAGACTCTCAACCACTGTGCCACCAGGGAAGCCCTAATTGTCTTTTTATAATACACATTCTAACAGGTGTGAGTGATATCTCCTTGTGGCTTGATTTCCATTTCCCTGATGCTTAGCGATGTTGAGCAAATTTCCATATGTAGATTGACCACTTGTATGTCTTTATGGAGAAATGTCTAGTGAAGCTTTTTACCCATTTTTAAACTCAGTTATTTGCCCGCTGTTTTTCTGAAATTGCCTTGTAGTAGTTTCTTTTATATTCTGGATATTGGTCCCTTATTCAGATGCAAGTTTTACACATATTTCCTCCCATCCTATCGGTTGCCTTTTCATTCTGTTGATTGTTGAAGAGACTATCCTTTCTTCACTTGGTAATCTTAGAACCTTGGCCGAGATCAGTTGGCCATATATATGTGCGTTTATTTGGCGTCTCTCTATTATATTTCATTGGTCTATCTCACTGTCTTGATGCCAGTAGCAGACTGTTTTGACTACTGTGGCATTGTTATGTGTTTTCAGTTCAGGAAGTGTTAATCTCCATCATTGCTCTTTGCTCTCAAGATTGTTTTATCTACTTGGGGGGGTTCCATATGTATTTTAGGATTCTGTCTGCTTCTATAATAATGACATGGAATTTTGTGGGTTGTTGCGATATATGTGTACATCACTTTATGTAGTATAGAAATGCCAACAGTATTTAATAATCCAGTCTATGAACATGGTATGTCATTCCAATTACTTGTCTCTTCTTTAATTTCTTTCCGCAATGTCCTGTACTTTTCAGTATACAAATTTTTCACCTCCTACGGGGCCTTTTCCACTGCCTTCCTCAGGTCTTCTAGAGTCAGGGGTGAGAAGGATGGACTCATGCAGAGAGTGAAATCCCTCCCTCCCCTCTGCACCTACTCTCTGATTATGTCTAATACAGGTGTACTGGGCCATGCCCTTCACCTCTGTCTACAAGTGGGCCCCTTGCCGGGAATTCCTCTTGGATCTGAGTGTTGACTGTACTCTTTCAGTGTCCACAAGGACTCTCGCAATGCCTGGCGTGGGTCCAAGAGCCCAAGATATACCTACATACGAATGATCAGATCAGGCCATCAAATTTTCTGCAGTAAAGAACAACCAGGGGAGGGGTGGCTGGTTGCCTCTTTCTCATCTTTGGATTTCTTAGAGCTGAGCTTTCCAGTGTGGTAGCCACTAACCAAATGTGTCTATTTATGATTAATTTAGTTCAAACAATAATTAACTCATTCTATTAAAAAACGCAAAAACACAGAATTGCTTGGTCACACTAGCCATGTTTCAAGTGTGTCTGGAACATCTGGAATTTCAGGTTGGTAAGGTTGACGGTGAAAGCTATAAATGGGTCTATAGAAGTGAGGGGTCGAAAGGTGATTTTCTCAGCATCTCTCCCTCATTTGAAATTTTCAACGGTGATCAATATGTTATTGAAGGACTCTGTCTGCACAGAGCACAGGGGAGGTCTGAGAACCTGGAGGGAAGACCAGGGGGATGCTGTGTGAGCCAGCAAGTCGAGTAGGAGAAATGGGTGGGTCAACTTGTATAATCACTTTATGCTCATGGTTGTGTTTGTACAGAATGCATCGTGGAGAGCATACATAACAGCGATGCTGATGACGATTCACGTAGCGAACAACTCTCAGGTAGGATCTAAAGCGAGACAATTCCTAGAACACTTGGGTTCCACCCGGTTCTTTAGAAACTAAGGAAGGTGAATATGAAATCAGGAAGAAGAAGGAAATATGTGTAGAATTCTGATTTGTTCTTTCCAAATTTTAATGATATAATAGAGTTATGGTGTCCATGGCCTTTGACTGTACTGTGCTTATAGTCATCTTTTCTTGCTTTGCGATTCAGAAATTTTCTTTCTCACAAGACTACTCTTTCATTGCTTTTTCACTGCCAAAGATGAAAGGTTCATTTCTGTTTGATACCGGGAGGGTATTTTGCACCAGGATTTTGGTTTCCTTTTGACATTCACGTATGATGGCCATATCCTAGTGGGAACAAAACTCTCATAATCACTTGACACTGGAGAACAAGTTCTTATAGTGAGTGTCAGGTGGTGGATGAGACTTGAACTCTCTCCGTCTACACTTTCAGGACTTGTAGCTTCACCTTAGGTTTGTCCTCACTGTTTATTCCTCATGGAAAGGGCGCTCCCAGAGGTGGATGAGTCAGAGAACACATGCTTTGGGATCACTGCATGTGCTGGGTCTCCTCATTTCAGCCTCAGCACCTCCCAAGGCTGATGTGCTGACATGCTTCCATTTGAGAGGGCTCCACGTCCAGCTGCCCCTAAAGACCCTTCATGGCCGGCAGGACTTCTAGAGGACTGTGTGAAGGGGCTGCTGGGCTCGCTTCACACACTGGCTCTCACAGCCCTGCTAACCTGGTCTCCTGGAATTGACCAGGCCCAGGACAAAGACTCAGGGCAGCAGGACCCAGGGTCACTGCTCTTCTTACAACCCACTGCTCCATCCGGACAGCCCTGCCCCTGCTCCCCACACTCCCGTCCTGCCCACCCTCTGACCTTTCCTCAGGCCTGCCTTGGTCTTATCCTTCCCAGTTCTTCCAAGGCTGGGGTAAAACCTGGCAGGTGCTGTGTGTTTATGAGGCTTCCCCTGCTGTAGAACTTTTGTTTCAGTATTCCAGACTAAGGGAATTGGGACAAGTTACTTTTAACTCTACTATTGCTTTCATGCTCTCTAAGGGGCTAAGAGACTTACAGAGTTGTTTTGAAGTACCTAAGGTTAGCTCAGGCACAGGACACTTACTTCTTTTGTGAAGTTGGTTGCATATCTAGGCTATTGTGGAGAATGCTGCAATGAACCTAAGTTCAACTCATTGTGACACTGATTTAATTTCCTTTGGATATATACCCAGAACTGTGAATGCTGGATCATATGACATTTCTGTTTATAATTTTATAAGGAATCCCCATACTCTTTTTCATAATAGCTGCACCATTTTACATTCCCACAGGCAGTGTACAAATTTTCCAATACCCCACATCTTGGCCTTGACTTGTGGGCTCTAGAGCACAGGCTTAGTAGTTGTGGTGCACGGGCTTAGTTGCTCCATGGCTGGATTCTTAGTGAACAAAACTGGGTTTCAGCATGCCTACTACTGGGTCAATTACATCTTCATTTAATAAGAAATCTCATCCCTTAGTAGGTCTCATAGCATTCTGAGTGGTTATGATACATCTCTCTGCCCACTTCCCTCATTCTGACTGTTTCCTATTAGAGTCTCGGGATGAGTCCTCCCCCCTTACCTGAAGCACCTAGTGCTAGGCAGTCCTCCTTCTTTTTGCAGGGAGCCCACGGTTGTACCCACATGCCACACCCAGTTCTGGAGGAGTCCGAGAAAGAAGGAGCCTCCAGGAGTAGATGGAGGAAATTCACTCCACCTTTCTCCTTTGAGGCTAATATTCACTATCGGATTCTGTGCTAAGGAAACGAAATGTCCTTCTCCTGTGGAAAGTCTGTCTTCCATCACTTGTGCCGGCCCTGTTTCTGTGTGCTGGGCAAGAAACACTGCATACAGTGAAGACAGAACCAAGAGATCTACCCCAGGGATTGAGCTCAGGGTGGGCACTGACTCCCTTCCCAGGAGGGCGGAGAGGAGGTTGTGCTTTGCAAGGTGGGACAGAGAAACCAAGCAGTGTGACAAGAGCATCTCCACTCATGTTGCTGTGCAAACTGCCAGATGAAGTAGGTTCTTGGTATTTTCTGAAGGCTTTTGCAAGCAAACAAGTCTGGGAGTAAAGTCAGTTAAAACATGGAAAGTTATACTTAAAATTTTTTTTTCGGTAGTGAGTCCTTTGAGAAATACATACTGTAATAGAATATGATTGCCTTATATGTGTCAATATTTTCCCCACCAAAGAAAAAACTGAAAATGCTTGATGGTAAAATGTCACTTGTTTACCCAAGAGACTGTCTATGAGTAAAGTTGTTCTAGAAATCCTCAATCCCTAGGTCGTAGTTTCCTGATGGTGCTGAGGGGAACCCTGGTGTGCGATTCAGTGCCTGCTACTCACAGGGAGGCTCTTAAGAACTCAGAGACCCGCTCAGTGGACCCCACGTGTGAGGACAGGATTGGAGCCTCGGGCTGGACTTGAAGAGGGAAATGCTTTAGAGAAGTGGAAGGACATACAGGAAGGGCACCTGAGCCATGGGGAGTCAGGGGTGGTTGGTTTAGAGATCAAGGAAAAGTGTACACCTGAGCACAGCCTGGGCCACACTTAGGATGCTATTGGCACTTCTGCTTGAATGGGGAAGAGAAAGGACATCCCCCTCTTGCTGGAGTGAACTCTGGAGAGATGTCTTCTTTAAAGCCTGGGGAGAGGAGCTTCTCTCCCATTATCTCCTGATACCTGTGTACATTCGAGACCCTTCCTCCTTTCTTCTTTCCCTCTGTTGACTCCCTTTCCTTATTTTTCTTCTTTTTTCCCCTTTTTCCACTTTGTATTTATTTTACATATGTATATTTTATTGTTGTAAAAGTACACATACGATGAAATCCAACTTCTTAACAAGTTTTGAAGTGTCCAGTCAGTCCTGTTGACTACATGCACCTTGTTGTACAGCATGTGTCTAGAACTTCTCCATTTTGAAATAACACATTCTAACCATTGAACAGACACTTCCCATGTCAACCTCCTGCCAGCTCTTGGAACCACCCTTCTACTCTCTGCTTCTCGGAGTTTTCTTTCAGTTTTTGACCTTCTGTGACTGGCTTATTTCACTCTTACAAATGTCCTCCAAGTTCTTTCATGTTGCTGCAAATGGCAGGATTTCCTTCTTTTTCAAAGACTGAATGACATTCCACTGTATGTGTACACCACATTTTCTTTATTAATTCATCTTCCCATGGACACTAGGCAGTTTTCCTATGTTGTGTATTGTGTATAATGCTGCAATGGACATGAGATTGTAGATATCTCTTGGACATTCTTGTTTTATCTC
Source organism: Hyperoodon ampullatus (assembly GCF_949752795.1). Lineage (NCBI taxonomy): Eukaryota > Metazoa > Chordata > Mammalia > Artiodactyla > Ziphiidae > Hyperoodon > Hyperoodon ampullatus. The sequence goes on from NC_136915.1 coordinate 139,607,977, forward strand.
CTTTGTATATAAACCTAAATGAGTGACTGCTGGATTTTATGCGAGTTCTCTTAATAATTTTGGGGGGACCTCCGTTCTGTTTTCCATAGTGGCTACACCATTTTACATTACTACAGGGTACAAAACAGGGTACAGAAGTTCCACTTCTTCACATCTTTGCCAGCATCCATTAATTTTCTTTCTTTTCTTCTTCTTCTTTTTTTTTTCTTTTTTTGCAGTACATGGGCCTCTCATTGTTGTGAGGTCTCCCGTTGCGGAGCACAGGCTCCAAACGCAGAGGCTCAGCGGCCATGGTTCATGGGCCAAGCCGCTCAGCAGCATGTCGGATCCTCTCAAACCGGGGCACGAACATGTGTCCCCTGCATTGGCAGGCAGACTCTCAACCACTGTGCCACCAGGGAAGCCCTAATTGTCTTTTTATAATACACATTCTAACAGGTGTGAGTGATATCTCCTTGTGGCTTGATTTCCATTTCCCTGATGCTTAGTGATGTTGAGCAAATTTCCATATGTAGATTGACCACTTGTATGTCTTTATGGAGAAATGTCTAGTGAAGCTTTTTACCCATTTTTAAACTCAGTTATTTGCCCGCTGTTTTTCTGAAATTGCCTTGTAGTAGTTTCTTTTATATTCTGGATATTGGTCCCTTATTCAGATGCAAGTTTTACACATATTTCCTCCCATCCTATCGGTTGCCTTTTCATTCTGTTGATTGTTGAAGAGACTATCCTTTCTTCACTTGGTAATCTTAGAACCTTGGCCGAGATCAGTTGGCCATATATATGTGCGTTTATTTGGCGTCTCTCTATTAAATTTCATTGGTCTATCTCACTGTCTTGATGCCAGTAGCAGACTGTTTTGACTACTGTGGCATTGTTATGTGTTTTCAGTTCAGGAAGTGTTAATCTCCATCATTGCTCTTTGCTCTCAAGATTGTTTTATCTACTTGGGGGGGTTCCATATGTATTTTAGGATTCTGTCCGCTTCTATAATAATGACATGGAATTTTGTGGGTTGTTGCGATATATGTGTACATCACTTTATGTAGTATAGAAATGCCAACAGTATTTAATAATCCAGTCTATGAACATGGTATGTCATTCCAATTACTTGTCTCTTCTTTAATTTCTTTCCGCAATGTCCTGTACTTTTCAGTATACAAATTTTTCACCTCCTACGGGGCCTTTTCCACTGCCTTCCTCAGGTCTTCTAGAGTCAGGGGTGAGAAGGATGGACTCATGCAGAGAGTGAAATCCCTCCCTCCCCTCTGCACCTACTCTCTGATTATGTCTAATACAGGTGTACTGGGCCATGCCCTTCACCTCTGTCTACAAGTGGGCCCCTTGCCGGGAATTCCTCTTGGATCTGAGTGTTGACTGTACTCTTTCAGTGTCCACAAGGACTCTCGCAATGCCTGGCGTGGGTCCAAGAGCCCAAGATATACCTACATACGAATGATCAGATCAGGCCATCAAATTTTCTGCAGTAAAGAACAACCAGGGGAGGGGTGGCTGGTTGCCTCTTTCTCATCTTTGGATTTCTTAGAGCTGAGCTTTCCAGTGTGGTAGCCACTAACCAAATGTGTCTATTTATGATTAATTTAGTTCAAACAATAATTAACTCATTCTATTAAAAAACGCAAAAACACAGAATTGCTTGGTCACACTAGCCATGTTTCAAGTGTGTCTGGAACATCTGGAATTTCAGGTTGGTAAGGTTGACGGTGAAAGCTATAAATGGGTCTATAGAAGTGAGGGGTCGAAAGGTGATTTTCTCAGCATCTCTCCCTCATTTGAAATTTTCAACGGTGATCAATATGTTATTGAAAGACTCTGTCTGCACAGAGCAGAGGGGAGGTCTGAGAACCTGGAGGGAAGACCAGGGGGATGCTGTGTGAGCCAGCAAGTCGAGTAGGAGAAATGGGTGGGTCAACTTGTATAATCACTTTATGCTCATGGTTGTGTTTGTACAGAATGCATTGTGGAGAGCATACATAACAGCGATGCTGATGACGATTCACGTAGCGAACAACTCTCAGGTAGGATCTAAAGCGAGACAATTCCTAGAACACTTGGGTTCCACCCGGTTCTTTAGAAACTAAGGAAGGTGAATATGAAATCAGGAAGAAGAAGGAATTTGTGTAGAATTCTGATTTGTTCTTTCCAAATTTTAATGATATAATAGAGTTATGGTGTCCATGTCCTTTGACTGTACTGTGCTTATAGTCATCTTTTCTTGCTTTGCGATTCAGAAATTTTCTTTCTCACAAGACTACTCTTTCATTACTTTTTCACTGCCAAAGATGAAAGGTTCATTTCTGTTTGATACCGGGAGGGTATTTTGCACCAGGATTTTGGTTTCCTTTTGACATTCACGTATGATGGCCATATCCTAGTGGGAACAAAACTCTCATAATCACTTGACACTGGAGAACAAGTTCTTATAGTGAGTGTCAGGTGGTGGATGAGACTTGAACTCTCTCCGTCTACACTTTCAGGACTTGTAGCTTCACCTTAGGTTTGTCCTCACTGTTTATTCCTCATGGAAAGGGCGCTCCCAGAGGTGGATGAGTCAGAGAACACATGCTTTGGGATCACTGCATGTGCTGGGTCTCCTCATTTCAGCCTCAGCACCTCCCAAGGCTGATGTGCTGACATGCTTCCATTTGAGAGGGCTCCACGTCCAGCTGCCCCTAAAGACCCTTCATGGCCGGCAGGACTTCTAGAGGACTGTGTGAAGGGGCTGCTGGGCTCACTTCACACACTGGCTCTCACAGCCCTGCTAACCTGGTCTCCTGGAATTGACCAGGCCCAGGACAAAGACTCAGGGCAGCAGGACCCAGGGTCACTGCTCTTCTTACAACCCACTGCTCCATCCGGACAGCCCTGCCCCTGCTCCCCACACTCCCGTCCTGCCCACCCTCTGACCTTTCCTCAGGCCTGCCTTGGTCTTATCCTTCCCAGTTCTTCCAAGGCTGGGGTAAAACCTGGCAGGTGCTGTGTGTTTATGAGGCTTCCCCTGCTGTAGAACTTTTGTTTCAGTATTCCAGACTAAGGGAATTGGGACAAGTTACTTTTAACTCTACTATTGCTTTCATGCTCTCTAAGGGGCTAAGAGACTTACAGAGTTGTTTTGAAGTACCTAAGGTTAGCTCAGGCACAGGACACTTACTTCTTTTGTGAAGTTGGTTGCATCTCTAGGCTATTGTGGAGAATGCTGCAATGAACCTAAGTTCAACTCATTGTGACACTGATTTAATTTCCTTTGGATATATACCCAGAACTGTGAATGCTGGATCATATGACATTTCTGTTTATAATTTTATAAGGAATCCCCATACTCTTTTTCATAATAGCTGCACCATTTTACATTCCCACAGGCAGTGTACAAATTTTCCAATACCCCACATCTTGGCCTTGACTTGTGGGCTCTAGAGCACAGGCTTAGTAGTTGTGGTGCACGGGCTTAGTTGCTCCATGGCTGGATTCTTAGTGAACAAAACTGGGTTTCAGCATGCCTACTACTGGGTCAATTACATCTTCATTTAATAAGAAATCTCATCCCTTAGTAGGTCTCATAGCATTCTGAGTGGTTATGATACATCTCTCTGCCCACTTCCCTCATTCTGACTGTTTCCTATTAGAGTCTCGGGATGAGTCCTCCCCCCTTACCTGAAGCACCTAGTGCTAGGCAGTCCTCCTTCTTTTTGCAGGGAGCCCACGGTTGTACCCACATGCCACACCCAGTTCTGGAGGAGTCCGAGAAAGAAGGAGCCTCCAGGAGTAGATGGAGGAAATTCACTCCACCTTTCTCCTTTGAGGCTAATATTCACTATCGGATTCTGTGCTAAGGAAACGAAATGTCCTTCTCCTGTGGAAAGTCTGTCTTCCATCACTTGTGCCGGCCCTGTTTCTGTGCGCTGGGCAAGAAACACTGCATACAGTGAAGACAGAACCAAGAGATCTACCCCAGGGATTGAGCTCAGGGTGGGCACTGACTCCCTTCCCAGGAGGGCGGAGAGGAGGTTGTGCTTTGCAAGGTGGGACAGAGAAACCAAGCAGTGTGACAAGAGCATCTCCACTCATGTTGCTGTGCAAACTGCCAGATGAAGTAGGTTCTTGGTATTTTCTGAAGGCTTTTGCAAGCAAACAAGTCTGGGAGTAAAGTCAGTTAAAACATGGAAAGTTATACTTAAAAATTTTTTTTCGGTAGTGAGTCCTTTGAGAAATACATACTGTAATAGAATATGATTGCCTTATATGTGTCAATATTTTCCCCACCAAAGAAAAAACTGAAAATGCTTGATTGTAAAATGTCACTTGTTTACCCAAGAGACTGTCTATGAGTAAAGTTGTTCTAGAAATCCTCAATCCCTAGGTCGTAGTTTCCTGATGGTGCTGAGGGGAACCCTGGTGTGCGATTCAGTGCCTGCTACTCACAGGGAGGCTCTTAAGAACTCAGAGACCCGCTCAGTGGACCCCACGTGTGAGGACAGGATTGGAGCCTCGGGCTGGACTTGAAGAGGGAAATGCTTTAGAGAAGTGGAAGGACATACAGGAAGGGCACCTGAGCCATGGGGAGTCAGGGGTGGTTGGTTTAGAGATCAAGGAAAAGTGTACACCTGAGCACAGCCTGGGCCACACTTAGGATGCTATTGGCACTTCTGCTTGAATGGGGAAGAGAAAGGACATCCCCCTCTTGCTGGAGTGAACTCTGGAGAGATGTCTTCTTTAAAGCCTGGGGAGAGGAGCTTCTCTCCCATTATCTCCTGATACCTGTGTACATTCGAGACCCTTCCTCCTTTCTTCTTTCCCTCTGTTGACTCCCTTTCCTTATTTTTCTTCTTTTTTCCCCTTTTTCCACTTTGTATTTATTTTACATATGTATATTTAATTGTTGTAAAAGTACACATACGATGAAATCCAACTTCTTAACAAGTTTTGAAGTGTCCAGTCAGTCCTGTTGACTACATGCACCTTGTTGTACAGCATGTGTCTAGAACTTCTCCATTTTGAAATAACACATTCTAACCATTGAACAGACACTTCCCATGTCAACCTCCTGCCAGCTCTTGGAACCACCCTTCTACTCTCTGCTTCTCGGAGTTTTCTTTCAGTTTTTGACCTTCTGTGACTGGCTTATTTCACTCTTACAAATGTCCTCCAAGTTCTTTCGTGTTGCTGCAAATGGCAGGATTTCCTTCTTTTTCAAAGACTGAATGACATTCCACTGTATGTGTACACCACATTTTCTTTATTAATTCATCTTCCCATGGACACTAGGCAGTTTTCCTATGTTGTGTATTGTGTATAATGCTGCAATGGACATGAGATTGTAGATATCTCTTGGACATTCTTGTTTTATCTCCTTTGTATATAAACCTAAATGAGTGACTGCTGGATTTTATGCGAGTTCTCTTAATAATTTTGGGGGGACCTCCGTTCTGTTTTCCATAGTGGCTACACCATTTTACATTACTACAGGGTACAAAACAGGGTACAGAAGTTCCACTTCTTCACATCTTTGCCAGCATCCATTAATTTTCTTTCTTTTCTTCTTCTTCTTTTTTTTTTCTTTTTTTGCAGTACATGGGCCTCTCATTGTTGTGAGGTCTCCCGTTGCGGAGCACAGGCTCCAAACGCAGAGGCTCAGCGGCCATGGTTCATGGGCCAAGCCGCTCAGCAGCATGTCGGATCCTCTCAAACTGGGGCACGAACATGTGTCCCCTGCATTGGCAGGCAGACTCTCAACCACTGTGCCACCAGGGAAGCCCTAATTGTCTTTTTATAATACACATTCTAACAGGTGTGAGTGATATCTCCTTGTGGCTTGATTTCCATTTCCCTGATGCTTAGCGATGTTGAGCAAATTTCCATATGTAGATTGACCACTTGTATGTCTTTATGGAGAAATGTCTAGTGAAGCTTTTTACCCATTTTTAAACTCAGTTATTTGCCCGCTGTTTTTCTGAAATTGCCTTGTAGTAGTTTCTTTTATATTCTGGATATTGGTCCCTTATTCAGATGCAGGTTTTACACATATTTCCTCCCATCCTATCGGTTGCCTTTTCATTCTGTTGATTGTTGAAGAGACTATCCTTTCTTCACTTGGTAATCTTAGAACCTTGGCCGAGATCAGTTGGCCATATATATGTGCGTTTATTTGGCGTCTCTCTATTATATTTCATTGGTCTATCTCACTGTCTTGATGCCAGTAGCAGACTGTTTTGACTACTGTGGCATTGTTATGTGTTTTCAGTTCAGGAAGTGTTAATCTCCATCATTGCTCTTTGCTCTCAAGATTGTTTTATCTACTTGGGGGGGTTCCATATGTATTTTAGGATTCTGTCCGCTTCTATAATAATGACATGGAATTTTGTGGGTTGTTGCGATATATGTGTACATCACTTTATGTAGTATAGAAATGCCAACAGTATTTAATAATCCAGTCTATGAACATGGTATGTCATTCCAATTACTTGTCTCTTCTTTAATTTCTTTCCGCAATGTCCTGTACTTTTCAGTATACAAATTTTTCACCTCCTACGGGGCCTTTTCCACTGCCTTCCTCAGGTCTTCTAGAGTCAGGGGTGAGAAGGATGGACTCATGCAGAGAGTGAAATCCCTCCCTCCCCTCTGCACCTACTCTCTGATTATGTCTAATACAGGTGTACTGGGCCATGCCCTTCACCTCTGTCTACAAGTGGGCCCCTTGCCGGGAATTCCTCTTGGATCTGAGTGTTGACTGTACTCTTTCAGTGTCCACAAGGACTCTCGCAATGCCTGGCGTGGGTCCAAGAGCCCAAGATATACCTACATACGAATGATCAGATCAGGCCATCAAATTTTCTGCAGTAAAGAACAACCAGGGGAGGGGTGGCTGGTTGCCTCTTTCTCATCTTTGGATTTCTTAGAGCTGAGCTTTCCAGTGTGGTAGCCACTAACCAAATGTGTCTATTTATGATTAATTTAGTTCAAACAATAATTAACTCATTCTATTAAAAAACGCAAAAACACAGAATTGCTTGGTCACACTAGCCATGTTTCAAGTGTGTCTGGAACATCTGGAATTTCAGGTTGGTAAGGTTGACGGTGAAAGCTATAAATGGGTCTATAGAAGTGAGGGGTCGAAAGGTGATTTTCTCAGCATCTCTCCCTCATTTGAAATTTTCAACGGTGATCAATATGTTATTGAAGGACTCTGTCTGCACAGAGCACAGGGGAGGTCTGAGAACCTGGAGGGAAGACCAGGGGGATGCTGTGTGAGCCAGCAAGTCGAGTAGGAGAAATGGGTGGGTCAACTTGTATAATCACTTTATGCTCATGGTTGTGTTTGTACAGAATGCATCGTGGAGAGCATACATAACAGCGATGCTGATGACGATTCACGTAGCGAACAACTCTCAGGTAGGATCTAAAGCGAGACAATTCCTAGAACACTTGGGTTCCACCCGGTTCTTTAGAAACTAAGGAAGGTGAATATGAAATCAGGAAGAAGAAGGAATTTGTGTAGAATTCTGATTTGTTCTTTCCAAATTTTAATGATATAATAGAGTTATGGTGTCCATGGCCTTTGACTGTACTGTGCTTATAGTCATCTTTTCTTGCTTTGCCATTCAGAAATTTTCTTTCTCACAAGACTACTCTTTCATTGCTTTTTCACTGCCATAGATGAAAGGTTCATTTCTGTTTGATACCGGGAGGGTATTTTGCACCAGGATTTTGGTTTCCTTTTGACATTCACGTATGATGGCCATATCCTAGTGGGAACAAAACTCTCATAATCACTTGACACTGGAGAACAAGTTCTTATAGTGAGTGTCAGGTGGTGGATGAGACTTGAACTCTCTCCGTCTACACTTTCAGGACTTGTAGCTTCACCTTAGGTTTGTCCTCACTGTTTATTCCTCATGGAAAGGGCGCTCCCAGAGGTGGATGAGTCAGAGAACACATGCTTTGGGATCACTGCATGTGCTGGGTCTCCTCATTTCAGCCTCAGCACCTCCCAAGGCTGATGTGCTGACATGCTTCCATTTGAGAGGGCTCCACGTCCAGCTGCCCCTAAAGACCCTTCATGGCCGGCAGGACTTCTAGAGGACTGTGTGAAGGGGCTGCTGGGCTCGCTTCACACACTGGCTCTCACAGCCCTGCTAACCTGGTCTCCTGGAATTGACCAGGCCCAGGACAAAGACTCAGGGCAGCAGGACCCAGGGTCACTGCTCTTCTTACAACCCACTGCTCCATCCGGACAGCCCTGCCCCTGCTCCCCACACTCCCGTCCTGCCCACCCTCTGACCTTTCCTCAGGCCTGCCTTGGTCTTATCCTTCCCAGTTCTTCCAAGGCTGGGGTAAAACCTGGCAGGTGCTGTGTGTTTATGAGGCTTCCCCTGCTGTAGAACTTTTGTTTCAGTATTCCAGACTAAGGGAATTGGGACAAGTTACTTTTAACTCTACTATTGCTTTCATGCTCTCTAAGGGGCTAAGAGACTTACAGAGTTGTTTTGAAGTACCTAAGGTTAGCTCAGGCACAGGACACTTACTTCTTTTGTGAAGTTGGTTGCATATCTAGGCTATTGTGGAGAATGCTGCAATGAACCTAAGTTCAACTCATTGTGATACTGATTTAATTTCCTTTGGATATATACCCAGAACTGTGAATGCTGAATCATATGACATTTCTGTTTATAATTTTATAAGGAATCCCCATACTCTTTTTCATAATAGCTGCACCATTTTACATTCCCACAGGCAGTGTACAAATTTTCCAATACCCCACATCTTGGCCTTGACTTGTGGGCTCTAGAGCACAGGCTTAGTAGTTGTGGTGCACGGGCTTAGTTGCTCCATGGCTGGATTCTTAGTGAACAAAACTGGGTTTCAGCATGCCTACTACTGGGTCAATTACATCTTCATTTAATAAGAAATCTCATCCCTTAGTAGGTCTCATAGCATTCTGAGTGGTTATGATACATCTCTCTGCCCACTTCCCTCATTCTGACTGTTTCCTATTAGAGTCTCGGGATGAGTCCTCCCCCCTTACCTGAAGCACCTAGTGCTAGGCAGGCCTCCTTCTTTTTGCAGGGAGCCCATGGTTGTACCCACATGCCACACCCAGTTCTGGAGGAGTCCGAGAAAGAAGGAGCCTCCAGGAGTAGATGGAGGAAATTCACTCCACCTTTCTCCTTTGAGGCTAATATTCACTATCGGATTCTGTGCTAAGGAAACGAAATGTCCTTCTCCTGTGGAAAGTCTGTCTTCCATCACTTGTGCCGGCCCTGTTTCTGTGTGCTGGGCAAGAAACACTGCATACAGTGAAGACAGAACCAAGAGATCTACCCCAGGGATTGAGCTCAGGGTGGGCACTGACTCCCTTCCCAGGAGGGCGGAGAGGAGGTTGTGCTTTGCAAGGTGGGACAGAGAAACCAAGCAGTGTGACAAGAGCATCTCCACTCATGTTGCTGTGCAAACTGCCAGATGAAGTAGGTTCTTGGTATTTTCTGAAGGCTTTTGCAAGCAAACAAGTCTGGGAGTAAAGTCAATTAAAACATGGAAAGTTATACTTAAAAATTTTTTTCGGTAGTGAGTCCTTTGAGAAATACATACTGTAATAGAATATGATTGCCTTATATGTGTCAATATTTTCCCCACCAAAGAAAAAACTGAAAATGCTTGATTGTAAAATGTCACTTGTTTACCCAAGAGACTGTCTATGAGTAAAGTTGTTCTAGAAATCCTCAATCCCTAGGTCGTAGTTTCCTGATGGTGCTGAGGGGAACGCTGGTGTGCGAATCAGTGCCTGCTACTCACTGGGAAGCTCTTAAGAACTCAGAGACCCGCTCAGTGGACCCCACGTGTGAGGGCAGGATTGGAGCCACGGGCTGGACTTGAAGAGGGAAATGCTTTAGAGAAGTGGAAGGAGATACAGGAAGGGCACCTGAGCCATGGGGAGTCAGGGGTGGTTGGTTTAGAGATCAAGGAAAAGTGTACACCTGAGCACAGCCTGGGCCACACTTAGGATGCTATTGGCACTTCTGCTTGAATGGGGAAGAGAAAGGACATCCCCCTCTTGCTGGAGTGAACTCTGGAGAGATGTCTTCTTTAAAGCCTGGGGAGAGGAGCTTCTCTCCCATTATCTCCTGATACCTGTGTACATCCGAGACGCTTTCTCCTTTTTTCTTTCCCTCTGTTGACTCCCTTTCCTTATTTTTCTTCTTTTTTCCCCTTTTTCCACTTTGTATTTATTTTACATATGTATATATTATTGTTGTAAAAGTACACGTACGATGAAATCCAACTTCTTAACAAGTTTTGAAATGTCCAGTCAGTCCTGTTGACTACATGCACCTTGTTGTACAGCATGTGTCTAGAACTTTTCCATTTTGAAATAACGCATTCTAACCATTGAACAGAGACTTCCCATGTCAACCTCCTGCCAGCTCTTGGAACCACCCTTCTACTCTCTGCTTCTCGGAGTTTTCTTTCAGTTTTTGACCTTCTGTGACTGGCTTATTTCACTCTTACAAATGTCCTCCAAGTTCTTTCGTGTTGCTGCAAATGGCAGGATTTCCTTCTTTTTCAAAGACTGAATGACATTCCACTGTATGTGTACACCACATTTTCTTTATTAATTCATCTTCCCATGGACACTAGGCAGTTTTCCTATGTTGTGTATTGTGTATAATGCTGCAATGGACATGAGATTGTAGATATCTCTTGGACATTCTTGTTTTATCTCCTTTGTATATAAACCTAAATGAGTGATTGCTGGATTTTATGAGAGTTCTCTTAATAATTTTTCAGGGACCTCCATTCTGTTTTCCATAATGTCTACACCATTTTACATTACTACAGGGTACAAAACACGGTACAGAAGTTCCACTTCTTCACATCTTTGCCAGCATCCATTAATTTTCTTTCTCTTCTTCTCCTTTTTTTTTTTTTTCAGTACACGGGCCTCTCATTGTTGTGAGGTCTCCCGTTGCGGAGCACAGGCTCCAAACGCACAGGCTCAGCGGCCATGGTTCATGGGCCAAGCCGCTCAGCGGCATGTGGGATCCTCTCAAACCGGGGCACGAACATGTGTCCCCTGCATCGGCAGGCAGACTCTCAACCACCGTGCCACCAGGGAAGCCGTAATTGTCTTTTTATAATACACATTCTAACAGGTGTGAGTGATATCTCCTTGTGGCGTGATTTCCATTTCCCTGATGCTTAGCGATGTTGAGCAAATTTTCATATGTAGATTGACCACTTGTATGTCTTTATGGAGAAATGTCTAGTGAAGCTTTTTACCCATTTTTTTTCTTTTCTTCTTTTTTTTTATTTAATCAGTTATACATATACAGATGTTCCCATATCCCCTCCCTTATGCGTCTCCCTACCTATCCCACCCCTCCAGGCGGTAACAAAGCACCGAGCTGATCTCCCTGTGCTATGCAGCTGCTTCCCACTAGCTATCTACCTTACATTTGGTAGTGTATATATGTCCATGCTGCTCTTTCACTTTGTCACAGCTTACCCTTCCCCCTCCCCATATCCTCAAGTCCATTCTCTAGTAGGTCTGTGTCTTTATTCCTGTCTTACCCCTATGTTCTTCATGACATTTTTTTTTCTTAAATTCCATATATATGTGTCAGCATACAGTATTTGTCTTTCTCTTTCTGACTTACTTCACTCTGTATGACAGACTCTAGGTACATCCACCTCATTACAAATAGCTCAATTTCATTTCTTTTTATGGCTGAGTAATATTCCATTGTATATATATGCCACATCTTCTTTACCCATTCATCCGATGATGGACACTTAGGTTGTTTCCATCTCCGGGCTATTGTAAATAGTGCTGCAATGAACATTTTGGTCCATGTCTCTTTTTGAATTATGGTTTTCTCAGGGTATATGCCCAGTTGTCGGATTGCTGGGTCATATGGTAGTTCTATTTTTAGTTTTTTAAGGAACCTCCATACCGTTCTCCATAGTGGCTGTACCAATTCACATTCCCACCAGCAGTGCAAGAGTGTTCCCTTTTTTCCACACCCTCTCCAGCATTTATTGTTTCTAGATTTTTTGATGATGTCCATTCTGACTGGTGTGAGATGATATCTCATTGTAGTTTTGATTTGCATTTCTCTAATGAGTAAAGATGTTGAGCAGCCTTTCATGTGTTTGTTGGCAGTCTGTATATCTTCTGTGGAGAAATGTCTATTTAGGTCTTCTGCCCATTTTTGGATTGGGTTGTTTGTTTCTTTGTTATTGAGCTGCATGTGCTGCTTATAAATTTTGGATATTAATCCTTTGTCAGTTGCTTCATTTGCAAATATTTTCTCCCATTCTGAGGGTTGTCTTTTGGTCTTGTTTATGGTTTCCTTTGCTGTGCAAGATCTTTTAAGTTTCATTAGGTCCCATGTGTTTATTTTTGTCTTTATTTCCATTTCTCTAGGAGGTGGGTCAAAAAGGATCTTGCTGTGATTTATGTGATAGAGTGTTCTGCCTATGTTTTCCTCTAAGAGTTTGATAGTGTCTGGCCTTACATTTAGGTTTTTAATCTATTTTGAGCTTATTTTTGTGTATGGTGTTAGGGAGTGATCTAATCTCATACTTTTACATGTCCCTGTCCAGTTTTCCCAGCACCACTTATTGAAGAGACTGTCCTTTCTCCACTGTACATTCCTGCCTCCTTTATCAAAGATAAGGTGACCATATGTCCGTGGGTTTATCTCTCGGCTTTCTATCCTGTTCCATTGATCAATCTTTCTGTTTTTGTGCCAGTACCATACTGTCTTGATTACTGTAGCTTTGTAGTATAGTCTGAAGTCAGGGAGCCTGATTCCTCCAGCTCCATTTTTCGTCCTCAAGATTGCTTTGGCTATTCGGGGTCTTTTGTGTTTCCATACCAATTGTGAAATTTTTTGTTCTAGTTCTGTGCAAATGCCAGTGGTAGTTTGATAGGGATTGCATTGAATCTGTAGATTGCTTTGGGTAGTAGAGTCATTTTCACAATGTTGATTCTTCCAATCCAAGCACATGCTACATCTCTCCATCTTATTTGTATCATCTTTAATTTCTTTCATCAGTGTCTTATAATTTTCTGCATACAGGTCTTTTGTCTCCTTAGGTAGGTTTATTCCTAGATATTTTATTCTTTTTGTTGCAATGGTGAATGGGAGTGTTTCCTTGATTTCACTTTCAGATTTTTCATCATTAGTATATAGGAATGCCAGAGATTTCTGTGCATTAATTTTGTATCCTGCAACTTTACCAAATTCATTGATTAGCTCTAGTAGTTTTTTGGTAGCATCTTTAGGATTCTCTATGTATAGTATCATGTCATCTGCAAACAGTGACAGCTTTACTTCTTCTTTTCTGATGTGGATTCCTTTTATTTCCTTTTCTTCTCTGATTGCTGTGGCTAAAACTTCCAAATCTATGTTGAATAAGTGGTGAGAGTGGGCCGCCTTGTCTTGTTCCTGATCTTAGTGGAAATGGTTTCAGTTTTTCACCATTGAGGACAATGTTGGCTGTGGGTTTGTCATATATGGCCTTTATTATGTTGAGGAAAGTTCCCTGTATGCCTACTTTCTGGATGGTTTTTATCATAAATGGGTGTTGAATTTTGTTGAAAGCTTTCTCTGCATCTATTGAGATGATCATATGGTTTTTCTCCTTCAACTTGTTAATATGGTGTATCACATTGATTGATTTGCATATATTGAAGAATCCTTGCATTCCTGGAATAAACCCCACTTGATCATGGTGTATGATCCTTTTAATGTGCTGTTGGATTCTGTTTGCTAGTATTTTATTGAGGATTTTTGCATCTATGTTCATCAGTGAGATTGGCCTGTAGTTTTCTTTCTTTGTGACATCCTTGCCTGGTTTTGGTATCAAGGTGATGGTGGCCTCGTAGAATGAGTTTGGGAGTGTTCCTCCCTCTGCTATATTTTGGAAGAGTTTGAGAAGGATAGGTGTTAGCTCTTCTCTAAATGTTTGATAGAATTCGCCTGTGAAGCCATCTGGTCCTGGGCTTTTGTTTGTTGGAAGATTTTTAATCACAGTTAAATTTCAGTGCTTGTGATTGGTCTATTCATATTTTCTATTTCTCCCTGATTCAGTCTTGGCAGGTTGTGCATTTCTAAGAATTTGTCCATTTCTTCCAGGTTGTCCATTTTATTGGCATAGAGTTTCTTGTAGTAATCTCTCATGATCTTTTGTATTTCTGCAGTGTCAGTTGTTACTTATCCTTTTTCATTTCTAATTCTATTGATTTGAGTCTTCTCCCTTTTTTTATTGATGAGTCTGGCTAATGGTTTGTCAATTTTGTTTATCTTCTCAAAGAACCAGCTTTTAGTTTTATTGATCTTTGCTATTGTTTCCTTCATTTCTTTTTCATTTATTTCTGATCTGATCTTTATGATTTCTTTCCTTCTGCTAACTTTGGGGGATTTTGTTCTTCTTTCTGTAATTGCTTTAGGTGCAGGGTCAGGTTGTTTACTCGAGATGTTTCCTGTTTCTTAAGGTGGGATTTTATTGCTATAAACTCCCCCCTTAGAACTGCTTTTGCTGCGTCCCATAGGTTTTGGGTCGTCGTGTCTCCATTGTCATTGGTTTCTAGGTATTTTTTAATTTCCTCTTTGATTTCTTCAGTGATCACTTCGTTATTGCGTAGCGTATTGTTTAGCCTCCATGTGTTTGTATTTTTTACAGAACTTTTCCTGTAATTGATGTCTAGTCTCATAGCATTGTGGTCGGAAAAGATACTTGATACAATTTCAATTTTCTTAAATTTACAAAGGCTTTATTTGTGCCCCAAGATATGATCTATCCTGGAGAATGTTCCATGAGCACTTGAGAAAAATGTGTATTCTGTTGTTTTTGGATGGAATGTCCTATAAATATCAATTAAGTCCATCTTGTTTAATGTATCATTTAAAACTTGTGTTTCCTCATTTTTTTTCATTTTGGATGATCTGTCCATTGGTGAAAGTGGGGTGTTAAAGTCCCCTACTATGATTGTGTTACTGTCGATTTCCCCTTTTATGGCTGTTAGTATTTGCCTTATGTATTGAGGTGCTCCTATGTTGGGTGCAGAAATATTTACAATTGTTATATCTTCTTCTTGGTTCGATCCCTTTATCATTATGTAGTGTCCTTCTTTGTCTCTTCTAATGGTCTTTATTTTAAAGTCTATTTTGTCTGATATAAGAATTGCTACTCCAGCTTTCTTTTGATTTCCATTTGCATAGAATATCTTTTTTCATCCCCTCACTTTCAGTCTGTATGTGTCTCTAGGTCTGAAGTGGGTCTCTTGTAGACAGCATATATATGGGTCTTGTTTTTGTATCCATTCAGCCACCCTGTGTCTTTTGGTGGGAGCATTTAGTCCATTTACATTTAAGGTAATTATTGATATGTATGTTCCTATTCCCATTTCCTTAATTGCTTTGGGTTCGTTATTGTAGGTATATTCCTTCTGTTGTGTTTCTTGCCTAGAGAAGTTCCTTTAGCATTTGTTGTAAAGCTGGTTTGGTGGTGCTGAACTCTCTCAGCTTTTGCTTGTCTGTAAGGGTTTTAATTTCTCCATCAAACCTGAATGAGATCCTTGCTGGGTAGAGTAATCTTGGTTGCAGGTTTCTCTCCTTCATCATTTTAATTATGTCCTGCCACTCCCTTCTGGCTTGTAGAGTTTCCGCTGAGAGATCAGCTGTTAACCTGATGGGGATTCCCTTGTTTGTTATTTGTTGTTTTTCCCTTGCTGCTTTTAATATGATTTCTTTGTGTTTAATTTTTGACAGTTTGATTAATATGTGTCTTGGCGTATTTCTCCTTGGATTTATTCTGTATGGGACTCTCTGTGCCTCCTGGACTTGATTAACTATTTCCTTTCCCATATTAGGGAAGTTTTCAACTATAATCTCTTCAAATATTTTCTCAGTCCCTTTCTTTTTCTCTTCTTCTTCTGGAACCCCTATAATTCGAATGTTGGTGCGTTTAATGTTGTCCCAGAGGTCTCTGAGACTGTCCTCTGTTCTTTTCATTCTTTTTTCTTTATTTTGCTCTGCATCAGTTATTTCCACTATTTTATCTTCCACCTCACTTATCCGTTCTTCTGCCTCAGTTATTCTGCTATTGATCCCATCTAGAGTATTTTTCATTTCATTTACTGTGTTTTTAATCGATGCTTGATTCATCTTTAGTTCTTCTAGGTCCTTGTTAACTGTTTCTTGCATTTTGTCTCTTCTAGTTCCAAGATTTTGGATCTTGGAAATAGAATCTTGGATCATCTTTACTATCATTATTCTGAATTCTTTTTCAGGTAGACTGCCTATTACCTCTTCATTTGTTAGGTCTGGTAGGTTTTTATCTTGCTCCTTCACCTGCTGTGTGTTTTTCTATCTTCTCATTTTGCTTATCTTACTGTGTTTGGGGTCTCCTTTTTGCAGGCTCCAGACTCGTAGTTCCCGTTGTTTTTGGTGTCTGTCCCCAATGGCTAAGGTTGTTTCAGTAGGTTGTGTAGGCTTCCTGGTGGGGGGGACTAGTGCCTGTGTTCTGGTGGTTGAGGCTCGATCTTGTCTTTCTGGTGGACAGGTCCACGTCTGGTGGTGTGTTTTGCGGTGCCTGTGGCCTTATTATGTTTTTAGGCAGCCTCTCTGTTAATGGGTGGGGTTGTGTTCCTGCCTTGCTAGTTGCTTGGCATAGGTTGACCAGCACTGTAGTTTGCTGGTCGTTGACTGAGGCTGGGTGCTGGTGTTGAGATGGAGATCTCTGGGAGATTTTTGCTGCTTGATATTATGTGGAGCTGGGAGGTTTCTTGTGGATCCGTGGCTCTCCCACTTCAGAGGCACAGCACTGACTCCAGGCTGCAGCACCAAGAGCCTTTCATCTACCCGACTCAGAATAAAAGGGAGAAAAAGTAGAAAGAAAGAATTAGTAGAAGAAAGAAAGAGAGAGAGAAAGAAAGGAAGAAGGAAAGAAAGGAAGGAAGGAAGGAAGAAAGAAAGAAAGAAAGGAGGGAGGGAGGAAGGATGGAAAGAAAGAAAGAAAGAAAGGAGGGAGGGAGGAATGAAAGAAAAAGGAAGAGTGAATGGAAGAAGGGAGGGAGGAAGGAAGGAAAGAAAGAAAGAAAGAAAGACAGGAGTGAGGGAGGGAGGAAGGCAAGAAAAAGAACGAGTGAAAGGAAGAAGGGAGGGAGGGAGGAAGGAAGGAAAGAAAGAAAGAAAGACAGGAATGAGGGAGGGAGGAAGGAAAGAAAAGAAAGTGAAAGGAAGAAGGGTGGGAGGGAGGGAGGAAGGAAAGAAAGAGAGAAGGAAAGGAGGGGCGGAGGGAGGGAGGAAGGGAAGGTAGGAAAAAAAGAAAGAGCAGGTAAAGTAAAATTATTTAAAGTATGAAATATAGTGGCGTTATTAAAATTAAAAAGTAATTATTGAAATAAAAACGGACAGATAGAACCCTGGGACATATGGTGGAAGCAAAGCTATACAGAGAGAATCTCACACAGAAGAATACACATACACATTCACAAAAAGAGAGCAGGGGGAAAAAGAGAGCAGGGGGAAAAATCAAAAATCTTGCTCTCCAAGTCCACCTCCTCAATTTGGGATAATTCGTTGTAAAAAGAGGAAAAGGGCGAGAAGTCTGAAATCTTACTCTCTAAGTCCACCTCCTTAATTTGGGATAATTCGTTGTAAAAAGAGGAAAAGGGGGGAAAGTCTTAAATCTTGTCCTCAAAGTCCACTTCCTCAATTTGGGATGATTCGCTGTCCATTCATGCACTCCACAGACGCAGGGCACATCAAGTGGACCGTGGAGCTTTAATCCGCTGCCTCCGAGGCTGCAGAGAGAGATTTCCCTGTCTCTTCTCTGCTCTCACAGCTCCCGGGTCTCAGCCTTGGACCTGGCCCCGCCTCTGCGCGTAGGTCGCCGGAGGGCATCCGTTCTTCGCTCAGACGGGACGGGTTTAAAGGAGCCGCTGATTCGGGGGCTCTGGCTCACTCAGGCAGAGGGGAGGGAGGGGCGCGCAGTGTGGGGCGGGCCTGCGGCGGCAGAGGCCGCCGTGACATTGCACCAGACCGAGGCACTCCGTGCGCTTTCCCGGGAAAGCCGTCCCCGGGTCCCGGGACCCCGGCAGTGGTGGGGTGCACAGGCACCCCGGAAGGCGGGGCGGACAGTGACCCGCGCTCGCACACAGGCCCCGCGGCGGTGGCAGCAGCAGCAGCCACAGCGTCCCACGCCCGTCTCCGGGGTCCGCGCCTTTAGCCGCGGCTCGCGCCCGTCTCCGGCGCTTCCCCAAGCAGCCCTCTTAATGCCCTCTCCTCGCGCACCAGGAAACAAAAGGGAAGAAAAAGTCTCTTGCCTCTTCGGCAGCTCCAGACTTTTTCCCCGGACTCCCTCCGGGCTAGCAGTGGTGCACTAACCCCTTCAGGCTCTCTTCCTGCCGCCAGCCCCAGTCCTCTCCCTGCGCTCCGACTGAAAGCCGATACCCGAGCCTCAGCTCCCAGCCCCGCCCGCCCCAGCGGCCGAGCAGACAAGCCTCTTGGGCTGGTGTGTGCCTGAGGGCACCGATCCAATGTCCCGGAATCTCTCCACTTGGCCCTCCGCACCCCTGTTGCTGTGCTCTCCTCTGCTACTCCGAAGCTTTCCCCCTCCGCCACCTGCAGTCTCCGCCCGCGAAGGGGCTTGTAGTGTTTGGAAACCTTTCCTCCTTCACGGCTCCCTCCCACTGGTGCAGGTCCCGTCCCTATCCTTTTGTCTCTGTTTATTCTATTTTCTTTTGCCCTACCCAGGTATGTGGGGAGTTTCTTGCCTTTTGGGGGATCTGAGGTCTTCTGTCAGCATTCAGTAGGTGTTCTGTAGGAGTTGTTCCACGTGTAGATGAATTTCTGATGTATCTGTGGGGAGGAAGGTGATCTCCGCGTCTTACTCTTCCGCCATCTTCCTCCAGGTCCCATGGCTGGATTCTTAATGAACAAAACTGGGTTTCAGAATCCCTACTACTGGGTCAATTACAACTTCATTTAACAAGAAATCTCATCTCTTAGTAGGTCTCATAGCATTCTGAATGGTTATGATACATCTGTCTGCCACTTCCCTCATTCTAACTGTTTCCTATTAGAGCCTCGGGATGAGTCCTCCCCCCTTACCTGAAGCACCTAGTGCTAGGCAGGCCTCCTTCCTTTTGCAGGGAGCCCATGCTTGTACCCACATGCCACACCCAGTTCTGGAGGAGTCCGAGAAAGAAGGAGCCTCCAGGAGTAGATGGAGGAAATTCACTCCACCTTTCTCCTTTGAGGCTAATATTCACTATCGGATTCTGTGCTAAGGAAACGAAATGTCCTTCTCCTGTGGAAAGTCTGTCTTCCATCACTTGTGCCGGCCCTGTTTCTGTGTGCTGGGCAAGAAACACTGCATACAGTGAAGACAGAACCAAGAGATCTACCCCAGGGATTGAGCTCAGGGTAGGCACTGGCTCTGTCTGTCCTGTCCGTGATCCATCATTCATCATGGTTGTGACTCTTGGACAGTCACTTATCTCTCTAAATTTCCACACCCTCCACCATAACATATGGGTTACAGCCCCCACTTTGCCCTCCCCTTCATCCCCAACAGGGCTGGGTGTCAGACATGATAATGGATATTCTCCATGAGCTGTAAAGCATTGTTCCCATGAAAAAGCTGAAGAGTAAGCTTGAATCCCCCTTTACTTGGAGCCGTCAAATCCCTTCTCTCCTTTCAACAGCTACGAAATATCCAGCTTCTTCTTGCCATCATTCAGGATTGAACACTTATAGAGCATTTGTGAAGCACCGGTCCTTTATTTTTCAAATATTTTACCTGCATTCAGTCATTTTTGGCCACATGACATAATGCTAAAAGTAGGCCATATTAACATTCCTACATCTCAGAACAGGGAACTGAGGCAAAGAGGGATCTACATATCTTTCCCAAGTACATGCTTCTTCTAAACGGGATTTGAATCCAGTCCATCAGTCATGGTCCCAATGGTTTGCTGACTTTCTAGACATTCTCAGTTAAATAAAGATATTTGCCCACAAAACCTGTCTGTTGGGTGTTTTCACTGCATACCAAACTGCAAGATCTTCCTAAGTCCAACTTTGATTCAGGAGGCTCTGCTGGGCAGCTGGTGAGGAAAGGGACCAAAGGATTGAACTGTGAATAAATTATTGCTAATTTCCCCATGGTCTTCTGCCAGCAAGATGTCAATAGTTGTCTCTATTGTAATGCATTTCCCAGGATGCTGCTCCCAGAATGCGAGAAGAAGAAACACTCATCAGAGGTCAAGAATATCAATCCCAGGCTGGCTGAAAAAGATCCGCATCCGGCCACATTTTAGGGTGCACCTTATAAATGACCCAGCTGAAGGTACTGTGGAAAATTTCTCATTAGGTTCACTCAAGAATAATTATTCTAGTTGATTCAGTGCCTCATATTGAAGAAAAAGCTATGAAATATTAAACAGTATTCTTCTTTTATTCCATGTGTTCAAATTGAAACTTACTAAGCCAGATGGTACTGTTTTAACCATGGAAGTAAACATGCATTTAAAATTCAACATTTGGTTCATGTTTAAGAGGGAAGATGGTCTCTAGTTACGGTTTAGACATTAGCTGATTTTTGAACTTTAGCAACAACACATCCCTCCCTGAAACCATGTTTCGAGATTTCTTTAAATTATTAGACATTATTTAGAACAGGATTATATTGACATAAATGTTGTACATGCAATACAGAAAATTCCTGTATCCTATCGCTCCAGTTTCAGCTAGTAATAATATATAACATAGGTGGAGTACATTTGTTACAATTAGTGAAACAATGTAAGTATATTTTTACTAATTAAAAGTCCATAGTTCACCTAAGAGTCACACTTTGTGTTGTTATATTCAATGATATTTGAAATATGTACAATATTATTTGTCACCATTATGGTGCCATACAGAAATCTGTACACTAATGTGCATAGTAGCATTATTCTTAGTAGCCCAAAGATACAAACAATCCAAAGTCCGTCAGGTGATAAATGGATAAATAAAATGTGATATATACACAGAATGGAATAATTTTCAACCATAAAAAGGAATTAAAGATTGACTTATGCTACAAAATGAATGATCCAAATAATATAAAAAATATATTATTGTTAGTGAAATAAGGCAGGCGCAGAAAGACAAATATTATATGATTCCACTTGTATGAGGTACCTAGTGTAGGCAAACTCACAGACACCGGAAGTAGAAATTACCAAGGTCAGTAGGCAGGAGTAAGGTGGATTATGATTTAATGGGTACAGAGGTTACGTTGAAATGATGAAAAAGATTAAGATGTAGATTGTGTTGATGGGTACACAGCATTGTGAAAGTAAGAAATGCTAGTGAACTGTATACTTAAAAATTATGAAAAGCATAAATATGTATATTTCATCACAATAAAATAAGTCAAAAATCCAACAGAATGGACAATGAATGAAGGAGCGACATATTTGAATAGAAGGAAGCTGAAAGAGTCTTGTAACATTTCAAGAAGAAGGGGGATTTGGAGGGACTTTCAAATGGGCAGAGGGGCCGTGGGACTCTATACTGAAACATAGTGCAATGTTAGTGTTTAAGCTTTTTCAGACTGACACTTTCAAATTGATTAGGTTCCCTACAGCTAGAAAGCTAAAGGTTCTCTTCCTCATTTCTGAAATGTTCCTCCCCTTTGCCTTCCTCCACCCACCAGGGAGGTTTGTCCAACAGCACCTCAGTCCACACTCAGTAACCACCTGCATCCATACACTCCCACCCTGTGTCCACATTAACGAGGCTCTCTGAGTAATTCCTGAGCAGCATCACCAGTGTCCTGACACTTACTCTGTGTCCTCCTAGAGCCCCCTGAGGACCTGTTGGAGAAACTGCCCTATGTGAGGGCAGTTGAAGAGGCTCCTTCTTCATCCAGGGTAAGCTCCCCTTATTTATCAGAGGTTAAAAGTTTGCTTCATTTCTTTCTTTTCCAATTGATTTCAGATCTGAAGATCTACAGTGTTCAAGACAGCTGATGTATACAATTTTGCTTGGTTGGATGAATGCTGATTGAAGCTCTTTCCCAACAGATAACTCATTCAAAAGGCCATTTAAAAAATGGCAACATCAGTTAGAAACTGTATAGTCAGACACACTTTCCTCAGCAGAAAATTTCCCTCTTTGAAATAGACTTTTGTATTTGCTCCTCAAAGTGGACCTGAGAGATCTTCCAGGCAAAGCTCCAGCCTTTCCCACAGCTGTCTTCTCTGGTTTCTTTTGGGGCCATTGACTCAACAACAGTTCCCCATTTGGTTTTCTGAGGACAAAAAAAGAGATGAAATACCTGTGTCCACAGAGCACAGGATGCTGAGATCCTTACACTGTTTTCTATTCTCTAATCACAGGTGGATTGGACAGCAAACAAAAACGGTATGCATTCAGAGATCACCCCTGTGCTGAGGAACAATCTAGATGATGAAGAAGGTGGGACTCTCTTGCTGGCTTTGCTTGGAGAGACACCCTGATTCAGGGTCCCTACAGGGATGAGGGCTGGGGGTGTAGAGCTAGAGACTGATTTCCCAGTAAAGAGCCATGCCGAAGATCTATGGTCCTGGAAGTAACTGCATCATTTAGATGATGTGGGTTTGTGTGTATCAGGGTTGGGGTGGGGTCCATGTGTGAGCCTATGTGGTGTGATTGTGAACCTGCATGCGTGAGCGTGTGTGTGTTTCCTCAGGAGATATTTCCCTCTTACACAGCACAATTCACCTGTCAACAAAGCTCATCACCACTGCACACTGATTGTACACTACCTTGTTCTTCCCTCAACACAGCTGTTGCCCAGATTTGGTTAATATTCCTTTTCCTCAGAAGGAGATGCTGCAGAGATAAATGTTCTAAGCTCTTGACCTCCTAAGTGGAAAAGCCAAACTGAGAACCCAGGGGTGGGTCCCAATGTGGATGCTCTGGATCCCTAACCTGCACTTACCACTCAGCCAAGGGATCCTCAGCCATGGAGCAAGGGAGTCCCTGCATCCGTATCCTTGGCTGGAAGTCCTAGCATCTCCAAAGGTCCAGACCTTGCCCATCAGGTGGCCTTAGTGGTCACAGAATCCAGGGCAGCTTTGGGTGGACTAATCAGTTGACTTTGGCTCAGTCATTAATTTGAAATTCACCTCAAGACCTGCATTCTCCTGGTCAGCTCACAGATTCTGAGAGGTGTGAGACCCCATGTATACAGTGCAGGTCATATCTGTCAGTGCTGGTGTCATTGCTTAAACAAGGCCAAAAGCAGATAAGAATCAGGGGGATAATTTATTGTATTGGATAACATTACCATAAGCCTTAGAATTGGTCAATTCCTGTAGTCCACACCCAAGGACTCAAAGTGGAACCTGACAGTTAGCCTGTACACTTCTCCTGCACAGCTGAGTTAGAGACAGGTTGTGCTCAGTCCGGGCTCCCTCTTCATAATGAAATGGCCCACTTACGCAACAGCTCCATAGAGTATGGACAGGGCCGGACTCAGTGGGCATATGTACATTGTATAGAAAACAAAGACTGGGAGAAAAATATGATACGATTGATAGTGGCTGTATCTAAATGGTAGGATTTCAGTTTTGTCAAATCTTGTGGATTTGATTTTCTTTAAGACAAGTGATTAGTGAATAAATATAGCAAAATTTGTCTAGGATTGAATTCAGTCCTTTAATAGAGGTTGCTCTTTATCAAGTAAAAAATATTGTACAATAGAAGGCATGACAAATGCAGTAGCTGGCATTGTGGATGCTGGGGAAAGAGTGATCTGGGAAAAATCAAGAGACAGTGGCAATTTAGCAGAAGCTCAAAAGAGGCAGGATGGGTCATGGGTCTCTGTCATTGAAACAGAGCATGCATTTTAGTGTTTACCATTTTTTAGATCGACCCTTCCCTTCTGATTAGGCTCCCCTTAGCTAGAAAGCCAAAGCTCTGTTTTCATTTCCTTCCTCTTGTCCTTTGCCTTCCTTCATCCCCCAAAGAGGATGGCCCAACACCAGCTCAGCCCACACTTACTAACCTCCCACATCCATACTCCTCACCCCATGTCCTCATCGAGAAGAAAGCCCTTGAGTAATTCCTGAGCAGCATCACCAGTGTCCTGACAGTTACTGTGTGTCCCTCCAGCTCTCCCTGAGGATGTGGTGGATGACCTGCACCGTGATAGGACAGAAGAAAAGCCTCCGTGGATCCCCAAGGTAAGCTGGATTTTTTCTGGTCTGAGATAGAAATATTACTTTATTTCTCTTTCAATAGAATTGAGTTATGAATATGTGAGGGTATTCCTTCCAGATACATACAATTCCCTTGGTTGGGAGAATGTGGAGTGAGAGTCTATTACCAACTCATGGTGTCTGATTCCACAGGACATTAAAATTACATTACAGCCTGTAGAGTACGGAGCTCTCTCTCCTGCAGCAATTTTTCCTCTAGGAAAAGAATTCTGTAATTTCCAACCTAAATGGACTTGGAAGTTCCATCCTCCCAGCAAAGTTCTTGCCTTTCAGCCTGAGTAGGTTTGCTCTGATAACCCTTGCTGGGTTCCCTGGACCACTGTTTCTTATGAGGTTTTCTACTGTCAGCAAATGAACAAAAGACCTGAGCATCACTGTGATCTTATCCTCATAGTGTTTTCTCTTCTGTAATTGCAGGTGGCCTTCCCAGAACGTGAAAACGGTATGTATTCTGGAATCAGTTACTTGGGGAGGAAGAACTTTGAAGATGAGAAAGTGAGACATTCTTGCTGGTTTTAGTGTAGAGGGCAAACTGATTCCAAATTTGTGCTGGGAATGAGAGTAGGGGTCCTGGTGATAGAAAGTGATTTACAAGTAATGTGACCAATTACTATAGTCCCAGGAAGAAGCTGTATTACGGTTAGGTGGTGTAGGTTTGTGTGCATGAGACTGGGTGTGTCCGTATGTGAAATGAGTGGGATGATGCTGTGTGTGTATGTGAACTTTCTGTGTTGTGTTTCCCTTGATTTATGTTCCCTTAAACATCACTGTTACTGGTGCCGACTTTCTAAAAAATATTCCCATCACCACTGCCTCATGAATGGGTATGGATATAAAAGTAAATAAACTGTACACTTTCAGTGTGTGCATTGATTTTATACCAAGTGAGCCTCATTTAACCTGGAAAACAAATCCTATCACCACCCAGGCAAATGTTTACTGGATTCTTTATTTTTTTGGCTGTGTTGGGTCTTCGTTGCAGTGCGAGGGCTTCTCATTTTGGTGGCTTCTGTTGTTCCAGGCCACGGGCTCTAGGTGCATGGGCTTCAATAGTTGTGGCACGTGGGCACAGTAGTTGTGACTTGCGGGCTCTAGAGCAAAGGCTTAGTAGTTGTGGTGCAGGGACTTAGTTGCTCCATGGCTGGATTCTTAATGAACAAAACTGGGTTTCAGAATCCCTACTACTGGGTCAATTACAACTTCATTTAATAAGAAATCTCATCTCTTAGTAGGTCTCATAGCATTCTGAATGGTTATGATACATCTCTCTGCCACTTCCCTCATTCTAACTGTTTCCTATTAGAGCCTCGGGATGAGTCCTCCCCCCTTACCTGAAGCACCTAGTGTTAGGCAGGTCTCCTTCCTTTTGCAGGGAGCCCATGCTTGTACCCACATGCCACACCCAGTTCTGGAGGAGTCCAAGATAGAAGGGGCCTTCAGGAGTAGATGGAGGAAATTCACTCCACCTTTCTCCTTTGAGTCTAATATTCACTATCGGATTCTGTGCTAAGGAAACGAAATGTCCTTCTCCTGTGGAAAGTCTGTCTTCCATCACTTGTGCCGGCCCTGTTTCTGTGTGCTGGGCAAGGAACACTGCATACAGTGCAGACAGAACCAAGAAATCTACCCCAGGGTGTGAGCTTAGGTTGGGCACTGGCTCCCTTCCCAGGAGGGTGGACAGGAGGTTGTGCTTTGCAAGGTGGGACAGAGAAACCAAGCAGTGTGACAAGAGCATCTCCACACATGTTGCTGTGCAAACTGCCAGATGAAGTAGGTTCTTTTTATTTTCTGAAGGCTTTTGCAAGCAAACAAGTCTGGGAGTAAAGTCAATTAAAACATGGAAAGTTATACTTAAAAAGTTTTTTTCGATAGTGAGTCCTTTGAGAAATACATACTTTAATAGAATATGATTGCCTTATATGTGTCAATATTTTCCCCACCAAAGAAAAAACTGAAAATTCTTGATTGTAAAATGTCACTTGTTTACCCAAGAGACTGTCTATGAGTAAAGTTGTTCTAGAAATCCTGAATCCCTAGGTCGTAGTTTCCTGATGGTGCTGAGGGGAACCCTGGTGTGCGATTCAGTGCCTGCTACTCACAGGGAGGCTCTTAAGAACTCAGAGACGCGCTCAGTGGACCCACGTTTGAGGACAGGATTGGAGCCTCGGCCTGGACTTGAAGAGGGAAATGCTTTAGAGAAGTGGAAGGACATACAGGAAGGGCACCTGAGCCATGGGGAGTCAGGGGTGGTTGGTTTAGAAATCAAGGAAAAGTGTACACCTGAGCACAGCCTGGGCCACACTTAGGATGCTATTGGCACTTCTGCTTGAATGGGGAAGAGAAAGGACATCCCCCTCTTGCTGGAGTGAACTCTGGAGAGATGTCTTCTTTAAAGCCTGGGGAGAGGAGCTTCTCTCCCATTATCTCCTGATACCTGTGTACATTCGAGACCCTTCCTCCTTTCTTCTTTCCCTCTGTTGACTCCCTTTCCTTATTTTTCTTCTTTTTTCCCCTTTTTCCACTTTGTATTTATTTTACATATGTATATTTTATTGTTGTAAAAGTACATATACAATGAAATCCAACTTCTTAACAAGTTTTGAAGTGTCCAGTCAGTCCTGTTGACTACATGCACCTTGTTGTACAGCATGTGTCTAGAACTTTTCCATTTTGCAAATAACACATTTTAACCTTGAACAGAGACTTCCCATGTCAACCTCCTTCCAGCTCTTGAAACCACCCTTCTACTCTCAGCTTCTCGGACTTTTCTTTCAGTTTTTGACCTTCTGTGACTGGCTTATTTCACTCTTACAAATGTCCTCCAAGTTCTTTCGTGTTGCTGCAAATGGCAGGATTTCCTGCTTTTTCAAAGACTGAATGACATTCCACTGCATGTATACACCACATTTTCTTTATTAATTCATCTTCCCATGGACACTAAGCAGTTTTCCTATATTGTGTATTGTGTGTAATGCTGCAATGGACATGAGATTGTAGATATCTCTTAGATATTCTTGTTTTATCTCCTTTGTATATAAACCTAAATGAGTGATTGCTGGATTTTATGATAGTTCTCTTAATAATTTTGGGGGGACCTCCATTCTGTTTTCCATAATGGCTACACCGTTTTACATTACTACAGGAAACAAAACAGGGTACAGAAGTTCCACTTCTTCATATCTTTGCCAGAATACATTAAGTTTCTTTCTTTCTTTCTTTCTATTCTTTTTTTTTTGCAGTAAACGGGCCTCTCGTTGTGGGCTCTCCCATTGCTGACCACAGGCTCGAAACGCACAGGCTCAGCGTCCATGGCTCATGGTCCCAGCTGCTCAGCAGCATGTGCGATCCTCCCAGACCAGGGCACAAACACGTGTCCCCTGCATCGGCAGGCGGACTCTCAACCACTGTGCCAGCAGGGAAGCCCTAATTGTCTTTTTATAATACACATTCTAACAGGTGTGAGTGATATCTCCTTGTGGCTTGATTTCCATTTCCCTGATGCTTAGTGATGTTGAGCAAATTTTCATACGTAGATTGACCACTTGTATGTCTTTATGGAGAAATATCTAGTGAAGCTTTTTACCCATTTTTAAACTCAGTTATTTGCCCGCTGTTTTTCTGAAATTGCCTTGTAGTAGTTTCTTTTATATTCTGGATATTGGTCCCTTATTCAGATGCAAGTTTTACACATATTTCTTCCCATCCTATAGGTTGCCTTTTCATTCTGTTGATTGTTGAAGAGACTATCCTGTCTTCACTTGGTAATCTTAGAACCTTGGCCGAGATCAGTTGGCCATATATATGTGCGTTTATTTGGCATCTCTCTATTATATTTCATTGGTCTATCTCACTGTCTTGATGCCAGTAGCAGACTCTTTTGACTACTGTGGCATTGTTATGTGTTTTGATTTCAGGAAGTGTTAATCTCCATCATTGCTCTTTGCTCTCAAGATTGTTTTATCTACTTAGGGGGGTTCCATATGTACTTTAGGATTCTGTCCGCTTCTATAATAATGACATGGAATTTTGTGGGTTGTTGCGATATATGTGTACATCACTTTATGTAGTATAGAAATGCCAACAGTATTTAATAATCCAGTCTATGAACATGGTATGTCATTCCAATTACTTGTCTCTTCTTTAATTTCTTTCCGCAATGTCCTGTACTTTTCAGTACACAAATTTTTCACCTCCTACGGGGCCTTTTCCACTGCCTTCCTAAGGTCTTCTAGAGTCACGGGTGAGAAGGATGGACTCATGCAGAGAGTGAAATCCCTCCCTCCCCTCTGCACCTACTCTCTGATTATGTCTAATACACGTGTACTGGGCCATGCCCTTCACCTCTGTCTACAAGTGGGCCCCTTGCTGGGAATTCCTCTTGGATCTGAGTGTTGACTGTACTCTTTCAGTGTCCACAAGGACTCTCGCAATGCCTGGCGTGGGTCCAAGAGCCCAAGATATACCTACATACGAAGGATCAGATCAGGCCATCAAATTTTCTGCAGTAAAGAACAACCAGGGGAGGGGTGGCTGGTTGCCTCTTTCTCATCTTTGGATTTCTTAGAGCTGAGCTTTCCAGTGTGGTAGCCACTAACCAAATGTGTCTATTTATGATTAATTTAGTTCAAACAATAATTAACTCCTTCTATTAAAAAAATGCAAAAAACACACAATTGCTTGGTCACACTAGCCATGTTTCAAGTGTGTCTGGAACATCTGGAATTACAGGTTGGTAAGGTTGATGGTGAAAGCTATAAATGGGTCTATAGAAGTGAGGGGTCGAAAGGTGATTTTCTCAGCATCTCTCCCTCATTTGAAATTTTCAACGGTGATCAATATGTTATTGAAGGACTCTGTCTGCACAGAGCACAGGGAAGGTCTGAGAACCTGGAGGGAAGACCAGGGGGATACTGTGTGAGCCAGCAAGTCGAGTAGGAGAAATGGGTGGGTCAACTTGTATAATCACTTTATGCTCATGGTTGTGTTTGTACAGAATGCATCGTGGAGAGCATACATAACAGCGATGCTGATGATGATTCAGGTAGGGAACAACTGTCAGGTAGGATCTAAAGCGAGACAATTCCTAGAACACTTGGGTTCCACCCGGTTCTTTAGAAACTAAGGAAGGTGAATATGAAATCAGGAAGAAGAAGGAAATATGTGTAGAAGTCTGATTTGTTCTTTCCAAATTTTAATGATATAACAGAGTTATGGTGTCCATGTCCCTTGACTGTACTGTGCTTATAGTCATGTTTTCTTGCTTTGCCATTCAGAAATTTTCTTTCTCACAAGACTACTCTTTCATTGCTTTTTCATTGCCAAAGATGAAAGGTTCATTTCTGTTTGATACCGGGAGGGTATTTTGCACCAGGATTTTGGTTTCCTTTTGACATTCACGTATGATGGCCATATCCTAGTGGGAACAAAACTCTCATAATCACTTGACACTGGAGAACAAGTTCTTATAGTGAGTGTCAGGTGGTGGATGAGACTTGAGCTGTCTCCCTCTACACTTTCAGGATTTGTAGCTTCACCTTAGGTTTGTCCTCACTGTTTATTCCTCATGGAAAGGGCGCTCCCAGAGGTGGATGAGTCAGAGAACACATGCTTTGGGATCACTGCATGTGCTCAGTCTCCTCATTTCAGCCTCAGCACCTCCCAAGGCTGATGTGCCGACATGCTTCCATTTGAGAGGGCTCCACGTCCAGCTGCCCCTAAAGACCCTTCATGGCCGGCAGGACTTCTAGAGGACTGTGTGAAGGGGCTGCTGGGCTCGCTTCAGACACTGGCTCTCACAGCCCTGCTAACCTGGTCTCCTGGAATTGACCAGGCCCAGGACAAAGACTCAGGGCAGCAGGACCCAGGGTCACTGCTCTTCTTACAACCCACTGCTCCATCCGGACAGCCCTGCCCCTGCTCCCCACACTCCCGTCCTGCCCACCCTCTGACCTTTCCTCAGGCCTGCCTTGGTCTTATCCTTCCCATTTCTTCCAAGGCTGGGGTAAACCCTGGCAGGTGTTGTGTGTTTATGAGGCTTCCCCTGCTGTAGAACTTTTGTTTCAGTATTCCAGACTAAGGGAATTGGGACAAGTTACTTTTAACTCTACTATTTCTTTCATGCTCTCTAAGGGGCTAAGAGACTTACAGAGTTGTTTTGAAGTACCTAAGGTTAGCTCAGGCACAGGACACTTACTTCTTTTGTGAAGTTGGTTGCATATCTAGGCTATTGTGGAGAATGCTGCAATGAACCTAAGTTCAACTCATTGTGATACTGATTTAATTTCCTTTGGATATATACCCAGAACTGTGATTGCTGAATCATATGATATTTCTGTTTATAATTTTATAAGGAATCCCCATACTCTTTTTCATAATAGCTGCACCATTTTACATTCCCATAGGCAGTGTACAAATTTTCCAATACCCCACATCTTGGCCTTGACTTGTGGGCTCTAGAGCACAGGCTTAGTAGTTGTGGTGCACGGGCTTAGTTGCTCCATGGCTGGATTCTTAGTGAACAAAACTGGGTTTCAGCATGCCTACTACTGGGTCAATTACATCTTCATTTAATAAGAAATCTCATCCCTTAGTAGGTCTCATAGCTTTCTGAGTGGTTATGATACATCTCTCTGCCCACTTCCCTCATTCTAACTGTTTCCTATTAGAGTCTCGGGATGAGTCCTCCCCCCTTACCTGAAGCACCTAGTGCTAGGCAGGCCTCCTTCTTTTTGCAGGGAGCCCATGCTTGTACCCACATACCACACCCAGTTCTGGAGGAGTCCGAGAAAGAAGGAGCCTCCAGGAGTAGATGGAGGAAATTCACTCCACCTTTCTCCTTTGAGGCTAATATTCACTATCGGATTCTGTGCTAAGGAAACGAAATGTCCTTCTCCTGTGGAAAGTCTGTCTTCCATCACTTGTGCCGGCCCTGTTTCTGTGTGCTGGGCAAGAAACACTGCATACAGTGAAGACAGAACCAAGAGATCTACCCCAGGGATTGAGCTCAGGGTGGGCACTGACTCCCTTCCCAGGAGGGCGGAGAGGAGGTTGTGCTTTGCAAGGTGGGACAGAGAAACCAAGCAGTGTGACAAGAGCATCTCCACACATGTTGCTGTGCAAACTGCCAGATGAAGTAGGTTCTTGGTATTTTCTGAAGGCTTTTGCAAGCAAACAAGTCTGGGAGTAAAGTCAATTAAAACATGGAAAGTTATACTTAAAATTTTTTTTTCGGTAGTGAGTCCTTTGAGAAATACATACTTTAATAGAATATGATTGCCTTATATGTGTCAATATTTTCCCCACCAAAGAAAAAACTGAAAATGCTTGATTGTAAAATGTCACTTGTTTACCCAAGAGACTGTCTATGAGTAAAGTTGTTCTAGAAATCCTCAATCCCTAGGTCGTAGTTTCCTGATGGTGCTGAGGGGAACCCTGGTGTGCGATTCAGTGCCTGCTACTCACAGGGAGGCTCTTAAGAACTCAGAGACCCGCTCAGTGGACCCACGTTTGAGGACAGGATTGGAGCCTCGGCCTGGACTTGAAGAGGGAAATGCTTTAGAGAAGTGGAAGGACATACAGGAAGGGCACCTGAGCCATGGGGAGTCAGGGGTGGTTGGTTTAGAGATCAAGGAAAAGTGTACACCTGAGCACAGCCTGGGCCACACTTAGGATGCTATTGGCACTTGTGCTTGAATGGGGAAGAGAAAGGACATCCCCCTCTTGCTGGAGTGAACTCTGGAGAGATGTCTTCTTTAAAGCCTGGGGAGAGGAGCTTCTCTCCCATTATCTCCTGATACCTGTGTACATTCGAGACCCTTCCTCCTTTCTTCTTTCCCTCTGTTGACTCCCTTTCCTTATTTTTCTTCTTTTTTCCCCTTTTTCCACTTTGTATTTATTTTACATATGTATATTTTATTTTTGGAAAAGTACACATACGATGAAATCCAACTTCTTAACAAGTTTTGAAATGTCCAGTCAGTCCTGTTGACTACATGCACCTTGTTGTACAGCATGTGTCTAGAACTTTTCCATTTTGAAATAACGCATTCTAACCATTGAACAGAGACTTCCCATGTCAACCTCCTGCCAGCTCTTGGAACCACCCTTCTACTCTCTGCTTCTCGGAGTTTTCTTTCAGTTTTTGACCTTCTGTGACTGGCTTATTTCACTCTTACAAATGTCCTCCAAGTTCTTTCGTGTTGCTGCAAATGGCAGGATTTCCTTCTTTTTCAAAGACTGAATGACATTCCACTGTATGTGTACACCACATTTTCTTTATTAATTCATCTTCCCATGGACACTAGGCAGTTTTCCTATGTTGTGTATTGTGTATAATGCTGCAATGGACATGAGATTGTAGATATCTCTTGGACATTCTTGTTTTATCTCCTTTGTATATAAACCTAAATGAGTGATTGCTGGATTTTATGAGAGTTCTCTTAATAATTTTTGTGGGACTTCCATTCTGTTTTCCATAATGGCTACACCATTTTACATTACTACAGGGTACAAAACAGGGTACAGAAGTTCCACTTCTTCACATCTTTGCCAGCATCCATTAATTTTCTTTCTTTTCTTCTTCTTTTTTTTTTTTTTTTTTTTTCCAGTACACGGGCCTCTGATTGTTGTGAGGTCTCCCGTTGCGGAGCACAGGCTCCAAACGCACAGGCTCAGCAGCCATGGTTCATGGGCCAAGCCGCTCAGCGGCATGTGTGATCTTCTCAAACCGGGGCACGAACATGTGTCCCCTGCATCGGTAGGCGGACTCTCAACCACTGTGCTACCAGGGAAGCCCTAATTGTCTTTTTATAATACACATTCTAACAGGTGTGAGTGATATCTTCTTGTGGCGTGATTTCCATTTCCCTGATGCTTAGCGATGTTGAGCAAATTTCCATATGTAGATTGACCACTTGTATGTCTTTATGGAGAAATGTCTAGTGAAGCTTTTTACCCATTTTTTTTTCTTTTTTTTTTTATTTAATCAGTTATACATATACAGATGTTCCCATATCCCCTCCCTTTTGCGTCTCCCTCCCTTTCCCACCCCTCCCGGCGGTCACAAAGCACCGAGCTGATCTCCCTGTGCTATGCAGCTGCTTCCCACTAGCTATCTACCTTACGTTTGGTAGTGTATATATGTCCATGCTGCTCTTTCACTTTGTCACAGCTTACACTTCCCCCTCCCCATATCCTCAAGTCTATTCTCTAGTAGGTCTGTGTCTTTATTCCTGTCTTACCCCTATGTTCTTCATGACATTTTTTTTTCTTAAATTCCATATATATGTGTCAGCATACAGTATTTGTCTTTCTCTTTCTGACTTACTTCACTCTGTATGACAGACTCTAGGTACATCCACCTCATTACAAATAACTCAATTTCATTTCTTTTTATGGCTGAGTAATATTCCATTGTATATATGTGCCACATCTTCTTTACCCATTCATCCGATGATGGACACTTAGGTTGTTTCCATCTCCGGGCTATTGTAAATAGTGCTGCAATGAACATTTTGGTACATGTCTCTTTTTGAATTATGGTTTTCTCAGGGTATATGCCCAGTAGTGGGATTGCTGGGTCATATGGTAGTTCTATTTTTAGTTTTTTAAGGAACCTCCATACCGTTCTCCATAGTGGCTGTACCAATTCACATTCCCACCAGCAGTGCAAGAGTGTTCCCTTTTTTCCACACCCTCTCCAGCATTTATTGTTTCTAGATTTTTTGATGATGTCCATTCTGACTGGTGTGAGATGATATCTCATTGTAGTTTTGATTTGCATTTCTCTAATGAGTAAAGATGTTGAGCAGCCTTTCATGTGTTTGTTGGCAGTCTGTATATCTTCTGTGGAGAAATGTCTATTTAGGTCTTCTGCCCATTTTTGGATTGGGTTGTTTGTTTCTTTGTTATTGAGCTGCATGAGCTGCTTATAAATTTTGGATATTAATCCTTTGTCAGTTGCTTCATTGGCAAATATTTTCTCCCATTCTGAGGGCTGTCTTTTGGTCTTGTTTATGGTTTCCTTTGCTGTGCAAGAGCTTTTAAGTTTCATTAGGTCCCATGTGTTTATTTTTGTCTTTATATCCATTTCTCTAGGAGGTGGGTCAAAAAGGATCTTGCTGTGATTTATGTCATAGAGTGTTCTGCCTATGTTTTCCTCTAAGAGTTTGATAGTGTCTGGCCTTACATTTAGGTCTTTAATCCATTTTGAGCTTATTTTTGTGTATGGTGTTAGGGAGTGATCTAATCTCATACTTTTACATGTCCCTGTCCAGTTTTCCCAGCACCACTTATTGAAGAGACTGTCCTTTCTCCACTGTACATTCCTGCCTCCTTTATCAAAGATAAGGTGACCATATGTCCGTGGGTTTATCTCTCGGCTTTCTATCCTGTTCCATTGATCAATCTTTCTGTTTTTGTGCCAGTACCATACTGTCTTGATTACTGTAGCTTTGTAGTATAGTCTGAAGTCAGGGAGCCTGATTCCTCCAGCTCCATTTTTCGTCCTCAAGATTGCTTTGGCTATTCGGGGTCTTTTGTGTTTCCATACCAATTGTGAAATTTTTTGTTCTAGGTCTGTGAAAAATGCCAGTGGTAGTTTGATAGGGATTGCATTGAATCTGTAGATTGCTTTGGGTAGTAGAGTCATTTTCACAATGTTGATTCTTCCAATCCAAGCACATGGTACATCTCTCCATCTATTTGTATCATCTTTAATTTCTTTCATCAGTGTCTTATAATTTTCTGCATACAGGTGGTTTGTCTCCTTAGGTAGTTTTATTCCTAGATATTTTATTCTTTTTGTTGCAATGGTAAATGGGAGTGTTTCCTTGATATTACTTTCAGATTTTTCATCATTAGGATATAGGAATGCCAGAGATTTCTGTGCATTAATTTTGTATCCTGCAACTTTACCAA
Organism: Hyperoodon ampullatus; assembly: GCF_949752795.1. Classification (NCBI taxonomy): domain Eukaryota; kingdom Metazoa; phylum Chordata; class Mammalia; order Artiodactyla; family Ziphiidae; genus Hyperoodon; species Hyperoodon ampullatus. Next base: position 139,643,177 of record NC_136915.1, read on the forward strand.
ATTCATTGATTAGCTCCAGTAGTTTTTTGGTAGCATCTTTAGGATTCTCTATGTATAGTATCATGTCATCTGCAAACAGTGACAGCTTTACTTCTTCTTTTCTGATGTGGATTCCTTTTATTTCCTTTTCTTCTCTGATTGCTGTGGCTAAAACTTCCAAATCTATGTTGAATAAGTGGTGAGAGTGGGCCGCCTTGTCTTGTTCCTGATCTTAGTGGAAATGGTTTCAGTTTTTCACCATTGAGGACAATGTTGGCTGTGGGTTTGTCATATATGGCCTTTATTATGTTGAGGAAAGTTCCCTCTATGCCTACTTTCTGGATGGTTTTTATCATAAATGGGTGTTGAATTTTGTTGAAAGCTTTCTCTGCATCTATTGAGATGATCATATGGTTTTTCTCCTTCAACTTGTTAATATGGTGTATCACATTGATTGATTTGCATATATTGAAGAATCCTTGCATTCCTGGAATAAACCCCACTTGATCATGGTGTATGATCCTTTTAATGTGCTGTTGGATTCTGTTTGCTAGTATTTTATTGAGGATTTTTGCATCTATGTTCATCAGTGAGATTGGCCTGTAGTTTTCTTCCTTTGTGACATCCTTGCCTGGTTTTGGTATCAAGGTGATGGTGGCCTCGTAGAATGAGTTTGGGAGTGTTCCTCCCACTGCTATATTTTGGAAGAGTTTGAGAAGGATAGGTGTTAGCTCTTCTCTAAATGTTTGATAGAATTCGCCTGTGAAGCCATCTGGTCCTGAGCTTTTGTTTGTTGGAAGATTTTTAATCACAGTTTCAATTTCAGTGCTTGTGATTGGTCTATTCATATTTTCTATTTCTCCCTGATTCAGTCTTGGCAGGTTGTGCATTTCTAAGAATTTGTCCATTTCTTCCAGGTTGTCCATTTTATTGGCATAGAGTTTCTTGTAGTAATCTCTCATGATCTTTTGTATTTCTGCAGTGTCAGTTGTTACTTCTCCTTTTTCATTTCTAATTCTATTGATTTGAGTCTTCTCCCTTCTTTTCTTGATGAGTCTGGCTAAAGGTTTGTCAATGTTGTTTATCTTCTCAAAGAACCAGCTTTTAGTTTTATTGATCTTTGCTATTGTTTCCTTCATTTCTTTTTCATTTATTTCTGATCTGATCTTTATGATTTCTTTCCTTCTGCTAGCTTTGGGGGTTTTTTGTTCTTCTTTCTCTAATTGCTTTAGGTGCAGGGTCAGGTTGTTTACTCGAGATGTTTCCTGTTTCTTAAGGTGGGATTGTATTGCTATAAACTTCCCCCTTAGAACTGCTTTTGCTGCGTCCCATAGGTTTTGGGTCGTCGTGTCTCCATTGTCATTTGTTTCTAGCTATTTTTTAATTTCCTCTTTGATTTCTTCAGTGATTACTTCATTATTGCATAGTGTATTATTTAGCCTTCATGTGTTTGTATTTTTTACACGTCTTTTCCTGTAATTGATGTCTAGTCTCATAGCATTGTGGTCGGAAAAGATACTTGATACGATTTCAATTTTCTTAAATTTAGGAAGGCTTGATTTGTGACCCAAGATATGATCTATCCTGGAGAATGTTCCATGAGCACTTGAGAAAAATGGGTATTCTGTTGTTTTTGGATGGAATGTCCTATAAATATCAATTAAGTCCATCTTGTTTAATGTATCATTTAAAGCTTGTGTTTCCTCATTTATTTTCATTTTGGATGATCTGTCCATTGGTGAAAGTGGGGTGTTAAAGTCCCCTACTATGATTGTGTTACTGTCGATTTCCCCTTTTATGGCTGTTAGTATTTGCCTTATGTATTGAGGTGCTCCTATGTTGGGTGCATAAATATTTACAATTGTTATATCTTCTTCTTGGTTCGATCCCTTTATCATTATGTAGTGTCCTTCTTTGTCTCTTCTAATGGTCTTTATTTTAAAGTCTATTTTGTCTGATATAAGAATTGCTACTCCAGCTTTCTTTTGATTTCCATTTGCATGGAATATCTTTTTCCATCCCCTCACTTTCAGTCTGTATGTGTCTCTAGGTCTGAAGTGGGTCTCTTGTAGACAGCATATATATGGGTCTTGTTTTTGTATCCATTCAGCCACCCTGTGTCTTTTGGTGGGAGCATTTAGTCCATTTACATTTAAGGTAATTATTGATATGTATGTTCCTATTCCCATTTCCTTAATTGCTTTGGGTTCGTTATTGTAGGTATATTCCTTCTGTTGTGTTTCTTGCCTAGAGAAGTTCCTTTAGCATTTGTTGTAAAGCTGGTTTGGTGGTGCTGAACTCTCTCAGCTTTTGCTTGTCTGTAAGGGTTTTAATTTCTCCATCAAACCTGAATGAGATCCTTGCTGGGTAGAGTAATCTTGGTTGCAGGTTTCTCTCCTTCATCATTTTAATTATGTCCTGCCACTCCCTTCTGGCTTGTAGAGTTTCCGCTGAGAGATCAGCTGTTAACCTGATGGGGATTCCCTTGTTTGTTATTTGTTGTTTTTCCCTTGCTGCTTTTAATATGATTTCTTTGTGTTTAATTTTTGACAGTTTGATTAATATGTGTCTTGGCGTATTTCTCCTTGGATTTATTCTGTATGGGACTCTCTGTGCCTCCTGGACTTGATTAACTATTTCCTTTCCCATATTAGGGAAGTTTTCAACTATAATCTCTTCAAATATTTTCTCAGTCCCTTTCTTTTTCTCTTCTTCTTCTGGAACCCCTATAATTCGAATGTTGGTGCGTTTAATGTTGTCCCAGAGGTCTCTGAGACTGTCCTCTGTTCTTTTCATTCTTTTTTCTTTATTTTGCTCTGCATCAGTTATTTCCACTATTTTATCTTCCACCTCACTTATCCGTTCTTCTGCCTCAGTTATTCTGCTATTGATCCCATCTAGAGTATTTTTCATTTCATTTACTGTGTTTTTAATCGATGCTTGATTCATCTTTAGTTCTTCTAGGTCCTTGTTAACTGTTTCTTGCATTTTGTCTCTTCTAGTTCCAAGATTTTGGATCTTGGAAATAGAATCTTGGATCATCTTTACTATCATTATTCTGAATTCTTTTTCAGGTAGACTGCCTATTACCTCTTCATTTGTTAGGTCTGGTAGGTTTTTATCTTGCTCCTTCACCTGCTGTGTGTTTTTCTATCTTCTCATTTTGCTTATCTTACTGTGTTTGGGGTCTCCTTTTTGCAGACTGCAGATTCGTAGCTCCCGTTGTTTTTGGTGTCTGTCCCCAATGGCTAAGGTTGTTTCAGTAGGTTGTGTAGGCTTCCTGGTGGGGGGGACTAGTGCCTGTGTTCTGGTGGTTGAGGCTCGATCTTGTCTTTCTGGTGGACAGGTCCACGTCTGGTGGTGTGTTTTGCGGTGCCTGTGGCCTTATTATGTTTTTAGGCAGCCTCTCTGTTAATGGGTGGGGTTGTGTTCCTGCCTTGCTAGTTGCTTGGCATAGGTTGACCAGCACTGTAGTTTGCTGGTCGTTGACTGAGGCTGGGTGCTGGTGTTGAGATGGAGATCTCTGGGAGATTTTTGCTGCTTGATATTATGTGGAGCTGGGAGGTTTCTTGTGGATCCGTGTCCTGAAGTTGGCTCTCCCACTTCAGAGGCACAGCACTGACTCCAGGCTGCAGCACCAAGAGCCTTTCATCTACCCGACTCAGAATAAAAGGGAGAAAAAGTAGAAAGAAAGAATTAGTAGAAGAAAGAAAGAGAGAGAGAAAGAAAGGAAGAAGGAAAGAAAGGAAGGAAGGAAGGAAGAAAGAAAGAAAGAAAGGAAGGAGGGAGGAAGGATGGAAAGAAAGAAAGAAAGAAAGGAGGGAGGGAGGAATGAAAGAAAAAGGAAGAGTGAATGGAAGAAGGGAGGGAGGAAGGAAGGAAAGAAAGAAAGAAAGAAAGACAGGAGTGAGGGAGGGAGGAAGGCAAGAAAAAGAACGAGTGAAAGGAAGAAGGGAGGGAGGGAGGAAGGAAGGAAAGAAAGAAAGAAAGACAGGAATGAGGGAGGGAGGAAGGAAAGAAAAGAAAGTGAAAGGAAGAAGGGTGGGAGGGAGGGAGGAAGGAAAGAAAGACAGGAGGGAGGGAGGGAGGGAGGAAGGAAAGAAAAAGAAAGAGTGAAAGGTAGAAGGGAGGGAGGGAGGGAGAAAGGAAAGAAAGAGAGAAGGAAAGGAGGGGCGGAGGGAGGGAGGAAGGGAAGGTAGGAAAAAAAGAAAGAGCAGGTAAAGTAAAATTATTTAAAGTATGAAATATAGTGGCGTTATTAAAATTAAAAAGTAATTATTGAAATAAAAACGGACAGATAGAACCCTGGGACATATGGTGGAAGCAAAGCTATACAGAGAGAATCTCACACAGAAGAATACACATACACATTCACAAAAAGAGAGCAGGGGGAAAAAGAGAGCAGGGGGAAAAATCAAAAATCTTGCTCTCCAAGTCCACCTCCTCAATTTGGGATAATTCGTTGTAAAAAGAGGAAAAGGGCGAGAAGTCTGAAATCTTACTCTCTAAGTCCACCTCCTTAATTTGGGATAATTCGTTGTAAAAAGAGGAAAAGGGGGGAAAGTCTTAAATCTTGTCCTCAAAGTCCACTTCCTCAATTTGGGATGATTCGCTGTCCATTCATGCACTCCACAGACGCAGGGCACATCAAGTGGACCGTGGAGCTTTAATCCGCTGCCTCCGAGGCTGCAGAGAGAGATTTCCCTGTCTCTTCTCTGCTCTCACAGCTCCCGGGTCTCAGCCTTGGACCTGGCCCCGCCTCTGCGCGTAGGTCGCCGGAGGGCATCCGTTCTTCGCTCAGACGGGACGGGTTTAAAGGAGCCGCTGATTCGGGGGCTCTGGCTCACTCAGGCAGAGGGGAGGGAGGGGCGCGCAGTGTGGGGCGGGCCTGCGGCGGCAGAGGCCGCCGTGACATTGCACCAGACCGAGGCACTCCGTGCGCTTTCCCGGGAAAGCCGTCCCCGGGTCCCGGGACCCCGGCAGTGGTGGGGTGCACAGGCACCCCGGAAGGCGGGGCGGACAGTGACCCGCGCTCGCACACAGGCCCCGCGGCGGTGGCAGCAGCAGCAGCCACAGCGTCCCACGCCCGTCTCCGGGGTCCGCGCCTTTAGCCGCGGCTCGCGCCCGTCTCCGGCGCTTCCCCAAGCAGCCCTCTTAATGCCCTCTCCTCGCGCACCAGGAAACAAAAGGGAAGAAAAAGTCTCTTGCCTCTTCGGCAGCTCCAGACTTTTTCCCCGGACTCCCTCCGGGCTAGCAGTGGTGCACTAACCCCTTCAGGCTCTCTTCCTGCCGCCAGCCCCAGTCCTCTCCCTGCGCTCCGACTGAAAGCCGATACCCGAGCCTCAGCTCCCAGCCCCGCCCGCCCCAGCGGCCGAGCAGACAAGCCTCTTGGGCTGGTGTGTGCCTGAGGGCACCGATCCAATGTCCCGGAATCTCTCCACTTGGCCCTCCGCACCCCTGTTGCTGTGCTCTCCTCTGCTACTCCGAAGCTTTCCCCCTCCGCCACCTGCAGTCTCCGTCCGCGAAGGGGCTTGTAGTGTTTGGAAACCTTTCCTCCTTCACGGCTCCCTCCCACTGGTGCAGGTCCCGTCCCTATCCTTTTGTCTCTGTTTATTCTATTTTCTTTTGCCCTACCCAGGTATGTGGGGAGTTTCTTGCCTTTTGGGGGATCTGAGGTCTTCTGTCAGCATTCAGTAGGTGTTCTGTAGGAGTTGTTCCACGTGTAGATGAATTTCTGATGTATCTGTGGGGAGGAAGGTGATCTCTGCGTCTTACTCTTCCGCCATCTTCCTCCGGGCCCCATGGCTGGATTCTTAATGAACAAAACTGGGTTTCAGAATCCCTACTACTGGGTCAATTACAACTTCATTTAATAAGAGATCTCATCTGTTAGTAGGTCTCATAGCATTCTGAATGGTTATGATACATCTGTCTGCCACTTCCCTCATTCTAACTGTTTCCTATTAGAGCCTCGGGATGAGTCCTCCCCCCTTACCTGAAGCACCTAGTGCTAGGCAGGCCTCCTTCCTTTTGCAGGGAGCCCATGCTTGTACCCACATGCCACACCCAGTTCTGGAGGAGTCCGAGGAAGAAGGAGCCTCCAGGAGTAGATGGAGGAAATTCACTCCACCTTTCTCCTTTGAGGCTAATATTCACTATCGGATTCTGTGCTAAGGAAACGAAATGTCCTTCTCCTGTGGAAAGTCTGTCTTCCATCACTTGTGCCGGCCCTGTTTCTGTGTGCTGGGCAAGAAACACTGCATACAGTGAAGACAGAACCAAGAGATCTACCCCAGGGATTGAGCTCAGGGTAGGCACTGGCTCTGTCTGTCCTGTCCGTGATCCATCATTCATCATGGTTGTGACTCTTGGACAGTCACTTATCTCTCTAAATTTCCACACCCTCCACCATAACATATGGGTTACAGCCCCCACTTTGCCCTCCCCTTCACCCCCAACAGGGCTGGGTGTCAGACATGATAATGGATATTCTCCATGAGCTGTAAAGCATTGTTCCCATGAAAAAGCTGAAGAGTAAGCTTGAATCCCCCTTTACTTGGAGCCGTCAAATCCCTTCTCTCCTTTCAACAGCTACGAAATATCCAGCTTCTTCTTGCCATCATTCAGGATTGAACACTTATAGAGCATTTGTGAAGCACCGGTCCTTTATTTTTCAAATATTTTACCTGCATTCAGTCATTTTTGGCCACATGACATAATGCTAAAAGTAGGCCATATTAACATTCCTACATCTCAGAACAGGGAACTGAGGCAAAGAGGGATCTACATATCTTTCCCAAGTACATGCTTCTTCTAAACGGGATTTGAATCCAGTCCATCAGTCATGGTCCCAATGGTTTGCTGACTTTCTAGACATTCTCAGTTAAATAAAGATATTTGCCCACAAAACCTGTCTGTTGGGTGTTTTCACTGCATACCAAACTGCAAGATCTTCCTAAGTCCAACTTTGATTCAGGAGGCTCTGCTGGGCAGCTGGTGAGGAAAGGGACCAAAGGATTGAACTGTGAATAAATTATTGCTAATTTCCCCATGGTCTTCTGCCAGCAAGATGTCAATAGTTGTCTCTATTGTAATGCATTTCCCAGGATGCTGCTCCCAGAATGCGAGAAGAAGAAACACTCATCAGAGGTCAAGAATATCAATCCCAGGCTGGCTGAAAAAGATCCGCATCCGGCCACATTTTAGGGTGCACCCTATAAATGACCCAGCTGAAGGTACTGTGGAAAATTTCTCATTAGGTTCACTCAAGAATAATTATTCTAGTTGATTCAGTGCCTCATATTGAAGAAAAAGCTATGAAATATTAAGCAGTATTCTTCTTTTATTCCATGTGTTCAAATTGAAACTTACTAAGCCAGATGGTACTGTTTTAACCATGGAAGTAAACATGCATTTAAAATTCAACATTTGGTTCATGTTTAAGAGGGAAGATGGTCTCTAGTTACGGTTTAGACATTAGCTGATTTTTGAACTTTAGCAACAACACATCCCTCCCTGAAACCATGTTTCGAGATTTCTTTAAATTATTAGACATTATTTAGAACAGGATTATATTGACATAAATGTTGTACATGCAATACAGAAAATTCCTGTATCCTATCGCTCCAGTTTCAGCTAGTAATAATATATAACATAGGTGGAGTACATTTGTTACAATTAGTGAAACAATGTAAGTATATTTTTACTAATTAAAAGTCCATAGTTCACCTAAGAGTCACACTTTGTGTTGTTATATTCAATGATATTTGAAATATGTACAATATTATTTGTCACCATTATGGTGCCATACAGAAATCTGTACACTAATGTGCATAGTAGCATTATTCTTAGTAGCCCAAAGATACAAACAATCCAAAGTCCGTCAGGTGATAAATGGATAAATAAAATGTGATATATACACAGAATGGAATAATTTTCAACCATAAAAAGGAATTAAAGATTGACTTATGCTACAAAATGAATGATCCAAATAATATAAAAAATATATTATTGTTAGTGAAATAAGGCAGGCGCAGAAAGACAAATATTATATGATTCCACTTGTATGAGGTACCTAGTGTAGGCAAACTCACAGACACCGGAAGTAGAAATTACCAAGGTCAGTAGGCAGGAGTAAGGTGGATTATGATTTAATGGGTACAGAGGTTACGTTGAAATGATGAAAAAGATTAAGATGTAGATTGTGTTGATGGGTACACAGCATTGTGAAAGTAAGAAATGCTAGTGAACTGTATACTTAAAAATTATGAAAAGCATAAATATGTATATTTCATCACAATAAAATAAGTCAAAAATCCAACAGAATGGACAATGAATGAAGGAGCGACATATTTGAATAGAAGGAAGCTGAAAGAGTCTTGTAACATTTCAAGAAGAAGGGGGATTTGGAGGGACTTTCAAATGGGCAGAGGGGCCGTGGGACTCTATACTGAAACATAGTGCAATGTTAGTGTTTAAGCTTTTTCAGACTGACACTTTCAAATTGATTAGGTTCCCTACAGCTAGAAAGCTAAAGGTTCTCTTCCTCATTTCTGAAATGTTCCTCCCCTTTGCCTTCCTCCACCCACCAGGGAGGTTTGTCCAACAGCACCTCAGTCCACACTCAGTAACCACCTGCATCCATACACTCCCACCCTGTGTCCACATTAACGAGGCTCTCTGAGTAATTCCTGAGCAGCATCACCAGTGTCCTGACACTTACTCTGTGTCCTCCTAGAGCCCCCTGAGGACCTGTTGGAGAAACTGCCCTATGTGAGGGCAGTTGAAGAGGCTCCTTCTTCATCCAGGGTAAGCTCCCCTTATTTATCAGAGGTTAAAAGTTTGCTTCATTTCTTTCTTTTCCAATTGATTTCAGATCTGAAGATCTACAGTGTTCAAGACAGCTGATGTATACAATTTTGCTTGGTTGGATGAATGCTGATTGAAGCTCTTTCCCAACAGATAACTCATTCAAAAGGCCATTTAAAAAATGGCAACATCAGTTAGAAACTGTATAGTCAGACACACTTTCCTCAGCAGAAAATTTCCCTCTTTGAAATAGACTTTTGTATTTGCTCCTCAAAGTGGACCTGAGAGATCTTCCAGGCAAAGCTCCAGCCTTTCCCACAGCTGTCTTCTCTGGTTTCTTTTGGGGCCATTGACTCAACAACAGTTCCCCATTTGGTTTTCTGAGGACAAAAAAAGAGATGAAATACCTGTGTCCACAGAGCACAGGATGCTGAGATCCTTACACTGTTTTCTATTCTCTAATCACAGGTGGATTGGACAGCAAACAAAAACGGTATGCATTCAGAGATCACCCCTGTGCTGAGGAACAATCTAGATGATGAAGAAGGTGGGACTCTCTTGCTGGCTTTGCTTGGAGAGACACCCTGATTCAGGGTCCCTACAGGGATGAGGGCTGGGGGTGTAGAGCTAGAGACTGATTTCCCAGTAAAGAGCCATGCCGAAGATCTATGGTCCTGGAAGTAACTGCATCATTTAGATGATGTGGGTTTGTGTGTATCAGGGTTGGGGTGGGGTCCATGTGTGAGCCTATGTGGTGTGATTGTGAACCTGCATGCGTGAGCGTGTGTGTGTTTCCTCAGGAGATATTTCCCTCTTACACAGCACAATTCACCTGTCAACAAAGCTCATCACCACTGCACACTGATTGTACACTACCTTGTTCTTCCCTCAACACAGCTGTTGCCCAGATTTGGTTAATATTCCTTTTCCTCAGAAGGAGATGCTGCAGAGATAAATGTTCTAAGCTCTTGACCTCCTAAGTGGAAAAGCCAAACTGAGAACCCAGGGGTGGGTCCCAATGTGGATGCTCTGGATCCCTAACCTGCACTTACCACTCAGCCAAGGGATCCTCAGCCATGGAGCAAGGGAGTCCCTGCATCCGTATCCTTGGCTGGAAGTCCTAGCATCTCCAAAGGTCCAGACCTTGCCCATCAGGTGGCCTTAGTGGTCACAGAATCCAGGGCAGCTTTGGGTGGACTTATCAGTTGACTTTGGCACAGTCATTAATTTGAAATTCACCTCAAGACCTGCATTCTCCTGGTCAGCTCACAGATTCTGAGAGGTGTGAGACCCCATGTATACAGTGCAGGTCATATCTGTCAGTGCTGGTGTCATTGCTTAAACAAGGCCAAAAGCAGATAAGAATCAGGGGGATAATTTATTGTATTGGATAACATTACCATAAGCCTTAGAATTGGTCAATTCCTGTAGTCCACACCCAAGGACTCAAAGTGGAACCTGACAGTTAGCCTGTACACTTCTCCTGCACAGCTGAGTTAGAGACAGGTTGTGCTCAGTCCGGGCTCCCTCTTCATAATGAAGTGGCCCACTTACGCAACAGCTCCCTAGAGTATGGACAGGGCCGGACTCAGTGGGCATATGTACATTGTATAGAAAACAAAGACTGGGAGAAAAATATGATACGATTGATAGTGGCTGTATCTAAATGGTAGGATTTCAGTTTTGTCAAATCTTGTGGATTTGATTTTCTTTAAGACAAGTGATTAGTGAATAAATATAGCATATTTTGTCTAAGATTGAATTCAGTCCTTTAATAGAGGTTACTCTTTATTAAGTAAAAAATATTATACAATAGAAGACATGACAAATGCAGTAGCTGGCATTGTGGATGCTGGGGAAAGAGTGATCTGGGAAAAATCAAGAGACAGTGGCAATTTAGCAGAAGCTCAAAAGAGGCAGGATGGGTCATGGGTCTCTGTCATTGAAACAGAGCATGCATTTTAGTGTTTACCATTTTTTAGATCGACCCTTCCCTGCTGATTAGGCTCCCCTTAGCTAGAAAGCCAAAGCTCTGTTTTCATTTCCTTCCTCTTGTCCTTTGCCTTCCTTCATCCCCCAAAGAGGATGGCCCAACACCAGCTCAGCCCACACTTACTAACCTCCCACATCCATACTCCTCACCCCATGTCCTCATCGAGAAGAAAGCCCTTGAGTAATTCCTGAGCAGCATCACCAGTGTCCTGACAGTTACTGTGTGTCCCTCCAGCTCTCCCTGAGGATGTGGTGGATGACCTGCACTGTGATAGGACAGAAGAAAAGCCTCCGTGGATCCCCAAGGTAAGCTGGATTTTTTCTGGTCTGAGATAGAAATATTACTTTATTTCTCTTTCAATAGAATTGAGTTATGAATATGTGAGGGTATTCCTTCCAGATACATACAATTCCCTTGGTTGGGAGAATGTGGAGTGAGAGTCTATTACCAACTCATGGTGTCTGATTCCACAGGACATTAAAATTACATTACAGCCTGTAGAGTACGGAGCGCTCTCTCCTGCAGCAATTTTTCCTCTAGGAAAAGAATTCTGTAATTTCCAACCTAAATGGACTTGGAAGTTCCATCCTCCCAGCAAAGTTCTTGCCTTTCAGCCTGAGTAGGTTTGCTCTGATAACCCTTGCTGGGTTCCCTGGACCACTGTTTCTTATGAGGTTTTCTACTGTCAGCAAATGAACAAAAGACCTGAGCATCACTGTGATCTTATCCTCATAGTGTTTTCTCTTCTGTAATTGCAGGTGGCCTTCCCAGAACGTGAAAACGGTATGTATTCTGGAATCAGTCACTTGGGGAGGAAGAACTTTGAAGATGAGAAAGTGAGACATTCTTGCTGGTTTTAGTGTAGAGGGCAAACTGATTCCAAATTTGTGCTGGGAATGAGAGTAGGGGTCCTGGTGATAGAAAGTGATTTACAAGTAATGTGACCAATTACTATAGTCCCAGGAAGAAGCTGTATTACGGTTAGGTGGTGTAGGTTTGTGTGCATGAGACTGGGTGTGTCCGTATGTGAAATGAGTGGGATGATGCTGTGTGTGTATGTGAACTTTTTGTGTTGTGTTTCCCTTGATTTATGTTCCCTTAAACATCACTGTTACTGGTGCCGACTTTCTAAAAAATATTCCCATCACCACTGCCTCATGAATGGGTATGGATATAAAAGTAAATAAACTGTACACTTTCAGTGTGTGCATTGATTTTATACCAAGTGAGCCTCATTTAACCTGGAAAACAAATCCTATCACCACCCAGGCAAATGTTTACTGGATTCTTTATTTTTTTGGCTGTGTTGGGTCTTCGTTGCAGTGCGAGGGCTTCTCATTTTGGTGGCTTCTGTTGTTCCAGGCCACGGGCTCTAGGTGCATGGGCTTCAATAGTTGTGGCATGTGGGCACAGTAGTTGTGACTTGCGGGCTCTAGAGCAAATGCTTAGTAGTTGTGGTGCAGGGACTTAGTTGCTCCATGGCTGGATTCTTAATGAACAAAACTGGGTTTCAGAATCCCTACTACTGGGTCAATTACAACTTCATTTAATAAGAAATCTCATCTCTTAGTAGGTCTCATAGCATTCTGAATGGTTATGATACATCTCTCTGCCACTTCCCTCATTCTAACTGTTTCCTATTAGAGCCTCGGGATGAGTCCTCCTCCCTTACCTGAAGCACCTAGTGTTAGGCAGGCCTCCTTCCTTTTGCAGGGAGCCCATGCTTGTACCCACATGCCACACCCAGTTCTGGAGGAGTCCAAGATAGAAGGGGCCTTCAGGAGTAGATGGAGGAAATTCACTCCACCTTTCTCCTTTGAGGCTAATATTCACTATCGGATTCTGTGCTAAGGAAACGAAATGTCCTTCTCCTGTGGAAAGTCTGTCTTCCATCACTTGTGCCGGCCCTGTTTCTGTGTGCTGGGCAAGGAACACTGCATACAGTGCAGACAGAACCAAGAAATCTACCCCAGGGTGTGAGCTTAGGTTGGGCACTGGCTCCCTTCCCAGGAGGGCGGAGAGGAGGTTGTGCTTTGCAAGGTGGGACAGAGAAACCAAGCAGTGTGACAAGAGCATCTCCACACATGTTGCTGTGCAAACTGCCAGATGAAGTAGGTTCTTGGTATTTTCTGAAGGCTTTTGCAAGCAAACAAGTCTGGGAGTAAAGTCGATTAAAACATGGAAAGTTATACTTAAAAAATTTTTTTCGATAGTGAGTCCTTTGAGAAATACATACTTTAATAGAATATGATTGCCATATATGTGTCAATATTTTCCCCACCAAAGAAAAAACTGAAAATGCTTGATTGTAAAATGTCACTTGTTTACCCAAGAGACTGTCTATGAGTAAAGTTGTTCTAGAAATCCTCAATCCCTAGGTCGTAGTTTCCTGATGGTGCTGAGGGGAACCCTGGTGTGCGATTCAGTGCCTGCTACTCCCAGGGAGGCTCTTAAGAGCTCAGAGACGCGCTCAGTGGACCCACGTTTGAGGACAGGATTTGAGCGTCGGGCTGGACTTGAAGAGGGAAATGCTTTAGAGAAGTGGAAGGAGATAGAGTAAGGGCACCTGAGCCATGGGGAGTCAGGGGTGGTTGGTTTAGAGATCAAGGAAAAGTGTACACCTGAGCACAGCCTGGGCCACACTTAGGATGCTATTGGCACTTCTGCTTGAATGGGGAAGAGAAAGGACATCCCCCTCTTGCTGGAGTGAACTCTGGAGAGATGTCTTCTTTAAAGCCTGGGGAGAGGAGCTTCTCTCCCATTATCTACTGATACCTGTGTATATCCCAGACCCTTCCTCCTTTCTTCTTTCCCTCTGTTGACTCCCTTTCCTTATTTTTCTTCTTTTTTCCCCTTTTTCCACTTTGTATTTATTTTACATATGTATATTTTATTGTTGTAAAAGTACATATACAATGAAATCCAACGTCTTAACAAGTTTTGAAATGTCCAGTCAGTCCTGTTGACTACATGCACCTTGTTGTACAGCATGTGTCTAGAACTTTTCCATTTTGCAAATAACACATTTTAACCTTGAACAGAGACTTCCCATGTCAACCTCCTTCCAGCTCTTGAAACCACCCTTCTACTCTCAGCTTCTCGGACTTTTCTTTCAGTTTTTGACCTTCTGTGACTGGCTTATTTCACTCTTACAAATGTCCTCCAAGTTCTTTCGTGTTGCTGCAAATGGCAGGATTTCCTTCTTTTTCAAAGACTGAATGACATTCCACTGTATGTGTACACCACATTTTCTTTATTAATTCATCTTCCCATGGACACTAGGCAGTTTTCCTATATTGTGTATTGTGTGTAATGCTGCAATGGACATGAGATTGTAGATATCTCTTGGACATTCTTGTTTTATCTCCTTTGTATATAAACCTAAATGAGTGATTGCTGGATTTTATGATAGTTCTCTTAATAATTTTCGGGGCACCTCCATTCTGTTTTCCATAATGGCTACACCATTTTACATTAATACAGGGAACAAAACAGGGTACAGAAGTTCCACTTCTTCACATCTTTGCCAGAATACATTAAGTTTCTTTCTTTCTTTCTTTCTTTCATTTCTTTTTTTTTTTTTTGCAGTAAACGGGCCTCTCGTTGTGGGCTCCACCATTGCTGAGCACAGGCTTCAAACGAACAGGCTCAGCGTCCATGGCTCATGGGCCCAGCTGCTCAGCGGCATGTGGGATCCTCCCAGACCGTGGCACGAACACGTGTCCCCTGCATCGGCAGGCGGACTCTCAACCACTGTGCCAGCAGGGAAGCCCTAATTGTCTTTTTATAATACACATCCTAACAGGTGTGAGTGATATCTCCTTGTGGCTTGATTTCCATTTCCCTGATGCTTAGCAATGTTGAGCAAATTTTCATATGTAGATTGACCACTTGTATGTCTTTATGGAGAAATGTCTAGTGAAGCTTTTTACCCATTTTTAAACTCAGTTATTTGCCCGCTGTTTTTCTGAAATTGCCTTGTAGTAGTTTATTTTATATTCTGGATATTGGTCCCTTATTCAGATGCAAGTTTTACACATATTTCCTCCCCTCCTATAGGTTGCCTTTTCATTCTGTTGATTGTTGGAGAGACTATCCTTTCTTCACTTCGTAATCTTAGAACCTTGGCCAAGATCAGTTGGCCATATATATGTGCGTTTATTTGGCGTCTCTCTATTATATTTCATTGGTCTATCGCACTGTCTTGATGCCAGTAGCAGACTGTTTTGACTACTGTGGCATTGTTATGTGTTTTGAGTTCAGGAAGTGTTAATCTCCATCATTGCTCTTTGCTCTCAAGATTGTTTTATCTACTTGGGAGGGGGTTCCATATGTATTTTAGGATTCTGTCCGCTTCTATAATAATGACATGGAATTTTGTGGGTTGTTGCGATATATGTGTACATCACTTTGTGTAGTATAGAAATGCCAACAGTATTTAATAATCCAGTCTATGAACATGGTATGTCATTCCAATTACTTGTCTCTTCTTTGATTTCTTTCCGCAATGTCCTGTACTTTTCAGTATACAAATTTTTTACCTCCTACGGGGCCTTTTCCACTGCCTTCCTCAGGTCTTCTAGAGTCAGGGGTGAGAAGGATGGACTCATGCAGAGAGTGAAATCCCTCCCTCCCCTCTGCACCTACTCTCTGATTATGTCTAATACAGGTGTACTGGGCCATGCCCTTCACCTCTGTCTACAAGTGGGCCCCTTGCTGGGAATTCCTCTTGGATCTGAGTGTTGACTGTACTCTTTCAGTGTCCACAAGGACTCTCGCAATGCCTGGCGTGGGTCCAAGAGCCCAAGATATACCTACATACGAATGATCAGATCAGGCCATCAAATTTTCTGCAGTAAAGAACAACCAGGGGAGGGGTGGCTGGTTGCCTCTTTCTCATCTTTGGATTTCTTAGAGCTGAGCTTTCCAGTGTGGTAGCCACTAACCAAATGTGTCTATTTATAATTAATTTAGTTCAAACTATAATTAACTCATTCTATTAAAAAATGCAAAAAACACACAATTGCTTGGTCACACTAGCCATGTTTCAAGTGTGTCTGGAACATCTGGAATTTCAGGTTGGTAAGGTTGACGGTGAAAGCTATAAATGGGTCTATAGAAGTGAGGGGTCGAAAGGTGATTTTCTCAGCATCTCTCCCTCATTTGAAATTTTCAACCGTGATCAATATCTTATTGAAGGACTCTGTCTGCACAGAGCACAGGGGAGGTCTGAGAACCTGGAGGGAGGACCAGGGGTATGCTGTGTGAGCCAGCAAGTCGAGTAGGAGAAATGGGTGGGTCAACTTGTGTAATAACTTTATGCTCATGGTTGTGTTTGTACAGAATGCATCGTGGAGAGCATACATAACAGCGATGCTGATGACGATTCACGTAGCGAACAACTCTCAGGTAGGATCTAAAGCGAGACAATTCCTAGAACACTTGGGTTCCACCCGGTTCTTTAGAAACTAAGGAAGGTGAATATGAAATCAGGAAGAAGAAGGAAATATGTGTAGAATTCTGATATGTTCTTTCCAAATTTTAATGATATAATAGAGTTATGGTGTCCATGTCCTTTGACTGTACTGTGCTTATAGTCATCTTTTCTTGCTTTGCCATTCAGAAATTTTCTTTCTCACAAGACTACTTTTTCATTGGTTTTTCACTGCCAAAGATGAAAGGTTCATTTCTGTTTGATACCGGGAGGGTATTTTGCACCAGGATATTGGTTTCCTTTTGACATTCACGTATGATGGCCATATCTTAGTGGGAACAAAACTCTCATAATCACTTGACACTGGAGAACAAGTTCTTATAGTGAGTGTCAGGTGGTGGATGAGACTTGAACTCTCTCCGTCTACACTTTCAGGACTTGTAGCTTCACCTTAGGTTTGTCCTCACTGTTTATTCCTCATGGAAAGGGTGCTCCCAGAGTTGGATGAGTCAGAGAACACATGCTTTGGGATCACTGCATGTGCTGGGTCTCCTCATTTCAGCCTCAGCACCTCCCAAGGCTGATGTGCCGACATGCTTCCATTTGAGAGGGCTCCACGTCCAGCTGCCCCTAAAGACCCTTCATGGCCGGCAGGACTTCTAGAGGA
Organism: Hyperoodon ampullatus; assembly: GCF_949752795.1. Lineage (NCBI taxonomy): Eukaryota > Metazoa > Chordata > Mammalia > Artiodactyla > Ziphiidae > Hyperoodon > Hyperoodon ampullatus. The sequence goes on from NC_136915.1 coordinate 139,660,058, forward strand.
CTGTGTGAAGGGGCTGCTGGGCTCGCTTCACACACTGGCTCTCACAGCCCTGCTAACCTGGTCTCCTGGAATTGACCAGGCCCAGGACAAAGACTCAGGGCAGCAGGACCCAGGGTCACTGCTCTTCTTACAACCCACTGCTCCATCCGGACAGCCCTGCCCCTGCTCCCCACACTCCCGTCCTGCCCACCCTCTGACCTTTCCTCAGGCCTGCCTTGGTCTTATCCTTCCCAGTTCTTCCAAGGCTGGGGTAAACCCTGGCAGGTGCTGTGTGTTTATGAGGCTTCCCCTGCTGTAGAACTTTTGTTTCAGTATTCCAGACTAAGGGAATGGGGACAAGTTCCTTTTAACTGTAATATTGCTTTCATCCTCTCTAAGGGGCTAAGAGACTTACAGAGTTGTTTTGAAGTACCTAAGGTTAGCTCAGGCACAGGACACTTACTTCTTTTGTGAAGTTGGTTGCATATCTAGGCTATTGTGGAGAATGCTGCAATGAACCAAAGTTCAACTCATTGTGATACTGATTTAATTTCCTTTGGATATATACCCAGAACTGTGATTGCTGAATCATATGACATTTCTGTTTATAATTTTATAAGGAATCCCCATACTCTTTTTCATAATAGCTGCACCATTTTACATTCCCACAGGCAGTGTACAAATTTTCCAATACCCCACATCTTGGCCTTGACTTGTGGGCTCTAGAGCACAGGCTTAGTAGTTGTGGTGCACGGGCTTAGTTGCTCCATGGCTGGATTCTTAGTGAACAAAACTGGGTTTCAGCATGCCTACTACGGGGTCAATTACAACTTCATTTAATAAGAAATCTCATCCCTTAGTAGGTCTCATAGCATTCTGAGTGGTTATGATACATCTCTCTGCCCACTTCCCTCATTCTAACTGTTTCCTATTAGAGTCTCGGGATGAGTCCTCCCCCCTTACCTGAAGCACCTAGTGCTAGGCAGGCCTCCTTCTTTTTGCAGGGAGCCCATGCTTGTACCCACATGCCACACCCAGTTCTGGAGGAGTCCGAGAAAGAAGGAGCCTCCAGGAGTAGATGGAGGAAATTCACTCCACCTTTCTCCTTTGAGGCTAATATTCACTATCGGATTCTGTGCTAAGGAAACGAAATGTCCTTCTCCTGTGGAAAGTCTGTCTTCCATCACTTGTGCCGGCCCTGTTTCTGTGTGCTGGGCAAGAAACACTGCATACAGTGAAGACAGAACCAAGAGATCTACCCCAGGGATTGAGCTCAGGGTGGGCACTGACTCCCTTCCCAGGAGGGCGGAGAGGAGGTTGTGCTTTGCAAAGTGGGACAGAGAAACCAAGCAGTGTGACAAGAGCATCTCCACTCATGTTGCTGTGCAAACTGCCAGATGAAGTAGGTTCTTGGTATTTTCTGAAGGCTTTTGCAAGCAAACAAGTCTGGGAGTAAAGTCAATTAAAACATGGAAAGTTATACTTAAAAATTTTTTTTCCGGTAGTGAGTCCTTTGAGAAATACATACTTTAATAGAATATGATTGCCTTATATGTGTCAATATTTTCCCCACCAAAGAAAAAACTGAAAATGCTTGATTGTAAAATGTCACTTGTTTACCCAAGAGACTGTCTATGAGTAAAGTTGTTCTAGAAATCCTCAATCCCTAGGTCGTAGTTTCCTGATGGTGCTGAGGGGAACCCTGGTGTGCGATTCAGTGCCTGCTACTCACAGGGAGGCTCTTAAGAACTCAGAGACCCGCTCAGTGGACCCCACGTGTGAGGACAGGATTGGAGCCTCGGGCTGGACTTGAAGAGGGAAATGCTTTAGAGAAGTGGAAGGACATACAGGAAGGGCACCTGAGCCATGGGGAGTCAGGAGTGGTTGGTTTAGAGATCAAGGAAATGTGTACACCTGAGCACAGCCTGGGCCACACTTAGGATGCTATTGGCACTTCTGCTTGAATGGGGAAGAGAAAGGACATCCCCCTCTTGCTGGAGTGAACTCTGGAGAGATGTCTTCTTTAAAGCCTGGGGAGAGGAGCTTCTCTCCCATTATCTCCTGATACCTGTGTACATTCGAGACCCTTCCTCCTTTCTTCTTTCCCTCTGTTGATTCCCTTTCCTTATTTTTCTTCTTTTTTCCCCTTTTTCCACTTTGTATTTATTTTACATATGTATATTTTATTGTTGTAAAAGTACACATACGATGAAATCCAACTTCTTAACAAGTTTTGAAATGTCCAGTCAGTCCTGTTGACTACATGCACCTTGTTGTACAGCATGTGTCTAGAACTTTTCATTTTGAAATAACACATTCTAACCATTGAACAGAGACTTCCCATGTCAACCTCCTGCCAGCTCTTGGAACCACCCTTCTACTCTCTGCTTCTCGGAGTTTTCTTTCAGTTTTTGACCTTCTGTGACTGGCTTATTTCACTCTTACAAATGTCCTCCAAGTTCTTTCGTGTTGCTGCAAATGGCAGGATTTCCTTCTTTTTCAAAGACTGAATGACATTCCACTGTATGTGTACACCACATTTTCTTTATTAATTCATCTTCCCATGGACACTAGGCAGTTTTCCTATGTTGTGTATTGTGTATAATGCTGCAATGGACATGAGATTGTAGATATCTCTTGGACATTCTTGTTTTATCTCCTTTGTATATAAACCTAAATGAGTGATTGCTGGATTTTATGAGAGTTCTCTTAATAATTTTTGGGGCACCTCCATTCTGTTTTCCATAATGGCTACACCATTTTACATTACTACAGGGTACAAAACAGGGTACAGAAGTTCCACTTCTTCACATCTTTGCCAGCATCCATTAATTTTCTTTCTTTTCTTCTTCTTTTTTTTTCAGTACACGGGCCTCTCATTGTTGTGAGGTCTCCCGTTGCGGAGCACAGGCTCCAAACGCACAGGCTCAGCGGCCATGGTTCATGGGCCAAGCCGCTCAGCGGCATGTGGTATCCTCTCAAACCGGGGCACGAACATGTGTCCCCTGCATCGGCAGGGGGCTCTCAACCACCGTGCCACCAGGGAAGCCCTAATTGTCTTTTTATACTACACATTCTAACAGGTGTGAGTGATATCTCCTTGTGGCTTGATTTCCATTTCCCTGATGCTTAGCGATGTTGAGCAAATTTTCATATGTAGATTGACCACTTGTATGACTTTATGGAGAAATGTCTAGTGAAGCTTTTTACCCATTTTTAAACTCAGTTATTTGCCCGCTGTTTTTCTGAAATTGCCTTGTAGTAGTTTATTTTATATTCTGGATATTGGTCCTTTATTCAGATGCAAGTTTTACACATATTTCCTCCCATCCTATCGGTTGCCTTTTCATTCTGTTGATTGTTGAAGAGACTATCCTTTCTTCACTTGGTAATCTTAGAACCTTGGCCAAGATCAGTTGGCCATATATATGTGCATTTATTTGGCGTCTCTCTATTATATTTCATTGGTCTATCTCACTGTCTTGATGCCAGTAGCAGACTATTTTGACTACTGTGGCACTGTTATGTGTTTTGAGTTCAGGAAGTGTTAATCTCCATCATTGCTCTTTGCTCTCAAGATTGTTTTATCTACTTGGGGGGGGGGTTCCATATGTATTTTAGGATTCTGTCCGCTTCTATAATAATGACATGGAATTTTGTGGGTTGTTGCGATATATGTGTACATCACTTTATGTAGTATAGAAATGCCAACAGTATTTAATAATCCAGTCTCTGAACATGGTATGTCATTCCAATTACTTGTCTCTTCTTTAATTTCTTTCCGCAATATCCTGTAGTTTTCAGTATACAAAATTTTTCACCTCCTACGGGGTCTTTTCCACTGCCTTCCTCAGGTCTTCTAGAGTCAGGGGTGAGAAGGATGGACTCATGCAGAGAGTGAAATCCCTCCCTCCCCTCTGCACCTACTCTCTGATTATGTCTAATACAGGTGTACTGGGCCATGCCCTTCACCTCTGTCTACAAGTGGGTCCCTTGCTGGGAATTCCTCTTGGATCTGAGTGTTGACTGTACTATTTCAGTGTCCACAAGGAGTCTCGCAATGCCTGGCATGGGTCCAAGAGCCCAAGATATACCTACATATGAATGATCAGATCAGGCCATCAAATTTTCTGCAGTAAAGAACAACCAGGGGAGGGGTGGCTGGTTGCCTCTTTCTCATCTTTGGATTTCTTAGAGCTGAGCTTTCCAGTGTGGTAGCCACTAACCAAATGTGTCTATTTATAATTAATTTAGTTCAAACAATAATTAAATCCTTCTATTAAAAAATGCAAAAAACACACAATTGCTTGGTCACACTAGCCATGTTTCAAGTGTGTCTGGAACATCTGGAATTTCAGGTTGGTAAGGTTGACGGTGAAAGCTATAAATGGGTCTATAGAAGTGAGGGGTCGAAAGGTGATTTTCTCAGCATCTCTCCCTCATTTGAAATTTTCAACGGTGATCAATATGTTATTGAAGGACTCTTTCTGCACAGAGCACAGGGGACGTCTGAGAACCTGGAGGGAAGACCAGGGGGATGCTGTGTGAGCCAGCAAGTCGAGTAAGAGAAATGGGTGGTTCAACTTATATAATAACTTTATGCTCATGGCTGTGTTTGTACAGAATGCATCGTGGAGAGCATACATAACAGTGATACTCATGACGATTCACGTAGCGAACAACTCTCAGGTAGGATCTAAAGCGAGACAATTCCTAGAACACTTGGGTTCCACCCGGTTCTGTAGAAACTAAGGAAGGTGAATATGAAATCAGGAAGAAGAAGGAAATATGTGTAGAATTCTGATTTGTTCTTTCCAAATTTTAATGATATAATAGAGATATGGTGTCCATGTCCTTTGACTGTACTGTGCTTATAGTCATCTTTTCTTGCTTTGCCATTCAGAAATTTTCTTTCTCACAAGACTGCTCTTTCATTGTTTTTTCACTGCCAAAGATGAAAGGTTCATTTCTGTTTGGTATCTGGAGGGTAGTTTGCACCAGGGGTTTTGGTTTCCTTTTGACATTCACGTATGATGGCCATATCCTAGTGGGAACAAAACTCTCATAATCACTTGACACTGGAGAACAAGTTCTTATAGTGAGTGTCAGGTGGTGGATGAGACTTGAACTCTCTCCCTCTACACTTTCAGGACTTGTAGCTTCACCTTAGGTTTGTCCTCACTGTTTACTCCTCATGGAAAGGGCGCTCCCAGAGGTGGATGAGTCAGAGAACACATGCTTTGGGATCACTGCATGTGCTCAGTCTCCTCATTTCAGCCTCAGCACCTCCCAAGGCTGATGTGCTGACATGCTTCCATTTGAGAGGGCTCCACGTCCAGCTGCCCCTAAAGACCCTTCATGGCCGGCAGGACTCCTAGAGGACTGTGTGAAGGGGCTGCTGGGCTCGCTTCACACACTGGCTCTCACAGCCCTGCTAACCTGGTCTCCTGGAATTGACCAGGCCCAGGACAAAGACTCAGGGCAGCAGGACCCAGGGTCACTGCTCTTCTTACAACCCACTGCTCCATCCGGACAGCCCTGCCCCTGCTCCCCACACTCCCGTCCTGCCCACCCTCTGACCTTTCCTCAGGCCTGCCTTGGTCTTATCCTTCCCAGTTCTTCCAAGGCTGGGGTAAACCCTGGCAGGTGCTGTGTGTTTATGAGGCTTCCCCTGCTGTAGAACTTTTGTTTCAGTATTCCAGACTAAGGGAATGGGGACAAGTTCCTTTTAACTGTAATATTGCTTTCATCCTCTCTAAGAGGCTAAGAGACTTACAGAGTTGTTTTGAAGTACCTAAGGTTAGCTCAGGCACAGGACACTTACTTCTTTTGTGAAGTTGGTTGCATATCTAGGCTATTGTGGAGAATGCTGCAATGAACCAAAGTTCAACTCATTGTGATACTGATTTAATTTCCTTTGGATATATACCCAGAACTGTGATTGCTGAATCATATGACATTTCTGTTTATAATTTTATAAGGAATCCCCATACTCTTTTTCATAATAGCTGCACCATTTTACATTCCCACAGGCAGTGTACAAATTTTCCAATACCCCACATCTTGGCCTTGACTTGTGGGCTCTAGAGCACAGGCTTAGTAGTTGTGGTGCACGGGCTTAGTTGCTCCATGGCTGGATTCTTAGTGAACAAAACTGGGTTTCAGCATGCCTACTACTGGGTCAATTACAACTTCATTTAATAAGAAATCTCATCCCTTAGTAGGTCTCATAGCATTCTGAGTGGTTATGATACATCTCTCTGCCCACTTCCCTCATTCTAACTGTTTCCTATTAGAGTCTCGGGATGAGTCCTCCCCCCTTACCTGAAGCACCTAGTGCTAGGCAGGCCTCCTTCTTTTTGCAGGGAGCCCATGCTTGTACCCACATGCCACACCCAGTTCTGGAGGAGTCCGAGAAAGAAGGAGCCTCCAGGAGTAGATGGAGGAAATTCACTCCACCTTTCTCCTTTGAGGCTAATATTCACTATCGGATTCTGTGCTAAGGAAACGAAATGTCCTTCTCCTGTGGAAAGTCTGTCTTCCATCACTTGTGCCGGCCCTGTTTCTGTGTGCTGGGCAAGAAACACTGCATACAGTGAAGACAGAACCAAGAGATCTACCCCAGGGATTGAGCTCAGGGTGGGCACTGACTCCCTTCCCAGGAGGGCGGAGAGGAGGTTGTGCTTTGCAAAGTGGGACAGAGAAACCAAGCAGTGTGACAAGAGCATCTCCACTCATGTTGCTGTGCAAACTGCCAGATGAAGTAGTTTCTTGGTATTTTCTGAAGGCTTTTGCAAGCAAACAAGTCTGGGAGTAAAGTCAATTAAAACATGGAAAGTTATACTTAAAAAAATTTTTTTCCGGTAGTGAGTCATTTGAGAAATACATACTTTAATAGAATATGATTGCCATATATGTGTCAATATTTTCCCCACCAAAGAAAAAACTGAAAATGCTTGATTGTAAAATGTCACTTGTTTACCCAAAAGACTGTCTATGAGTAAAGTTGTTCTAGAAATCCTCAATCCCTAGGTCGTAGTTTCCTGATGGTGCTGAGGGGAACCCTGGTGTGCAATTCAGTGCCTGCTACTCACAGGGAGGCTCTTAAGAACTCAGAGACCCGCTCAGTGGACCCCACGTGTGAGGACAGGATTGGAGCCTCGGGCTGGACTTGAAGAGGGAAATGCTTTAGAGAAGTGGAAGGACATACAGGAAGGGCACCTGAGCCATGGGGAGTCAGGGGTGGTTGGTTTAGAGATCAAGGAAAAGTGTACACCTGAGCACAGCCTGGGCCACACTTAGGATGCTATTGGCACTTCTGCTTGAATGGGGAAGAGAAAGGACATCCCCCTCTTGCTGGAGTGAACTCTGGAGAGATGTCTTCTTTAAAGCCTGGGGAGAGGAGCTTCTCTCCCATTATCTCCTGATACCTGTGTACATTCGAGACCCTTCCTCCTTTCTTCTTTCCCTCTGTTGACTCCCGTTCCTTATTTTTCTTCTTTTTCCCCCTTTTTCCACTTTGTATTCATTTTACATATGTATATTTTATTGTTGTAAAAGTACACATACGATGAAATCCAACTTCTTAACAAGTTTTGAAATGTCCAGTCAGTCCTGTTGACTACATGCACCTTGTTGTACAGCATGTGTCTAGAACTTTTCCATTTTGAAATAACACATTCTAACCATTGAACAGAGACTTCCCATGTCAACCTCCTGCCAGTTCTTGGAACCACGCTTCTACTCTCTGCTTCTCGGAGTTTTCTTTCAGTTTTTGACCTTCTGTGACTGGCTTATTTCACTCTTACCAATGTCCTCCAAGTTCTTTCGTGTTGCTGCAAATGGCAGGATTTCCTTCTTTTTCAAAGACTGAATGACATTCCACTGTATGTGTACACCACATTTTCTTTATTAATTCATCTTCCCATGGACACTAGGCAGTTTTCCTATGTTGTGTATTGTGTATAATGCTGCAATGGACATGAGATTGTAGATATCTCTTGGACATTCTTGTTTTATCTCTTTTGTATAAAAACCTAAATGAGTGATTGCTGGATTTTATGAGAGTTCTCTTAATAATTTTTGGGGCACCTACATTCTGTGTTCCATAGTGGCTACAGCATTTTACACTACTACAATGTACAAAGCAGGGTACAGAAGTTCCACTTCTTCACATCTTTGCCAGCATCCATTAATTTTCTTTCTTTTCTTCTTCTTCTTCTTCTTTTTCTTTTTTTTTTTTCAGTACACGGGCCTCTCATTGTTGTGAGGTACCCCGTTGCGGAGCACAGGCTCCAAACGCACAGGCTCAGCGGCCATGGTTCATGGGCCAAGCCGCTCAGCGGCATGTGGGATCCTCTCAAACCAGGGCACGAACATGTGTCCCCTGCATTGGCAGGCGGACTCTCAACCACCGTGCCACCAGGGAAGCCCTAATTGTCTTTTTATAATACACATTCTAACAGGTGTGAGTGATATCTCTTTGTGGCTTGATTTCCATTTCCCTGATGCTTAGCGATGTTGAGCAAATTTTCATATGTAGATTGACCACTTGTACGTCTTTATGGAGAAATGTCTAGTGAAGCTTTTTACCCATTTTTAAACTCAGTTATTTGCCCGCTGTTTTTCTGAAATTGCCTTGTAGTAGTTTCTTTTATATTCTGGATATTGGTCCCTTATTCAGATGCAAGTTTTACACATATTTCCTCCCATCCTATCGGTTGCCTTTTCATTCTGTTGATTGTTGAAGAGACTATCCTCTCTTCACTTGGTAATCTTAGAACCTTGGCCAAGATCAGTTGGCCATATATATGTGCGTTTATTTGGCGTCTCTCTATTATATTTCATTGGTCTATCTCACTGTCTTGATGCCAGTAGCAGACTGTTTTGACTACTGTGGCATTGTTATGTGTTTTGAGTTCAGGAAGTGTTAATCTCCATCATTGCTCTTTGCTCTCAAGATTGTTTTATCTACTTGGGGGGGTTCCACATGTATTTTAGGATTCTGTCCGCTTCTATAATAATGACATGGAATTTTGTGGGTTGTTGCGATATATGTGTACATCACTTTATGTAGTATAGAAATGCCAACAGTATTTAATAATCCAGTCTATGAACATGGTATGTCATTCCAATTACTTGTCTCTTCTTTAATTTCTTTCCGCAATGTCCTGTACTTTTCAGTACACAAATTTTTCACCTCCTACGGGGCCTTTTCCACTGCCTTCCTCAGGTCTTCTAGAGTCAGGGGTGAGAAGGATGGACTCATGCAGAGAGTGAAATCCCTCCCTCCCCTCTGCACCTACTCTCTGATTATGTCTAATACAGGTGTACTGGGCCATGCCCTTCACCTCTGTCTACAAGTGGGCCCCTTGCTGGGAATTCCTCTTGGATCTGAGTGTTGACTGTACTCTTTCAGTGTCCACAAGGACTCTTGCAATGCCTGGCGTGGGCCCAAGAGCCCAAGATATACCTACATACGAATGATCAGATCAGGCCATCAAATTTTCTGCAGTAAAGAACAACCAGGGGAGGGGTGGCTGGTTGCCTCTTTCTCATCTTTGGATTTCTTAGAGCTGAGCTTTCCAGTGTGGTAGCCACTAACCAAATGTGTCTATTTATGATTAATTTAGTTCAAACAATAATTAACTCATTCTATTAAAAAATGCAAAAAACACACAATTGCTTGGTCACACTAGCCATGTTTCAAGTGTGTCTGGAACATCTGGAATTTCAGGTTGGTAAGGTTGACGGTGAAAGCTATAAATGGGTCTATAGAAGTGAGGGGTCGAAAGGTGATTTTCTCAGCATCTCTCCCTCATTTGAAATTTTCAACGGTGATCAATATGTTATTGAAGGACTCTGTCTGCACAGAGCACAGGGGAGGTCTGAGAACCTGGAGGGAAGACCAGGGGGATGCTTTGTGAGCCAGCAAGTCGAGTAGGAGAAATGGGTGGGTCAACTTGTGTAATAACTTTATGCTCATGGTTGTGTTTGTACAGAATGCATCGTGGAGAGCATACATAACAGCGATGCTGATGACGATTCACGTAGGGAACAACTCTCAGGTAGGATCTAAAGCGAGACAATTCCTAGAACACTTGGGTTCCACCCGGTTCTGTAGAAACTAAGGAAGGTGAATATGAAATCAGGAAGAAGAAGGAAATGTGTGTAGAATTCTGATTTGTTCTTTCCAAATTTTAATGATATAATAGAGTTATGGTGTCCATGTCCTTTGACTGTACTGTGCTTATAGTCATCTTTTCTTGCTTTGCCATTCAGAAATTTTCTTTCTCACAAGACTGCTCTTTCATTGCTTTTTCACTGCCAAAGATGAAAGGTTCATTTCTGTTTGGTATCTGGAGGGTAGTTTGCACCAGGGGTTTTGGTTTCCTTTTGACATTCACGTATGATGGCCATATCCTAGTGGGAACAAAACTCTCATAATCACTTGACACTGGAGAACAAGTTCTTATAGTGAGTGTCAGGTGGTGGATGAGACTTGAACTCTCTCCCTCTACACTTTCAGGACTTGTAGCTTCACCTTAGGTTTGTCCTCACTGTTTACTCCTCATGGAAAGGGCGCTCCCAGAGGTGGATGAGTCAGAGAACACATGCTTTGGGATCACTGCATGTGCTGGGTCTCCTCATTTCAGCCTCAGCACCTCCCAAGGCTGATGTGCTGACATGCTTCCATTTGAGAGGGCTCCACGTCCAGCTGCCCCTAAAGACCCTTCATGGCCGGCAGGACTCCTAGAGGACTGTGTGAAGGGGCTGCTGGGCTCGCTTCACACACTGGCTCTCACAGCCCTGCTAACCTGGTCTCCTGGAATTGACCAGGCCCAGGACAAAGACTCAGGGCAGCAGGACCCAGGGTCACTGCTCTTCTTACAACCCACTGCTCCATCCGGACAGCCCTGCCCCTGCTCCCCACACTCCCGTCCTGCCCACCCTCTGACCTTTCCTCAGGCCTGCCTTGGTCTTATCCTTCCCAGTTCTTCCAAGGCTGGGGTAAACCCTGGCAGGTGCTGTGTGTTTATGAGGCTTCCCCTGCTGTAGAACTTTTGTTTCAGTATTCCAGACTAAGGGAATTGGGACAAGTTACTTTTAACTGTAATATTGCTTTCATGCTCTCTAAGGGGCTAAGAGACTTACAGAGTTGTTTTGAAGTACCTAAGGTTAGCTCAGGCACAGGACACTTACTTCTTTTGTGAAGTTGGTTGCATATCTAGGCTATTGTGGAGAATGCTGCAATGAACCAAAGTTCAACTCATTGTGATACTGATTTAATTTCCTTTGGATATATACCCAGAACTGTGATTGCTGAATCATATGACATTTCTGTTTATAATTTTATAAGGAATCCCCATACTCTTTTTCATAATAGCTGCACCATTTTACATTCCCACAGGCAGTGTACAAATTTTCCAATACCCCACATCTTGGCCTTGACTAGTGGGCTCTAGAGCACAGGCTTAGTAGTTGTGGTGCACGGGCTTAGTTGCTCCATGGGTGGATTCTTTTTGAACAAAACTGGGTTTCAGCATGCCTACTACGGGGTCAATTACAACTTCTGTTAATAAGAAATCTCATCCCTTAGTAGGTCTCATAGCATTCTGAGTGGTGATGATACATCTCTCTGCCCACTTCCCTCATTCTAACTGTTTCCTATTAGAGTCTCGGGATGAGTCCTCCCCCCTTACCTGAAGCACCTAGTGCTAGGCAGGCCTCCTTCTTTTTGCAGGGAGCCCATGGTTGTACCCACATGCCACACCCAGTTCTGGAGGAGTCCGAGAAAGAAGGAGCCTTCAGGAGTAGATGGAGGAAATTCACTCCACCTTTCTCCTTTGAGGCTAATATTCACTATCGGATTCTGTGCTAAGGAAACGAAATGTCCTTCTCCTGTGGAAAGTCTGTCTTCCATCACTTGTGCCGGCCCTGTTTCTGTGTGCTGGGCAAGAAACACTGCATACAGTGAAGACAGAACCAAGAGATCTACCCTAGGGATTGAGCTCAGGGTGGGCACTGACTCCCTTCCCAGGAGGGCGGAGAGGAGGTTGTGCTTTGCAAGGTGGGACAGAGAAACCAAGCAGTGTGACAAGAGCATCTCCACACATGTTGCTGTGCAAACTGCCAGATGAAGTAGGTTCTTGGTATTTTCTGAAGGCTTTTGCAACCAAACAATTCTGGGAGTAAAGTCAATTAAAACATGGAAAGTTATACTTAAAAAGTTTTTTTCGGTAGTGAGTCTATTGAGAAATACATACTTTAATAGAATATGATTGCCATATATGTGTCAATATTTTCCCCACCAAAGAAAAAACTGAAAATGCTTGATTGTAAAATGTCACTTGTTTACCCAAGAGACTGTCTATGAGTAAAGTTGTTCTAGAAATCCTCAATCCCTAGGTCGTAGTTTCCTGATGGTGCTGAGGGGAACCCTGGTGTGCGATTCAGTGCCTGCTACTCACAGGGAGGCTCTTAAGAACTCAGAGACCCGCCCAGTGGACCCCACGTGTGAGGACAGGATTGGAGCCTCGGGCTGGACTTGAAGAGGGAAATGCTTTAGAGAAGTGGAAGGACATACAGGAAGGGCACCTGAGCCATGGGGAGTCAGGGGTGGTTGGTTTAGAGATCAAGGAAAAGTGTACACCTGAGCACAGCCTGGGCCACACTTAGGATGCTATTGGCACTTGTGCTTGAATGGGGAAGAGAAAGGACATCCCCCTCTTGCTGGAGTGAACTCTGGAGAGATGTCTTCTTTAAAGCCTGGGGAGAGGAGCTTCTCTCCCATTATCTCCTGATACCTGTGTACATTCGAGACCCTTCCTGCTTTCTTCTTTCCTTCTGTTGACTCCCTTTCCTTATTTTTCTTCTTTTTTCCCCTTTTTCCACTTTGTATTTATTTTACATATGTATATTTAATTGTTGTAAAAGTACAGATACGATGAAATCCAACTTCTTAACAAGTTTTGAAATGTCCATTCAGTCCTGTTGACTACATGCACCTTGTTGTACAGCATGTGTCTAGAACTTTTCCATTTTGAAATAACACATTCTAACCATTGAACAGACACTTCCCATGTCAACCTCCTGCCAGCTCTTGGAACCACCCTTCTACTCTCTGCTTCTCGGAGTTTTCTTTCAGTTTTTGACCTTCTGTGACTGGCTTATTTCACTCTTACAAATGTCCTCCAAGTTCTTTCGTGTTGCTGCAAATGGCAGGATTTCCTTCTTTTTCAAAGACTGAATGACATTCCACTGTATGTGTACACCACATTTTCTTTATTAATTCATCTTCCCATGGACACTAGGCAGTTTTCCTATGTTGTGTATTGTGTATAATGCTGCAATGGACATGAGATTGTAGATATCTCTTGGACATTCTTTTTTTTTTTTTTTTTTTTTTTTTTTTTTTTTTTTTTTTTTTTTGTGGTATGCGGGCCTCCCACTGCCGCGGCCTCTCCCGCTGCGGAGCACAGGCTCCGGACGCGCAGGCCCAGCAGCCATGGCCCACGGGCCCAGCCGCTCCGCGGCACATGGGATCCTCCCAGACCGGGGCACGAACCCGCACCCCCTGCATCGGCAGGCGGACTCCCAACCACTGCGCCACCAGGGAGGCCCTCTTGGACATTCTTGTTTTATCTCCTTTGTATATAAACCTAAATGAGTGATTGCTGGATTTTATGAGAGTTCTCTTAATAATTTTTGGGGCACCTCCATTCTGTTTTCCATAATGGCTACACCATTTTACATTACTACAGGGTACAAAACAGGGTACAGAAGTTCCACTTCTTCACATCTTTGCCAGCATCCATTAATTTTCTTTCTTTTCTTCTTCTTCTTTTTTTTTTTTTTTTGCAGTACATTGGCCTCTCATTGTTGTGAGGTCTCCCGTTGCGGAGCACAGGCTCCAAACGCACAGGCTCAGCGGCCATGTTTCATGGGCCAAGCCGCTCAGCGGCATATGGGGTCCTCTGAAACCGGGGCACGAACATGTGTCCCCTGCATCGGCAGGCGGGCTCTCAACCACCGTGCCACCAGGGAAGCCCTAATTGTCTTTTTATAATACACATTCTAACAGGTGTGAGTGATATCTCCTTGTGGCTTGATTTCCATTTCCCTGATGCTTAGCGATGTTGAGCAAATTTTCATATGTAGATTGACCACTTGTATGACTTTATGGAGAAATGTCTAGTGAAGGTTTTTACCGATTTTTAAACTCAGTTATTTGCCCGCTGTTTTTCTGAAATTGCCTTGTAGTAGTTTATTTTATATTCTGGATATTGGTCCTTTATTCAGATGCAAGTTTTACACATATTTCCTACCATCCTATAGGTTGCCTTTTCATTCTGTTGATTGTTGAAGAGACTATCCTTTCTTCACTTGGTAATCTTAGAACCTTGGCCAAGATCAGTTGGCCATATATATGTGCATTTATTTGGCGTCTCTCTATTATATTTCATTGGTCTATCTCACTGTCTTGATGCCAGTAGCAGACTATTTTGACTACTGTGGCATTGTTATGTGTTTTGAGTTCAGGAAGTGTTAATCTCCATCATTGCTCTTTGCTCTCAAGATTGTTTTATCTACTTGGGGGGGTTCCATATGTATTTTAGGATTCTGTCCGCTTCTATAATAATGACATGGAATTTTGTGGGTTGTTGCGATATATGTGTACATCACTTTATGTAGTATAGAAATGCCAACAGTATTTAATAATCCAGTCTATGAACATGGTATGTCATTCCAATTACTTGTCTCTTCTTTAATTTCTTTCCGCAATGTCCTGTAGTTTTCAGTACACAAATTTTTCACCTCCTACTGGGCCTTTTCCACTGCCTTCCTCAGGTCTTCTAGATTCAGGTGTGAGAAGGATGGACTCATGCAGAGAGTGAAATCCCTCCCTCCCCTCTGCACCTAATCTCTGATTATGTCTAATACAGGTGTACTGGGTCATGCCCTTCACCTCTGTCTACAAGTGGGCCCCTTGCTGGGAATTCCTCTTGGATCTGAGTGTTGACTGTACTCTTTCAGTGTCCACAAGGACTCTCGCAATGCCTGGCGTGGGTCCAAGAGCCCAAGATATACCTACATACGAATGATCAGATCAGGCCATCAAATTTTCTGCAGTAAAGAACAACCAGGGGAGGGGTGGCTGGTTGCCTCTTTCTCATCTTTGGATTTCTTAGAGCTGAGCTTTCCAGTGTGGTAGCCACTAACCAATTGTGTCTATATATGATTAATTTAGTTCAAACAATAATTAACTCATTTTATTAAAAAATGCAAAAAACACACAATTGCTTGGTCACACTAGCCATGTTTCAAGTGTGTCTGGAACATCTGGAATTTCAGGTTGGTAAGGTTGACGGTGAAAGCTATAAATGGGTCTATAGAAGTGAGGGGTCGAAAGGTGATTTTCTCAGCATCTCTCCCTCATTTGAAATTTTCAATGGTGATCAATATGTTATTGAAGGACTCTGTCTGCACAGAGCACAGGGGAGGTCTGAGAACCTGGAGGGAAGACCAGGGGGATGCTGTGTGAGCCAGCAAGTCGAGTAGGAGAAATGGGTGGGTCAACTTGTATAATCACTTTATGCTCATGGTTGTGTTTGTACAGAATGCATCGTGGAGAGCATACATAACAGCGATGCTGATGACGATTCACGTAGTGAACAACTCTCAGGTAGGATCTAAAGCGAGACAATTCCTATAACACTTGGGTTCCACCCGGTTCTTTAGAAACTAAGGAAGGTGAATATGAAATCAGGAAGAAGAAGGAAATATGTGTAGAATTCTGATTTGTTCTTTCCAAATTTTAATGATATAATAGAGTTATGGTGTCCATGTCCTTTGACTGTACTGTGCTTATAGTCATCTTTTCTTGCTTTGCCATTCAGAAATTTTCTTTCTCACAAGACTGCTCTTTCATTGCTTTTTCACTGCCAAAGATGAAAGGTTCATTTCTGTTTGGTATCTGGAGGGTAGTTTGCACCAGGGGTTTTGGTTTCCTTTTGACATTCACGTATGATGGCCATATCCTAGTGGGAACAAAACTCTCATAATCACTTGACACTGGAGAACAAGTTCTTATAGTGAGTGTCAGGTGGTGGATGAGACTTGAACTCTCTCCCTCTACACTTTCAGGACTTGTAGCTTCACCTTAGGTTTGTCCTCACTGTTTATTCCTCATGGAAAGGGCGCTCCCAGAGGTGGATGAGTCAGAGAACACATGCTTTGGGATCACTGCATGTGCTCAGTCTCCTCATTTCAGCCTCAGCACCTCCCAAGGCTGATGTGCTGACATGCTTCCACTTGAGAGGGCTCCACGTCCAGCTGCCCCTAAAGACCCTTCATGGCCGGCAGGACTTCTAGAGGACTGTGTGAAGGGGCTGCTGGGCTCGCTTCACACACTGGCTCTCACAGCCCTGCTAACCTGGTCTCCTGGAATTGACCAGGCCCAGGACAAAGACTCAGGGCAGCAGGACCCAGGGTCACTGCTCTTCTTACAACCCACTGCTCCATCCGGACAGCCCTGCCCCTGCTCCCCACACTCCCGTCCTGCCCACCCTCTGACCTTACCTCAGGCCTGCCTTGGTCTTATCCTTCCCAGTTCTTCCAAGGCTGGGGTAAACCCTGGCAGGTGCTGTGTGTTTATGAGGCTTCCCCTGCTGTAGAACTTTTGTTTCAGTATTCCAGACTAAGGGAATTGGGACAAGTTACTTTTAACTGTAATATTGCTTTCATCCTCTCTAAGGGGTTAAGAGACTTATAGAGTTGTTTTGAAGTACCTAAGGTTAGCTCAGGCACAGGACACTTACTTCTTTTGTGAAGTTGGTTGCATATCTAGGCTATTGTGGAGAATGCTGCAATGAACCTAAGTTCAACTCATTGTGATACTGATTTAATTTCCTTTGGATATATACCCAGAACTGTGATTGCTGAATCATATGACATTTCTGTTTATAATTTTATAAGGAATCCCCATACTCTTTTTCATAATAGCTGCACCATTTTACATTCCCAGCAGCATTGTACAAAGTTTCCAATTCCCCACATCTTGGCCTTAAACTGCTAATTTTTTTTCTTTATAATACACAGCCTAACAGGTATGATGTGTTGATTTGCATTGCCATGATGATTAGTGAGTTTGAGAACCTTTTCCTGTATTTGTTAGCCATTTGTATGTCTTTTTCAGGAAATGTCTTTTTAAGTCTTTGTACATTTCTGAACCCAGTTATTTGCCCTTTTTAATTTTTTAACTTAGTTTGCATTTGAGTTGTAATGTTTTTCTTATATGTTTTGGACATTAGCTCCTTTTCTGATATATGTTTGTAATCTTTCTGTAAGTTATATTTTCATCCTATTGACTGTTGAGAAAACTATATTTTCCCTATTTGTTGTCTTAGAAGCTTGGTGAATTTCCTTTGGCCATGTATCTATGAATTTTCTTGGGGGTTATTTATTCTGGTCTTTAGGTATATGTATCTGTTTCTATGTCAGTACCATACAGTTTTGATTCCTGTGGCTTTGTAATGTGTTTTGAAGTCAGGAAGTGAGAAGCCTCCATCTATGTTGTTTGTTCTCAGGATTGTTTTGTCTGTTTGGAGTCCTTAGTGGTTCCATATGTAGTTTAGGATCATTTGTTTTCTATTTCTTTGAAAATGACATTGGGATTTTGTTAGGTATTACAACGAATTTATACTTACCTTTGGGTAGTGTAGAAATGTCAACAATAATAAGTGTCCGGTCTATAAATATGATATGTCATTTCAATTATTTGTTCCTTGTTTAATTCTCTCAGCAGTTATTTGTAGTTTTCAGTGTACAGGCCATTTACCTTCTAAGGGCATTTTGTCCCTTCCTTCCCTGGATTTTTCAGAGGCAGTGGTGAGAAGGATGGCCTCATGAAGTGAGTGAATGTCCCTCCCTCCCTTCTGCACCTGCTCGCTGATTATGTCTAGCACAGGTGCACTGGGCCATGCTCATTACCTCTCCCCTCAAGTGGAACACCTGTCGGGAATTCCTCTAGGATCTGGGTGTTGACATTACTGTTTCAGTGTCCCCAGGGTCTCATGAGTGCCTGGCAAGTGTGCATGAGCCTAGGAAACACCTACAAATGAATCATCAAATCTGGCCAGCAAACTGCCCTGCAGAAGGTGTTGGGCTGCACCTCTCACGCCTGCAAGCCCTGTACTTGCTCAGCCTCAGGGCTAAAGAAAGAGCCCGGAGTCAGGGACAGAGACATTAATGTTTTAACAGATGGGAGATCTTTCACGTCAGAAGCAAAGTGGTCCTGGAGAGACATCCCACTGTAGATAGGCGATGGCAGGCAGAACGCAGCAGCAGCAGTAGCAGCATTCTTCACTCTGGGCGGAATAGGCAGGCTTCCAGTTAAAGGGGGAATTGACAGCAGTTGGGCTCATCGGTTACCAAGGAAACCAGCAGAGGGACACATCCCTCTTACCCCCTTGGGCTAAGTATCTTCAAGGGGCAGAGGTTTATCCTTTGGTAAGCCATCAGCCAACAGCCATCTTGAGTGGGTAGACCATACAGAGGGGAATAACCAGGGGAGTGGTGGTAACATCCTCCATATATTATATATATATATATATATATATATATAGAGAGAGAGAGAGAGAGAGAGAGAGAGAGAGTGAGAGATAGAGAGGGATGTGTATTACAGTGTGGTAGCCACTAGCCAGATGTGCCTGTTATAATTTATTTAATTCAATCAATGATTAACTCAGTGTATTAAAATAAAACAAAGTAAAATATCCAATTACTCAGTCATATTAGTCACATTAGTCACATTTTAAATGTATCCCTAAGACTTGTAAATTCACGTTTGTGTTTCTACAGAATCGACTTTGGATAACATTTGTGGCTGTGATAAGGAAAAGGATACAGGTAGGAACAACACTTAGGTAGGATCTAATGGCAGAGGGTTCCTGGAACTTTAGGGTTATATCTCCTGCTTTGGAGACTGAGGAAGGTGGATATGAAATCAGAAAGAAGAATAAAATGTGTGTAGAGTTCTGGCTTGTTTTTTTCATATTTTAGTGATACAATAGAGAGTAATTGTGTCCTTAGACGTGACTGTGCTCTATAATCACCTTTTCTTGATTTGCTCATCAAAAATGATCTTTTCCACATGAGCTGCTCTTTCTTGCGCTTGTCACTGCCTAATATGGAAGTTTGTTTTCTGCTTAGCACATCTATGGTATTGTGCACAGTGGAGTAGGAAAGTTGAGGGCGGCAACCTTATGTTGGAGGTCAGAGACCCACTTCTTCATTGCAGAGGTGGTACAATTGAGGCCCTGGGAGGTCGTGGAGATGAGAACACAGGGGTCTCAAGGTCACATCCCAACTCTGAATCTTCCCTTTCCTTTCCCACGTCCACCCCAACATGGCTGCCGCCCTTGGACACTACAATTCTACATGACAGATGACGACGTTTCTGACAAAGAGAGCAACATGCGGATGGTAATTTATTTCCTGTTGCAAGTCTTTTTCTAAATTTTCTTTTTCAGATCCATAGCCTCTTCCTTGTAACCCTACCCCGTCTCCTCTTTCCCTCTTTTTATCATTGTCATTCTGGAGGACCTGGTCTCATCCAGGCTCCGGGAGTCCTGGGATCTTATATTAGATCTGTGAACTCTCTCTGCAGGCCTCCTCCCACACTTTCTTAGCATGTCTCTGGCTCCTGACCAGAGGTATCCACCATTGAATCTGTCTTTGTCACCATGAGTGGCCTGAGCAGGAGGTGGGGCTCGAGTCAGCAGGTCTGGGCCACCCCCAGCCTTAGTGGCCCACGGTGAAGTCCGGCTCTGCCGTGAGCTACCCCATATGGTTTTTTTCCTGCCCTGGGTGGCCGTGGACCTGGCTGACTGTTCTCTTCCTTCCAGATGTCAAGATATTCTCTGTCCCCCTTCTTGAGAGAAGTTTTTGAGGAATTCCTTTCTGATGAAGAGGAAGACCAGGAAGAGGAAGCATGAACGTGGAGGGCTGGGGGCGAAAAGGTGGGGCAGACAAGTGCACGTGTTCTCCATCCGTAAGTCCCCAGCTTACATTTTGGTGCTTCAGAAACACCAGCCAAAACAGTGAGGACTGCTGTTGAGTGTGACCACAAAGGTGGTGACAAGAGGATGGTAATAAACCCTGCAGACAAGTGGAGGATGCCAGGAGCACATCTCCCCAGGGCACATGTACCCATCCACACAAGCCCCCATGTTTGCTGGGCTGCGTCCTCCGGCAGCTGTTACATCTACAGGGGAGGCTGTAGGGCACTGCGGGGCCACCATGTGCATGACTCTAGGAGGTGCTGTTCCAGCGTGTTCCCTTTGAAGAGCCCCACTGGAAAGTTCATCACCTCTCTCTGTGGGACCGAGCCCTGCCCTCCCAACCGCCCTAAAGGCAGCAGGGAGCATCCCCAGTTAATCGCTAGCTGTGGTGAGAGGTTGGGGGGTCCTCGACCTCCCCAGTCCCAGCACTCCTGGGAAAAGTGTGAAGAAGACACAGGCGCCCAGTGCTCTTTCAAGCAGAGAGCTCACCTGGCCCAGCTCTGCATCCCTGTGGGTGCTTCACAGTCCTGGCATCAGGTAGGGCCACTGCAGGATTCCAGCCTGCCTGGAGGTGCCCAAGCCCTGGGGGTCCCTCACCCTCTGTGGGGCCCCTGGGGGGCCTGGGTCACTTCACGGCACCATTTCTCAACCTGAGGTTGGAGGTTCTGTAGATTCTTTTGTGTATGTGTTCAATTCAAGTTAAGGAAAACCAGAAAGCAGTTCAGTGCAATGCTTATTTGGGATGAGTTAAAGGGGCAGGATTCAAGTTACTCATGTTCTTTTTATTTGTTTTTCCAACTCTGTCATTAAATAACATAAATATAACTTGTCTTATTACAGTTTGAAAAGCAGTGTCTTCTGTCCACTTTTAAAGTTGCAATATGCTAAACAGATAAAACGTGTGTTTTCATTTCAGCAGCATAATAACATTTTAAAATTATAAACCTCAGGAGAGTTTGGTTGGGGGTTAGAAAGAATTATAAGGGAAAATAGAAACTCCAGGTGTCTCCATTTCCAGTGTGCAGGTCTTATGAGCAGTTACACTGAGTGTAGGATGGAGGGGCATGTTCACCCACCCCCTGTGTCATCAGACCTCCGGCTCCTCACAGGGCCCAGGGTGGTTGGGAATCAGCCTTTTCGTCCCGGATCCCTGAGCCCCCCTGCTTTCCTCTGCCTCAGTCTCACTGTCCAGGGACCCGTCAGTTGAAGGCTGCCCGGCCAAAAGCCCAGGTATAATCGGTCCTGTAGGACATTTCTAGACACTCCCTGCTAGCAGACCACACGTTCAGCAAAGAGCAGCAAACAGACCCCAGTGCCCTGTGGATCTGGCCCCTGGGGACATGAGGGCCCAAGGCCAAGTCCAGGGCCCGAGGAGCCTTCTAGATCCTGCTCACCCTCCCCAGGGAGCCCTCTTCCATCTGACTGTACACCTCCTCAGTGACTCCATTGCCTATGTTTGTGCTGCAGGTTCTGGTCTCACTCCTGTAAAGGCCTGGACCTGGAGCCCAGGAGCGTCATCTGAACCAAGATCGGGAGCGACGTCACTTCTCGTCTCCTGAGGCCTCTTCATTTAATACAAGCTCGGTTGTTTCATTGTGCAGATTTAGTATTAGTTTTAGCTACAGTTTTATCTATTATTTATATATCTATGTTCTATATGTTCAATATGTATCTATATATTTGATATTTATATGTTTTTAATTAAATTATATTATCTATCTAGTTGCTTTTAAAATAATTTTCTATAAAATAAAACACGTGTATAGAAAAGCACCCTCAACAGAGGTAGAACTTAATGAATTGTTGTAAGGTAGTCACCCTGGTATCTACCACCAAGATCGCGCTCTCTCTCTCACACACAATCCTTATTCAGTCTAAGTTGAGTAAGGAACTGGAAATTTTCTATTTACCATCTGTCCTTATGTCACTTTCTAAGGATTCTGTTTTCTGAAGTCTGTTCATTCCATTGTTCATGGGAACAATATTACCCTAGATCTTTCATGATTTGATGTCAGGACTTTCGATATTCAGTCTGCTTGGCTGGTAAAAATTTCATGATTCATCATTTCTCTCCTTGCCTATCTTAAATATGTTTCTCTATTATCTTCTGACACAGAGAATTTCTCTCCGAAAAGGCTCTTAAAATTCTAATTTTTATTCCCTTCTCTTTCCCCTGCGCTTTTATTCTAGCTGCCCAAAGTATTTTTATTTTTAAAGCCTAGTAATTTTTCCATTGTATTATTTGCTATTGGTCATTGCAATTGAATGCTCATTGTTCATTTTAATAAACAATTTCAAAGCCTTTTTTGTTTCAGAAAACTTTGTATCAGAATGTTTAATATTTGCTTTGTATCTTTGCTTTGATTTTACTCTTTCAGGGACCTCAACATTCATATATCAGATCTCTTATGATGATCTTCCACTTTTAACACATTGATCAAATATTTTACAATTTCTTGCTTAATTCATTTTTGCCAGGAGTGTTTTTTTTTTAATCTAATTGAAGTATATTTTTAATTTAGTTGAACTACAACACAGAGTTCCAGGTGCACAATAGAGTGATTTGATATTTCTATACATTACAAAATGATCACCACGATAACTCTAAATACCATCTGTAACCAAATTATTATAATATCATTGACTATATTCTCCATGGTGCTCATTTTGTCCCCAGGATGCATTTATTTTGTAACTGGAAGTTTGTAAGTCTTGCTCCGCAGCATGTGGGATCTTCCCGGACCGGGGCACGAACCCATGTCCCCTGCATCGGCAGGTGGACTCTCAACCACTGCGCCACCAGGGAAGCCCAGTTTGTAAGTCTTAATCTCTCTCAGCTATTTCTCTCAACACCGCACCCTTCTCCCCTCTGGCAACCACTTCATTGTTCTCTGTATCTATGACTGCCTTACTATTTTGTTATGTTGGTTAACTTTTTTGTTGCCACGAATAAGTGCCATCATACTGTAATTGTCTTTGTCTGACTTATTTCACTTAGCATTAATACCCTCTAGGTCCATCCTTGTTGTCACAAATGATAAGATTTCATTCTTCTTTATGCCTGAGTAATATCTCATATATATATGGATTATTATCCATATATATATGCATATATATATACATACACACACACACACACACACACACCCCACATCTTCTTATCCATTCATCACTTGATAAGACGCTTTGAAAAACCCATAAGTGGAATTGCTGGATCATATGGTATTTCTATATTTTTAGGGAAAACTCCATACTTAATGTGTACTGCTTAAGATATTACCTAGTAATGCATCTTACTACATTTTACCTAATGCTGCAGAATTAAAAATTTATAATAAAAATAGTCCTGGGCTTCCCTGGTGGAACAGTGGTTGAGAGTCCGCCTGCCAATGCAGAGGACATGGGTTTGTGCCCCGGTTCGGGAAGATCCCACATGCCGCGGAGCCGCTGGGCCCGTGAGCCATGGCCGCTGAGCCTGTGCGTCCGGAGCCTGTGCTCCGCAACGGGAGAGGCCACAACAGTGAGAGGCCTGCGTACCACAAAAAAAAAAAAAAAAAAAAAAATTGTCCTTTTACATCAGAATCGAAAAACTTAGAATTTAAGTTTCATAACAATCTATTTTAGGAGTCTGATAACTAACCTGTGGGTCAAATCTGGTCTGTCACCTGCTTATTGTTTAATAAAGTTTTATTGTAACACAGACTTGCACATTTGTTTCCATATGTCTACATATCATCTGTGGCTGCTTTTGTGCTACAAATGCTGAGTTTAGTAGTTGTCACAAAGACTGTACCATCTACAAAGCCAAAACTATTTACTGTTTGACCCTATAAACAAAGTTTGTTGACTTCTGCATTTACTTAAAAAGTACATATCATTCTATCTTCAGTTTGAATACAGTATCTTCTAAGATTTTTTCATGCAATTTCTCCTGCCTACACTGTTCTTCCCTTCTGTAGATTGTTGTTAAAATTATAGATATATCCATACGATTCACTGCTTGCTTTTTCTGTTTTTCTTACAAGTATCTTCCTAGCACTATAAAGTTGAAACTATACTTATTTGATATTCTTTATTACAGAGCCCATTTTAAATACCATTTCACTGAAATATATTTTTCTCTATACATTAGTATCCACTTATACAAGCAAGCATATGACAAATCAGACAACATCATCAATTCATAAAAAGTGTCATTAGATGAAAGCATCATTTTTAATTTTTCCATATATTCTCCAATAATAGTGTTTGTCATTTGTTTCCATTAACTGAAATCAAAAGACATAATGGCTATAAACATAAACTCTGCATTATTGCTGATACATTAACCAACTAATGTCTTGACAACCTCTCCATTAGAGATACTAAAACTCCCATTCTTGAAAAACTGAATTAATGCACAACAGTCTGCAAGCAAAGAGTTAACATCTTGATTTTATTGATAAACTTGAAGAAAAACAATGTTATAAACTATGAAAAGGGTAATATATAGTTTTTGAGAAGGTAATGCATGCTGAATAGTAAAATTCAAACAATAAATAAAGTACAAGCAGAAAGAAATTCCACAAACTTGGTAATTAAGTAACCATTGTCAATATTTGATGAGACTCATTCAATCAGAAAACTACATAATCCAAAATATTACAGCATGTTGAAGTTTCACAAAATCAACCCATCTTTGCATCAACACCACTCAGATGCAGAAACGAACATCACCACACCTCAAAAGACCCTTAATGTCTCCTACCAGTCAATATGTCCCAAGCACAACCACAATCCTGAATTCTCCCGACATAGACTTGTTTTGTCTATATCGGAACTTTGTGTAATGGGATCATAAAGAATATAGTTTTTTGTCTTTGGCTTCTTTCACCCAACACTGTGTTTTTGAGATTTATCCATATGGTTGCTAATATACTAAGTGTATAAAATCTCCTTGCTGTATAGTGTTCCATTATTCAAATAAACTATAACTGGTTTATTTTTCTACTCATGAGAAGCATTTAGATAGTTTCCAGTCACTAACTGTTACAGATAATGCTCCTATAGGCATATACACATATTTATTCTAGATAATTATATTACAGATGTGCATATGTTTAATATGGTAGATAATACCAAACTTTTCCAAAGGTGTTCTACCAGTTTACACTCCAAACAGTAATATATATGAACTCCAGTTGTTAAACACATTCATCACATTTTGGTATTTTTTCTTTTACATTTTAGCCATCCTGTTGAGTATGTAATGAATCCTAACTTTGCTTTAATATACATTTTTCCTGATGACTAATAATGGTACGCATATAAGTTTTGGGTCATCCCTTTCTTTTGCCAACTCTTGTGGGGTTATTTGCCTTTTATTATTAATACATTGGAATTCCTTATATTTGGGGATATGAGTCTTTTCTTAGAAAAATATATATTTTAAATAACTTTATCCATACTTTGGCCTGTGTATTTACTCTTATAAAATGCCTTTTATGAGCAGAAGTTCTTATTCTTAATATAGTCCAATCTCTTATCTTTTCCTGTATGGTTATTGCTTTTCAAGGCCGGGTTAAGAAATAATTCCTAAACCAAGATTTTGAAGATATTTCCCTATGTTTTATCTTGTAAGAGAGAACTATTTTTACTCACATTTAAATCTATAACCTACCTGGAATATATTTTGGTGTTTAGTGTGAGGTAGGGGTCACATTTTTGTTTTCCTGTGTACCTATTTAAATGAAACCGCAGTATTTCTAAAAAATACTACATTTCACTGCAGTGGAAGATTTGTCACACGTGAGCAAACCATGTAAAGTACATGTCTGTCTGGCTTCTCTTTTATTCTATTTTACTGGCCTTTTTTTTTTTTTTCTATTATTATACTAATGCTTCACTATCTTATTTACCAATGATTTATAAGAGCTTTGCTACCTGGTGGTAAATGATGATGATACCAGCAATTGTGATACAAAACATCTTTGCTTTATGCAATTTTTCTTATGTTGTTCAGTGGAAGAAATACTTTATCTTCCCACTGAACATTTTGTCATTAAGTCGGGGCTCTCTACCTCACTAGTAAACTTTTTGCTGTAAAGCTAATTTTACCTTTGCTGATTCTGTTTCCCAGTCTGATACCAATAACTAATAGATCTCAACATGAGGGTAAGAGAGTTATTTGAGTGCAGACTTTACTGAAAATACAGTGCCATGGGCCACAATACGAAAACAGTTCATATGCAGGCCTGAGTTTAGTCTGTCCACTTACATTTGCCATCTTGTGATGCCATCTTCAGAACATTACCTATGGGATTTCTGTAATATCTAGATCTATAAGAGAAAAACTCAATGCTACTGTTGTACTGCTTGGTAACAAAGGCATCAATATGTCTTTTGTTTCCCATCTTTGAGAAATTTTTCCCATACTTGGGGAGTAAGGTAAAAGAAAGCTCTGGGTTGTTTCTTTACTTATAGTTGTAAAGGATGCTAGATATCTTGATTACATCAGGAATTCTTTAAATGTATGCTGAAAACTTGTTCAATATGTCATAATTAGTGTACATGCATATTTTATTGGGTTAAAATATCAACATTACTATAGACAAGGAGACATTACATTAAGATTAAATGAGAGACTGTGTCTATATCACTTTTAGAGTTAAACATTGACAATAAGAGTATATAACAATAATTTCAAGGTTCTCACCTTTTTGATATTATTCACTAAGTTCTGTCAATTTTGTATGTAATTACACATTTTCCCTGCATATAACTTAGCTCACTCTAACATTTCATCCTCAGTTTCACCACATTTTTTTACATATTGTAAACATAAGTTACTTGTACTGCATAGCAAATAATGACTAAGTCATCATTATCCAAGACCTGTGTATGAGTTGATTTTTGGTTTGCAATGTCTATCACACCACCTTCACATGAAATTCTTTGTTACACTTCAAGAATCAGCTTGTGCTTCACTCTTATTATCCTCACATTTACCTTCCACCTCGTCCTCCATGGCACTAAAAGTAATTTCAACATAAACCAAGTGTCCCTTTCCATGGAATTTTGGATTCTGTTGTCAGATTGTGGGATTGGTCTTAGTCTTTATGTTCTACTACTACTAATGGGAAAATAATTTAACTTCTCAATTTTCAACTGTGTAACAGGGACGGTAAATGCATTGTGATGATTAAATTAGGTAATGATTAAGCTTAGGAACATTAGAAGGTCTGATGACTACTGTTAATAGTGTTATACATCTATTTAGTTTATTGTAATATGATTATTGATTTTTCCTGTCTTCCACTTCTGAGACATTGTGAGCTCATTAAGGAAGATTCTGAGTTGTTCATGACTTGTTAGGGTCAGGCCAATTTTCATGTAGTCTAAACCTAAGGCAATGCCTAGTGCTAAAATTGTGTTTACTAATCTTTATAATAAATAGACTCTACCTAATCAGATAGTTATACTGAAGGCTCAGATAGTGTTAATATTTTAGCAGAATACAAAATGTTATACAAAGGTGTATATATACATATAATACCAAAATTTACTTTGCAGTTTTCCTCTCCAATCTCTAAAAAGAAGGAAAAAAATGATATTTTTCTTTCTTCATGAAAATTGGATGAGTAATGCTGGCAAATTTAAGACAAATTCTGAAAAACTTTAGAAATGAGCTCTCTGGAGAAAATGTGCAAAAACCACCGTATGTTTTTACCTTTCATGATTCATGAGTCCAGAGGTAGTCGTTACAGACATAAACTCCGTATGAAACTAGACAGCTTATTTATTTTCAATAAGAAAAATGGTTAGTGCCTCACGTTAGCAGCTTTTAGGGCATTGAGGAAATGTTTCCTGAACTCTATTCTCCCCAGTACGTATACTCACCTGTGATATTATAAGAAAAACATTTTAGGGCTTCTCTGATGGCGCAGTGGTTGAGAGTCCGCCTGCCCATGCAGGGGACACAGGTTCGTGACCCGGTCCGGGAAGATCCCACATGCCGCGGAGCGGCTGGGCCCGTGAGCCATGGCCGCTAAGCCTGCGCGTCCGGAGCCTGTGCTCCACAACGGGAGAGGCCACAGCAGTGAGAGGCCCACGTACTGAAAAAAAAAAAATTAATAATACCATACTAAATACTCACAAATATTTGATAATTATAAAAGTCACATACATATTTAAGTATCCTAATAATATAGTCACAATTTTCAAACAGATTGAAGGTACTTACATATAACTGCTTATAAGCATTAAGTATACTTTTATGTACCAAGAAAATTATATGAGTAAAAAATGTAATGACTATATTTGACTAATATATTTGAAGATATCCAGGGTGGCACAGCTGCCTAGAATATATAAAGTAGAGTTTTGTGCCAAATTCTTAATATTCTAAGGAACTACTGCTCAAAAAAGAGAAAGCAATTGTGAGCAGGTGGTATTTTTACTGTTTATTATATTATTCTCTGGTTTCTTCCCTTTGGCTACCATTTCCTACCAGATGT
Organism: Hyperoodon ampullatus; assembly: GCF_949752795.1. NCBI lineage: Eukaryota > Metazoa > Chordata > Mammalia > Artiodactyla > Ziphiidae > Hyperoodon > Hyperoodon ampullatus. The sequence goes on from NC_136915.1 coordinate 139,688,595, forward strand.
GCTTTTGATCTTTACTTTTAATTTAAAATAGACTTTAATGTGATCTATATCTTTAATTGGCTTCATACCCCAGAAGAAAATGTAAGCTTATATACTATTTAACAACCATGATAAGAAAATATTGTAGAGTTAAAGGAAATAATAATAAGTTAGTGAAACATGTAGAAAATAATTCTTCAATAAATATTGGATACATTGGATATGTTTTTAAAAAGAAAAAAATTGGAACTACAAAACCACTTTTAAATTTCAGGTTACAACATATTTAATAGTCAACATATTTCTAATAGTCAATAAAATACAATTATGTCACAGTATATCAGCCTTCCGATGGTAGATGGAATACATTTTCAACATTAAAATGGTCTCAGCATCTGTACATGATATGCCTCTAAAATATGTAGACTTAGTAATTTTATTCTCTTTTGGAATTAGTTTCATGACAGAATCATAAATTAATTATTTCTCTTAAATAGTGGAAGATTGAGGAAAAATCTTCTTAAAGAAGTCACAGCCCTTAACAGGGTTTATTTTCTATTTAGATTAAATGTAGATAAGTTAGCCAGTATTTTAATCATACTTTTTAATGCAAATATTCATAAATTAGAAAGCCAAATATAAAAGCATATAATGAATGTAACAGTGGCCAACTGTGTTAGATCCCATAACTATCCAGAAATAAACAACCATTCCTTGGCCACAGGGGACATGGAGCAGAGGTAAATGGAAGGAAGGATTCCATATCTAAAGCTTGAATAGAATGATGACAAATGTAATGTCTGAGTGTTACTGAGCCCTAAATAAAAATGTGACCCAAACTAAAGGAAAATATCCCATAGAAAATAAGAATGGTTTTTATCTTGAAACTTGAGAAATATTTTTTCAATATAAATTAATGGAAGGGAGTGATTTATAAGGGAGTTCTGGGACGGGGCATTCCTAGAAGTTGAAGGATCTCTTATTGTTTAAAGGTGTGGCAAGAATAGGAAACACAGAAGCTGCTAAAATTACAATATGTTTTCTAACTCCTACACACACACAGAGACACACATACACACATATACACATACACACACACACTCCCCTTTTTAATACTGTGACCAAAATAAATGAACAATTGAATAGAGATAAGGAAGAAAATCTTTTTGTCATTTAGACATGGGGGTATATAACGAGATGAACACCGTGATTAGATGCTTATCTATTTCCGTGTAACAGATGCGATTTTAGACTAAACACACACGCACATGTCCTTCAAAACAATAAAAAGCATAGTTCTCCTTGCACTGGAGATGCAATATTGGTTCCTAAAATGCTCAAGGAGCATGAAAATCAGAGTGAAAAACCACTTCTATCATAGCACAATACTTTTGCAGAGCCTGCAATCCTGTCTTGTTGCACGGCCTCAACTTCTCCTTCTATATCCACCCACTCCTTTAAATTTAGAAACACCGACTGTCTAGGGCTGTCCTGACATTGCAGTGAGGGTGCATGGACCCATGCATCCCATATAGTGCATTTATGAGGGAGTTCTGGGACAGGGCATTCCTAGAAGTTGAAGGATCTCAGTATGGAGGTTCCTGAAAAAACTAAAAATAGAACTACCATATGACCCAGCAATCCCACTACTGGACATATACCCAGAGAAAAACATAATTCAAAAAGAAACGTGCACCTCAGTGTTCACTGCAGCACTATTTACAATAGCCAAGACATGGAAACAACCTAAATGCCCATCAATAGAGGAATGCATAAAGAAGATGTGGTACATATATGCAATGGAATATTACTCAGACATAAAAATGAACAAAATTGGGTCATTTGTAGAGACGTGGGTGGATCTACAGACTGTCATACAGAGTGAAATAAGTCAGAAAGAGAAAAACAAATAGCATATATTAACGCATGTATGTGGAACCTAGAAAAATGGTACAGGTGAACCGGTTTGCAGGGCAGAAGTTGAGACACAGATGTAAAGAACAAACGTATGGACACCAAGGGGGAAAAGCCGTGGAGGGGTGGTGGTGGGATGAATTGGGAGATTGGGATTGACGCATATACACTATTGATACTATGCATAAAATAGATAACTAATGAAAACCTGTATAGCACAGGGAACTCTACTCAGTGCTCTGTGATGATCTAAATGGGAAGGAAATCCAAAACAGAGGGGATATATGAATACGTATAGCTGATTCACTTTGCTGTACAGTAGAAACTAATGCAACATTGTAAAGCAACTATACTCCAATAAAAATTAATTTTAAAAAAACAGGCATTCTTGGGAAAGACCCTACTTAAGCTTTCAGCTATCATTAGTGTTCACCTGATAATTGTATTCAAGTATCTATGAATTCTGATCTGTTTGTTTAACAGTAAGTACTACCTAGTCAAATACCTTATCTTAGAACTAAGAAAAACAAGGAGCAGACTTGTGACATATGTTTATAAAGTCTCACAGCAAATTGGAATGCATTATTGAGACAATAAAAATTTATAAGTAAATTGATACAATTTTTTAACATTAAGCATTGTAGATAAACTGAAAAACTCCTACATTAACAGTTAAAACTTATATTCAAATTTAAGTAACTGTGTTATAATTTTTTAACCTGATTATTTCTTACCTAGTACTGTACCCTGTGATTGGATTACTCCCATCAGATAAGTCAGTTTTAAGAAAACATAATTTGATAACAAACTGGAGTATGTAATGGCTGCTTCTATGTATTGATACTATTTTACTAAGGCCTTTAAGTATCTCTGGGGGGAAAATCTACTTTATCAAAATAATAGCTCGATGGTGCATAAATTTCGTTTACTCTTTGTCTGCAACGTCAGTTATGCTGACTTTGCTCTTAACATAAATCTCCATTACTTACAACAGTGCTCAGTCTATGCAAAACAAATGACATATTCTGCTACCTCATTATCCTAAACGAATGTCAGCCTTGAATTCTCCTGAATAACAACCTTTAACTGTGTTAGGCAAATTAGGTAAGATAGCAGTGTATAGCTGACTTACCAAGCAATAAATAATAATAGCCTGTTTTATTTTGGTTGGGCTATGTGATTTAAAAAAGAAAAGGTTTAGAAACACCCCATAAAGCAGTTATTTTCTGCATTATACTGATGTTCTGAAATAAAGGTTTAGTCAGTACGTTTTCAGAAGAGGGAATGTAAGCAAGACTTCCACTTAAAGGTGACAGATTAAATACATTAATTTGGCTCCACTTACCCCCCAAATTCAAATGTAATGAACATAATGTAATTTTTTAATGCATAAACTTATAAGAACAAAAAGCACGGAAGGGATAAAAATAACAAAAGGAGCAACAGCAAAAATGATCCCAGGTGGAAAGCAGGACTAGTGACAGTTACTAGTTCATTATGTGTTTTCTAAGTGGGAATGAGCATTCTCCAATTCTTACGTTTCTTTCTATGAAAATGAGATATCTTGTTTTAAAATCTGCTCTTTGATACATGCCTTACTCCTTTTCAGAGATCTAAAGTGCTTTGCATCATTTCTCAATCAGGGCCCTTGGTGTCTCTTTCTCTCACCTGGACAAGTGTGAGACCTGACCTTTTACAAGGTCTATATAGACACAGGAATCTTACAGAAAAATATACTCTAGCTTTGTAGAGAGGCACAAGTGATACTCTGTTCTTCTACTTGGTCACACTTTTGTCTTATTTCAGAACTTGGTTCAGATCCTGAGTGATCAACAGAAGTGCTATTTTATTTTGCCTTTTCAGTTACTTTATTTTTCATCATAAAAATGAATTTAATTATACTTGTAAAGTTAATTCTGTATTATTTCTTCTTTATATTTTCTCTTGTGTACAGGAATAATAATAACTACTTTTACAGCTGTTAGATGTACCAGCGGTTTTAAGCACACACACATAATTTACTCTTCACAACTCTGTGAAATAGATGTTATTATTTCCCAGATTAGGAAGATAACATCTAAAAAGTATAACTAACCATTCCTAGGTTACAGACCAAATAAATGATAAAATAGGGATTCACACTCAAGCAGCCTAATTTCAGAGTTCATGTTTTTAAATTTACTTTATATATCACATAAAGTTTTTACTAAAGTCTTCATTAAAATTGTATACAATACAAAATAAAACAAAATAATTTTTTTCAAACTACTGACGTTGTACTTACTTTTTATTAAAAGCCAAGAGTCAAAGTTAAGTGATTTTTCACAATATAAAGCAAGTTCAGAAAAGGACATTAAGTATGTAATAATATATAGGAAGTATTTTGTTTTGTATTTTATTAACTGTATTTTATGTGCACATAATAACTACCTTTATACAAATATATTAAAAAAGTAAAATAAATATATTAAAAAACCTGTCAACAAATCACATGATTAACAATAAAGTCCCCTGAAGTACTGAACTACTTATTAATTATAACTGTAAGAGAGAAAGAGTGGGGGAATTGATTTCTGAATTAATATACTAATTAAAATTTATGAACTAGACTTCTGCTTCTGGCAATATCAAATAAAATAGCCAGACTTAACCTCCACCACAAACAAGTGGAGAATAGGGAAAAAAACACAAACAAAAACAAACAAACAAAAATAGACCTTGGACAATTGACAGCACAGGCCTGGGATTCCCCAAAGTGAGAAAAGAAGTAGTGTGAGAAATAAAATTGTCTAGAGACACATTATGAACCACAAGGCAGAGAAAGAGATCCCAAGTAGAACACAGTAATATCACTGAGCTAAGCCTAAAGAGATTGAAGTTCAGGATCACTGAGGTAGTTATAAGTTGTAAGGCATAGTTCGACATAGGAGGAACCTATATAGAAAAAGAGCACCAAAACCCTGAATAGCAATTGCACTGAGTCTTTGCAGAATACTAAACTGCATATGTGGACAATGCAATGAACGTTTATGAGATTAGGAAAAATGACAGGATGATGGTAAACACTAGAAAATTCTCAGAGATTACTTGGGGTGCAGAGGTATGAAAGATCCAAGCAACATTACTGGAGAATCAATTGTCATAACCTAGGACATCCCGTAAAGTTCCCAGAAGGTTAATATTTTAGTAGCTCAGGGTGGGCCCTGGCTCCCTTCCCGGAGAGGAGGTTGTGCTTTGCAAGGTGGGACAGAGAAACCAAGCAGTGTGACAAGAGCATCTCCACTCATGTTGCTGGGCAAACTGCCAGATGAAGTAGGTTCTTGGTATTTTCTGAAGGCTTTTGCAAGCAAACAAGTCTGGGAGTAAAGTCAATTAAAACATGGAAAGTTATACTTAAAAATTTTTTTTCGATAGTGAATCCTTTGAGAAATACATACTTTAATAGAATATGATTGCCTTATATGTGTCAATATTTTCCCCACCAAGGAAAAAACTGAAAATGCTGGATTGTAAAATGTCACTTGTTTACCCAAGAGACTGTCTATGAGTAAAGTTGTTCTAGAAATCCTCAATCCCTAGGTCGTAGATTACTGATGGTGCTGAGGGGAACCCTGGTGTGTGATTCAGTGCCTGCTACTCACAGGGAGGCTCTTAAGAACTCAGAGACCCGCTCAGTGGACCCCACGTGTGAGGACAGGATTGGAGCCTCGGGCTGGACTTGAAGAGGGAAATGCTTTAGAGAAGTGGAAGGACATACAGGAAGGGCACCTGAGCCATGGGGAGTCAGGGGTGGTTGGTTTAGAGATCGAGGAAAAGTGTACACCTGAGCACAGCCTGGGCCACACTTAGGATGCTATTGGCACTTCTGCTTGAATGGGGAAGAGAAAGGACATCCCCCTCTTGCTGGAGTGAACTCTGGAGAGATGTCTTCTTTAAAGCCTGGGGAGAGGAGCTTCTCTCCCATTATCTCCTGATACCTGTGTACATTCGAGACCCTTCCTCCTTTCTTCTTTCCCTCTGTTGACTCCCTTTCCTTATTTTCTTTCTTTTATCCCCTTTTTCGACTTTGTATTTATTTTACATATGTATATTTTATTGTTGTAAAAGTACTCATACGATGAAATCCAACTTCTTAACAAGTTTTGAAATGTCCAGTCAGTCCTGTTGACTACATGCACCTTGTTGTACAGCATGTGTCTAGAACTTTTCCATTTTTCAAATAACACATTCTAACCATTGAACAGAGACTTCCCATGTCAACCTCCTGCCAGCTCTTGGAACCACCCTTCTACTCTCTGCTTCTTGGAGTTTTCTTTCAGTTTTTGACCTTCTGTGACTGGCTTATTTCACTCTTACAAATGTCCTCCAAGTTCTTTCGTGTTGCTGCAAATGGCAGGATTTCCTTCTTTTTCAAAGACTGAATGACATTCCACTGTATGTGTACACCACATTTTCTTTAGTAATTCATCTTCCCATGGACACTAGGCAGTTTTCCTATGTTGTGTATTGTGTATAATGCTGCAATGGACATGAGATTGTAGATATCTCTTGGACATTCTTGTTTTATCTCCTTTGTATATAAACCTAAATGAGTGATTGCTGGATTTGATGAGAGTACTCTTAATAATTTTGGGGGGAACTCCATTCTGTTTTCCATAATGGCTACACCATTTTACATTACTCCAGGGTACAAAACAGGGTACAGAAGTTCCACTTCTTCACATTTTTGCCAGCATCCATTAATTTTCTTTCTTTCCTTTTCTTTTCTTTTCTTTTCTTTTTTTTTTTTGCAGTACACGGGCCTCTCATTGTTGTGGGCTCTCCCATTGTGGAGCACAGGCTCCAAACGCAAAGACTCAGCGGCCATGGCTCATGGGCCCAGCTGCTGACAGGCATGTGGGATCCTGCCAGACCGGGGCACGAACACGTGTCCCCTGCATCGGCAGGCGGACTCTCAACCACTGTCCCACCAGGGAAGCCCTAATTGTCTTTATAAAATACATGTCCTAAGAGGTGTGAGTGATATCTCCTTGTGGCTTGATTACCATTTCCCTGATGCTTAGCGATGTTGAGCAAATTTTCATATGTAGATTGACCACTTGTATGTCTTTATGGAGAAACGTCTAGTGAAGCTTTTTACCCATTTTGAAACTCAGGTATTTGCCGCTGTTTTTTTTGAAATTGACTTGTAGTAGTTTCTTATATATTCTGGATATTGGTCCCTTATTCAGATACAAGGTTTACACATATTTCCTCCCATCCTATAGGTTGCGTTTTCATTCTGTTGATTGTTGAAGAGACTATCCTTTCTTCACTTGGTAATCTTAGAACCTTGGCAAAGATCAGTTGGCCATATATATGTGTGTTTATTTGGGGCCTCTCTATTATATTTCATTGGTCTATCTCACTGTCTTGATGCCAGTAGCAGACTGTTTTGACTACTGTGGCATTGTTATGTGTTTGGAGCTGAGGAAGTGTTAATCTCCATCATTGATCTTTGCTCTCATGATTGTTTGATCTACTTGGGGGCGTTCCATATGTATTTTAGGATTCTGTCCACTTCTATAATAATGACATGGAATTTTGTCGGTTGTTGCGATATATGTGTACATCACTTTATGTAGTATAGAAATGCCAACAGTATTTAATAATCCAGTCTATGAATATGGTATGTCATTCCAATTACTTGTCTCTTCTTTAATTTCTTTCTTCACTGTCCTGTAGTTTTCAGTATACAAATTTTTCACCTCCTACGGGGCCTTTTCCACTGCCTTCCTCAGGTCTTCTAGAGTCAGGGGTGAGAAGGATGGACTCATGCAGAGAGTGAAATCCCTCCCTACCCCTGCACTTACTCTCTGATTATGTCTAACACAGGTGTACTGGGCCATGCCGTTCGCGTCGGTCTACAAGTGTGCCCCTTGCTGGTAATTCCTCTTGGATCTGAGTGTTGACTGTACTCTTTCAGTGTCCACAAGGACTCTCGCAATGCCTGGCGTGGGTCCAAGAGCCCAAGATATACCTACATACGAATGATCAGATCAGGCCATCAAATTTTCTGCAGTAAAGAACAACCAGGGGAGGGGTGGCTGGTTGCCTCTTTCTCATCTTTGGATTTCTTAGAGCTGAGCTTTCCAGTGTGGTAGCCACTAACCAAATGTGTCTATTTATGATTAATTTAGTTGAAACAATAATTAACTCATTGTATTAAAAAATGCAAAAAACACACAATTGCTTGGTCACACTAGCCATGTTTCAAGTGTGACTATAACATCTGGAATTTCAGGGTGGTAAGTTTGACGGTGAAATCTATAAGTGGGTCTATAGAAGTGAGGGGTCGAAAGGTGATTTTCTCAGCATCTCTCCCTCATTTGAAATTTTCAACTGTGATCAATATGTTATTGAAGGACTCTGTCTGCACAGAGCACAGGGGAAGTCTTAGAACCTGGAGGGAAGACCAGGGTGATGCTGTGTGAGCCAGCAAGTCGAGTAGGAGAAATGTGTGTGTCAACTTGTATAATAACTTTATGCTCATGGTTGTGTTTGTACAGAATGCATCGTGGAGAGCATACATAGCAGTGATGCTGATGTCGATTCACATAGCGAACAACTCTCAGGTAGGATCTAAAGCGAGACAATTCCTATAACACTTGGGTTCCACCCGGTTCTGTAGAAACTAAGGAAGGTGAATATGAAATCAGGAAGAAGAAGGAAATATGTGTAGAATTCTGATTTGTTCTTTCCAAGTTTTACTGAAATAATAGAGTTATGGTGTCCATGTCCTTTGACTGTACTGTGCTTATAGTCATCTTTTCTTGCTTTGCCATTCAGAAATTTTCTTTCTCACAAGACAACTCTTTCATTGCTTTTTCACTGCCCAATATGAAAGCTTCGTTTATGTTTGGTATCTGGAGGGTAGTTTGCACCAGGGGTTTTGGTTTCCTTTTGACATTCACGTATGATGGCCATATCCTAGTGGGAAGAAAAGTCTCATAGTTCCTTGTCACTGGAGAACAGGTTCTTATAGTGAGTGTCAGGTGGTGGATGAGACTTGAACTCTCTCCCTCTACACTTTCAGGACTTGTAGCTTCACCTTACTTTTGTCCTCATTGTTTATTCCTCATGGAAAGAGCACTCCCAGAGGTGGATGAGTCAGAGAACACATGCTTTGGGATCACTGCATGTGCTCAGTCTCCTCATTTCAGCCTCAGCACCTCCCAAGGCTGATGTGCTGACATGCTTCCATTTGAGAGGGCTCCACGTCCAGCTGCCCCTAAAGACCCTTCATGGGCGGCAGGAATTCTAGAGGACTGTGTGAAGGGGCTGCTGGGCTCACTTCACACGCTGGCTCTCACAGCCCTGCTAACCTGGTCTCCTGGAATTCACCAGGCCCAGGACAAAGACTCAGGGCAGCAGGACCCAGGGTCACTGCTCTTCTTACAACCCACTGCTCCATCCGGACAGCCCTGTCCCTTCTCCCCACACTCCAGTCCTGCCTAACCTCTGTCCTTTCCTCAGGCCTGCCTTGGTCTTATCCTTCCCATTTCTTCCAAGGCTGGGGTAAACCCTGGCAGGTGCTGTGTGTTTATGAGGCTTCCACTGCTGTAGAACTTTTGTTTCAGTATTCCAGACTAAGGGAATTGGGACAAGTTACTTTTAACTCTAATATTGCTTTCATCCCCTATAAGGGGCTGAGAGACTTACGGAGTTGTTTTGAAGTACGTAAGGTTAGCTCTGGCACAGGACACTTCTTTTGTGAAGTTGGTTGCATATCTAGGCTATTGTGGAGAATGCGGCAATGAACCTAATTTCATCTCATTGTGATACTGATTTAATTTCCTTTGGATACATACCCAGAACTCTGATTGCTGAATGATATGATATTTCTATTTATAATTTTATAAGGAACCCCCATACTGTTTTTCATAATAGCTGCACCATTTTACATTCTCACCAGCAGTGTACAAAGTTTCCAATTCCCCACAACTTGGCCTTAAACTGCTAATTTTTTTTTCTTTATAATACACAGCCTAACAGGTATGAGGTGTTGATTTGCATTGCCCTGATGATTAGTGAGTTTGAGAACCTTTTCCTATATTTGTTAAGCATTTGTATGTCTTTTTCAGGAAATGTCTTATTTAAGTATTTGCACTTTTTCTGACCCAGTTATTTACCCTTTTGAATTTTTTAACTTACTTTGCATTTGAATTGTAGTGTTTTTCTTATACATTTTGGACATTAGCTCCTTTTCTGATATATGTTTGTAATCTTTCTGTAAGTTATATTTTCATCCTATTGACTGTTGAGAAAACTATACTTTCGTTATTTGTTGTCTTAGAAGCTTGGTGAATTTCATTTGGCCATGTATTTATGAGTTTTCTTGGGGGTTATTTATTGTGGTCTTTAGGGCTAGGTATCTATTTCTATGTCAGTATCATACAGTTTTGATTCCTGTGGATTTGTAATGTGTTTTGAAGTCTGGAAGTGAGAAACCTTCATTATGGTCTTTGTTCTCAGGATTGTTTTGTCTGTTTGGAGTCCTTAGTGGTTCCATATGTATTTTAGGATTTTTTTTTTCTATTTCTTTGAAAATGACATTGGGATTTTGATAGGTATTAAAATGAATTTATACTTACCTTTGGGTAGTGTAGAAATGTCAACAATTATAAGTGTCCAGTCCATGAATATGCTATGTCATTTCAATTATTTGTTCCTTGTTTAATTCTTTCGGCAGTGGTTTGTAGTTTTCAGTGTACAGGCCATTTACCTTCTAAGGGCATTTTGTCCCTTCCTTCCCTGGATGTTTCAGAGGCAGTGGTGAGATGGATGGCCTCATGAAGTGAGTGAATGTCCCTCCCTCCCTTCTGCACCTGCTCGCTGATTATTTCTAGCACAGGTGCACTGGGCCATGCTCATTACCTCTTCCCTAGTGGAACACCTGTTGGGAATTCCTCTAGGATCTGGGTGTTGACATTACTGTTTCAGTGTCCCCAAGGTCTCATGAGTGCCTGGCAAGTGTGCATGAGCCTAGGAAACACCTACAAATGAATCATCAAATCTGGCCAGCAAACTGCCCTGCAGAAGGTGTTGGGCTGCACCTCTCACGCCTGCAAACCCTGTACTTGCTGAGCCTCAGGGCTAAAGGAGTCAGGGACAGAGACATTAATGGTTTAATAGACGGGAGATCTTTCACGTTCGAAGCAAAGTGGTCCTGGAGAGACATCCCACTGTAGATAGCCGATGGCAGGCAGAACGCAGCAGCAGCAGTAGCAGCATGCTTCACTCTGGGCGGTATAGGCAGGGTTCCAGTTAAAGGAGGAATTGACAGCAGATGGGCTCATTGGTTACCAGGGAAACCAGCAGAGGGACACATCCCTCTTACCCCCTTGGGCTAAGTATCTTCAAGGGGCCGAGGTTTTTCCTTTGGTAAACCATCAGCAAACAGCCATCTTGAATGGGTAGACCATACAGAGGGGAATAACCAGGGGAGCGGTGGTAACATCCTCCATATATTTTATATATATATATATATATATATATATATATAGAGAGAGAGAGAGAGAGAGAGAGAGAGAGGGATGTGTATTACAGTGTGGTAGCCACTAGCTAGATGTGCCTGTTATAATTTATTTAATTCAATCAATGATTAACTCAGTGTATTAAAATAAAACAAAATAAAATATCCAATTACTCAGTCACATTAGTCACATTTTAAATGTATCCCTAAGACTTGTAAATTCACGTTTGTGTTTCTACAGTATCGACTTTGGATAACATTTGTGGCTGTGATAAGGAAAAGGATACAGGTAGGAACAACACTTAGGTAGGATCTAATGGCAGAGGGTTCCTGGAACTTTAGGGTTATATCTCATGCTTTGGAGACTGAGGAAGGTGGATATGAAATCAGAAAGAAGAATAAAAGATGTGTAGAGTTCTGGCTTGTTTTTTTCTTATTTTAATGATACAATAGAGAGAAATTGTGTCCTTAGACATGACTGTGCTCTATAATCACCTTTTCTTGATTTGCTCATCAAAAATGATCTTTTCCACATGAGCTGCTCTTTCTTGTGCTTGTCACTGCCTAATATGGAAGTTTGTTTTCTGGTTAGCACATCTAGGGTATTGTGCACAGTAGAGTTTGTTTTCTTTTGCATATTGACCTATGATGGACAGAACCTGTGGGTCAAAACTCTCATGGGCCCTTGAAACTTGAGACCAAGTTCTTCTAGAAAGGGTGAGGTGGTGGATGAGAAGTGAACTGTCTCCCTCTGCACTTTTAGGACTTGTGGCTTCACCTCATGTTTTGTCCTCACTGTTTGTTCCTCTTGTAAATGAGAGTCCCAGAGATGGATGAGTCACAGAACACGTGCTCTGGGATCACTGCATGTGCTCAGTCTCCTTGAGCTCATCTCAGCCTCTGGACTTCGCCAAGCCTGATGTGCTGACATCTTCCATTTGAGAGGGATCCAGGTCCAGCTGCGCGTAGAGAGCCTCCATGGGCGGCAGAAATTCTAGAGGGCTGTGTGAAGGGGCTGCTGGGCTTCTTCACACACTTGCTTTCACAGCCCTGCTGACCTGGTCTGCTGGTGTTGACCAGGCCTAGGACAGAGTCTCAGGGCAGCAGGACCCAGGGAGCTCCCTTCCCAGCTGCTCGTAGAGAGCCTCCATGGGCGGCAGAAATTCTAGAGGGCTGTGTGAAGGGGCTGCTGGGCTTCTTCACACACTTGCTTTCACAGCCCTGCTGACATGGTCTCCTGGGGTTCACCAGGCCTAGGACAGAGTCTCAGGGCAGCAGGACCCAGGGAGCTCCCTTCCCAGCAGGGCGGAGAGGAGGTTGTGATTTGGAAGGTGGGAGAGTGAAACCAAGGAGTGTGACAAGAGCATCTCCACTCATGTTGCTGTGCAAACTGCCAGGTGAAGTAGGTCCTTGGTATTTTCTGAAGGCTTTTGCAAGCAAACAAGTCTGGGAGTAAAGTCAATTAAAACATGGAAAGTTATACATAAAAAATTTTTTTCGATAGTGAGTCCTTTGAGAAATACATACTTTAATAGAATATGATTGCCTTATATGTGTCAATATTTTCCCCACCAAAGAGAAAACTGAAAATGCTTGATTGTAAAATGTCACTTGTTTATCCAAGAGACTGTCTATGAGTAAAGTTGTTCTAGAAATCCTCAATCCCTAGGTCGTAGTTTCCTGATGGTGCTGAGGGAACCCTGGTGTGCGATTCAGTGCCTGCTACTCACAGGGAGGCTCTTAAGAACTCAGAGACCCGCCCAGTGGACCCCACGTGTGAGGACAGGATTGGAACCTCGGGCTGGACTTGAAGAGGGAAATGCTTTAGAGAAGTGGAAGGAGATACAGGAAGGGCACCTGAGACATGGGGAGTCAGGGGTGGTTGGTTTAGAGATCGAGGAAAAGTGTACACCTGAGCACAGCCTGGGCCACACTTAGGATGCTATTGGCTCTTCTGGTTGAATGGGGAAGAGAAAGGACATCCCCCTCTTGCTGGAGTGAACTCTGGAGAGATGTCTTCTTTAAAGCCTGGGGAGAGGAGCTTCTCTCCCATTATCTCCTGATAACTGTGTACATTCGAGACCCTTCCTCCTTTCTTCTTTCCCTCTGTTGACTCCCTTTCCTTACTTTTCTTCTTTTTTCCCCTTATTCCACTTTGTATTTATTTTACATATGTATATTTTATTGTCGTAAAAGTACACATACAATGAAATACAACGTCTTAACAAGTTTTGAAATGTCCAGTCAGTCCTGTTGACTACATGCACCTTGTTGTACAGCATGTGTCTTGAACTTTTCCATTTTGCAAATAACACATTCTAACCATTGAACAGAGACTTCCCATGTCAACCTCCTGCCAGCTCTTGGAACCACCCTTCTACTCTCTGCTTCTCGGAGTTTTCTTTCAGTTTTTGACCTTCTGTGACTGGCTTATTTCACTCTTACAAATGTCCTCCAAGTTCTTTCGTGTTGCTGCAAATGGCAGGATTTCCTTCTTTTTCAAAGACTGAATGACATTCCACTGTATGTGTACACCACATTTTCTTTAGTAATTCATCTTCCCATGGACACTAGGCAGTTTTCCTATGTTGTGTATTGTGTATAATGCTGCAATGGACATGAGATTGTAGATATCTCTTGGACATTCTTGTTTTATCTCCTTTGTATATAAACCTAAATGAGTGACTGCTGGATTTTATGAGAGTTCTCTTAATAATTTTGGGGGGACCTCCATTCTGTTTTCCATAATGGCTACACCATTTTACATTACTACAGCGTACAAAACAGGGTACAGAAGTTCCACCTCTTCACATTTTTGCCAGCATCCATTAATTTTCTTTCTTTTCTTTTCTTTCTTTTTTTTTTTTTTTTTTTTTTTTTGCAGTACACGGGCCTCTCATTGTTGTGGGCTCTCCCATTGTGGAGCACAGGCTCCAAACACAAAGACTCAGCGGCCATGGCTCACGGGCCCAGCCGCTGAGAGGCATGTGGGATCCTCCCAGACCGGGGCACGAACACGTGTCCCCTGCATCGGCAGGCGCACTCTCAACCACTGTGCCCCCAGGGAAGCCCTAATTGACTTTTTATAATACACTTTCTAACAGGTGTGAGTGATATCTCCCTGTGGCTTGATTTCCATTTCCCTGATGCTTAGCGATGTTGAGCAAATTTTCATATGTAGATTGACCACTTGTATGTCTTTATGGAGAAATGTCTAATGAAGCTTTTTACCCATTTTGAAACTCAGTTATTTGCCCGCTGTTTTTTTTGAAATTGACTTGTAGTAGTTTCTTATATATTCTGGATATTTGTCCCTTATTCAGATACAAGGTTTACACATATTTCCTCCCATCCTATAGGTTGCCTTTTCATTCTGTTGATTGTTGAAGAGACTATCCTTTCTTCATTTGGTAATCTTAGAGCCTTGGCAATGATCAGTTGGCCATATATATGTGCATTTATTTGGGGTCTCTCTATTATATTTCATTGGTCTATCTCACTGTCTTGATGCCAGTAGCAGACTGTTTTGACTACTGTGGCATTGTTATGTGTTTTGAGTTGACTAAGTGTTAATCTCCATCATTGCTCTTTGCTCTCAAGATTGTTTTATGTACTTTGGGGGGCCTGGCACTCCTGGTGCTGCAGACCTAGAAAACCTGATGCTGTTGCTGCTTTTGCTACACCTCTCAGATGCATGTTCCATTGTCCTGAGAGTTGCTAGATCAGTCATTTCAAAGCGAGTGAATCTAATTATCTAAAATTAGATCGATGCAGACTACAGTAGACTGAGGAAATATATATCCTGGAATATGCAGATATAGATGAGGATATATTCCTAATATATATATATATATATATATATATATATATATATATATATATATATATATATATATTGGGAGCAGTCTCTGGCTCCAACCAGGAATGGGAGCTTCAAAACTCACTAAGCAAGTTCAGATTTTATTCAGATCAGAGTTTGGAATGGGAGGACCTGGAGGAAGGAAAGGCTGGGGAGAAGAGGAGAGGGGAAGGGAGAGGAGAGAGGAAGGAAGAAACATTACGTTCCTCTACATATAAGTGATATCACATGCTGATATGTGGAATTAAAAAAAAAAGGTACAAATGGACTTATCTATAAAACAGAAGTAGTCACGAATGTAGAAATCAAACTTATATTGACCGGGGGTAAGCAGGGGAAGGGGTACATTGGGAGGTTGAAATGTACACACCAGTCTATATAAAATAGGTAACTAATAAGGACCTGCTGTATAGCACAGGGAACTCTACTCAATACTCTGTAATGGCCTATTTGGGAAAAGAATCTAAATAAAGAAGAGTGAATATATGTATATATATAACTGAGTCACTTTGATGTACACCTAAAACTAACACAACATTGGAAATCAACTCTACTCCAATTAAAAAAAAAAAATGTGCCTTGTTGTATAGGAACTCCTGACTGAGTTGAGATGAGACCACACTGATAAAAGGGGACCATCAACTTATAATCGCTTTGCAGGAATCTTGAACAACAAATACAAACAACCTGAGATGAGAATAAGATTGATGTGTATAAATAGCAGAAAAACGTCATGGCCATTGTGGCAGGAGCAA
Source organism: Hyperoodon ampullatus (assembly GCF_949752795.1). Lineage (NCBI taxonomy): Eukaryota > Metazoa > Chordata > Mammalia > Artiodactyla > Ziphiidae > Hyperoodon > Hyperoodon ampullatus. The sequence goes on from NC_136915.1 coordinate 139,704,616, forward strand.
AAGGGTTAGCTCCCCTTTGATAGGCCAGGTAGTTGATAAGACAGAAAGGTTCCTCAGACTATTGACTTATGATATTCAGGATAAAGACGTTGGATTTTTATCTAAGGGAAGCTATTGACATATGTTGTTGCTTTGTTGTTTTTTTGTGTTTTGATTTTTTTGTCTTTATTTTTATGTAGCAAGCTCACTCTATAAGCTGTGTGGAAATCAACTACTGGGGCACAGGAGTAGAAAGAGGTAGATTAATGTGGAGCCTTTTGAATTATGTAGGGGAAAGTACATACATGGTGGCTTGGATTGGGACAGTCGTACGGCAACTGTTGAAATAATAAAATGTGGACTCACAGCCAAAAGACTGGCCAGTAAAGAGGCCTGAGAGAGTGAAAGGAAGATAGAATACCTTTGAAATTTATGCCCTCAGTAATGTGTAGATAGCAAAGTACTCTAAATTTAGATTGGGACTTGAAATAGAGGATTTGGAGGGGATGGGAAAACAGCTGGTATGTTTTGGAAACATTTGACAGGCATATATAAACACCCAAGTGGATATGTAGAGGTGGTAGTTGGAGATAAAAATTTAGAGCTCAAATATCAAATCAGGATTAAAGTTATACAGTTCAGTGACAGATATAAATAGCTTTATTTATAGTGATTATTTTCAGAAAGCATATGAGTAGAGAAGAAATTTACTTTCTCTGATATTTAAAGGCATTTCCAGTACATGAGACTTGTCAAAAACTGTAAGTGAAGTCAGTGACAAACAAGGAAGAAGACAAGAAGAGAACAGGTTTTGAGAAAGAAGTAGTAGAAATGGGGCAAAGGCTTTTGAGAGGCTGAAAAGATGAGCCCTTTGGATATTCAGTAGGTTTTGAAGATACAATGTATTTGTTTTGTAACAATGTTAAGGGATGATGTGAAAATTGAAATATTCTATTCAGATTAGCTGAAGAGGGAACATGTAGGGAACATGTAGGAACATTGTTCCTCTACATAGCCTAGAAATATATGAGCCTTGTTAATTGAAACCATATTTGGCATTGTTAATTATAATTACTGAATTTTTTACAGCATGACCAGAGAGTACAATGTTATCTGTATGCTCAATCTTTTGAGGTAGCTGGTACAAGGGCAAAACAAATTCATCTGCAAACATGTGGAATAATAAATCCAGAGGTGAATATGGTTTAGCTTATTTTCCAGACACAGTAAATGGCTGAGTCGGAATTCTAACCTAGTGTTTTCTTTCTAGGTCTAATGTTCTTTCTACAACACAATGCCTATCATTCTTAATATACATATGTTTTTGATTATTATCCCAATTGAATGCACTGTTTTCAAGAAGCCAATAAAGTGGCTTAATTAAGAGTCTGCATATTGACATCAGGTTGCCCATGTGTGATTTCCAGATTAACCATTAAATCAGATGTGTGACCTTGAAAATTTACCTGACCTCTCTAAGTGTTGGTTTCCTTACCTGTGAAAGTGGCTTAGCAATGTTTACTTCATGGTGTTACTTTTTTTTTTAAGTTGAAATGAAATGATAGTGTCAAGTTTACATCATTCTAGACTTCCCAAATCAAAATTTAAAAAAAAAATAATGAAATGATAATTATTTAAATAAAGAATTGGTGCTGAATGTAAAAAAGGAGCACTACTAGAAGATTTGGGGAAATGGTCACCTTATCATTGATAAAGGAGGCAAAAATATACAGTGGAGAAAAGGCAGCCTCTTCAATAAGTGGTGCTGGGAAAACTGGACAGCTACATGTAAAAGAATGAAATTAGAACCGTCCCTAACACCATACACAAAAATAAACTCTAAATGGATTAAAGACCTAAATGTAAGGACAGACACCATCAAACTCTTAGAGGAAAACATAGGCAGAACACTCTATGACATAAATCACAGCAAGATCCTTTTTGACCCACCTCCTAGAGAAATGGAAGTAAAAACAAAAATAAACAAATGGCACCTACTGAAAGTTAAAGGCTTTTACACATCAAAAGAAACCATAAAGAAGACGAAAGGACAACCTTCAGAATGGGAGAAAATATTTGCAAATGAAGCAACTGACAAAGGATTAATCTCCAAAATTTATAAGCAGCTCATGCAGCTCAACGTTAAAAAAGCAAACAACCCAATCCAAAAATGGGCAGAAGACCTAAATAGACATTTCTCACAAGAAGATGTACAGATTGCCAGCAGACACATGAAAGAATGCTCAACATCATTAATCATTAGGGAAATGCACATCAAAACTACAATGAGATATCATCTCTCACCGGTCAGAATGGCCATCATCAAAAAACTCTACAAACAATAAATGCTGGAGAGGGTGTGGAGAAAAGGGAACCCTCTTGCACTCTTGGTGGGAATTTAAATTGATACAGCCACTATTGAGAACAGTATGGACGTTCCTTAAAAAACTAAAAATAGAACTACCATATGACCCAGCAATCCCACTACTGGGCACATACCCTGAGAAAACCATAATTCAAAAAGGGTCGTGTCCCAAAATGTTCATTGCAGCTCTATTTACAGTAACCAGGGCATGGAAGCACCCGAAGTGTCCATCAACAGATGAATGGATAAAGAAGATGTGGCACATATATACAATGGAATATTACTCAGCCATAAAAAGGAACGAAACTGAGTTATTTGTAGTGAGGTGGATGGACCTAGAGTGTGTCATACAGAGTGAAGTAAGTCAGAAAGAGAAAAAGAAATACCGTATGCTAACACATATATATGGAATCTAAAAAAAAAAAAAAGGTTCTGAAGAACCTAGGGGCAGGACAGGAATAAAGACGCAGACGTAGAGAATGCACTTGAGGACACAAGGAGGTGGAAGCGTAAGCTGGGACGAAGTGAGAGAGTGGCTTGGACATATATACACTACCAAATATAAAGTAGATCACTAGTGGGAAGCAGCCGCAAAGCACAGGGAGATCAGCTGGGTACTTTTTGTCCACCTAGATGGGTGGGAGGGAGATGCAAGAGGGAGGGGATATGGGGATATATGTATGCGTATAGCTGATTCACTTTGTTATAAAGCAGAAACTAACACACCATTGTAAAGCAATTATACTCCAATAAAGATGTTAAAAAAGTATGCTACTTAAATATTTTGAGATTTTATAAATTTTGTCTTCAGTCTATGAGAGTATATTCTTTGATTGAGAAAATTAAATAATTATGACTTATTACTTATGTAAGCAAAGGAAAATAAATGAGAGGACTGTGCTTTCAAATATGGATAATTTTTTAAGAGGAGTTTCTTAAATAGAATTAGAGAAAATTCTGTAGATCTTTTATATTATTGTGTTAAAATAAGAGATGTAGGGTGAAGGGATAGGTATAATTTAAATTATTGGCATTAGTGTCGTTTGATTTCTGTTAGAGTGAGTTATCTCTCTTCAGTGTAGAGTTAGAGTTTGACACAAAATAATTCACTTCACCATGTGTAACAATACTCCTTATTTAAAGCAATACATCCCAATATTTAAAATTTAGGAATTTTACAACTATATCTTATACCAAACTTTATTAACTAGTTCTGAAAAATTGGTGTTTACATCATAAGACTCATAATTGCTGTCAGATGTCTTCTTTCTTTTTTTTCATGACTAATCTTGTAAAATTATTTTATAGGACTCAAATATGTAAATTATTAATAGATCATATATATGCAGTTGCTTTTATTTAGAAATTCAAAATAGTTTAATCTGAGAAGCTTATTACTAAAGTGAAAGTCAAGTATATTTTGAGCTTCTTCATCACTTTCAGGAAGTGAACATTGTATTTGGTAAATCAGTACAACAATTTATTGGGCAAAGGCTACAAACTGCCCGTTACAAGATGAATAAGTTCTGGGGGTCTAATGTGTGATAGGATGACTATACAGTTGACCCTTGAACAACATAGGTTTGAACTGTGCAGTTCCGCTTATACAAGGGTATTTTTCAGTAGTAAGCACTACAGCACTACATGGTCCATGGTTGATTGAATCCGAGGATGTGGAAGAATCTTGGATTTGGAGGGCTGACCGTAATTTATACTCAGGTGGACCCCTTCATTGTTCAAAGGTCAATTGTAGTTAACAATACCATGTTGTATACTTGAAAGTTACTAAGAGAGTAAGTCTTAAAAGTCCTCACCATGCAGAGAAAAAAAGAAAAGATAACCTTGTAAGATGATCAATGTGTTAACTAATCTTACTGTGGCAGTCATTTTGCAATATATACATATGGCAAATCACCACGTGGTACACCTTAAACTTATGCAGTGTTACTTATGACAGTTGTATATCAGTAAAGGTAGGAAAAAAGAAAGAATTGGATATACGGAAAAATGTCTGCAGAGAAATTTCGCTCATAAATTCTTTTCAGAATTTTCACATTCTAAAAGGCTGTGGGCAATAAAATTGAAGGATGCTCTGATTCCACTCATCATTTGATAACAGCTAGCAGACTATGTGGGAAAGAAATTGTCCTTGTAGCAAGATAGAAAAAGTCATTTGATTACAAGTGGAAAACAAGGAGTAAGAACCCATTGCACTGTAACCAAAGAACAATTGATTCTCTGCTTTTATACATTAGACATGTGAGCTTGATCAATATTAAAAATATATTTTGTAAGATACACACTGCAAATTGATCACTCTATAAAATATATGAAGAAATTGTACACATTGATGAAAATATAAACAAACCAATCAAATAACTGGCAAATCTCACGAACAATTTACCAAAGCATGACTAATATCCTCATGAAGATGTATAGTCAAGGAAATGCACACTAAGGCTTCAGTAAAATAATATCTGTCAACCACTAACTTGGCAAACATTAAGATAACTGATAATATCAAAACTTAAAAGATATATGTTGACATGTGGTCTTTTCCCAAGTTCTTAAAGCAGAGGGAATGTGTTAAATGACAAAAATAACATGATTTAGTAATGAGTTTGAAGTCCTTATTAAAGGAGAAACTACCCATGGATTGAGGAGTACCATGCCTCACAAGCAGTGCAGCTTTCTTCCCGAGGGATTTTGAGCAAGAGCGAGTTTCCTGGAACATTACAAGAAGCAGCATGCAAATGGCATGATCGGCTAGGAGGTCGGGCTTTCCTGATAAGGCAAGCAGGTGCCATTTTCTAGGGTAAGGTTAAGCTAGCTAATGCTGAGTTGGAGGATCGTGGCTGGTATTAGGTTTCCTTGACAATGATGTCAAGCCGTAAGCACAGGCTGACTTAGGTTTAGATTTGTGATGTGGGCTGGGCCTCCAGGGTGGTTTTCACTCTGTACATCTCCATACATGTGTTAACTTTATCAAGTGTGTTCTTGTTAAAGTTAGGTGTGAGCGGAGGATTTTGGGGCAGGTTTTGGGGTGCAATTATAATCATTTTAAAGTCCTACTAATTCTTTTTTTTTATTAATGAATTTTATTTTTGGCTGCGTTGGGTCTTTGTTGCTGTGCACGGGCTTTTTCTAGTTGCAGCGAGCAGGGGCTACTCTTTGTTGCGGTGCGTGGGCTTCTCATTGCGGTGGCTTCTCTTGTTGCCTAGCATGGGCTCTTGGTGCACGGGCTTCAGTAGCTGTGGTTCGCAGGCTCTAGAGTGCAGGCTCAGTAGTTGTGGCGCACGGGCTTAGTTGCTCCACGGCATGTGGGATCTTCCCGGAACAGGGATTGAACCCATGTCCCCTGCGTTGCCAGGTGGATTCTTAACCACTGCACCACTAGGAAAGTCTAAAAAGTCCTACTAATTCTTAATTTTAATATTTTAGGAGAGAAAAAGTTTTAAAGGATTTATCAAAATTTTAATATGGTATAACTTCCAATATCGCTTCATATTCAAGTATAATCTCAGTGACCTTGTTCTAACTATATAGGCATGATTTAGCCTCATCAAAATCATGTTACTAAGACTTGCAATGCCTGTGATGTGAAAGACTAGGTTATACTGTAATACTAATAAGAAATATAAAGTGTCAGATAAAATATAACAAAAATGTTTGTTAAAAAGTATGCCTGGAGTTACAAAAGAAAAGGAAATTCCCATATTTCAGCAGAAGATAAATTGCTGAAAACCATAGTAGCTTTGACTCACAAACTGTTTCTGCAGCTATGCTGAGGAGTTATTGGATCCAAGAGTTAGTGCTCAGGCTTCACGGCCCACCCGGGGACGAGGGCAGAGGTTTTGGGACTCAATTTAGAGCTGTATACAGTGCTAAAATCTCATTCTAGGGTGAGGGAAAAATAAAGTCCTACAGTTCCTTATAACCATAGCTGGCTTCTGAAGGAAATATTTAAGGATAGTCTTCATTAAAAAAAAAATGCAGGAGTGGAATGTAATTAGTAATGATGAGAAAGAAGAAGGACAATTATGTTGACCTCAATCAATAATGATAATGATTACTTAGCAGCTGTGATTAAACAGAAGAGGTAAATAGGTAACAATAAAACATTGGAGAGAGTGACCAGAGGAACAGGCTTTTAAGAGCCATGCATTGTTCAAGAGGTACTTTAATGGAGCTTAAATCTGTCCAGCTTTGTCTTGCATCATACTCTGCTGATATCCCAAACCAGCTGTTCTTTCCTTCAATTTTTAAAAAATGCTTTATTCTCTTCCATCCCATGGCCTTTGCACATAACATTTACAATGCCTAAAATATAGTACCCCATTTTCTTGTTAAAATACTGTCTTCATCTTTCAAATCTATTATTTTTGAGAGAAACTTTCACTGATGCCATCAGCCAGTTTTGATGCAGTATTGGGTAATTCTTAAGAACTCAGGCTGTAGCCCCAGATGTCTGGGATTTGCTCCCAGCTCAGCCACTTACTAGCTGTATGGCCCTGGGTAAATACATTAACATTTCTGTGTTTCAGTTTTCCTCCTAATATGGTTGCTGTGAGGATAAAAATGTTTAATGCATAGAAAATGTTTTGAGTAGTGTTGGGAACATAGTGAAAACAAAATCGTAGTTATTAATTATTACGACATATCAAATTTCTTTATATTGACAGCTCAATGTTCTCCTTGTAATACCTAGAAAAGTTGTAATTCTTTTGTTGAATAACTTGATCTCGTTCTACCTTGTCCACCAGCCTTTAACTTCCATGAAGGCAGGAACCACGGATGCCCTTGGTCTCCATTTTATCACTGCACACAGCATTGAAGAAGTCCCTGTAAACTGATTAAGTTGATTAACAAATAAATGAATTATTTGTCTGTGTCATAATATTTTCTATCATAATTTAGACATTTGGAAACTGAGTGACCGGGAATAAAAATTACAGTCTACTCTAAAGCCATAGAGTGCAACCGTAGGGGTGCTTCTGTCTATACCGCAGCTACAGATCAAAAAGCCCAGCACACGCAAGGGCACACAGAGATTTCTGGACCCACCCAGCTACCAGATTGGACACAGTGAATGGGTGTAATGCCCTAGGTTCCCAGTGTCTTTCTGGAGAGGCCAGATGATGAAGTTAAGGACCATAAGAGTGGGACTTTTCCAATTGGATATTATATACATATATACATTTTTAATCTCTGAGTAAAAACTTATGACAAACTTAGTAGCGTCAAGCAAGACAATTTTTTTTTTTCAGTTTTAATCATCAGGGCCTGGGCACAGTTAAGGTGAGTCGTCTGTTCACATTCTCACAAGGTTGCAAGCAAGCTGTCGTCTGGTTGGCATTGTCATCTGGAGGCTTGGCTGAAGAAGCGTGTGCTTCCAAACCCATTCCTCCAAAATTGGATGTTGGCAGGATGTTGGCAGAATCCATTCCCTTGCAGTTGCATGACCGAGGCTCCTCACTTCTTAATGGGTGTTGACTGGAGGCAGGGGCTGTCCTTATTTCCCTGCCATGTGGCCCTTTTCATAAGCAGTTCAGTTCCCAGAATGGTGATTTGCTTCTTAAGGCCACCAAAGTAGTAACTTTACATTCTGCTAAGACAGAGTCTTATATAGTGAAACGTAATCACAGAAGTGACATCACATCTCCTTTGCTATAAATAGTAATTCAGTCAAGGAAGTGGCAGCCCAATATCTCTAGTCAGATGCAAATAACAGGTCCCCCTTGCATTCCAACAGCTTTATATAAGGATGTGCCGCACTGGGGCCGCCTTAAGCTGTGTTCACTACAAAGTGAGAAGAACCATCAGATAAAACCTTCCCCTTTCCTGCGGGTCTTTCCTAACTCAAAGAAAGCTATTATATGCCTATCCAAAGAAGTCTTGAAATGGAGCAGTTGTACTTGTTAAGAAGCTATGGCCAGTTCACCTAGTTTTTCATCTCCCTCTTTCTCTGCTTCCAGTTCCTTTCCTTCTTAATCCTCCTTTTCTAAGACTGAATCTTTTGACTATATTAAAACTTTGTAAAAATAAAACAAGTCAGGCTGAAGACAGGGCCTCGAGGATAGGAGAGGCCCATCTCCTGCAGCGGTGGGGCTGACTTTGCCAAAAATCCTGTTTAGGAACCAACAGTGAGGGTGACAGCACTACAGATGAGACTAAATTTCCTGGCAGGATAACCTCCTATCTAAATCAGAGCCTTCACGTGGGACGTGTAGGTCGCTGAAACATGGAAAGGCAATGATCAGAGGATTTGATCCCCAAATTCCCCTGAATGCTCCAAGCTGGCAGAAATGGCCCCTTCTACCTTTGGAGAAGAAAACAGACATTGTGTGTCAGGAGAAGCTGTTTCAAGAGGTTTGCTTTTTGCCTCTGACTCACAAAACACCTCTATAGACCAAACCAGGGCAGTTTTAATTGAAGCCTAAGCAGAGAAGTACAATCCCTACCCCAGAAAAACACATTACAGACTAAAGGAATGGTATAACCTGTCTAAAATTTAAGATAAAGGACTGGGGTTATGGCGTGTTCTGAAAGCCAGAGAGCCTCCAGGATAGGAGATGCCCATCTCCTGCAGCTGTGGGGTGTGAGACTGTTTCTTGATGGTGTTGGGCAGGAGGGATGTAAGGATAAGGCCACATGGAAGAGTTTGTTAACATGCGTTATTCAACCATGATTCAAAATTCAATGTAGTGGCAAAAACACCTTGGGCAGTTCTAATTGTGGGAGAAAAAAAGCAGATAAAAGTGATAGCCCAACATCCCTTAATTTATTTAACAAATTGATGACTATGTTAGGCATTGCTCAAGACACATGGCAATATCCTAAAATAGATAAAATTTGCCCTCATAGAGCTTACATTGTATAGAAGAAGGGAAAAAAAATGAATTATGTGCATGACAAATAAGTACACTTTATTGTTACAATGCTATAAGAATTATAATATCAGGGTAGGGTCAGGTACACTGGAAGTGCTAAGAGTAAGGCTTGAAATTTCAAAAATGCAGTTGTCAGGACAGTACTCCATGTGAAGTTAACATTGAGGAACATCTTGAAGGCAATGAAGGAGTTAAACATTGCATGTCTGGGGGAAAAAATTGTTCTATGAAGAATGAAAATGAGTAACAAGACACTGAAGTTGGAGCCTACACAGCTTGGTCAAGGAACAGCAAAGAGGACAAAGAGCCTGGAGCAAAGTTAGCAAAAGAGAGAAATAAGAAAGAGAGGGTCAGAGAGTTAATGAAACTAGGCAGGTGGGGCCAGACCTTTGTAATGATTTTGGATTTGACCCAGTATAAAAAAGAGAGCTCTCTGGAGGGTTCTAAGCAGGGAAGTGACACATACTTTAAAAGGATTAACCCAGCTGCTATGTAGTAATAGATAATGCATGTTTGGGGGAGAAGGTAGTCAGGGAGAGTTAAAGGTAGAATTTTATCACAGGAAACCAGATGAGACATGATGATAACTTAGGTCTACAGGTAAAAAAACATGGTAAGAATGGTAAAAGGCAGACAAATAATTTGTCCTCATTGTATATTTTCACAATAGCAAAAAGTAATAAAATAAAACAGATAATAGAACAATGGCCTCAAAATATTTAAATATAACGGCCATTGTAGAATTTTATACAAGGTGAAACTATCTTTCAGAACTTAGATCAAATTAAACACATTTTCACACCAAAAAAAGAGCCAAGAAATTTTATTAGCAGTAGAATTACACTAAAGAAACTTCTAAGAACGAACTTTACATAGAAAGAAAATAATCTGACAATAAAGGCCTCAGTTACAAGTGTTTAAAAAGAAACAACAGGCCCAAAATGGAGCCACTTGTACTAAGCCTCATGTCATCAAACCAAGACTTAATAACTAACAGTTGATGCCTCTTCCAGGGATGTGACTTTAACAGTTACTCTGGAATTTCCTGGTTAGTTCCAGTGAGATAATCTGCCTCATAGACAGGTGACATCCCCCCCAAAAAGGTGACCTTGCTTGAAATAATACTTTGTTAGAAACTTCTTTTTGCCCCCTTCTGTGTATAAAAGCCTTCCATTTTGTACAGCTCCTCAGAGCTCCTTTCTGCTTGCTAGATGGGATGCTGCCCAATTCATGAATCATTGAATAAAGCCAATTACATCTTCAAATTTACTCCATCAAATAATGTTTTTTATCACAAGAATTAATATTGAAAATGTAATCATGTTAGTCAAAGTTATGTGTGAGTATATGAAAATATCACATTTACATCTAATGCTTATACTTATAAATTATTGTAAGTCCCCTACATATGAATGAGTTCCATTCTGAGAGCTCATTCATAGGTCCAATTTGCTCGTAAGTCCAATAAAGTTAGCCTAGGTACCCAACTAATACAACGGCTATATACCATTGCTTTTACGCTTGCTTCCAAACATCCTGGGCTTGAAATAAAGATACTGTATTACTATACTGTATACAGTACTGTACAGTAAAATACACAAAAGCACAACCACTTGTAGAGGATGCATGCACATGACAATGGAAGCCAGACACATGAAGTAACTTACATGATTGGACATGCAAACGCACGTTTGTATCTTTGAAAGTTTGCAACTTGAAGGTTCATATGTAGGGGGCTTACTGTATTGCAGAAGTAAAGTAAAAGCTATGTCAGGATAACATATTGGAGTTAAAGAATTCTGGATTTAATATATAATTTGGAAAGTAATAATTAACATTTTAACATGTACTATTTTATAAAGTAGCCATTGTAAGATAAACAATACAGTATATAATATCTAAAATAGTGTGACAAAAACTGCTAGAACTGATAAATTAATTTAGCAAGGTAGCATGACACAGGATTAACATACAGAAATCGGTTACATTTCTTTACACTAATAATGAAATATCAGAAAGGGAAAGTAAAAAAAAAATCTCTTTGAACATCATATAAAAAGAAAAATGCTTAGGAATAAACCTGACCAGGGTAGTGAAAGACCTATATCCTGAGAATTATAAAGGAATTTGAGATCATTCAAAGAAATGAAAAGATATGCCATGTTCTTGGATTGGAAGAATTAATATTGTTAAAATGGCCATACTGCCCAAAGCAATCTACAGATTTAATGCAGCCCCTATCAAATTACCAATGGCATTTTTCACAGAACTAGAACAAATAATCCTAAAATTTATATGGAACCATAAAAGACCCAGAATTGCCAAAGCAATCCTAAGGAAAAACAACAAAGCTGGGGGCATAACTCTCCCAGACTTCAGACAATACTACAAAGCTACAGTAATCAAAACAGTGTGGTGTTGGCACAAAAACAGACATATGGGTCAGTGGAACAGAATAGACAGCCCAGAAATAAACCCACACACCTATAGTCAATTAGTCTCTGACAGAGGAGGCAAGAATATAAAATGGGAAAAGGACAGTCTCTCTGCAAGTGGTGCTGGGGAAGTTTGACAGCTGCATGTAAATCAATAAAGTTAGAACACACCCTCACACCCTACACCAAAATAAATTCAAAATGGTTTAAAGACTTAAATATAAGACATCACAGAATAAAACTCCTTGAAGAGAACTTAGGCAAAATATTTTCTGACATAAATTGTACCAACGTTTTCTTAGGTCAGTCTCCCAAGGCAATAGAAATAAAAGCACAAATAAACAAACAGAACACAATCAAACCTATAAGTTTTGCTCAGCAAAGGAAAACATAAACAAAATGAAAAGACAACCTATGGAATGGGAGAACATATTTGCAAACAATTCGGCTGGCAAGGGATTACTTTCCAAAATATAAAACAGCTCGTACAATGCATAACAACAACAACAACAACAACAAATCCAAAAATGGGCAGAAGACCTAAATAGACATTTCTCCAAAGAAGGCATACAGATAGCCAAAAGGCACATGAAAAGATGCTCAGCTTCAGCAATTATCAAAGAAATGCAAATCAAAACTACAATGAGATATCACCTCACACCAGTCAGAATGGCCATCATCAAAAAATTCTACAAATAATAAATGTTAGAGAGGGTATGAAGAAAAAGGTACCCTCCTACACTGTTGGTGAGAATGTAAATTGGTGCAGCCACTATGGAAAATTGTATGGAGTTTCCTTAAAAAATAAACAATAGAACTATCATATGACCAGCAATCCCACTCCTGGGCATGTAGCTGGAGGAAACTCTAATTTGAAAAGATACATGCACTTCTGTGTTCATAGCAGCACTATTCACAATAGCCAAGACATGGAAGCAACCTAAATGTCCATCGACAGATGAATGGATCAAGAAGGTGTACATATATACAATAAAATAATACTCAGCCACAAAAAAGAATGAAATAATTCCATTTGCAGCAACATGGGTGGACCTAGAGATGATCATACTGAGTGAAGTAAGCCAGACAGAAAAAGACAAATATCATATGATACCGCTTATTTGTGAAATCTGAAAAAAAATGATACAAATTAACTTACCTACAAAACAAATAGACCCACAGACCTAGAAAACAAACTTATGGTTACCATAAGGGATAACAGGGAGAGGAGTGGAGGGATAAATGAGAAATTTGAGATTAACGTATACACACTACTATATATAAAATAGATAATCAACAAGGACACATTGTGTACCACAGAGAACTGTATTCAATATCTTGTAGTAAACGATAATGGAAAAGAATATTAAAAAGAATATATATATATATATATATATATATATATATATATATATGTATATGTATATAACCAAATCACATTGTCAGAAAATAACACATTATAAATCAACTATACTTCAATTAAAAAAAATAAAATAGTTGTGTGAAATGGAATTAGAGTAGTATATAATTGAAATCAATCCAAAATTGAAAATTTACACTAAAACACACACACACACACACACACACACACACACACATCCAAGTATATGCACCCACATGCTAACCAACAAAACAAATGTTGAAAATCAGATGAATAGAAAACATTAAATAAGTAAAATAAGATTGTAAAAATGAATCGATATATATGAAATTAAATGTGCCAAAGAAATAATCCAGGTTAAAAAAAATCAATAAGTCAATTTAAAAATAAAGTTATATGCTTTTTTGCAAGGGGATAAGTTTTAGGCCCTAAGTAAATAAATAAAAAAACCCAAAAAACTTAGAATTTGAAATTAAAAGAGCATAAATTTATAAGCAAACCAAATATTTAAAATATCGATGATGTATTTATGTTCATGTCAAACAAACAATATGTTAAATAGGAGTATTAAAGTCATCAGGATGATAAAAATCATACTGAGTATAAATTATAAATATGCATGCATCTAATAATAGCATCACATATATACAGATGTAACAATGTAGAAATGCTAAGAAGAAAAAACACTTAAATCCAAGCCAGGAATATTAACAAGATGTTAAAAATTGATAAAGATATAGAAGATTTAAACTAAACAAGATCTTGATATAATGAGTATAGATAAAACATGACACCTAACAAATGTAGAATGTATATCATTTTCAAGCAAACATAGCATATCCATAAAAATTAATCAGCTACAAGGTAATAAAGCAAGTTTTATTATATTCCCAGAACCAGTATCCTAAAGAACACATTCTTGACCAGAACGCAATTAAGCTGGTGTTTGATATAAAGGGATTACTAAGGAACAACCACATCTGAAGTTAGGGAGAAATAAACCTACTCTTGTAAGTAACCCTTAGATGAAAGAAGAAATAATAAAGTTTAAAATAATATGACTGAATAGTAACAAAAATACTGCAGAGTGAAACTTCTCTGTTGAAGCTGAAGGGGTACTTTGCACAAAATAAAATACACTTAATTTAAAAATAAAGATAGTGACAGAAAATGCTGCAAAAAGAAGAAAGTGTTATAGCTGACAAGCCTACAAGTACAGGAAGGAAAATAAAAATCTTATTTATTGTCTAACCATCAGCGAGTGTGTGGAAGCCAGGAGAAATCTGGCTCCTTTCCCAGCTGAATATAAATGAAATTAAAGGAATTACAAGGCGCAGGTTACTGATCACCAATAGACTTGCGTGCAGTATCAATCACATGAGAAAATGTATAATTGCTCCTACTGGGATGCAAAATTATTCCAACCATCACGTTCCTGCTCTCAAAGATGAGAATTATGAAGAAAAATGGAAAAAGTTAAGCTAGCTCTCATGAGAAATAGAATGGTAGTCACTTAACTGAAGTTTTAAACCCAGCAGGAATCAACAAAATTCTTCCAAGTGAACTGCTTACACTTGTAAAATGGACTCACAAACCAGATGAGATGTTACCAAAATGTTCCTTCAAGATTAACGGGTTTATAAATCAAGGGAAACACATTATTTTGCCATGGTACCCTTTATTTTACTAAATCTATTTCTTAATTTTTTATCATGCCTTTTATCTAATGGATTTGAGATCATTTATTAGGTTACCATATGATATAATTAGGGAATCACATAAAACAGTTTGAAGTGAAAACATTGCAATGGGTGTTACAAGTCACCTGGATTGAGCTATTTATTATAATTGGGCTCTAAATTTGATTTATATCTTCATGGCACTAGAGTGTGGGCACCTTGAAGGCAGAACTAATGTAACATTCTTTTTATTACCACCTGAACGGAATTTAAGATATCCAAACTAATGAATGCAATTAAAATTAAAAATAAGTCATGATATGTTTTATTTTAGAATTTTAAAATAATGCTTGTTCAACAAGTATTGAGTGTATACTTGTGTCAAACATTCAGTAGTGAACAAGGCCAGACTGCTTTCCTCAGGGATCTTATAGCTTAGTGAGTGAGAGGGTCAAGAAAATATATAATTTCAATAAATTGTAAGGAGTTCGAAGACAGAGCAAGTTCACGTGTTACATATGCATATAAAACAGAACCTAAGCAAGAGTGGGGACCTAGAAGAAAAATTCTTGGCGCATTTTATGTGATCAATAAGTAAACATTAACCAAATTATAAACAACATTCTGATTAGACAGATTAATAAATGCATTTGCAAAAAGCATTTCTTTCCAGAAGCTTATTTTATGAGTGGTTCTACACACAAAAAATGATAATATATTTTTCCTACCTCATAAATCCTGTAAAAATAAATAATTTTAATTAAATAGAGCCACCTTTCTCTACTGAATTCATAATAGTAAAAAGACTTGGGACCATAGTGAAGATAGCTCTCATTCAAGATATAGATATACATTCAGTTTGTAAAGCACTGAATATGTTTAAGTAGAATTATCTTGAGAGTTTATTAAATCACCTAAACTGAATACATGTTTATACT
Organism: Hyperoodon ampullatus; assembly: GCF_949752795.1. Lineage (NCBI taxonomy): Eukaryota > Metazoa > Chordata > Mammalia > Artiodactyla > Ziphiidae > Hyperoodon > Hyperoodon ampullatus. Next base: position 139,720,283 of record NC_136915.1, read on the forward strand.
CCTGCCTTACATTAATTAATGATGTGCATTTCTGAAGCAATCCAACTTAGTCCTGTTTTCCTCCAGTGTTGAAACAGATAAATTTGTCTTAGTTTGAACCTGAGATGAGGCCATTTGCTTGGGTTTAAAACCATATTTAATAGAAAATGGTTTTTCTGAAACAAAAGATCAGTCTCAGTAATGTGCGAAGCTCATTCTGTGAAAGCTGTGGAGAAACTAGGACATGGGAAGGAAGTGCAATTGTATCTTCCACCACAGGCTCACTCTAAGGTAGAGTCGCCCTGAGTGGAAGCAGAAAGAATGGTAAATAGTTCCTTCCATGCTATCTAAATCTCTCTGTCTCCCTCCTTCTCTCTCTCCTTCTCCCTCTCTCCCCCTCCCTTTCCTTAAGGGGCAACAGAGCCAGGGATCCTCAAGAGATAGAGCAGGAAGATTAAAGCTGTCACTTCTCAGGAATCCAATGTATTTCTTTCATATAAATGTGTTGTGAATGGCAGGAATCTAGTGAATAGAGATGGGAACTGAAGCCAGAGAGTTAATACTTGTAAAAATAATATCACACACTTCATTAGAACTTTGAAATTCCAGACATTATTCATATATGCATTGTGAAGCACATTATTCACATTTACTTGCTTTATTCCCTAAAATGGGTATGATTATACCTCACCCCATGAGATGCATGTGTCAGGCAACATGGTTTCCAAACGCAGGCCAAATGATTCTCCTGATATTATGTATGGACTGCTACATTTTTGCTATATAATTTTTTTTTTTTTTTTGTAAGGAAGCTCTTGCCCTTGTATTTTACTGTCAATTTTTACAAATGTTGATGCTAGTAAGATTAAAAAAAAGAACAAACAAAGCAGATAACGGTAAATATGTGGGTACATTTAACAGCATACTTATAATAATAATGTCTTATGAGGTGTGACATATATAGTCTTAAAATACATAAATTCAATAGCATACACGTTGAGGAGGGTTAATGAAGCTCCATTGCTCTAATTAGAAGGAAACTTATAGCTTTATATTAATATATTAAGATAAAAGCTAATAATTAATCATCAAAGAATCCAACATCAAGAAGTAAATTATACCCAAAGAAAGTAGAAGGATGGAAGTAAATATGATAAGAATATAAATTAATGAAAGGGAAAATAAATATACAATACAGAGATTTAACAAATCCAAAGCTGATTCTTTGAAACGATTCTTCAATAATTGATAAATCCCTAGTGATATCAAGAAAATATCAGGACTGCAACAGGCAATACTGCCAAAGATATATAATGTTTTTTATTTCAACCAATTCAGTATTCTTTAATGACAGTAGTTAACCTAAAGGTGTTATTTATGGTGTAAGTTCAATATTAAGGCCTTACAGATATGAGGTTACCACTAGAATGTTTCAAAAATATCTGGTATCTGTATGAAGGAGGACATTATTTTTTAGCATATTTAAAGTTATTTCAATGTATTGATGCACAAGTGCATAAGAAAAGAGTCAGGGTAGATTCCTGTTTTATACTCCTGAAAATGTTTGTTTATCAGTTCATTAAGAACATTACAACTGATTCTGATTACAGTTGTTTTAAGGAATACAATCTGTTAGAAAATGTATAACGGAATATTATTGCAGGCAAAACTTATAAAAGGCATGAGTCTTTAATGTCAAAGTCTATAAAACTACAAGTAATTCAGTTTAGCCCTAACATACTTCACTGTGTTGGATTTTATATTTGAATCGTTGGAGTCTAAAACGTGCTTTTTTTTTTCCTTAGTAGAATATTTCCTTGATGACTTAATTTGCAATAATTATGAAAGGAAATTACATACATTTTGTTGGAAGATTTGATAAGATAATATTTTAATTTGAGGAGAAGACAGTATGGCATTTAAAAAATGAACTATTATTTGAATCAAATTAAACTTGGCAATGCTATTAGAATAAAAAAACATTAAAACTCTTGGAACATTGGAACACACAATATTGAGAAACTCTTGAAATGCTGGGGGATAAGAAATCTGCAGACCACCATTCATGCTGAGCATTTTAACAAGCTCTACAATGTACAAGAGTATTAGAGAAACACCCTATTCAAAATGAGTGAAACTCACCATATTAGGGGCAACTGATATTCAAAGTATTAAAAAGTCACAGTATTCATGATGAATTTTTCTGCTAAAAGTAAATAGTTTTTTACATGCAATGATAAAAATCACATGATTGTCAAGGCATAGAACTTATAAAACAATTTCTGACTATAAATAATTATTAATGCGAGAGAAAAGAGGCAGCTTCCTGGAAGAACATAAGGCAAAATATCAATTCTTCATTTAGTAAAGAGTCTCAAAAATGTTTTGAAAACTCATATTTTGATATGACTTTACTTGGCTTCTATTATTTCCAGTCAAACCATAAATGTACATTGTCTCTGAAACAGCAATGCTAAGGGTTAAAAAAAAAAAAAAGGTCCATAATAATGATGCTAAGGGCTGGAGATAAGAAGAGGGGAACCTTAGTATGATAGCCAGGTACACCTTGACAACTGAAGAAGCATTCCTGAAAAAGTGCTGATCTTAGAAAAGCTTTTCAAAAGTGATTTTTCCATATGAAATAATGGCAAAGAACTTCATTACCTAATTTTCAAGATGCCAGCCACTACCGCTGATTAGTTGCAATCTGTGGGCTGCAGGGAAGGGCTGCTGGCGTTGTCCCTGCATCTGCCTCCTGTCCAGGAGAGCACTGGCCCTCCAAAGAGAGTGGACCCACTCACAAACTAGCCCCAAGTTCCTTCCACACTCACGTTCTACCTACAGGATACTAGGGACTAAAAGCAATTGCAGTGAATGGCTTGCATGTACTTTTGCAGCCAGAGTTTCCGATGAACCAGAATGATGTCTTGACAGGAGGTAAGGACGAAACACAAGTGGTCAGATAAGCAGAGTCAGCTTCCACCACTTCTGATGACCATAAAGAGCTCTTCCAGGCACGAGACAGCGTGAAGCCATGTAGGTGGTGCAGCTGCATCTTACCAGTCTCTGGTGGTGCGTAGTTATCATCCCTCAGTGCCTGTTAATACCTGTGTTTTGAGATGCAGCCTATGATTATACCATTTGAAACATTGTTATTTAAGCAGTGTGTAGCAGCGCTGTTCTAGCTGGGATCTAGCAGTGAACAAAGTGTTCAATCCTTGCTTTCAAAAGAATTACAGGAAATACTGACAAACAGATAAGCAAATTAACATGTATTATAACAGGGGTCCCCAACCCCAGGGCCACACAGCAGGAGGTGAGCGAAGCTTCGTCTGCTGCTCCCCTTCACTCTCCATTGTTCACATGACCGCCTGAACCCGTTCCTGGTCCCAGAAATGTTGGACAAAGCTGTATTATAAAATAACTGAATTTTTTGTAAGGACTATGAAGAAAAATAAACCACAGTAAGGGGAGAAAAATTGATGGGAATTACTACATTAGATAAAGAGGTATGGTAGCCCCATAAATAACATTTTTACAGATGATGTAGTATGTGTAAATGTAAAAAAGAGAATCAAAATGCCAAGTGGTCATGGTAAGGGGAGGATACCGTAATTGTGGTTTAGAGTCTAGGTTGCCTAGAGAAGAACTCATTTCCCAATGAAACTCTCTCAGATCCATCTATGTTTCTCCAGACTGCTAATCTAATGCCCCATCATTTCTCACTTAGAGCTTATTTTAACCTTGGTTGGTCCTCCCTTCATAAGGCACACCAATGCTTTTCACAGAATTGTGTCATAAACTTTGTGCCTTTACTCACAGAGTTCCCTCTGCCTGAACTATTTTATCCATCTGTCTTGCCCCCTTACATTTAAAAGGTGACTACTAGTATCTCCTCACACCTCAAACATCTGAGTAGTTTCATTCTTTGGAAAGCCATCCTTAACACAGAAATGACTCCAACTGACACCTTTAGATTATGTTGGCCCAGTTTCCCTTTCCCATTCCCTCCTTGTGGTAATTACCTCTTTCCCATTCGTGGCCTGTGTCTCCACTCACTCCACGTGGTTCTGGTGGATTTGTTAATAAAGTGCTTCCTCCTTCACCAGGGCCAGGATATTGGCCAGGCTACCTCTGAAGAGCCACTTATCTCCCTGAAGCCAGTGGTCATTCCAAGAAAAGGCATCAGGTCCGTGGATCGGCAGTCAAAATACTCTGGGACATTTTTACAAAAATGATAAAGAAAATGTTATAAAAAGGAGCCAATAATAGGAAATAGAATGAAAAGATGGAGAGCAGGTGACAGAGTCATGACAACATTGATCAATCAGTGGACCCAGACTTTCTTGAAACCTGTCAGTCCTTAGAATATCAAGTTATATGATAAAAAAACAAAAACTAAGACATAGAAATTTGATGGGTTTTAAATTTAATTTAAAATTAACTTTCTAAGTAACATTACTCTCCCATATCTTCATCAACAATACAGCTAAGACATTAGGTTGTAACTCTGCTTATTCATCTGTATTTCTCCCTAGACTCTGAGATGTGGGCAGAGTAGGATAATGTTTGCTGGTTTGCTGTAACATTCCCAGGGTTAACTAAAGTATTGTTCATGTTCTATCATTTGGGAAATATTTATAAAAATCTGAATCAAAATACAACAATCTTTATCATATTTTCCACGTCATTTTATGTCATAACCCTGAGGTGGATACCTCTGAGCCTCTGTTGAGGTTTTTTTCTTTCCTTTTCCTTTTATTTAAATGGAATTGTTTCTTCCCCTTCTGTTGATCTCACCCATTACATGGGCTGCAAGTTATCCTCTCTTAACTACAGAAATAGGAAAGTCTCAAAAATCAGTGGAGATTTCCATTAGTTTATGACATGCGTCATAAGGTGAAATTTCTAATTGTTTAGATCACAACTAAAAAAATAACACACAAGAATCAAGTGACTTTCACTCATCCATGACTACTGATGCTTTTGTAAGTACCAATTGTCTATATTAAAAATATTTTTGCTTGAGGTAGCCAAGTAGGTTGTGGTTTCTTCACACGACTATGAATGAAATAGACTAGAGCATCAAAGTGTTTCTAAGGAAAAGACCACCAAAAATGGCAGCTGGGATATTTAATCCATTTTGAGTTGATTTTTGTGCATGGCATAAGATAGAGGTCCAGTTTCATTTTTGCATGTGCCTGTCCATTTTCCCCAACATATTGAAGAGACTATCCTTTCCACATTGTATTCTTGGCTCCTTTGTCATAAATTAATTGACCACAGATATGTGGGTTTATTTCCAGGTTCTCTATTCTGTTTCATTGATCTATGCCTGTTTTAATGCCGATACCATATTGTTTTGACTGCTATAGCTTTGTAATATAATTTTAAATCAAAGAGCATGAAGCATCCAGCTTTGTTTGTCTTTCTTAAGATTGTTTTGGCTATTTGGGTCTTTCGTGGTTCTGTACATGTAACAGGATTGTTTGTTCTACTTCTGTGAAAAATGCCATTGGAATTTTGATAGGGATTTCATTGAGTCTGTGGATTGCTTTGGGTAACATGGACGTTTTAGCAATATTAATTCTTCTAATCCATGAGCACAGAATATTCATTTCTTTTTGGCTTTCTCAATTTCTTTTATCAATGTCTTATAGTTTGCAGTGTAAAGATCTCTCACTTTTCTTTACTAAATTTACTCCTAGGTATTTCATTATTATTTTTTTTTTTTTTTTTTTTTTTTTGCGGTATGCGGGCCTCTCACTGTTGTGGCCTCTCCCATTGCGGAGCACAGGCTCCGGACGCACAGGCTCAGCGGCCATGGCTTACGGGCCCAGCCGCTCCGCCGCATGTGGGATCTTCCCGGACCGGGGCACGAACCCGTGTCTCCTGCATCGGCAGGCGGACTCTCAGCCACTGCGCCACCAGGGAAGCCCTTTCATTATTTTTGATGCAATTTTAATTTAACATCTAAAGCTCAGGCTACATTTTCTGCTGATCTTATCTCTTTTTTTATTGAATAGGCCATCTAGCTGTTAGAGAGAACACCATTTATTAAGGTAGGTTTATCAGATATTAATCGTGGTTATATGCAGTTTTCTTCAATATAATAGCTTTAATAAGTGCCTTCTTTATTAAGGTATAGCTTCAAATTTCTATGTGATATATATATATATATGTGTACATATATATTAAGTATATTTAGTAAGTTAGGTAAGTAAGTAAAAAAGTCAAACACTAACCATTGATTTTCTTCATTCTGCTAAGATAAATGCAATTTTTCTGTTAATTCAATCAAGTTATTTGGTGAATTTCTACTTAGGAAATTTCTGATTCTACTTAGGAAAGTCATAAATAAAAGTTTTTGCTTGTTTATTTGTTTGTTTGTTTTTAATGCCACAGGATGGCCTTCAAGTATTCTCATTCTCTCCTACCATATTGAATTCTTCTAAAACTACTATAGTTGACCATGACCACAAACGAGAATAAAGTATTATCCAAGAGTTGAATTTTTTTATATAGATGGTCAGCTTCTCATAAAGATTCTCTCTGATTTTACATCTTATAAAAAGGGTAGCGGATAAACTCACAGACTGCCTGATAAAGAGCATACTTTTTGCTAGTCAAGAAGGGAAAAACAAGTTCTAATTTCATAATTCAAGATTATCTATGGAATATTACAGATATCATAAAGAGTTTGAAGACTTCAACCAAGCATATTACATGTGAAGGCCACATATTTGAAACAAAACAATCAAGGAATTAACTCTCTAAACATAATATCAAAATATAGTGCAAAAAATATTTTTGAGAGATTAGTGAGTGTTGCTACTATTGTCACAGTTATTACAACAACTACTAGCTAGCTCTTATATATTGAGCCCCTAATATACACTGCAAATGTAATCAGCATTCATACAAAATATCATGTAATACTCAGAACATTTATGAAAGTAGGTGATATGGTTAATTCAATTTTATGTGTAAACTACTCATCATAAAAACATTAAATAATGTATACAGTGTCACATAGTAACTAAAAATTTTTAGATTTAAAACTGAGACCAAGATGTTTTTGATTATACTCTCACAGCCAGCAAATTGTATTATTTAGGAAATATTTTCAGTGAGAAATAAGTGATGCCAGGAAATCACTAATGGACTTAATCATGATCCTAATGCCATATAGCATATACCATTATATTTTAATAAACTTTCTTTAACTTTTCCCTGGCTAATATGCTTGCAAATAGGTATAAGCAGATATCTATATGTGTTCAGGGATCTGGGTGTCTGGGTGGGATCTCAAGCCAATAGAAGAAGTTTGGCATGCCTAAATGTTACTTCCAGCCCCTCACACTGTTACCACTACCAGAATAGTCGTTAAAAAATATACTATAATTGTCATATAGGAAAACATCCAGAAGCTGTGATATGTTTTCATTATTGTACTTATTCCTCATTAAAATGTAGAATTGTAAATTATGTATTAATAAAAATGTATTATGTGGAATGTTTAGGGATTATTTTTGCTACTTCATTAATTCAGATGTTCCTCATGAATAATCCACAAGGTAAAATGATCAGCAGTGCATCCCTTATCAGCTCAACAGATTTTCTTCTGTTTATTTTTGCCTTTCTTTCAAGTATTTATAAGCAAGAATGAGGACTTTACCAAAAGGGCCTTAACAGTCCCCACAGCTTGACTATACTTCAGACATTTTTTTAAAATTAATTTTTATTGGCATATAGTTGATTTACAATGTTGTATGAGTTTCTGCTGTACAGCAAAGTGAATCAGTTACACATATACATATAGTCACTCTTTTTAGATTCTATTCCCATTACAGAGTATTGAACAGAGTTCCCTGTGCTATACAGTAGGTTCTTATCAGCTATCTATTTTATATATAGTAGTGTGTATTTGTCAATCCCAATCTCCCAATTTATCCCAGACATCTTTTTTCTTGATCTCCTCATTCCTCGAGCATCTACTTTAGAAAACATGAAAATTCCTTCTCTACCCTGTTGATATGTGAACGTTTTACAACCCAGGAATGTCTTTCTTGAGAACCTGGGAGCCCTCCTTCCTAATCAAGAAAGATAAGGTCCCTTTATCCTAGTCTCTGTGGAAAGGTGGGAACCTAACTTCCATAAGTGACAATTAGTAAGCAAAGATGGCCAACCTTCAGGCTAAGGGCCTGTAGTACTTTTTCATTAGCTCACTCAGTGTTTACAAATCCCCCCAATCATTTGTTTCAGGGGAGTTGAGTTCAAACTCTCTCCTTGTAATAGTCTTGATCTTTATCACAATGTCTTGAATAAAGTTTCCCTTGCCTATTTAATTCTTTCTAGTGCAATGTTTTTTAAAGATCTGTGACTCTTTTCTGTTAATTAATAACTAAAGAAAGAAATATTACTCTCAAAATCCATAATGATAGCTGCTTTGGTCAGTCTGGGCTGCTGTAACACAGTACCATGGATGAGGTGGCTTAAACAATAATTATTTGTTTCTCATAGTTCTAAAGGTTGAAAGTTCAAGGTCAAGTGCAGCAAGGTCAGGTTCTGGTGAATGCTTTCTTACTGGTTTATCCATGGCCATCTTCTCATTTATCCTCACATGATGAAAAGAAAGAAAAGAAAAGAAAAGAAAAGTCTAGCTCTATTCCTCTTTTTATAAGGACACTAATGTCACCATGGGGACTCTACTCTCATGCCCTAATTACCTCCCAAAGGCCCCACCTCCTGGGACCATCCCACTGAAAGTTAGGGTTTCAATATATAAATTTGGGAGGGGAGGACACAAAGATGCAGTCCATAACAGTAATAGATCATGCTTTTTATAGTCAGCAGGACTTAGTTAGAATGTTCAAGGTACTATGTCTTTAACAGAGTAATGTTCCCTAAGTTGGCCTTATATGTAATTATATCTTATGTTTGATTGCCCACGTGACATTGCTGCCTCATAGGACAGGTAAGCAGTGCTTTAGAGCCCGATTCATGGAGAGAGGAGCTTTTGCTTTCTAAGATCCCAAATTGCCATTTTTTCTAAACTGTTTCTCACCAGTTCTCTCTTTCCCATCACAAAATACATATGAAGTGCAAGTTTATCTTGGGAAACTTTTCAACAGAGACAGCCTGTAGCTATGAATTTAACCTATTTTGTTCGTGTAAACTCCTACAATTGTATCTTCTTCATCCAAGCATACCCTCTGAAGGGTGTAAGATTTTACTAGATTTTGCTGGCCTTGAGTTTAAGGCTTACATCCTAGAGTTTACACCCCATGCATTATACATCCTTCCTGATGAGCCTAGGACTGGATGCATGTGCTGTTGTTCCGTTTATTGATTTTTAACAAAAAATATTCTACCTCAACAGAACACAATATTATATAGAAGATTGGGTTATGTGAACCCATTCTGCTTTGAAGTACCCTATGAAATGAGTGAACAAAGGAATGAAGTTGGAATGTACCGCTAATTCTATTTTTATAATACACTTTCACGATTCTTCTCTTGTCAAGAGAGCCTTAATCAAGGAGGGAATCCAGGACGTAAGAGTTATCACCAGAAGAGATTAGTGTTTTGTAGTTTGATAGGAGCATCAGTCTTGTTTCTTGATGTGGCATCTGATCTATTAACATATAAGGAATGTAAGGGTCAGGGTAATGTATTCATCCAATTCTGCCTGGTACCCTGAAGACAGCACTGGGCCTGAATGGTATTTCCTGCAGATGCACCTCCTTGGCCCCAAGTCCCTGGCTCTGGAGCCATTTATTCCTTTACACACTACCACCCTGCTCTGGGAGCACAGCCCTCCCTTCCCTGCTCTACTTCCTAGAAACTTCACAATGTCACTAGTGGGACACATGAGGAAGCTTTGTCTCTGCACTTTAAAAATACTGAATCCTATTTAAATGCAGTACATGATACTCTTCTCCAATTGCTGGGTTATTTTGGTTGTCCATAAAACTCTAAATGTTACTTCCTCTATAAAATCATATCTGAATTAAAAGGTGATGGGTGCTAAATCCTCCTTACTATACCTATTATGAAATATGTTTCAGTGTCTCCTTTATCAGGAAGTTACATCAGTGCTTGCGTTTCTTTAATCATTTCAACAGTTTTTTTGAGGTGGATGGGGTCTACTTTTTCTTACATTTCTACAGTCTTGACAATTGTTTCCGAGTCTTGTGTGAGGAGAATGTAGACGTATTTCTTTTACATCACGTAGTTCCTAGCACAAAGGGGCACTTTAAAAAAATTGCTTCTTGATGACAGTGATTTTGTAAAGTGGCAGTCATCTGATTTAAGCACATGTAAATTCCACTTCAGTTAGCAGGACTAGAGATTTAAATGTGATCATTTTAAACGAACAAAAATTATTGGAAAATTCAGAATATCAAATGAATAGCACTATCACACTGGAAAATTGTGTGGTATCACATTTATGCTTAAGGCAACTTTCATAATAGAATTGTGTAGTCAGTAGATGGCACTCTTTGTTTTATTAATAACCACTGACCACTCCCTTTACTTTTATGAAAGGTATCAATGATAGTTTATTTTTACCTATTTTAACAAAATTGCAAAATTGCTTTTTGTCTAGCTTACTAAATCAATCATTCTGATTGTTTATGACGGTGACTTTTTGGCTTCAATTTCATAGGACAGTTTTGAATGAAGATCCAAACTTTTTTTAACTCAAAGTTATCACTTTTAGCTGAAAATGAGTTTTCAACCTGACAGAGACTAAGAAGAGGTTATTACAAACATATTTCTTTTACTAAAAAGGTTATTATTTTTACTACTTATAAGAGACTGTAAAATGGAAACCCGAGATAGATCACCCAATGTGGTCCGATTTGACAGAATTCATTTCAACTTCCAAATCTGGAGAAGCATTCACACAAATTCTATATTGATTAAAAAACAAAACAAAACACAAGCAAAAATGTGGGTAAATGAAAGGACGGTACATTTCATCCAAAGGGAACTGCATGGAGGAATCGGAACAAATGGTTTTATAAAAAGAAGAATAGTACAAGAAACCAGGGGAGTATTACTATCATAGGCAACTGTGATATTTTATATGAATGTAACAGTAGCTAGTGTACTTTGTATGTCATGTTGGCTAGGCTATGGTCCCAGTTATTTGGTCAAACACTTGTCTAGATGCTGCTATGAAGGTACTTTGTAGATGTGATTAATATTTACAATCAGTTGATTTTAAGTAAAAAGATTTCCCTCAAAAATAGAGATGGGGAAGAAACAGGGATGAGACTGTGACATAGAAATCCTGTCTGAGTATCCAGGTACCATCCTGTCACATAGATTTCATATTTGCTTGCTCCCACAGTTGTGTGAGCCAATTTCTTAATATTCCTCTCTCTCTCTCTCTCTCTCTCTCTCTCTCCCTTTTTCTTTATTTCTTTAATTAGCTTTTCCTACTGTTTCCGTTTCTCTGAAGAACCCTGAGTGATATATAATATAAATAGAAATTTACATTAATTCCATTATAACATTTCAGAGGACATTGTGCTTACAGAATAAGCTCTGGTAGCAATGAAAAGGGAAAGACCACATACTGGAAAACAATCGCTGAATTTAAGACAATAATAAAGGAATAAAAACCCTAAGTTATTAATAGGACCAAAAATCAACTTAAGGGAGAACAAGCATAACAAACCTTCCCTCAAAACTCATTAGAAATGGAAATGCAGGCTATAAAATTATTAGAAAAGATGAAACATGGAGAACGTAGGAGTTCCAATGTATGGATGGTAAGATTTCTAAAAGGAGACAATTTGCAGTAAAGGGATCATCAGTGATAACATGAATCATGGGTTTTTCAGACTCATTGACTATCAGGGAAAAATAATATTCACACAAAAAAGATAAAAACATGCATTATATTCAATAAAAGAGAAAAGCTTGTTTACCTGCAGTGGAACAAACACCAGGCAACCTTAGACATCTCAGTAACACGTAGTATGAAATGGTAATGACCAAACCTGCAGAATATTAAGGGAAAAAAAGAATGTGAGCCAAGAATTTGATACCTGAACAAAATGTCATTTATGTTCAAGGGCAAAATAAAGACAGTGTCACCTATGCAAAGCATAGGACAGGGACCCTCCCTTGATTCTTCTTCTGTCACACCTGTTCTCTCCGGTCATGTTGACCTCCTCCTGCTTCCTCAAATGAGCCCCAATCTTCCCCATCTGTCCCATGAATCTGAGCTTACGGCTGCCTCTGTCTGGAAAACTCTTCCTTGTTCCTCCTCTTTGACTGGTTCAGCCTTGCTGTTCCTTCAGATCCCACTCAAAAAAAAAAAAAAAAACAAAATAAAAATGCTCTGATGTCTCCTCAGAGAAAAGCCTTCTCTGAACCTCCAAAACTAAATTAGCTACTTCTTTTCTGTACTCCTATATATTTTTTCCCTTTGCCATCTCTTACCAAATTTAAATTTACATACAATCAGATACATTCATTTTGTATATCCCTCAATGAGTCTTGAAAAATCAATATGTTTAAGTAACCAGCAGGACAATCAGCATAGAGAACATTTTCATCACTCACCCAAATCGCCTTGTGGCTGTAACCACAGGTGATCATTGACCTACAGATTAAATTTGTCTTTTCTGGAGTTTCATACAAATGGAATCGTACAATGTGTATTCTTTTGTTTCTGGCTTTTTTGCTCAGGTTAATGGCTTGTTTCCAGTTTTTGTCTATTATGAATAAAGTTAATAAACACATTCGTGTTTGTGTTGTCTTTTTTGTGCACATATGTTTTCATTTCTCTTGAATGGAATTGTTGGGTCTTAAGGTAAGTGTCGTTTTCCCTTCTCTTTATTCCCAACTGTTCTATGTCATTCTGTTTTTAAGTGTGTCTTGTAAATGCCATAGAACCACATGATTTTTAAATATCAACTATGAGCATTTGTGTTTTATTAACAAAATTTAACTTAGTCATATTCATCAAGAATTTAAATTTATTATTACCATCTTATTTTATGTTTTCTATGTACCATTATTTCTTCTTCTATCCCCTTTTCTGCATTTCTGTTTATATTAATTTATGCTAAGTGAACATATGGTGAAATATACAGATCTCCAAGATCTCTGGTGATGTATTTTGACAAATTCCACTTTTTAAAACAACTTAGATTTCTCTTTTTCCATTTCTCCTCCTTGTTGGTTATGAAGACAACTAACCTATATTAGTAAGGATTAGGCTTGGCTGTACAATTAAAGCCAAAAAAGCCAGAAAAGGGAGGAAAGGAAGGCACCATTTTCAAACCTTCTTCTATCCATCTATATGTACATATTCCTATGTAAACAATGTTATACTTTTGTAGCTTAAAGCAGATCTCACACGGTACCTGTTTTACAATTTTTATTTCTCTTAAAAATATGTCATAGAGTTATTCTCATGCAAATAATCTAGCTCTATCTCATTCTATTAAAATGTTCATGATATTCCATAATTTAGACATAGTATAGTTAAAACCCCTTTAGTGGACATTTAGGTAGTTTTAATTTTTTTTCTATTACAAAGAGAAGCACAGTAAACATCCTTCTATGTGCTTCCTTGAGCATAGTTGTGAATGCTTCTTTACACATGTATATCACGCTGTTTATGTTGAGGTATTTTAAAGTAAGTTACCTGTATGATGCCTATAAATATCTAAGAAATAGAAATGGGGTCACAGAACCCATGTGTCGTTTTTGTTTTAACGAATCCTGCCATACTGCTGTCTAAAATGGCTACACCTATTTGCACTCTTGTGAGCTCAACATGAATATGTATCTCCCCACACCCTTGAGGCCACTTGTTATGGGTAATGGAAAATCTACTGGTCAGTCATTTGTCTTCATTTTGAGCAGGGGATGTCTTGCACAGAAACCCATAATTGGAGTATTTTCAAACTTACACTTTTTTATTTGAGAGTTTTTGCATACTTATTTAAGAGGCTTTCTCTATCCAAAAGTTAAAAAACCCATTTCTATGTTTTTTTCTGATACTTCCATAATTTTAAAAAAATGCTTAGGTTTTTGACCACTTGAAATATATTCTCATGAGTAGCATGAACTATGAATCTAAATATTTTTACATGGATAGCTAACTTGCCATTTAGTAATATAATAATCACTAATATCGATGGAACAACCTTTAATTGTGCCAGGTACTTTTCAATTTAACCCTACTTTTTTGGGGTTGGTTTGAGGATTAAACAAAACATTTTAAAGAAGGGACAAGTAAGGCACCAAATGGTTATTGGTTTTGTCCAATTCATACACATGTTAATTGGTAGAACCAGGATTCTAACCCTAGCAGAATGACCCTACACTATTCACCCTTCTAATACAATTTTCTTTTCCCACAGATTTAAAGTACCATCTTTGTAATATACCAAATTCTCATAAACATATACATTTGTTTATGGACTTTCTATTCTGTTTCAAATATATAAATATATATAAATATATATATATATATATATATATATATATATTCTTACACTACACATTAAAAAAAATCTAATCTGATCGTGCTATCCACTCTGCTCACTATTTTAATAACTGCATATGGACCTCAGGATCAAGTCCAGACCCTTTAGCAACCCTCTTGCTTCCTTCCTCTGGAACCTCAGATATGGGTACAGACTCCTTCCCCAGTTATTTCTTTATTTGAATTACAAAAACCTTCTGGTGCTTATCCAAACAGAGCAAATACATTTATTTCATGAACTATTCCTGTCTCCACGCCTTTGTTCACACTGTTTCTTATGCCTCACCTTTTATGCCTCATTTGCTGGGCAAGCATGTATTGGCATTTTTAAAGATGAGCATAAACATCACCGCCTTTAGCCTTTCCTCTCTCTCAATCCCAAGCAAGTTAGAATAAACCATTCTTTCCTCCTTTATGTGTCTACACCCTTCCCCTGAGAACCATGTTTACTCAATGACATATTTCTCTCCTCCACATAATGCAAGTGTCTTAGGGCAGGACCATATCTTATTAAATATGTAGTATGGATTGAATACATATTTGTTGAGCAAATTAATATAAGAAAAAGAACATCAAATTATGAGACCAATTATGTGGGTATCTAATTTATGAAATGATGTAATACATTTTTAAACAAGACAAACTATCTTTTTCAAAACAGCATCAAGGAGTGAGTGTACTTAACCATACTTGATTAGTTCATAACAGAACAAATGAGTGACTGGAAAGATAATTCATGCTGCAGCCTGTTTAATGAACTACTGAAAGAGAAAGCCAGGCAAAGGAAGCCAGAGAACTTGTGAGAATTAGATCTGAGGGACTTCATAATCATCTGGCATTTGCTTGATGTTGTACCTACCTTTAGACAGGCACCTGGTAGGGATTCCTGGGATAGTCCAGATTCTTCACTTAAGGTCCTGGTCCTGTGGCTGCGATAGAACACTTGTGCTGAGTTACCCGCTGTAACTAAGCAGTCAGCTGCATAAGTTCATTTGTGTGTGCATGGTAATCATTTAACTCGAATCTGTGACAACACTTAGAGGCATTCAGGACCTATGCCCCACTTCCTCAATTTCAGGCATGAAACAGGTACACAGGTGGTACACTTAGCAAGCAGACAGTCCATTATTGACAGTACTCATCCAGTTAGACTTTAACAGAAATGTTGATAAAGTTGATATCAACCAGGAAAGGAAAGCATGGGCCTATTGGAAGAGTGATGCATTGGAAGAGTGCATTGTGAGAGTGAGCAGGGAGATTGGTGGGAGACTTCTCTTTCACTGAGATCTTTCTTTTTTTTCTCTCCTTTTAGGTTTTACTCTATCTTTCCTTTCAGCCTCTGACTGCTGAGACTAAGCATTTTGCTTCATGATCTTGTACTTCTTTGCTATCTGCTTCCTCATGTTCATGCCATACTCCTGAGTTTCTTCCAGGCTCATCACATTTCAAATTGCCCAGTATGATAGCAGTTAGCAGGGTAGAGAGTAACTGAATTTTTTCTACTTCCTTAAGCTAGAATAACTTCATATACCCATAGAATAACTTTTTATATGCCCCCAAATGAGTAAAATGAGCAACCTTCAACTGGTACCTTTTCTGAATTAGTTTAATTACTTTATGAGTTACTGAATGTATGGAAGGAAATATACTCACACTGTTTAATATTAGAATACAAATAAAGTCCTAACAATTGTGGATGTAATGTTACTAAATATTGGTAAAGAAGAGGACATAGGTATAGGCAAATATAAGTATTAGTATGTTCACATATATTTTATAGTTCATAGATGGAAGGCCAAGATGTAGTGTATACACACTTAAGGCCAAACCCAGCCACTTTTGTGTTTTGTTCCCCCATCTTCTATAGTTTTCTGAAAAGGATTTTGAAGAGCTATAAAGTCTCAAGATCACTGATTAGCCTTCTAGGAGATTCCTGATCTTGCCAGCATTATATGCTTTGTGATTCACTTATTCTCTTCTGGAGGCCAAAGGCCATGACTGGACATGGGTGACAGTAGGGTAAAGTGTGTGATTTCCTTGTCTCATAAGCCAGTCAACTCAAAGAGTAGTCCTGAAAGGAAACAAGCAAACAAACAAAAAGAAAAAGCTATGAACCCTTGAGGTACAGAAAAAAAGAAGAGGTAAAAACAACTATTTTCTTTTCATAAAGGATTAAAGGCAAATCTTAAAACCCTGTCTCTACAGGTAAGAGCAAAGACAACCTAGTTTGCTGCTATGAAGAGTTATTATAACAACTGACAACTTTGATCTTACTATGTACTTGGTACTATGAACTATTTTATCATCACAGTAAATTCTATAAGTACTGATAATATTCTCAGTTTATATGTGAGAAAACTGAGAACACACAACTGTTAAACCAAGAGCACTTGAGAAGTGTGAGTGAGCTGGCATTCATTTCTAGGTATTTTCACCCCAAAGCCCACAGTAATAATAACTGTACAATATGGCTCTCCAAAAATTAGGGTATATCATGTAACATCCGTGTTAACAAATATAGAAATGTACTAAAAACCACATTACTAATTCATTATATGAATTACAAAAATTCATAATTTTTCTTAAAAATTAGGAAATGCCTAATTGTTTTAAAAAGGTAGAAAAACAATAACAAGACTAGAAAATAAAATAAAAGGGCTGTCAGTTTTATGTTTAAGTAGGTATAATTTTACAGAAGTTTCTTTAAAATGTTTGGGGCTTGAACATTCAAGGTATAATTAATTCAAATGTAATTGAAGCACTATCAGAACAAATAAGACGAGTGAGAACTTCTCACTGATTTTCAGAAAGTCAGCAAATGTGTCAGTGATAGAGCATAATAAAAGAAAAATAACAAATAACATTTCACGTGGAGTGAGATGGTGACATAAGTTTTAAGAAGGATTTTTAAAAAACTAAAAGCTAAATCCAGTTTACTCGATTAAAGCTATCTCTCCTTTACTCCTTCAAGGTCTATCTCTTACTCACTGTCATCTCTTTCCAGCATTATTCCTCACATAACTGGGAGGGTTTCAACATCTGTGCTTATCTGTCAGGAATTAATATGTCCTCCTAGTCTCTTATTTTGGTAAGTCCAATAATTGCATACCTGCCAAGGAAATGCAAGATTGGAAGGGGAAAGAAGCAGGAACCATCACTGCTCTATTGGCAACAATGACTAGATCCTTGGCTTTTAGAAAATGACAGAAAGAAATTTGCTTCTGTGAGTCCTCCTGTGAGTCACTGGCTTTAGGCCCGCAGCAGCGGAGATTGTTGATGAAATTTCCTTGTGATTTGAGCACTTTCAGGCTTCTTCTTCTTCTTTGTTTATTTTTTTAAATTAATTTTTATTGGAGTATAACTGCTTTACAGTGTTGTGGTAGTTTCTACTGTACAGCAAAATGAATTAGCCATACATATACATGTATCCCCTCCCTTTTGGCCTTCCTTCCCATTCAGGTCACCACAGTGCATTAAGTAGAGTTCCCTGTGCTACACAGTGTGTTCTCATTAGTTGTCTATTTTATACATAGTATCAATAGTATATATGTGTCAGTGCAATCTCCCAATTACTCTCACCTCCCTTTCCCCCTTGCTATCCATACATTTGTTCTCTATGTCTGTGTCTCTGTTTCTGCTTTGCAGATAGGATCATCTTGAAGGATGTAGCTCTTCCAATAGTTTTGTATGCTCCCAATTCTCTGTGTTAAATCCCTTCCAGCCTGAAACATCTAGAGTGACTGATTTTTTTTTTTTTTGGCTAGACTCTTGACTGTTGTTTGTACTTGAAGTGGTCCTTGCAAAAAGATTTTACAATGTAATCTGAGAAGGATATCTGACCTCTTTATATTTGAAGGTAAGAATGATATCATCATCAGTTCAGGAATGTATACTGATAATTTGTGACATGTTATGGAAAAATAATTCATTAAATGATTGCCTGGAATAAAGTGTCTATTAAAGACAAGGATTCGGGAAAGCAGTAGCTCCTGCCATATAATTATTGTGGAAATGACTACAGGAACTTGGGGGTGGGCTAACACTTCTCATTTACACAAAGACAACAGCAAGCTCATGTTTTTCAGTTCTTAGGTCAAGACATGGTTAGAAAACTAGAGGAATTCCATAATTGCTATGAGACATTTTGCTACCTTTTTTTAGTCAAAGGGTTGATGTAATCCAGGTCTATAGTTTGATTTTCAGAATATAAAATTATCATACACATTGAATTCATAATCTCTTCATGGCTTCTGTATGAAAGTTAGGGTACTTATTGGCAAATATTGGGACTTTGGTAATAGGAACGAGTATGCATTAGTGAATTGCAATGAATTCCTGTACCTGTTACTCATTGAGTTAGCTTTTTTTCCTTCCACTAATTAGCAAGTTGTACTGAAGCAGTTCTCTTTCACCAGCACTTGCAGTGATACACAGCAGTGTCTTATCTCAGTGCTTTGATAACCTGAGTCCTTTGTTATAATCTAGTCCAAGCAACTTTGATTGTATCACCACCCTGTGGTACATTATGCTGATCTGCTTTATCAAAATACTCCATTGATTGAATCATGCTGATTGGGGCTGTTGATCAAGAAATGCAATTTTGAAAGCTGCTTTTGAAAGAAATGTACCTGACCATGAAAATTGAGGCACCTTATCATTATATATTTTTGTTTTTTACAAAAGAAAAGGAGGTGCAATGATAGTTAAATCTCTTTGGATTTAGGAAACAACATACATCAAGTTAGAGTGAACTACCGTGGTGGATAGAATAATGTCCTCGCCATAAAGATGTCCACATTCTAAGCCTGAGAACCTGTGACTATGTTACCTTACATGACAAAAGGGACTTTCCAGATGTAGTTAAGGCTCTGGAGAAGGAGGACTAATGGAATCCTAGGGTCATTAGTAGAGGTTGAGGGATGTGCTTTGAAAATGGAGGAGAGACTGTAAGCTGAGGGGAAAGGGCTAAGTCAGGGAATGCAGACAGCCCTTGAAGCTGGAAAAGGCCAGGGAACTGAAAGCCTCCAGAAGGAGCACAGCTTTGCTAGCACCTTGATTTAGACTTCTGAACTCAAGAGCTAAAAAGAAAATTCATTTGTGTTATTCTAACCCACTAAATTCATGATAATTTGCTAGAAGAGCAAAAAGAAATCAACACGGCTAAAATAACAAATTTACTGTGTAGACTGTAAAGCATCCAGTTTCAAGAACCAGAACCAGAACTAGCTCTGCAGAGTATTGTGACCCGGAGAATGTCTGGTTTGTTCTTTTTGTATCTGTGTCCCATGGAGCCTCTAATAAGTCTCAGAAGAATCACAAAACAGACTCATCATATGTGGGCACACACATCATGCAATATATGTTTATATATACACATATGCAATATATAAAATATGTATTTATAAAATATGTTATGTAACATATTTATATTTATTGATAAATATACATTTTATCAAAAATGATATATATATATACATTTATCAAATATATGCTTTTTCCTGTAACTAACTATTCATATTTTGGAAAATATATCCAGAGTTTGTTTTGGGCCCTGGTAGATATTGAAAGCCTGTTGGTGGAATCCCAAGTAACTGTATGACCTGAGCTGATAGTTATTTATTATGAAGTCAGCATTATCTGATCTACCAAGCCATAAAGGTGGGCACTTTCGGCAGTATCCTATCAGTAGGTAGACATGTTTTAGAAGAAATCAGTCTCAACCTTGTCCTAAAAACACAAGAAAATATTATGTTCCCTGGATCTGAATTACATTGTACCTGCTTCAGGTTCATTGCTACCTCTTCCTCAGTTCACACCAGTGTCCTCTTGGGGAATGCCTTAAGAGCAGTTGACTGAAGAAGATAGAAATTGGGCCTGGTTTAAGAGTAGAGCAGCAACAAGGGTACTACTGGTGCAGTTCAAGCAATCAGGAAGGGTAAATAACTCCAACAGGCGTGAAGTCCAAGAATTTCTTCTAGTTTTCCAATTTTCCTAGAAGGATTAATGGGTAGTGATATAACAACATCTTATCTAATGATTTTGCAAAATTGTCCAGGATTTGGAAGGGAAAGTCTGATGGATTGGTAACAATAATGCAAGCAGTGTGGGATGGACATTTTAGAATATGGAAAGAGGGTAAGGCTATTTGTGTTCCCTGTGAGTTCTCATTAAAAACACCCACAGCAAAAATTGAGTGGAAAAAAATCTTTCATGGAGATTAATCACCCTAGGTTTGACCATTGGACTTGTGAATACATTCACCACACAGGTAGGAAAGGAAGTTATGCCCAAGGTAAAAAAAATGTGGATTCCATCTCTCCACTGACTTCCGGGTACGCTTATGTGTTTCCCAACACTGTTGAGTGCTTAACTTACCACCACTGAGACCAGTAATAAGGACCAGATATGCATCATTTCACAGGAGGATTAGCAAGCCACAGGAGGGCTGGTTAATCATGTTGAGTAGCTTTTACCATCTCGTTTTTATCACATCACTTTTTCCACTATGATAGACACTTACTCTGAATATGGACTTGCCTTTCTTGCTACCAGTGTTTCTTCCAGTCCCATTATCTGTGTATGTACCACTTTATTCTCAGTGACCTTGTTCCACAAAATATTGCTTCTGATGAAGGATACATTATGCAGGAAAAATAGATGGGTAGTTGAGTAGATAGGCGGACACACAGATAGATAGACAGATAGATAATAGAAAGATAGATAGATAGATATAGTCTCATAAAAATAAGACAATTGATTCATGACCATGAGAGTCTCTGATACAAATGCATATTCCATTTTCTGTAATCAGCTGACATTAAAGAATTGTGGGATGGCATATTAAAGATGGAGTCACAATAAATGTTAGCAACCAACACCCTTTGTGGTTGCATTGCTGTGATAGAATAAAAACTAAATATTTAGTCTGATTTGTACACAACTGCCTATTTCTTTTTTCTTTTTTTTCCTTTTCTCCTAGCATAACTGGTTCATATAAAGGATATTGCTTGTGAACAATTATACAGCTAAGTCTTACATTATACAATGTTAAAAAAATGTAAGTGTACCTGAAGAAAAGAATAATCACAACTCAGGTGGATACAGTTACTAATGGGAATTTTCGTTTTCTTTTTATTCTACATGAAGGGATTCCTTTGAGCAAATCTAGTTGCATCACACTCTGTGGAAGCATCATGCTGCAGTTTGGGTTTAGTTTAGTATTACAGAGTGTAATATTTATTAGAAAATGTTCTTTGGATAATACCTGTGGAAGAGAAAGAACTAAGATGGGTCAGCAGGAAAAGCTGAGTTGCTATGGTCAGAGGTCAGCTCCCAATATGAGCTATGGATGTGCATGGCTTATCAGACGTGTCACAGGTTGGCTCTTAATTACCTGGACTTTCTACCTCCGTGATAAGCCAGTGGGAGTGCCCTGACCTTGGATGGACAGAATACTCTGGGAGGCAACTCTGTGCAGCTGAGAAAACCCCTGATAGGACTCCCAGCATCTGGGGCAACCAAGTTTTGCCTTAAAGTGGAGGAGATACAAGTAGGGTATCTCTACTCCATGGCTAGTACACAGGCTGATGCTGCTGGGGTTATTTAAGTGTAAATATGGGTTCAAAAGTATGAGATCAGTCTTCACTTACTAAGTGAAGTAAGTCAGACAGAGAAAGACAAATATCATATGATATCACTTATATGTGGAATCTAAAATTATGATACAAATGAACTTATTTACAAAACAGAAATGGACTCACAGACATAGAAAACAAACTTATGGTTAACAAAGGGGAAAGGGGAGGAGGGATAAATTAGGAGTTTGGGATTAACAGATACACACGGCTATATATAAAATAAACAACAAGGTCCTACTGTATAGCACAGGAAACTCTACTCAGTACTCTGTAATGACCTCTATGGGAAAAGAATCTGAAAAAGAATGGATATATGTATATGGATTACTGATTCACTTTGCTGGACACCTGAAACTAACACAAAATTGTAAATCAACCACACTCCAATATAAAATAAAAATTAAATTAAAAGCAAACAATATGATATCAGCATAGCCAAAGGGGTAAACTGTACCTACTTTCTGGTGGCAATTTAACACGATGTATTCTTATACTTTCTCATCTGTCACAGGAGCTGGAAGCTTAAGAACAGCATTCTGCCAAACTGAGGGAATCATGTGAGAATTTGAAGGTGAAAGAGAAGCAGAAGTAATCAGAGCTTCCGTGGCTGCAGCAGACAGATGGTTGGCCTTTAGATGATGGAAGGTTTTGCCAGAGGCTCCCAGCTATTTCCCTGAAAATCACTCAGCTTCGTCCTCCAGACGACTGAGAATACTGGTGAGAATTGTCTGTGACTCCTGAATTTTTGATTTCCCCATGCTTGCTTCCCCAACTCCACCTGTAAGGATGGATGCCTCTATTTCTCTGTATTAAACTACCTAAAGTTTGAAATACCAGCGAGGTTTGCGTCCCCCTGCCTCCTGTTCTCTTGGTTTGTGAAACTATCACAGTGACTCACTTCTGTGTCAGGCCTGTCCCCTTGTCACCATCAACGCAAAACCCTCAATCATATCATTGTGAAGCCACCCAGTTTCTGACCACAAAGTCCTGAATTTCCAGCTGTATTCTTCTAGTTCCTAGCCCAATGAATCCAACTCATAATGAAAGTAACCAAACGGACAATCCGCTGGTCTTATCACGACTCACTTATGCCCTCACTTTTTGCTTAACCAGTTAAGAAGCCACGGTTTGTTGTTATAATTACTCACTTAACATTTAGCCTTGGCCCTCCGACTCCTCTCTCACTTAAAAGCCCCAAGCCTCATTGAATCTACCTCTCCTGGAGGAAAGCCACTTTAAATTGGATCAAATCCCCGACCAATAGCCTCAAACATCATTTTAATATGACTGGGAAATCCTGCCACGTTTCCCAATTTACTCTCCCAATCTCCTGGATTATTATTTTGTCATTTCTGCTTTCTTTGAATCTGACAGTTGCTCATCTAGCCTCATTCTCAGCAGAAAGTGTAGGCAATCCAAAAAGAATTTCTCCAAGCTCTTTCCAACATCTCCGTCACACTATGACCTGGGCCCCTACATGCTTCTCCTCTTCCTGTTCCTGTGTATGAACTGCTTACATTTTGATCAAAGGCAAAATTTTTCACCTGTGCTCCAGATGCCAGCTCTCACACTCTCTCATAAACATGGCTCTGGCAGCTTTCTGTCTCTGTTCTGTATCATTAAGTTTTTCTGTCTAGGAAGAATGATCCATAAGGATCATGCACAACAGCAAGAAACATGACATAATTTCTCCCATCTTATAAACCCTACTGTGTTTCCCCAGCATCAATCAACCAGGTACTGCCCCACTGTTTTGCACCTATACCTTCTGCCTTCTGTCTCTAATTTTTCCTCATTTCTTCTCTCCATTCTCTCTTAAATTCTTTTTAAATAGATCTTTGGCTCCACCACGCCAAGGGAAAAAAAAAAAAAAAAAAAACACGGTCATAAGCAACTTCCAAGTTGTTCAATCCTACTGTCGTTTCCCAGTCCTGATTTTATTTGTCCCATCTGCTACAATTGCCACCATTGATTCATTCATTCACCCCTGTTCATTGAAATGCTGCCTATACTTATGTTCTAGAAAACACTCTTCTCCCTCCTCTAGACTCTTTAAACCTTCACAACTCTTTTCTATCCCCAATCCCACCCATATTGTCTTCAGACTTAAAACCCGTCTATTGTAATGACTGTCATATTTATATCTCCTGCTCGGACATCTTCCCGAAGTGAATGGTCCAGCAGCCTCCAGCACATCTCCACTTAGATGAGAAGCTTCCTGAACTTACCTGTTCAGAACCGAACTCCTGAGACCCCCATCTCTGCCAAACTTGCATTTTCCTCTTTCTTTTTTCCAGTGTGGTAAATGCAAACAATATCTTTTCCAGTTGCTCATGCCAAAAACATCAGAATTTTCTTCAACTTCCTCTTTCTTTTTCCCTTTGCAGCACCACATGCAATTTCTAGGCAAATTCTGTCAGTTCTACTTACAAAAAAGTATTTCCATCCTAACCACCATTCAGCATCTCTACACTCTATAGCAAGTGTCCACTGTGTTTCCATATAATAGTTTCCTAATGGTTTCCCTGCTTTTCCCTTTACTTCCCTAGTATCTCTTCCAGGGTGATCTTTTAAAATTATAATTCAAATAATGTTGTCTTTTAATCAAAACCTGAACAATAGTTTTGAGTCCATTCAGCTTCCTAATGGGCCTTAATGAATAAGCCCCTCCATTTTAATTACTTTTTAAATTTTACCTTTCACACCAGTATTTAACTAAATACAAATAATCAAATAATCCCGGGATACTAAATAAATAATGTTATTAACTTTGTAATAATTTACCTAGAAAAACTGAAATTGGGAAATAAATTATTATTGAATAACAGCAAGATACAGTACTAGAATTTAAACCAAGGCATTATGCTTTTAAAGTTCAAACTTGTAACCACTACACAACATTTCCTTGTCCTTGAAAAATTTGCAAGCAACCTTAATATTCAGTGATAAGACCTTAATTAAATAAAATATTTAACAGTTTTGGTAAATAATATGATAACATTAAAATCATATATTCAAAGGGTAGGATATATAAGAAAATAGCTTGGAAAACACAATGCTCAGTAAGACCTAATTGTTATAAAAGAAAGTAGTTGTTTGAGACTTCAATGAAATACATACAACACTAACAGCCCTATTCTTTGTTGGTGAACTTATTGTTAATTTTTGTAATTTTTTCTTCAACAGTTTAGGATTTAAAAAAATTTGACAGTGAACAGTCATTATTTTTAATTGCAAAAATAAAAGCAGTACATTTTATTAACCAAATTTGGCTAAAATGGCTTTCTTTTTTTCCTAACATATCAGAAAACTCAGAGAAAAATCAATGACCTAATTTAGTAATCTCTTCATGTCTAGTGGCCAGTATCATTCCTTAGTTTTGTTTCTGTCTGAGCAATAAATATGCATTTTTGCAATATGCTTTCAGATGTTAGTTGCTTTAGGTTCTCTTAAATATGGTTAAGGAAAGATAAATATACCTGATACTAATAAAAATAACATTCTTGCTAAGCCTGCAATCACATCAGCAGATTCATGTAGATGTTACACCAATTTTGTGTTAAGGACACAGGTTTTCTGCTCTGTGTATACTACCTATTTGACAGGTTACTGTTAACTGTACTGCACCTTCCTGGACATGTTCCCTTATCACCTAGATAGTGTGAACACAGAGAATACAAACTCATCTTAACGTGCACTGAAGCAAAATATTACCAGGAAGGGGAAGCTACTCAAATATATAGCATCTAAATTGTTTGCAAGCATCATGACTTTGTGGTTATCAGGCATCTTGGGTGTTCCACGCTACTGCTCCTTCCCATTAGGATAGGTAAGCGAGAGATGAGTATCATGTTGGTAGAAAAAAAAGAACTTATTTTTTCTTCCATCTCATCCAATCAATTTCTCTGTTTACTTCAAGGTATTCAGAGGGGGAAAAAATATCAACTTTTTTGAATGCATTCAACCACTTGATCATGATTATGCCCTAACTTGTATAAGAGTGCTTTTAAAGCACCCAGCAATTTCCTATAATTACTTCTTTAATATATATTTTCCACCATGAGATTATAGAATCCACAAAGCAAAAGATTTACCTGCTTTGTATGCTGAGATCTCCGAGCAGATGTCACAGTGCATGGCACAAAACGTGCACAATATAAATACTGGTTAAATGGATAAACACATATCCATCAGACTGAATTGTCATATTGTCACATAAACATGTGTGAATGAGATAAACTCTGATTATACTGGCAAACATATTGCTAAGATTTTAGGCCACAGTGAATCAAGGGAAATGAATGAGCAGAGCATAACTTCTTATTTTAAGGACTTCCTTTAAAGAGCAAATTTGTTTCCTGATTTAGTTCGTATGTTCAAAAAATAAAGTATTACCCTATTAAATTACAATTTTATTATATTCTACTGGATTCAAAATTGTCCAATTTTATATAATATTTACAAAATTAAATTACCTAAACTTAATTTTGCTCCATAATATGAACTGAAGATAAAAATTGTTTTAGTTCCAAGTTCTTTGCAAGTTGTCTCATGGCTGTCGGGTGAGCCAATTTCATTTGTGAGATCTTTTGCATAGATTTTCTTTCTCAAAGTCATATCATGTATTTCAAAATCTGCGTTTATAACTCCAATAGTCTGCTATTTTTTCCCTATCAGTTACATTTGTATTATCTTTGCTTTTTTTCTATTATGCCCAGTTATCTTCTTCTTATATGTCAGATTTCATTATTTGCAATATTAATTTTTTGAGATTATGTGTTTTCTGCAAAGATATCATTTTCCTCCAGCAATTTAAAAAATTTTATTTCCATGGGGAACTAGCAATCCAGGGTAACATCAACCATATCTAAGAATTCGAGAAGATTTGAATTTGAATTACAGTCACTGGGTTGCTCTTAACTTCTTCTTAAAAACAAGAAAAAAAAGCTTTATTGAGGTATAATTGATCTACAAAAAACTGCACATATTTAATGTATACAACCGATGTGTTTGGACATATGCAAACACTCGTGAAACCATCATCACGATCACCCCCCCCCCCCCCAAATTTCCTTGTGTCCCTTTTCTGGCAGAAGAGTGGAGAGTAAGAACATTTAACATGAGATTTACCCTCTTAACGCATTTTTGAGTGCAAGATACAGTATTGTGAACTATAGGTGCTATGTTGTACAGCAGATTTCTACATTCTGAAACATAACTGAATCATTATACACCTTTATTTCTAGGGTGACTTCCTACAGATTCGAACCACAAATAAAGTGTCCACCAGCCCTGGCTATCCACTCCCAACCCCCACCGTTCAGCAGGCCCTGGATTCCAAAGCCTCCTCCCTAGAGCAGTCAGATGATTCACAGCACAGATCAGACTCCTAGACTCCCCCACCTGGCCTGGAATCCACAAAGTCCCAGATGAGATGCAGTTCTCTGTGCTGGGCTCACATCCCTGGGACTCCTTCCTTCAGATTCTGTCCAAGTTGCTGTCAGTTATGGGGTTTTAAAAAATATTTTATCCAGTTTCTCTCATTATCTTCAGCAGGAAGATGGTTCTGAATGGCACAATCTCTCATTATAGGATGCTAAGATAAATTACTATTTCTTAATACATTTTCTAACAAACATCTGGGTTGTCCACACATTTTCTTTACTTCATGAGAGTTTTAAAAAATTAATAATTTAAATTTAATTAAATTTATAAGATAATTTACTTAAATTAAAATTAAGATGTATTTTTCAGAAGAAAACAAAATTTTCGTTTGAAGAGATGCATGCACCCCAAAGTTCACAGTAGCATTATTTACAGTTGCCAAGATATGAAAGCAACCCGTGTCCATCAACAGAGGAATGGATAAAGAAGGATATATGATGGACAATGGATATATGATGTATATATACACTGGAATATTAGGCATAAAAAAGAATGAAATAATACCATTTGAAATAACATAGGTGGACCTAAAGTGTATTATACTTAGTGAAATAAATCAGAGAAAGATAAAATACTCTTATGTTCTCACTTAAATGTAGAATCTAAAAAAATAAAACATGGCTTCCCTGGTGGCACAGTGGTTGACAGTCTGCCTGCTGATGCAGGGGACATGGTTTCGTGCCCCAGTCTGGGAGGATCCCACATGCCGCGGAGGGGCTGGGCCCGTGAGCCATGGCCGCTGAGCCTGCGCGTCTGGAGCCTGTGCTCCGCACCGGGAGAGGCCACAACAGTGAGAGGCCCGCGTACCGCAAAAAAAAATAAAAATAAATAAAACAAACAAATGTATATAACAACACAGAAACAGACTCTCATTTATAGAGAACAGAGGACAGGGGGGTTGGACAGGATAGGGGTATGGGATTAAGAGATATAAACTACTCTGGATAAAATAAATAAGCAACAAGGATATATTATTCAGCACATAGAAATACGTACAAATTATAATCTATAAAAATACTGAACAACTATGTTGTACACCTGAAACTAATATAATATTAATATTATATTATGTTTAACAAAAATAAATACATACATACATAAAAATAAAAAATATGATGCATTAATTTTGCATGTAGATTTGACATAGTGGACACATACTAAATTTTCAATTAAGTTTCAATGGCCTTTTAATATTAACTTAAAGAAAGAAAACTAAAATGTAAGAGCATTTTGTTTAGTGCATTTTTTCAGATACCATGATTTTCAAGACAAAAATTTCTGTTCTTCTGCATTTTCTTAGAGTTACCAGGCTCTTATTTAATTCACCATTGTTCTCCCATTATACCATCTCTTCTTGTGAAGTCTTTTAACGTACTTATAAAAGTTAGTTTATAGTCCTAGTTTTCTATCCATTATCTCAGTTATATGTGGGTCTGCTTCTATTTACTGTTCTTTTTTTTTCAAACTTCTGTTACATTTTCCTGCTCCTTGTCTTGCTGCATAATTTATTGTCATCAAGACATTGCCTATGAAAGAACAGTGAACAGGAAAATATAATATGTTTGATTTTTTTTTTTGGTCCAGAAAGTGCCAACATTTTCTTCCTTATTACTGTGACAGCCTTGGCCTGATCACTCAGATTCCTTTAAGAATCTAAAGAAGCTGAGACAGGGCAACAGTTTCATTCAATTTAGTCCACATTTGGTTTGTCATCAAGGTGCTGAGATCTTTGATCTTGTTAATACTTCAGCTGAGAAGAGGTTAAACTCCAGTTTGAAGTTCAACCTGAAGATTCAGTCCTTTCAGGACTCCAGAAGTGAAGCATCACAAGAATGTATGAGGTGGGGCTTCCCTAGTGGTGCAGTGGTTAAGAATACACCTGCCAATGCAGGGGACACGGGATCCAGCCCTGGTCTGGGAAGATCCCACATGCCGCGGAGCAACTAAGCCCGTGCGCCACAACTACTGAGGCTGCACTCTAGAGCCTGTGCTCCGCAACAAGAGAAGCCACCGCAATGAGAAGCCCACGCACCGCAACGAAGGGTAGCCTCCACTCGACGCAAATAGAGAAAGCCCACGTGCAGCAACAAAGACCCAACGGAGCCAAAAATAGGTAAATAAATTTATATATATATAAAAAAAGAATGTATGAGGCTGTACAAATTTGCTCTCCTAATACCATAGAAAAGATCATCTTAATCCTATTTTTAATAATATATTTCCTTGTTACTCTGGGAGTAAAGGTCTATCATGTCCTTCTAAATGCTGATTGAAAAACAAATTTTCTACTGTCTAGTGTGAATATTTTTTAATGATAACACTCTCATGTATATTAAGTTTTCTTTTTCTCTTTGTATTCCCTCTAAAATTTCAGGGCAGTATTTATTTAAATTTATTTATAATACTTAATAGTGTACCATAGACTAATGCGCATTGAATATGTTAGTGGTTTTTTAGTATTAATTCAGAATTGCACTGTTAAAGAAGCATATTGTATCAAGTACTTTAAAAGGAAAGAGTTTTTTCAATTCTTGTATGAAAGAAAATAGGGATGTGAATTTGTGTGCAACTTATGTAATCATCAAGTTTATAGGTTAAAAAAAAAAAAGAAATTGTAATGGCTACCATAATCAGGTTCACTAAACAAAAGTATTAGTCATGATCAGGGACACATTTGAAAAAGTGGCAGCTTTAGAGTTAATTTTACAATAATAGTAACTTCTTTTTCCCTTGCATTTTTCTTCTTTTACTAAGCTTGTATGCTTTTATGCTACCCCCTTCTGCACATCCACACACAAAACGCACACGCCATAGGTCATAATGTGCTTTGCAGATTTGTTTAGGAAATTTATGTGTTTTTTCTGAAAAAAGTCTTTTGGACTACATCTTAATAATTGCTGCTCTGAGTAGAATAGAGAACATATTAAAAATGCTTTCTACTGATACTATTGTTCTCTGTGGAGATATTTTTCCTACTTCTATAAAGACGATAAGGCGGGATGCATACCACAGTTTTATAATACAAATAATATGTATCCTAAAACTACAAACCATTTATCCCCCAAATAAAGTGAAACATCGTTTCCTTCAAAGATACTACATGAATTAATATGTTTCATTTGCCTAGCACTGAGTCTTATACACGACTTTCCTTGGATAAAAGTAAATTTAAACCCTGATACCACTGGATTAGGCAAATGGAAAGAAAAACATTTTTTAGGTGGGAAAGATGTATAGTTGTGTGATTGCATCCTCTTCCAAACCCTAATTTCCATCTTCCAATCATAGAAAACTTCCCAGCTGAGTCTCATGTTCAATTTTGGATGCATCTGTTTAGCCTTTAAACCTTGTTTAACACTCATTTTGAGTAACAAGGTTTTTACTTGACTGTTTCAATTTTAAATGAGACCACTGCTATGAGGGTGATATGGAGTATGGCATCATTAGATAATTCTATTTCTCCTTCCCAATTTCTGTACTTTGGTGGCAATGAAGTGTACATTCTAATCAGAAGAAAGATTTCAAAGGGGGTTGTAACTGTTAGAGAATTCACTTTTCCAAACCTTCAACTATAGGTTACTTCCATTGCTGAATGAGTGACCCTAGAGTAGAATAAGTAACAAACCCAGTTTATAGTCTCCCAAGGCTACAAGTAAGAGGTTAGATGTAATTCATTTACCAGCTTGGTTCCAGCATGTGTCCCTAGAGAATTTTATCCACAGACACTTTCACAGGATTTATTTCCCATTGTCATTGGGTGCAATTCTTTGTGACAT
The DNA here is from genome assembly GCF_949752795.1 of Hyperoodon ampullatus. Lineage (NCBI taxonomy): Eukaryota > Metazoa > Chordata > Mammalia > Artiodactyla > Ziphiidae > Hyperoodon > Hyperoodon ampullatus. The sequence continues at coordinate 139,751,641 of NC_136915.1, forward strand.
TGGTCGTTTAGTCAGTACAGGGGGAAATGCTACTTTACAGCCCTTTGATGCATAGCCTGAACACCCAAATGCTTGCTCATGTTGTAAATTTAGGAAGTTGGCTATACAGAGAAGGATTCAAGTCCACATGGAGCTAGCAGTTTTGTGGCAGTTTCTCTCTTTTTCTTCTCCTCTTTCTTATTTTTCTTCCCTTTTGGTGGACATTTATATGGTCCACTTTAATACTTCTTCTAAATTCCCCAAAATATGTTCATAACTGAATCTTCCATACAGTGTTGATTTTTTAACCATAATTGAGTGTTCTGAGCAGGAATATTTTTTACCGTAACAGAGAGATCAATTTGGGGGTATTCTTTATTGTCCAATCACATAGAGCTGATTTACATAATGTACAACAAAGAGATTGTCTACAGATCAAGAATGTGAATATCTAAATATTTCCTAAAGGGTGGGACCTCCAATTCCACTGGTAAATATTCAGTTGTCATCTCTTGCCTTACCTTTTCTATTAAGGTTTAACTGTACTGAAAGCATATGTTTGCTGGTTTCCAAACAACAATGCAGCCCTCCTTCCAGAAACTCCCATCAGTAAACCAGACAACCTGCTTTGCCTTGACTGGGAGAGATTCAGTGCTTTAGGCCACACAGCTAATTGTGGAGGGAGGTCTTATAAGGCCTCTATATTTTATATTATGGACAGATAAGTAAAAGCTCCTAAACTTCTTCCCTGGGGAGTATTATTGAATACATATCACTTCCACTTTATGACTAAACTTTGTTATGAGATTCTCTACCTATTTGATAGTCTCTCTGACACCACTTAAAACAGAGTCAGAATTCCAAGCCTAAAAATTATCTCATGTCCTTCAGGATCAGTGATGATTTGGATAAAAGTCCAATAGGAGCAAGAAAGACATTACCTTTAAGTAGATCATAATAAACAGCTGCTTCAGGCAGATTTCCTGTCCAAAACCCCAAAACACTTAGACCAAAAAGACCTACTGATCTCTACCAAGGGTCCTCTTCTATAGGTTTTGTTATATCTAGTATCAGTAAGAAGTTAGATCCTAAGACCTAGTATAGTAACCTTTGTTACTGTTCACTGTGTAAGTGTTAACCAGATCTATAAGGCTATACCCATTCACCTTGGCTTGTTGCTCATCCTATAAATCTTTACCAAATAGATACAACTAAAACACTTGGAGAAACCAATTGGTTTAGTGCTGAATAGTCTACTGTTAACCTCTAGGAACAAATATTTCCTAGACGATGGGAAACCATACTTACTGGCCAGAAAGAGCATTTTAAAGTTAATTAGTAGGAATTAAACTTCTGGCCTCAACCATTTCTTTAATTAGAACAAGGGTCCTTGTTACCTACCTGGAATTCTGAATTGCTTTAATGTTAACTATCAAAGAGAGATTAGGCAGTTCTAACTTTCACATTTAGCAAGGTAAATCTAAATCTAGCATGGCATGATGTGAAAGGGGTGTTGGTCAATATTCCTATGGAAAGAGTGAGGGTGACTTCTCCATTCATATGTAATATCTGTCTCAATTATGCACTCAGGTAAAGGCAGTGCAACCACTGAAATATTTCCAATATTTAGTTATTTCTAAATAACTCATAACTAAAAATTATGATGGAATTAAAATGAAAACAGCAATACATAGAGGAAAATGCAGTTTTAATATTTGTATTATATAAAAAAGTCTAAAATTTTAACAATATAAGTTTATTATAAGAACAGAATTCCATAAAAAAGAATGAAATAATGCCATTTGCAGCAACATGGATGGACCTAGAGATTATCATACTAAGTGAAGTAAATCAGACAGAGAAAGACAAATGCCATATGATATCACTTATCTGTGGAATCTAAAAAAAACGATACAAATGAACTTATTTACAAAACAGAAATAGACTCACAGACATAGAAAACAACTATGGTTACCAAAGGGGAAGGGTGGGGGGGGAGGATAAATTAGGAGTTTGGAATTACCATACACACACTACTTTATATAAGACAGATAACCAGCAAGGACCTACTGTATAGCACAGGAACTCTATTCAATATTCTGTAATAACATGTATGGAAAAATAATCTGAAAAAGAATGAATATTTATATATATAACTGAATCACTTTGCTGTACACTTGGAGCTGCCATAACATTGTAAATCAACTATATCCAATATAAAATAAAATTTAAAAAAATTTTAAAAACAATGGAATTAACTCCAATGAAGTAGAGAACTTATAGAATAAAGATAAGAGAAGGAACTTGTGCTATAGACAAGAACTACACAGTGGAGAATATGAACTAAGTAAAAGTTGTTTTTTTGAAAATAGGCAAATCTGTGGTGTAATTGATTATGAAAAATTAAGACACAAATGAATAATTAAAAGGACAGAAAAGGGGGATATAACTAAAATCAATTCCAGAGATTAAAACAATACAATATTTACATAAACCATTTTGTGGTCAATTAATTTCAAAACGTCATATTTCCCTGAAGATAGCTAGGGGAAATGAAGGACTATTGAATATATATGTATATGACTAACACAAACATTATAGAGAAAAAATTAAATTAAATTAAATTCTTCCCCCTAACTACACACAAATACTAGTTTCCTATTGATTAAAATCTTAAGCGTGGAAAGCAAAATTTTAAAACATTTAGCATAAAACAGAGAAAAAAATTAAGGCATATCTTGGGATAGAAAAGATCATTTATCCTAAACTTCCACCTTAGAATTATATGACACCAAACACACACAGAACCAATCTTTGGTGCAATCACGTATCCACTCTGGGACCTTCCACCATCCTTCATTTCTTCGATATTTTAGCTTCTATCTTGAAGTGAACTTCTATGTTTAACCGATGATTTTAATAATCAGTTAAATTATGTAGTCACACTTCCAAACTCCTACTTCCTCACTGACTTTTTTCTATCAGTAATCCTGTCCTGAATGCTTCCTTAGCCAATCACTCCCATTGCCACACCCTGAGTTATTGTATACAATACTACTAGCAATTGTAATTTTAGTCACACCACCCTCTGTGACCACTATGTCTAGATCCAGCAATTAACTCCACTTAACTTGAACTTAAAGTCAGAAAAAGAAAAGCAACTATCATATAATATTGCTTATATGTGGAATTTAGAAAAATGGTACAGATTAACTTATTTGCAAAGCAGAAATAGAGACACAGATGTAGAGAAAAAACATATAGATGGATACAAGAGGGAGGGGGGGTGGGATGAACTGGGAGATTGGGATTGACATATATACACTACTATGTATAAAATAGATAAATAATAACCTACTGTATAACACAGGGAACTCTATTCAGTGCTCTGTGGTGACCTAAATGGGAAGGAAATCTAAAAAAGAGGGGATATATGTCTACATATAGCTGATTCACTTTACCATACAGTGGAAACTAACACAACATTGTAAAGCAGCTATACTCCAATAATTTTTTTTTAATGAAAAAGAAATACATTGGTCTTCTGCATCCTGAACACAATTTCATGTCCCTTTCAAAATTAAATTTTATGGGCAACAATTATCATCTTTCTCAGGTTTATTTTTCAACTACATTGACTCTCTCATTTTCCTATACTCCTTCAGCAATGACATTTCTCTGGTTAAACCCTAAAGTCACCACCTTTACTCTGACACCTGTGTAGCTGGTGCATTTAAAAAAAAATAAGCAACCTGAAATTCATATCTTCAAGTGGGTCCATTATTTTACTTATCAAACATAGCACATTGCCCTCGCAATTCACTTTTCTTCTTTACTAGATGTCTGTTTCATTGATTCCCTCTCCAATCCCTTCAAACATCCAATACCTCTTCCACCAATTTCAGTCAGATTATCATTTTGGTTCTTATTCATTGAGAAAATGCAACTGTATAAGAAAAGATACTCCACAAGTCCCCAGGAGCATCTGTATGCATATACCCTGAGTTCTGTCTTTCTAATATGAATCAGAGCTCACAGTGAAAACACAATCCATCACATTTTGATGAGATTTTGTAACTTTAACCTACTCAAGGATTTTTCTCCACAATTCTCCCTTCTCTTCCTTGGAATCATTTTTCTCTCTTTCCTGGAATTTTATCATCAGTTGTTTATCTTCTCATATAAAAAGAATTCTCAAGTACATATTTTCTTCCACTTGCCACCTGACTTTCTGCTCCCCTTTATAGCTAAATTCCCCTATAGAGTTTTCCCTAATTCCTATTGTCAGATTCTGTTTCCCTCATTTCTCAAAATGCCCTGTAATCAGGCCTTAGTCATCACCAATACATCGTCGGCTTAAACTGTAAATGATACCTCAAACCAGCCACTTCTTCTCATCTACCCTGTTACCACTAGTCTGGATTCTTTCTGGAATAAAGCAATGTTTTCTAAATGGTCATTTATGTCTGCTTCCCTCAGTGCACTCCCCAATGCTTATATATACTCATGCTTATGTATTTAAAATTAATTAGAAAACAAGGATACACATGGATTTCTTTCTTTCAGTCATTCCAGTAAAACCATTGCTAGTATTTCAGAGAACAAGTTCTTTCTTCTTATTTATGGAACATTTTATCAAAGCTTAAAAATATGTGTTGTTTATATAGTTTTAGAATAAATGATGGTAAATTTCATACACCATTTAGAAATGGTTCCAATCACCTGCATTCTGAGTTTATTCATGAAACACATACAGTTCCTGCACTGTATTTTCCCCTTCTTTCTTCTCCATAGGGGTAAAAGGACTACAAATTTACCATCTGCTCTAAGACTTTCTGGCCATAAAGACTGCAGTTAAAACTATGTTAATGGCTCAGTTCAGACAAGAATGATTCCTTAATTTTCATTACTTATAGGGTAGGTTTATTAAATCCATTAAGGACATTTTATCACTCCATAAGGCTACTCAGATTCTTGTTTACTTCCATTTAAAAATTCCAGACTAAATTTACCATATCTGCATAATTTCATTCCTACAAAGCCTATTTTGTGTAGCATCCTGACTCACATATTTAACAGTTAAAATAAGTCTTAAATAGTTTATTTTTTATAGGTGTGTTGTTACAAAGATATTGAATAAAAATATCTTCACTGAGGAAAAGAAATCACCTAGGAGTCTGTTCATGTCCTGTACCATGGTGAAAGCATATATATAAAGAAATATAATACATAGGACCCAAAGATGAAAACTATGATTCTGGAGCTGCTTCATCTTCATTGGGAGAAAACCCATAAAATGCACAGAAATACAATATCACAAGCACATTATAGGGCACAGTTATAAATTTCTACAGTGAAAAGATGGTCAGGCTATTGTCCTGAGTTTCTAGCTTAGTGTTGAGTACAGAGTAAGATGTTTATGGATTCAGTTTTGAACAAAGTGTTTTGGAGAAGTAGACATGGAACAAAATATGTTTGGGAGCACTAGGAAGGTTTATTGGAGGAGTCTAATGATTAATAAAATTTGTCAGATTGAGAAATAAAGGGATGTAGATATGTCAAAGGAAACAGCAGTTTATTCATGTAGTGATTTCCTAAACCCATGAGTGACTCGAAAGTTAATGAATAATTCTGTAGGATATTCTAACATTTTCAGCCAAAAGTGCATTCATGTGTTCAGTTGACAAATATTTATTGATTGCTGACTGTTTGCCTGGGGATACAGAGGTATTCAAGACACACTGAGCTTATTATGCTGTGAGAAAAAGTAAAAAGAGGGTGTAGTGTGTGATGAGGGCTAGGACAAGGTAAGTATAGGGTGGTATGGGAACACATAAAGGGGCATCCAATCACGCCTTGACATTTAGAAAAAGCTCTCAGTAAAACAGGAATTTAAATCAAGGTCTGTTACAATTTTTCTTTAGTGAGTATTTAGGTTCATAGGCAAAGAGGCTACACGTATCTCCTTCCCAAAAAAGTTATATTATTTTCCTTTGAAACTCTTGCACACACCAGCTATAGGAACTGACTTATTTAATGTCTGCAAACTATTATATGGTTTTAACTTTAATATTGTGATAATTCCCAACCAAAGTACGGTGACAACCTAAACTGTGGTTGGTGCATTTCTTTCAAAAACAAAGAAACGTAATTCCTAAACAGACTTTTTTTCTTAGGGTCTATGACTGCTTCTTATTAATTAAATAAGTAACTTTTGGGGGGGAATGTGTTTGAGATCTTTTCTGCCTAATTTTCTACCCAAAATATTTTATCAAAAACTCCAAAATGTTTTTTCAGTATTTTAAAACACTGTGCTCCATTTTCTCCACAAATGTAGAGATAGTCATGTTTTTATATTGAAGATCACTTTGATTAGCACAGCAGGGGATATATGTATACAGGTATACATATAGCTGATTCTTTTCATTGTACAGCAGAAACTGTCCAGTAATGATCCAGTAATCCCACTTCTGGGTGTATATCCAAAGGAAATGAAACCAGGATCTTGAACAGACAGCTGCACTCCCATGTTTGTTGCAGCATTAGTCACAATAGCCAACATATGAAAGCAAACAAAAGGTCTCTCTACAGATGAACAGATACAGATGTTTTACACACACAATGGAATATTATTCAGCCATGAACAAAAAGGAAATCTTGCCATTTGTGACTACATGGATGGACCTTGAGGGCAATATGCCAAGTGTCATAAGTCAGAGAGAAAAAGACAAAATTGTATGGCATCACTTTAATAATCCAAACTGATAGTCTAGCCTCATAGAAGCAGAGGATAAAATGTTGGTAGTCAGGGGCTGAGGGGTGGAGGAAATGGGAGATATTGGTCAAAGGACACAAATTTCTGGTTATAATTTGAGTAAGTTCTGGGGATCTAATGTGCAGCCTGGTGACTGTAGTTAACAATACTATTATATAATTGAAAGCTTCTAAGAGATTAGATCTTAAATGTTCTCACCACACAAACACACACACACAATGGTAGATACACAAGGTGATGGAAGTGTTAACTAACCTTATTGTGGTAATCATTTCACAATATATAAGTATCAAACCCTCATATTGTACACCTTAAAGTTAGACAATATAATATGTCAGTTGTATCTGGATAAAGCTGGGAAAATATCTTAAATAAAAATATCAACTAAAAATAAAATAAGCTCAAACTGACACAAACAAATTATCGAATTAATAAACAAATGAGGGAAACAAAGGACAGGTCTTCCTTGCGGAAGAATTCAAAGTAACATGTATAGATACCATTCCCTTCAGGAGAAGGTGCTGAATTACCAGGCCCTCCTACTTCTCCTCCACTTCCGCCCCCAGCCCTGGGTGAGGTACACTTAGTGACTTGCTTCCCAAGAATAGGGTATGCAAAGAAAAATATACTAACTTTCAAGTTCAGAAATCTGGCAAAGACTACTTTAAGCACATGGAATGTGGAATCCTGAAACGGGTTCTGAAACAGAAAGAGGACACTAATAGAAAAGTGAAATCCAAATAATATCTAGAGTTTCATTAATACTAATGTGTTAATGTCAGCTTCTTCATTTTGACAAATGTGCCATAGTAATATAAGATGTTAACAATGGGAAGAGCTGATGTTCGACTATCTTTTGCAACTACTGCTATTTTTGCAACTTTTCTATAAGTCTAAACTTATTAAAAATATTTTAAAAGTGTGTTTAAATATTTTTGCTTTCATACTATTCCATTTGCTGTGTATTTTAGGATTCATTAATCAATTAAATTATTTGTTCTAGGCTAAATCCAAACTTCTCTTGAAGCAATGAATACAACTTGCTTGATGGGGAGAAGGCCCAGTGGAGACAAGAAAAATATGCAAAACAAAAATTATTTTAAGTCTTCAGACTTATTAAAGCACAACATTTATTTTAAGCATGACTGCATGTTTAATATGAAACTTTCTCAAAACTGGGTAATCACTTAGGATATTGGATGTCAGGAAGGAGGCATTCAATATGGCTGATGTGAATATGGAAGACATATAAAAATTATCATTCTCCTTGTAAAGCCTTGTATTCTAATGTCCTCTGGCCATGTGACTTTGATTAGCATGAACCATTCTCTAAGTGTCTATTCATTTGTGAATCTTGTGGTGAAATTCAGTTTCTGGAAAGATAAAACTGACAATTAGACCCTGAAATAGTGTGTTTCCATGTAGGAACTGCAACACTGTGCAGGGTCCTTCTCTGTCACATATGGTTCGAAGTGCCATGTTCCAATATTTATAACATATTAATTTATTTAAAACCTGTTGCCACACTGAATCAGAATAAAATTAGTGATCCTTAAGTTAGATAATACTTTTAAGACCATGGTTATATTCCTACGCCCCCCTTCTCTGTATTTATTTTGGATTGGAATAGACAATCATAACTGATTATAAAATGATTGGTGTGAAAAATGATACATCTGAAATAATTTGACATTTATATTGTATTGTTTTTTAATGATACTTAATTTTAATTTTTGTGGCATAGAACAAAAAATAATTTGATAAGAAAACAACTCCTGCCTTTTTTCCCCCATGTGTTATGGATATTCACACCATGCTTATGTGTATTTTTTTTTCTGTCGTTAGTGAAATTTTGAGTTATAGGGATATTATATTCATCGTGGTAAATGCTTTGTCTGGAGAGTACTCATTGGCTAACCCTAATTTAGAGATTAAAAAGTTTATATCCTGACTTTGGTAGATTAAATGTATAATTCTGCTTTTATATCACAGAAAGCACCACAGGCCAAAATGTAAAAATATTCAGAAACTTGCTGTTTTTTCAAACCATAAAGCCTTAATTTACCTTAAATAATAACAGATTTTACAGTGTCACACCAAAAAAGTTTTGCTCATATTATGTTTTCCAAAATGCTTTCTTCTCCTGAGTTTAACATTATTTAAAATATTTACTGTGACAAAGAAAATACCGTATAAGAGAATAATATGACTATTTTAATGCCATCATTAATTGAGTTGAGTTTTATAACATAATTTCCTTATGAGTCACTAATTTATATATATGTATATTTTTATATTATATTTACTATGTTCCAGTCACTGCCCTATGTGCAGTGACTATAAAAAAAATTATAACTCTAAAGAGGAATTGGATTTGTGATTTACCCTCAAGAAATTCAACATTGGGGCAATTGCAATGTGAAGAAAGAAATACAAGACTATATAATACATGCTAAAGACAATGTGGAATATAAATGTATTGTACTGGAAAGAATATAAACACTGCTACCTAGTTTAATCATACAGCAGGAATTTCTGTTTAATCATACAGCAGGAATTTCTGTCTTCCAGAAGTTACATGTATGCCTCAAATTTTAAAATAAAGTATGTGGTTTGCCTCATTACTGATGGGTTGAATGAGAAAGGCACTGGGGCCACTGCACCATCACCAGCATCCTAATGGTTCCCATAGCCACGCAGCTGCTAAGAGCTGGTTACAGAAGAAATGCTAACCACTTGAGCAGGCTTTCTTAGTCTCACATCAAAGAGAGTCATCTATGCCTTCTGCATTGCTGTTTACAAACATCTTCAGCCTGCTTCTACTGCTAACGATTTTATCCAACCACTGGTAGAGACACTATATGAGTAAAAAAGATCACTTCTTTCCGCCTCAACATTTAACAAGGACATAGATTAGCTGGGCATGAGATCAGTATTGAAAGTTTAAATAGAGAGTAAAATGGTTTAAATTACCAGCTGAGCACCAAATATTCTCCATGAAAAATATATTCATGTATTTTAAAATTCTAATTTGATTTTTTTCATTCTCATACTTATTTTTTAAAATACATTTCCCATTTAGTCCCAGCTCTTTTATTCAAATGCAAACGGAAATGCTAATTGTCTTATGGTAAAATATCCTGTAGTACAAAGCCAATTATGTGATAAAAAAATATATAAATTAAATTTTAGGATGGTTTCCTGAGAGTGAAATCACATTCTAAAGATAAGGCTACACAGTTGTTCCTTTTATAAAAATAAATACTATCCTTCCTTACTTGCTTATCTAATCTCAGCTGAAACTTTGCCTCATTGCTGCATCCTTTAATAACTAGAGGACTTTACATGAAGGAGAGACGTTCTAGAAAATTTGTTTCACAATTCTTTCTATTTATAAGACATGATGTGAAGATGATAATAAAATATTATACTTGGTCAGAATATCTTACAGGACAGTTTGTTAAGTGTGCAGAGGTGGAAATTGGTATAGATCAATATCAACATGAGAATTGTATTTTTGGCCTTTTTTTTTCCTTCTGTTTGTAAAATAAATGTTCATTAGTATACAGATGAGCACTTTATAAATTTAAAAAATATTGTTTGTAAGTAAGTACATTTGCTACTGTACTAATAGGATTTATTTTTCAACTCTTTAGCTCAACCATACAAGTTGACATGTTCCCGTATTGCCAGGGCCTGAAGCCACATAGAAAGAAAATATTGATGGATTTTAATGTTTCTTTTCTCTCCTTGGAATACTCCTAGAATAACAGCAATTTGAGCTGAAGAATTTTCATATGGTGATTGATCAATTCAGTAAAATTTGCAGGATAAAGGTTAATCTGAAAGTAATACACGTATGTATACACATATATTGCATATTATAATATGTATTATGTATATCTTCTATAGTCATATTCATATATTCTTCTAATATGTGTATATATATATATATATATATATATATATATATATATATATATATAGGTATCTGGGTTTTTTAATCTTTAGCACTGTTGGAATTGTTTGCAAAGCCTTTTGGCAGATGTTTCCCGGCTAAGGAGAAAGTATCAACATGAAGGTGACGTAAACGTGATTTTGGGGGAAGAAAGTAAATTCAATCTCCAGTTATAAGAATTTATTGAGTTATTAGCAATTATTTATTCTCACCTGCTTGCTACTTTGCTTTAAAATGTTGCATATATTTTGACAACTCTATTCATATCAGCATATGAGGATAATGCACATTTCTACAACTGGAATATTCATCAGATTTAAGAGTTTTTTTTATCTACTGGACCCAACTGTTTTTTATATTTACTGGCAACCTGTAGTTACATTCTATTTTTTAATCTATCTTCCTTTATATTGTCAAACTTATAAATTTTCTCATGTATTTACATAAATAACTCATAAGTGGAAAAATAGAAGAGTGTTCAACTTGTATGACTAATTATTTCCTTTATAAAAGCCAAATACTAATTCGCTTATTGTGATGAAGGACTGGAGAAATTTAAGAACAAGATACTGTAAAACTTTATTAAATTTTGGTGCTAAGCCAGATGTCATAATAAATCACAGAATTATCGGGAGTAAAAAGCATTGACAAGTAATTGGCAAGTCTGAAATAAATTATGCTGGCTAATGAAAATATTGAAGTTCTTCAATTTTAATGTCTGTGCAATACTGTACATATTTTCATTTTCTACCCTGGATGTGTTGTAGTTCCGCTGAAATTGTGAGAATGTGAACTGGACATGAAAGTTCAGTAAGAAACCCATTAGTTCAGACAAAAAACAGGGAGTTACATCAATATTTGGCTCTGTAGCATTTGTTCCCACTTCAGTAAGTGTCAATGTATGCTCAGTGCATTGGCCAAACTAAGTCCCATAATAAATAGTTAAAATAAGCCAATGTCTACAGTAAAACTAAGTATGTTCCCACTCCATGGATAGTTTTCTTATCAAAACAAGCTAAAATTAACTTCTATAGATTTTTTGAACTTATCAAGTATATTTTGAATTTTATACTCATTTTCTTTCTGCTCATTTGAACATTGGCTTTGTTCTCAAATTTGAAGGAATAGGCTTAAAAGTTTAAAAGTTTGGCTACTAAGAATTTTAAACAAACAATACAAGCAACTTTATTTTTTATAATACCATACAGATCTTATAGAGGATATCACATATGTCCCATTTAATTTAAGTATGACCACTTGAAAACATTGCAGAACTATTTATACGTTTTGCCTCTTATTAAAGTCAACATTGATGCAAGTCATGAAAAAGAAGAAAACTGTCTTTCAACATTAGCAATTTACTGGTAGAATGACCATAGCTAATCATATTCATCTTGGGCATCCCATTAAAAATTAATAAGAAAATGACGTTGGGAACTAAAACTAGTGACTAAAGTGCTTTCTGAGCCAGCTGTATAAAGGTGTTTAAAAATAATGAGGAGATTTTGGGAAGATGGGGATTGCAGCATAGTTTTCTAAATCCTGACAAAAAAAAAACAGGAGAGTAATTATATATCCATAATATAAAACCTATGAATACTAGTTGCAGTGAAATTTGGAGATGAGGTGTCTCTGTGAACCTCAAAGACTAAATAAAGGCAAACAGACACAAGAAGTTCATGTCAATATTATATTTGCTGAGAAAAAACAGAGGAACTCAATACAGCATGTCAATATCCTGGCTCCCCATGGCTGGATCGGTACCAGCATAATGAACTCTCAAAACTGATCAGCTAACACTATCTTTTAGGATAAGGTAACACACTGAAAAGAAACTACTTGAAGTGGTATCAAAATAAGCAATTTAGAGACAACAAGGGGACAAAAGAGAGGAAAGCTACAGATAAAAGTGGAGGAGGAAAGCTGGACCAGGAAATTTCACAAAGCAAAACAGCCATATTTTTGAACACTAGAGCAAAAACTAAACAGTAGAAGCTGGAGTTCTGTGTCATTAGAAAATTTATCCTGATGCACACCTACTTCAGCTTAGGAACAGTTCACATAAAAATCAGTTAAGAATTGCATTTTAATTCCATATAAAGTTATTATAAGGGGGAACAATGAATAACAATCAGAACAACATACTTTCAGAAATGAAAGCAATGCAAAAAGACATGCTCCCAGGATTTATCAAAATTGTAGCTTTTAAAATTTCATGCATGTTTGCACAAGATTTGGACATAAATGATCATAATAACTTTCTATAAGACACACTCAAATGTCTGTGAACTCATGAATGGATAAACACATTTTGGGATAGCCAAACAACAGAATACTCCTCTGCAGTAATAAAAAGGGATGAATTAACTATATGAAGAACAACGTGGGGGAATTTCAAAAGCACTATGCAAAGTGCAAGAAGTCAGGATCCATGATATTTCTTTCCACATGATTCTGTTTATGTGAAATTCTATAACAATCAAATCTAGTGACAGCATATCAGTGACTGTCAGTAGTTAACCTATGGGGAAGGGGTTGACTGCAAAGGGGTATAAGGGAACAGTGTGCCTTTGGGTGATGGAAGGATTCAATATCCAAACCATGTGGAAAGTACACAGATATAAACACTTGTGAAAACTTATTGGACTGTACAATTAAAATGCGTGCATTTCACTAAATATGAGTTACAATTTAAATACAACCTAAAAAGAGATAGATATATGGACTCAATTATTTGGCATCTGAAAGTCAATTTGGGAGTATTCTAATTTCCTGTTTCATTACTGCTAAGAGCTTAGATTCGGATCTAATAATCAAATATTACTAAATTTATGTTCTTCATATTCTGCAAAATTGTACATTTTTACAATTGTTATTTCCCACCTAATTTTCTAATGTAATATAGGTCTAATTAATTTTTTTAAAAGGCCAGAATATGAGCTATAAAATACTTTTCTGAGTCTAAATCAAGCACTCTTTCACACTGACCTAATCAATTTCTTTATTAGAAACTAAAATTTGAACATTATATTTTAACTAATTATATAAAAAGATACATTTTACATTTTTTAACATCTTTATTGGAGTATAATTGCTTTACAAAGGTGTGTTAGTTTCTGCTTTATAACAAAGTGAATCAGTTACACACATACACATGATCCCATATCTCTTCCCTCTTGCATCTCCCTCCCTCCCACTCTCCCTATCCCACCCCTGTAGGTGGTCACAAAGCACCAAGCTGATCTCCCTTTGCAGCTGCTTCCCACTAGCTATCTATTTTACGTTTGGTAGTGTATATATGTCTATGCCACTCTCTCACTTTGTCACAACTTACCTTTCCCCCTCCCCATATCCTCAAGTCCATTCTCTAGTAAGTCTGTGTCTTTATTCCCATCTTGCCCCTAGGTTCTTCATGACCTCCATAGAGGTTGTATCAATTTACATTCCCACCAACAGTACAAGAAGGATCCCTTTTCTCCGCACCCTCTCCAGCATTAATTGTTTGCAGATTTTCTGATGATGGCCATTCTGACTGGTGTGAGATGATATCTCATTGTAGTTTTGACTTGCATTTCTCTAATGATTAATAATGTTGAGAATTCTTTCATGTGTCTGCTGGCAATCTGTATATCTTCTTTGGAGAAATGTCTATTTAGGTCTTCTGCCCATTTTTGGATTGGGTTTTTTGTTTTTTTGTTATTGAGTAGCATGAGCTGCTTGTAAATTTTGGAGATTAATCCTTTGTCAGTTGCTTAATTTACAAATATTTTCTCCCATTCTGAGGGTAGCCTTTTGACCGTATTTATGGTTTCCTTTGCTGTGCAAAAGTTTTTAAGTTTCATTAGGTCCCATTTGTTTATTTTCGTTTTTATTTCCATTTCTCTAGGAGGTGGGTCCAAAAGGATCTTGCTGTGATTTTTGTCATAGAGTGTTCAGCCTATGTTTTCCTCTAAGAGTTTGATAGTGTCTGGCCTTACATTTAGGTCTTTAATCCATTTTGAGTTTATGTTTGTGTATGGTGTTAGGAAGTGTTCTAATTTCATACTTTTACATGTACCTGTCCAGTTTCCCCAGCACCATTTATTGAAGAGGCTGTCTTTTCTCCACTGTATATTCTTGCCTCCTTTATCAAAGATAAGGTGACCATATGTGCATGGGTTTATCTCTGGGCTTTCTATGCTGTTCCATTGATCTATATTTCTGTTTTTGTGCCAGTACCATACTCTCTTGATTACTGTAGCTTTGTAGTATAGTCTGAAGTCAAGGAGCCTGATTCCTCCAGCTCCATCTTTCGTTCTCAAGATTGCTTTGACTATTCAGGGTCTTTTGTGTTTCCATATAAATTGTGAAATATTTTGTTCTAGTTCTCTGAAAAATACCACTGGTAATTTGATAGGGATTGCATTGAATCTGTAGATTGCTTTGGGTAGTAGAGTCATTTTCACAATGTTGATTCTTCCAATCCAAGAACATGGTATATCTCTCCATCTATTTGTATCATCTTTAATTTCTTCATCAGTGTCTTATAATTTTCTGCATACAGGTCTTTCGTCTCCTTAGGTAGTTTTCTTTTCTTTTTTTTTTTTTTTTGCTGTACGTGGGCCTCTCACTGTTGTGGCCTCTCCCGTTGCAGAGCACAGGCTCCGGACACACAGGCTCAGCGGCCATGGCTCACAGGCCCAGCCGCTCTGCGGCATGTAGGATCCTCCCGGACCGGGGCACAAACCCATGTCCCCTGCATCAGCAGGCGGACTCTCAAACACTGTGCCACCAGGGAAGCCCTCCTTAGGTAGTTTTATTCCTAGATATTTTATTCTTTTTGCTGCAATGGTAGATGGGAGTGTTTTCTTAATTTCACTTTTTGATTTTTCATCATTAATGTATAGGAATGCCAGAGATTTTTGTTCTTTAATTTTGTATCCTGCTACTTTACCAAATTCATTGATTAGCTCTAGTAGTTTTCTGGTAGCATCTTTACGATTCCCTATGTATAGTATTATGTCATCTGCAAAAAGTGACAGCTTTACATCTTCTTTTCCAACTTGGATTCCTTTTATTTCTTTTTCTTCTCTGATTGCTGTGGCTAAAACTTCCAAAACTAAGTTGAATAAGAGTGGTGAGAGTGGGCAACATTGTCTTGTTCCTTATCTTAGTGGAAATGGTTTCAGATTTTCACCATTTAGCACGATGTTGGCTGTGGGTTTGTCATATATGGCCTTTATTATGTTGATGAAAGTTCCCTCTATGCCTGCTTTCTGCAGGGTTTTTATCATAAATGGGTGTTGAATTTTGTCAAAAGCTTTCTCGGCATTGTTTGAGATGATCATATGGTTTTCCTTCTTTAATTTGTTAATATGGTGTATCACATTGATTGATTTGCATATATTGAAGAATCCTTGCATTCCTGGAATAAACCCCACTTGATCCTGGTGTATGATCCTTTTAATGTGCTGTTGGATTCTTTTCGTATTTTGTTGAGGATTTTTGCATCTATGTTTTTCCAGTGATATTGGCCTGTAGTTTTCTTTGTGACATCTTTGTCTGGTTTTGCTATCAGGGTGATGGTATCCTCGTAGAATGATTTTGGGAGTGTTCTGCCCTCTGATATATTTTGGAAGAGTTTGAGAAGGATAGGTGTTAGCTCTTCTCTAAATGTTTGATAGAATTCACCTGTGAAGTCATCTGGTCCTGGGCTTTTGTTTGTTGGAAGATTTTTAATCACAGTTTCAATTTCAGTGCTTGTGATTGTTTTGTTCATGTTTTCTACTTCTTCCTGGTTCAGTCTCAGTGGGTCGTGCATTTCTAAGAATTTGTCCATTTCTTCCAAGTTGTCCATTTTATTGGTATAGAGTTGTTTGTAGTAATCTCTGATGATCCTTTGTACTTCTGCAGTGCTAGTTGTTACTTCTCCTTTTTCATTTCTAATTCTATTGATTTGAGTGTTCTCCCTATTTTTCTTGATGAGTCTGGCTAATGGTTTATCAATTTTGTTTATCTTCTCAAAGAACCTGCTTTTAGTTTTATTGATCTTTGCTATTGTTTTCTTCATTTCTTTTTCATTTATTTCTGATCTGATCTTTATGATTTCTTTCCTTCTGCTAACTTTGGGGGTTTTTTTGGTTCTTCTTTCTCTAATTGCTTTAGGTGCGAGTTTAGGTTGTTTATTTGAGATGTTACCTGTTTCTTAAGGTAGGGTTTTATTGCTTTTAACTTCCCTCTTAGAACTGCTTTTGCTGCATCCCATAGGTTTTGGGTCGTCGTGTCTCCACTGTCATTTGTTTCTAGGTATTTTTTGATTTCCTCTTTGATTTCTTCAGTGATCACTTGGTTATTAAGTAGTGTATTGTTTAGCCTTCATGTGTTTGTATTTTTTAGAAAGGGGATAGTAACCAGATTATATTTAAAAAGGACTCAAAGAGTAAGGATGTTTTATTGTGTCTTCAGCCATGTCCATTAGGACAGCCCTGCTCAGCAGATGGAGTCACCTCTGGTCCTAAGTGATAATTATTGCCATGTTCCAACTATTATTTTTGTGCTTTTCATGAGGATTTTTCTGCTGGGAGTATCTGTCCTGAGAAAGAGAAATGAATGTTATACTTTCCTTGAGAGTTACACTTCTCTTTATATATCAAAGATTTGTCATGTTACATTTCTCTTTATACATTAGTGATTTGTCATTTCACATTCCTCTTTATACATTAATGGTTTGTCATTTTGTCAGTAGGTTAGTCTCTTGTGAATTTGGCTAATGTGAGCCATTTCCACTAAGGTCACACTCCTTCAAGCACATGCAAATATTACAAACAGATCATGGAATTTATAACCACATCTGAGTTTGTAGCCTGAGGCCCTGTCTGGACAGGGAGCCAGGCCCTTCATATGACAGGTATCATCTCTCCCTCACTGATCTGTATCTTTAACATTAGGCAGCCTGGCTTATCATTTACTTGTTAATATTTTCTCTACTTTTAGCACAGTAAAAAGAATTAAGAAGCTTACTAGCTCTGCTCTCACTAAAATATAAATTTCATTAGAAGAATAAGTATTGGACTTGGCAAATATATGCTTTTTTTTCAGAGTACCAAGTCACACTGTAGGAGAGATTTATGGTATTTTTGTGTCCTGAACAACTACCTGCACTTCCAAATGTTCCTAACATTTCAAGAAAGTAAATTTAGCATCAAGAACACTAGTTGCCTACTTCCAAAATTTCAACCTTGCTAGGAATTTTTATTAAAATTAATATTTGAAATACTAAAAGTGATGTTATGATTTCCTTCAGTGCTATACTTAAATAAACCATAATTTTAACATTTAATGATTCAGAACTAGAAAACAAGCCATAAAATAAGACAAATAAAAACCAGTACACATTATGAGATGGGAATTTTTCACAGCAAAATTCATCATGGAGCTGTTATGTACAAAACATAATTATGTGACTACTGTTTCCCTCTCTCTTTCAGTTGAGTTTTTTAAAGAGGAGTTGAAATAAAAACTTAAGTGTCTCTGACGTAAAACTGCAAGCAAATCCTAAATTCATCTTTTTCTAAATTAAAATACAAGCCATAATTTGAAAGACTTTGGAGAGAGCCAACTGAACAAGTGGCATTTGAAGTGCATTAAAAAAAAGATAAAAATATAAATATCTTATTTTTTTTGCCAATAAGCCATTGTTATCATTCATTTAAACTGAATTTGAGACTAAGGAATTTTTCACAGCAATGTCTAGGAAGGAAAAACACCCTTAGGTAAATTTGTATTCAAATAGATATGTGTTTTTTTGTTTGTTTGTTTGTTTGTTTGTATCTTTATTTGCCAATTAGATTTCTCTTTTTCTCAAAAACCCCAAAGTTGGAGGGACCTTCAAAATGATACTGTTTTAACTATTTCTCCAACAGAGCATGTTTTTTTGCTGTTACTCCTACCCTTAACTGATAGATAACTAGCATTGGATTTAATCTGAAAAATCAAGACAACAAACAATAATGAAATCACTTGTCCAGTCTTTTCCTGAACTTCTGACTTTTTAATACTTTATCTCCTATTTTTCCCATTCTCTGTTACATGATGAAAAGGGTTTTAATTGGCCCAGATAGTCAGTTGGGATGCTTTGGTCAAATTTTCCAAATTTATTTCTCTTCTTTAATGTTGGTTGTTACCTATAAATTCACTGTAACCTTTTATCACTAAATCTATTTCATTTTTAAGACCTGTCATAATCAAACGAGTTGAAATATATGCCACAAAATTAGAAAACACACACACACACACACACACACACACAAATACATATACATTCACAGCTCTGACATATCCTGCCTATGAGGTAGTACTTGAAGGAATATAGAAAACAGCAATACATTTAAATCTTTCTTCAAAACCTGAAAATAATTCCATTTTCTCCATTGTTAGAAATTCACACATATCTCTATTTTAAGTCATTTGACTTTTTGTATTTGCCTCTTGAACCCAGATTTTCTCCTTTTTCTGATATGGATTTTTCCATTGACTTTACTTATATTACTTATGCCTTAGTGAGAAAGGTAGATTCTCCTTTTTTGATTGAAGGCTAGAATAAACTTTATATACAAAATATGGCATTTTTCTTTCTTTTTTTTTTTTTTTATTTTATTTTTGGCTGTGCCGGGTCTTCGTTTCTGTACGAGGGCTTTCTCTAGTTGTGGCAAGTGGGGGCCACTCTTCATCGCAGTGCGCGGGCTTCTCACTGTCGTGGCCTCTCTTGTTGCAGAGCACAGGCTCCAGACGCACAGGCTCAGTAGTTGTGGCTCACGGGCCCAGTTGCTCCGCGGCATGTGGGATCCTCCCAGACCAGGGCTCGAACCCGTGTCCCCTGCATTAGCAGACAGATTCACAACCACTGCGCCACCAGGGAAGCCCCGGCATTTTTCAATAGTCCTCTTCCAGATATGAATTAGAAATGGAACTAGCTCTTCGCACAACTGATGAAAATTACAGGCTGTAAGGCAATGCACTATATTCCTCTGTGCTCAAAAGAGAACAAGAATGATTGCATTTGCAAGTCAATGAAGAGAATGACATAGGAAAGTCTTTGTTATTAATGTTCTGCTAGATAGCCATTTACCTTAAAGGAGAAAAATTTTTAAGAAAATTGAAACAGTAAAAATGCTATGCTGAAGAATGACTATTTCATCCAAAAGTGGCTCAGGAATGTATTTATTAGTAGAGTCCAGGGATACATTTAAAAATGTACACTCCTTTTAATACAGAAAAAAAATCAAATACTCTAAACTATGTGCAAAAATGTATTTCCCTCTCTATATAATAACCTTTTGGTTTCACCAGGCTGTCTTTGATAGTTTTAATGTTTAGACTTAGTTACCCACACTTCATTAGTATAAGTAAACATGTACTGGCCACAGAAGTTCCCCTAGTTCTTTTATAAGTATCGGTGCAACAACTGGTTCCAGAATTTCTAGTTCAGAAGAATTACAGGCTTGGAGAACACCGTGCACTTGGGTGGCAGGCAGAGGGAGAAGATAGATGCTTCCACTTCACACATTTCAAAAGCTTTATATAAGATGTCTACAAAATTTTATATTTGTAGTCTTAGACATTGGGTCACCATATAAATTTTAGCAGATTAAAATTCTGAAAGATTTTATAATATTTCAAGTTTGGAGCATTTAAGTTTCTCAGTGAAGCTTCTTGGAGCCTTGGGAAAAGACTCACATTTAATGTAAATATATTTGGTATATTTCAACAGAAAATATAAACAATTCTTTTTAAAAGATTCATTTTTTGTACTTTTTACACACAGCCGATATTCCTAAAATTTTTATTCTTGCAAGCACAAAATGGTTAAAAGGTGTTTTGAACAGCTGTCATTTCCACATTGTTAAAATGTGTATTGAGCCCTTCCTACTTGCAAGGCTGTTTAGTTGGACAGACCTTTGGCTTAAGGCAATCTGTGCATGCATACAAATATAGAATATATAGGTGACCTAGGATGGGGAAGGATTTCTTAAGTAAAAATTCAGTGAAATAAGTCACTTACAGAAAGATAAATACTGCATGATTCCACTTATATGAGGTAGCTAACATAGTCAAATTCATAGAATCAAAGTGTGGAATGGTGGTTCCAGGAGCTAAGGGAAGAGGGGTGGTGGAAAGAAGAGTTACTAGTCAAATGTTACAAAGTTTCAGTTAAGCAAGATGGATATGTTTACAGATCTGCTCTAACAATACTGTAGCTTACACTTAATAGTAATTTGTTAAAATACCACTGTGTAATGTTAAGTGTTTTAACCACAGTAGAATGAAATAAAATAAAATAAAGTTAAAAACCCCAAAATTTCAAAAGCAAAACATAATACAAAATATTAATGAGTGAGATTATAATAAAATTAAAGATTTCTATTTAATAAAGCATATCACAAAGTTAATAGAAAGATAACATTTTAGAAGATATTCACAATGTTTAAAACTGAAACATGGTTAATATCTATAATATACAAAGACTTTTGCAAATCAATAAGAAGAGGACAATTCAAGAGAAAAACAGGTAAATAATATAAATAAGCAATTTATAAAAGGAAACTCTTACATGATAACAATATTTGAATTAGGATTCAGGCATGCAAATTAAAATAAAAAGATAAAACAATATTCTACTAAACTGGCAAAAATAAGGAAGTAAACCAGTTAATTGTTAGTGAATAATGGGAATAAGGGACCTTAATGTGTTGGCGGCTAGAAGGAGAGTAGAGAACAGCTGTTCTGGAGATAAATCTAGCAACACTTAGGCAAATTAAGCACAAGCATATTTATTCTATAGCAATACTGTGACTGAGTATCACTTACTTAAAATAAAGCCCTACAGTGTTCCAAAGGAGATATGTACAAGTATGCTCAATGAACATTATTTGTGATGTAGAGATTTGGAAGTGATGTGGTTTTCCATCATTGTAGGGTGGATGGATAAAATATGGCGGGTGTATACTGTGAACTACTGTCCAGCAATTAGAAGCAAAGTACAGGTTGTAAATACAGCAATAGAGTTGTGTTTTAAAACCAGATTTCTCTGTAAAAATGTTGGGTGAAATATAAAAGCAAACATGGAATTAAATACATGTCCATAAAATAGAAATACACAGTTTGTAGGAACATACCTAAATAAAATGTATACATAATTAACACAAAATAAATGTGGCTTATTATAATAGGAGGAGAACTGATTGTAACAGATGGAAATAAAATGTAATAGATGAGATTAAATAATAGAGGAACCCTACAAATTCCAACAATGATAAATTGACATAGCTGAAGTAAAAAATAAAATAAATCATTGAACATGTATCAAAATCTTTAACAGAGAAATTTAGAAATATATGTTCATTCCCATGCTTGCCCTCTTTTAATCTGCATAACGGTATAACGTTATACTTATAATCCTGCTGTTAAGTTTTTTCCTATGTACTTTATATTTCAATTGCTATTATGAATAGGATTTAATGTCCATAATGCTTTCTAACTTGTCAAGTGCACCATATGTAGAAAACAATTTATTCTATCTTTAAGGATTTTTTTAAATCAAAATGTATAATGAATCCCTTTATTAATCCTAAGAATTTTCATGTAATTTTCCTGGATTTTGTAGGCAAATAAGCATTTCTTTTGTAGGAAACAATAATTTGTGTTCTTATTTTGTAACTCAATTGTTTTGAAATGTCAGATCTATATTGAACAAGCCATCACCATCTTGTTACTTGTTCTCATTTTCAATATTTATACAGTTATTTGTTTCTCTTTACAACTGAATTGTTGGGACATAAAAGCTATTTTAAACAAAAGTTGTGATTTCTGCCATCAGTGTCTTGTTATTCTATTGTAAGTTTTATGTATGATTTTGGCTTTAGATGTGGGACAGATATTTTTTGTCATATTATGAAAGTTTCCTTTTATTCATAGTTTATTCATAGATTTTTCTTCTATTTGTATAATTTTTTAAATAGTAATCTGATTTGATAAACAAAAATACCCTTAAAAAAACATAAGAACTACACATTTTTAATAAAAAAGGCTCCCCAAATTATGGAGCTGTTACATAAAGTGGACTATTATACAGAAGTTCCCAATCACGTATAAGATTCATGGGTTCCCCTAACTTGACTAAGGAGATAGATAGTATATTTGTTTTCTATTACTGGGTCACAAATTACTAAAAAATATGTTCAAACAGCACACACTTGTTATCTCACATTTTCTGGGGGTCAAAAGTCCAAAGATGCAATGGCAGATCTGGATCTGCTCAGGGTCTCCTGATGGGGCTGAAATCAAGATGTTGGTCAGGGATGCAGTTCTTAGCTGGCATTAAGGGTCTTCTAAGCTCACTGGTCATTGGCAGAATTCATTTGCATCCTGTTGCAGAATTAAGATTCTCATTTTCCTGTTAGCTGTTGTTCAGTGACCATCTCAGCAACTGGAGACTGTCTGCAGTTTCTTGGCCTGTGGCCCCAAAAGGCAGTTCAAAACATGAATGTTTGCTCTCTTCCAGACCAGCTAGTGCATGTTTCTCTGATTTCCTCTTCTGTGACCAGTTGAAGAAAACCTTCTGCTTTTAAAGGATTCACATGATTAGGTCTGGCCCATTGGGACAATCTCTCTATTTTATTTTATTTATTTGTTTGTTTGTTTGTTTGTTTATTGCCACACTGCATGCCTTGAGGAATCTTAGCTCTCCAACCAAGGATTGAACCTGTGTACTCTTGGCAGTGCGAGCATGGAGACCTAACAAACTGACCTCCAGGGAATTCCTATGATCTCCCTATTTTAATGTCAACTAACTGTGGGCCTTAATTACATCTACAAAATCCCTTTACAGCAGTATGTAGCTAAAATGTTAACTGAATATCCAGCATAAGGAGTGTGAACACAAAGGGCTGGGGATTTGGAGGGGGCCTCCTTAGACTTCTATCACAAAAACCATGTTAGGGTCCCATATCCATTGAGTGAGGATCCTGTCATGGATGAGATGCTTCCTTTGTAATTCTTGTAGAGAATTTTATATATTCATTGTCTTTGCAAGAAATCACTTGACTGGGTACTTTTCAAGATGGTCATGACTAGCTCTTTCTTATATTTGTTTTGTAAATTATACTCACCTGTTCTTTCCCTTACTTATTGTTAGTGATATTAATATTTGGCACTTGTTTAGGGTGGCTTTTGCCAGATTTCTTCTCTTTAAATTTTTCCTTACCATACTCCTTTTTTTTTTTTTATCACTACATCCAGCCCACGATGAAGGGGAAGTGAATTAAACTCTACCTGGGGACGAATTGGGAAGGAGGGCATGTATCTATATGTATTATTTATAATTCTTCTTTAAAGAAGATCTGCCCTTTGTTTCTATTTACTTATTTATATTAAAATGTACTCGTGAATATTTATTTTATACTTTGGGTTCTAATCCAATATTTTTATATTTATTTTGTTGCTCAAATTTTTCCAGCTTTGGCCATTGGGAGTTCTTTCAGACTGGCTTCTGGGCAGAACTGGACTCAGGGGCTTGAGATCTCTGTAGTCTCCCCTGAGTCCATGTTCAGGAGACCTCTATGCTTGGTTTAATGCTCTGCTGTCACCATCTTAATAATTTTATCTTTAAATTTGGGTTTTCTACTTGAAATCTGATGGGACAATGAGTCATGTGCTGGGGACTAGGAGACTTCACTCACACAGGGTCCCTCTCCCTGACTCCTCTTTCTTGGGACATATTGTCCATGTCTTATTCCCACATCCTTTGGATCCATGGGTGTGATGTGGCTTCCTCCTTCCCCTGAGGGCCCAGAGATAACTGATGCCCTGCTCACAGATGACCTAGGTCCCTTTGGCATGAGAAAGACTGAATTCTGCTATCACTCTCTGCCTGGAACTAAGAATGGGAGAGTCCAAGTTGTGCACACATGCTCTGGAGTGTCTCAGTGGGGCCCAGCCATGGCCATTCGCATCTGAGCTGTAGCACCTGCCTGTCTGGTTGGCAGCCAGCCTGAGACTGTGTTGTGGGAGAGCTGAGTCTCTAGTTTCCAGCCCAACCCCCCAATCCAGGAAACTAGCCTGTACTAGAGCAGAGGTGAAGATCCTTGGGCGCTGTCTCTGCTGTAGGTCAGGACAATGGGACACAGAAAAGGAAAATGACCAGCTCAACATTCCCAGTGCCCACCCCCAGCTGGGCAGCAGCACATCCATCAGAGGCCAGAGGCTGGAAGGAGGTGGAATATTTCAGCTCTCAGGCCTCATATGCCCTTAGTCAAGGGGGGCAAGGGGATTTCAGAAGCCTGTGAGAGTCTTACTTGACCCAGGAATAAGTGCTTCCCTAGGGTGCACTCCCTTAGGCAAGTTCCATGCCTGGAAGGTTCTTTTCTTCCTTGTCCAACTTTCCTGATTCTGGCTTCCCTTTGTCTTTTCAGGCCTGCTGGAGTCACCTTTGGGAATAAGCTGCAAAATGTAAATTGTGCAATTTTTGTAACTCTGCATATAGGTTAGATGTCATTACATGATATAAAGATGAACAGTAAGATGCATACAAATGTTTAAAATTTAAAATTTTCTTTTCTTAGGACAATATTAAGTAATGTCTTATTCCATCCGGGCTGCTCTAACAAAATACCACAGACTGAATGATGTATAAACAACAGTAATGTATCTCACAGTTCTGGGAGCTGGGGAGTCAAAGATCAAGGCATTGGCGGATTTGGTGTCTGGTGAGAACCCCTTCCTGGCTCAGAGATAGTGGACTTTTCACTGTGTCCTCATACTGCCGAAGGATAGTGAGCTTTCTGCTGCTTTTATAAGGACACTAATCCCAATCATGAGCTGTCCATGCTCATGAACTATTCGCCTTCCAAAGGGCCCACCTCCAAATACTATCACATTGGGGATTAGGTTTCAACATATGAATTCGGGAGGAACACAAACATTCAGTCTATAGCACATTGTTAATAAAAAGCATCATGCCAATTTGAGAGAGAAACTTCAGGGGAAAGGAAAAATATATAATTTTAGTAATTTTAACAAATTTTGTTTTCTTTTTTTTGAACAAGATGTCCCCACGTTGAACATGGACACCCACAAATTATGAGGATCCACAAATCATGCAGTAGGCTCTGTATCATTTAAAATGTCCCCATTCCTCTACCTTTATTTTTTTCCCCCCTTTGGGTACTTCTTTACATTCTGGCGCTGCTATATGCTCTTAACTTTTCTTGTTCACCCCCAGCTACCTGGTAATATCTTTTTTCCTTCCATGATTTTTGGAGTTATATTCTGTATATTATATTCTATATATTCTGTAAGGATTCTATTTTTTCATCTAAAACTAATGAAGAGGCATATCATTTGGCAGTCAATTAGCTGTATGTAATAGGATATGTATTTAGAAATTCTTAAATAACGGAGGTTTAATTTTCTTAAACTGAACATAATTTTCAGATTAGTGAGTCTGGGAGACATTCAGGAGTTCCATAGTATCAAGGCTTGAAGTCAGCTTTTTTATGATTCTTTTTAAGTCTTCATCACTGTCTCCAGCACCCAATCACTCTTTTTTGTTTATTTGTTTTTAATTAATTTTTATTGGAGTATAGTTGATTTACAATGTTGTGTTAGTTTCTTCTGTACAGCAAAGTAAATCAGTTATACCTATACATATGTCCACTCTTTTTTAGATTCTTTTCCCATATAGGTCATTACAGAGTATTGAGTAGGGTTCCCTTATTAGCAGTAGGTTCTTATTAGCACCCAATTATTCTTAAACAACATGCAAACTTTAAGAAAAGGGAGAACTTTCTTTTGACATTTCCCTCATTTTATCAGGAGGAGTCATAAGCTAGAGTTCTGCCTACAGTCTAGCTGAATTGAGGCTGCAGAAATGCTTACCATTTTCAGCCTGCATTGTGAGAGGTGAGCTCTGACATCTAGAAGAAATGTTGGAGAGACACAGCGACGAGGTGGAGGGCAGGGAGTGGACAGAACACATTGGAATATGTAACAGACTCACTGGAAGCTCAGAGCATCTGAGGATCCAGGGGCTTGGGAGCTGGAACCAAGACCCACCATGTGAGGTGCATTTTGCTTCCTCTCACTTTCCATCCATTTTTCATCTCTGATCATTCTTGATTTTTATTCTCAGAGCACAGAAACCTTTGTGTGACAATTAATAGAGCCAGAAGCAACTTTCTTTGCTTTAAAATGCAGTTGCATTTTTTCTCCTCTAAACTTCTGAATAAGAATTCCATACAAGACCTTTCATTGATGGGATGGTATTTGGAGGACTTGTAGCAGTCTTATTGCCAGATCGTGCTATTATGATTGGCTAGGCCTGAGTTACTTGCTTATCAGTGTGGGTTCATGGGAGAGGGTGGTGAGGTGTGGCAGAGAGAGAGGAGAATGAAATCCACAACTTTATCAGAGGGATTGACAAGGACGAGAGTGGTTTTTCAAAAAGAATTTCTTCTAATACACTATTGATTCAATTTTGTGAGTTTCAGCTGTTAATTAGATTTTTTTTAACATTAGATTTTTAGATTCATTACATCCTCTTTATCTCAATCAGCCTACTCTTTTAACTGTTTTATTTCTCTTCTCTTTCATTTCCTCTGTCACAGTTGTTTTACACATCAGCCTATTTCACAGAGTATTGAAAACAAACAGATTTTGAGGGGAAAACAGTGCAGGTGTATAATAAAATTGTACGCAGCTATCTCTTGAAACTTCAATCTGTATCCTTCTCATCACAACTTGAGCAAAAACTTCTCTATTACTTCATGTTTCAAACTGGTTTCACCTGTCCTTTCATGTGTTTTCAATTTTGTGTC